>NC_073227.2:168540000-169183333 GCF_029281585.2 Gorilla gorilla gorilla | reverse complement strand
CTAGCTCTTAAGTGCGTGTATCTCTGCCTTATTTCACTGGCATACCTCACTGAAGTCACAGACTCTGTCTTAATCATTTCTGAATCTCTAGCAGCTGGCACTGTGCCTCAGTCATAGTAGGTACTCCATAAATATTTGCTGAATAAATGAATCATTGAACAAATGAACCAAACAATCTATTAATCAGTGTGAAGGGGCTTCCTAAGTTTACATTTCTAATTATGAGGATGAAGTTTATGATGAAGTGTGAAGTTTATGATAAAGCATGGCTTTTCTGAACAGAGGCATTGCAATATTTAAAACAGAGGAACAAAACTTTGGGTTTGCCTTCAACTGTGACACAGATCTGAAAGTTCCCAAAGATCTTATTCTCCGGTATTAGCATCACTGGAGATGGAGGAAAGGTGGGAAATAGGGAATAATAAAGGAAACATTCTTTCTAATTTTTTACTAAACATTGGGGTGAAGATATTAGTTAATACTTTAAATTAACATAGAACTTTTCTTATTATAAACTCAAAACTTTTCAAATATGTATTAAACGATTAATTATTCAATTTTACCTTGAAATAGCTTATCATATATTGCTACAGATCGCTGCAAGTATTCAAATTTCTTATCAATTCACTACACATATTAAAACTCCCACTGAAGCCTGTAATGACTTCTTTTTTCATTTTTTTTATAAGATCTGAAATGAAGGTTCAGTATTACTCTCTTTTACATCTTGGCTGGTATTTTAAAATTAAACATATATTAAAGACTTCCTTATACTACCTCAAGTAGTAGCCTAGTAAAAAATGTTTTTGGATGATCTTTTACTGTCCTCAGCATCTGAACTTTGGATTGTTTTGGTTCACAGACTGTTGGCGAGAGTGAGAGAGGGGTGAAGTCTTAGTGGCACTTCACATGCCTCTGTGGATTCTCTGAGTGTCTCTCTGGGATGAAGGTGACTTCCACCCACACCATCTTGCGTCTGAAGCACTAGTTGTGTGAGGGCAGCTCCATTAGACGAGTACACAACTCAGTTGCCATCGGCTACTTCTTATCATGTTTTCATGGGGTGCTACCTGTTTCTTTGTGTCCCCAGTCACTGGGTCAGTGTGCTGGCGCTGTCCAGTTGTCCTCAGTGAGGGTTCTCCCCGGGCCATCCTGCCAATGTCACAGTGCCAATGAGGTCCCTCTGTACCTAACGTTCTGAAGCTCCAGGAGGCCTGGCTTCCAAATGGGTTGTGTGTTCCAAAGTCTGTCCCACCGTGGTGGAGGCTGGGATCAGAGGATTCTCATGGAGGCCAGGGGTGGTTGGAGGTATGGCGAACCCCAGTGTCCCTTCCCACAGGGAGTGGTGGATCTTCCTGAGCCACTGGAGGTGACTTCTGTGCCTGGACCCTCACCCCATCAGGGTTAGGGCCAGCGATGGTTGGGGGACAGGAATTCTGATGAGAGGAGTCAGGGATGTAGGATGAACCTGGTCAGCTCCTCCTTCAATGGCTGCTTTTGTTCTTCCTTCTCTCTCCCCAGCCCACTTCCCCTCTCCTTCTTTCAAGTTAGGATTTCTTACTTCTCCTTGGCTCACTGGGAAACTGTTGTGTGATTTCTGCAGCTTCCAGTGTCTGCCCCTCCTCCCTTTTCTTCTCACTTCTTCCTGCTCCTTCCTTTCTTTTCCCTTCTCTCTTACTCCTTCCTTCTCCCCTTCTCTCTCCTTCTTCCACCTCCCACTGCCCCATACATCCCTTTTCCTTCTACTGAGAAACCTCCTCCCGAGATTTCCATTGTTTTTTTAATTTCTGGGTAAGTATGAGGGAAGAAAGTTTAAAAGAAGGAAACAAGTCTTCCTTCCATGCCTTATTTTTCCATTGGACTCTATGAAAAACCAGGCCTTGCACCAGTAGCTAGAGGGCCAAGGCCTGCAGCCGACGGCCTGACCATGAAAGCAGCACCCCCCTGCAGGTGGCACACGTGCTGCCGGTCTCACCATGGCCCCACTGTTCCCAGCGGGGAATCGGTCTGGGTCTGCAGCAACCTCAATTCTTGCCTCCTCAGAAGAAAGAATTTGAGGGGCAGAAGAGAGACTGAGGCAAATGTTACACAGCAGGAGTGAAAGTTTATTAAAAAGCTTTGAGCAGGAATGAAAAGAAGTGAAGTAACCTTGGAAGAGGGGTTACTCTCTCTGTGACTTGGGAGATCAAGTGTGCAGTTTGACCTTTGACTTGGGGTCTTACACGTTGGCATGCTTTCCGGGAGATTGCGTCCCTTCTCCCCTGATTCTTCCCTTGGGGTGGGCTGTCCGCATGCCGGGTGGCCTGCCAGCATTTCGGAGGGAGCATGCACAATGTGTTTACTGGAGTTCTATGCATGCTCACTTAAGGTGTTCTTCCCTTACCAGTCCAGTATTCCTAGAAGGTCATACCATACCTGAACTCCGCCATTTTGCCTCTTCATGCGCGTGCTTGAGCCCACTCACCCAACTCCTGAGATCTTATCAGGAAGCTGCTTATCACCAGTTTCAGGTTTTTCTATCTATTAGGAGACTGCCTTTCCCTGGCACTGGCTGGGAAAGTTATTATTTTATTATTATTATTTTAGAGAAACAGTATAACAACTGCCTGACCTGAGGGTCGCCTGACATTCCTGGTGGCAGTGAGAGGGACCTCTCCTGCCCTGCTCATGTCTGCCTGACTACCTACTATAACACCACCACTGCCTGTTTTGTATCTGGCTCTCTTCATTCCTACCTTGCCCTTGGAGACAGTGGAGCTCAAGACTCTTGAATAAAGAAAAACAACGTCATAAGTAGAAAATAGTCGATCCTTGTGCAAAGGGCAGAAGCACTCCAGAATGGAAATTGTGTTTTTACACTACAAAAGTAGTGTTTAGAGGCCATCTTCCCACCTGAAGGAGGCTAGACAGCGTGAACTCTAGGGGAAGGGGCAATGGGGCTGGAGGAGGTTTTATAAGCTAGAAATAAGAACAGTCATTCAGTTATATACAGGGAGAGAGGAGAGGTAGATACAAGTCCCCAAAACCAGAATTATTTCCTTCCCTCCTTTCCCCTACTTCTTTTTAAAATAGTATTTATTCCTTTTTGTCAATCTATCATAGTGATAAGAATTAGAGTTGGAGTAGAAAGTCAGTTTTAGCCAGGCATGGTACCTCACACAATCCCAGCACTTTGGGAAGCTGAGGCAGGAGGATTGCTTGAGTCCAGGAGTTCAAGTCCAGCCTGGGCAACAAAAACCCTGTCTCTACAAATAATTAGCTAGACACAGTAGTGTGCACCTGTGGTCCCAGCTACTTGGGAGGCTGAGGTGGGAGGATCATTGAGCAACCAGGAGTTCAAGTCCAGCCTGGGCAACAAAAACCCTGTCTCTACAAATAATTAGCTAGACACAGTAGTGTGCACCTGTGGTCCCAGCTACTTGGGAGGCTGAGGTGGGAGGATCACTTGAGCAACCAGGAGTTCAAGGCTAGTGAGCCATGATTGCACCACTGCACCCCAGCCTGGGTGACAGAGAAAGACCCTGTCTCAAAAAGAAAGAAAAGAAAAGTCATTTCCAGACATTTTAGCAGAGGAAGTGAGAGGAGGAAAGTTCTGGAAGAAATGGATAACCTGCTGCATTGGTGCTTCTGAGTTACATCATAATGAGAGAAGTTCCGAGACTGAGCACGCAGAAGATAGGGACTGCCTGTACCTGAGAAAGGTGGAAACACCTAAGAGGGGAGTATTAACTTAAGACGAGAACTGAGGGGACACTTCCGAACTCAGTTCTTCATTTGTCTTCTTTTTTTTTTTTTTTTTTTTTTTTTTGAGACAGAGTTTCGCTCTTGTTGCCCAGGCTGGAGTGCAATGGTGCAATCTCAGCTCACCACAAACTCCGCCTCCCGGGTTCAAGGGATTCTTCTGCCTCAGCCTCCCGAGTAGCTGGGACTACAGGCATGCGCCACCACGCCTGTTTAATTTTGTATTTTTTTAGTGGAGATGGGGTTTCCCCATGTTGGTCAGGCTGGTCTTGAACTCCTGACCTGAGGTGATCCACCCACCTCGGCCTCCCAAAGTGCTGGGATTACAGGCGTGAGCCACCACGCCCAGACTGTTGTTTTTGTTTTGTTTTGTTTTGTTTTGTTTTGTTTTTATAAGACCCTACCTCTCATTTTAGACTACTCTTGGGAGAAGGAAATAAGTGATATTTATTGTCCTTTCATTTGGCAGATATTTATTGAGCAATTTCAGTGTATTAAGCACTGTTCTAGGCAGTAGGAATATAACAGTAAATAAAACAAGATTCCCTCCCTTCATGGGGTTTACGGTCCAGTGGTAGGTATAGGTCGGTGGCATAGCAGAAAAAGTGAAGGCGGCACTGTGAAACAGTCCTGCCTGCAGTGCTGCTAGAGAGCAGGGCTTAGATCCCATCCCTGATACTTGTATACGACAACAGCAAAAGTGGTACTTAAAATAATATGTCGTTTCAGTGAATTTCCTCAAGAGCTTTTCTAGTGCCCTTGGTTAGCCACATTGGCCTCCTTTTGCTGCATTGAGGATCCAAACTCCTTCTTAACTGGATGTCTGTTCTCTGTGCAGGAAGATGGCTCTTTCGAGCCTTCTTGTCTCAGCTCTAAATATTCCTTGTTCAGACAGATTTTGCCTGATCATCTATATTAGGCTGTTCTTGCATTGCTGTAAAGAAATACCTGAGACTGGGAAATTTATAAAGAAAGGAGATTTAATTGGCTGATGGTTCTACAGTGTACAGGAGGCATAGCACCGGCATCTGCATCTGGGGAGGCCTCAGGAAGCTTCCCATCATAGCAGAAGCTGAAGGGAGAGTAGGCATATCACATGGCAAAAGCAGGAGCAAGAGAGATAGTGGGGAGGGGGATGCGCCACACACTTTTAAATGACCACTGTCACCGGGAGGACAGCATTTAGACCAAGGGGGTGGTGCTAAACCATTGATTCGAAATCCACCCCTGAGGCTGGGCATGGTGGCTCACGCCTGTAATACCAACACTTTGGGAGGCCATGCAGGCGGATTGCTTGATTGCTACTCAGGAGTTCAAGACCAGCCTGGGTAACATGGTGAAACCCTGTCTCTACCAAAAATACAAAAAATTAGTCTGGCGTGGTGGTGCATACCTGTGGTCCCAGCTACTCAGGAGGCTGAGGTGGGAGTATCACTTGAGCCCAGGAGGTGGAGGTTGCAGGGAGCCATGATTGCGCCACTGCACTCAAGCCTGGGTGACAGAGCAAAACGAGGCCCTTTTGGGGGTGGGGAAGAAAGAAGTGCACCCCTGAGATCCAATCACCTCCCACCAGGCCCCACCTCCAACACTGAGGATTACAATTTAACATGAGACTTAGAGGGGACACATAACCAAACTATATGATCTAGCATCTATAGATCCTAGAGCTGTCCATCAGATCTGGAATACACTCCTGACACTTCCGTCGCCATTTTATCACATCTCTGTTTTCTCCCTAGTAACCCTCCTGCCCCATTAGTGTAGGCTCTGGGAGGGCAGGAACCTGGCCTGTCTGATTTACCTTTGCATTGCCAGCTCCTAGAATGCTGCCTGGCGTTAGTTAAGCACTTGATAAACTAATTAATTTTAAAATGCTATTTTCAGCATTATTTCCTGCTGCTTCTCTGCATATACTCCACACCAGCCAAATTAACCTTTGTCTTTCCTAGGTCTTTCTACTGCTGTGCCTTTGCTCCTAATACTTCCCTTCTCCCTCCCTCAAGCCCAACCCAAAGCATACTTTCTCGCTGCCAACTTGTCTTACCATTAAAGAATGACGTTCCCCTCATACACTCTATAGCAGTGGTCCCCAACCTTTTGGGCATCAGGGACCAGTTTTGTGGAAGACAATCTTCCACAGACCTGGCAGGGAGTGGGGATGGTTTCAGGTTGAAACTGTTCCACCTCAGATCATCGGGCATTAGTTAGATTCTCATAAGGAGCATGCAACCTAGATCCCTCACGTGCACAGTTCAACTAAGGTTCGCAGTCCTATGAGAATTTAATGCTGCTGCTGATCTGACAGGAGGTGGAGCTCAGGCTGTAACACTCACTCGCCTGCTGCCCACCTCCTGCTGTGTGGCCCAGTTCCTAACAAGCCATGGACTGTAATACAGTCTGTGGCCCCAGGCTTGGGGGCCCCTGCTCTATAGTACTTCTTTTATATCTCAATCATTTGGTACTTACTGTGTCTATATATGTTTTTTACTCCAGATATACTGTAAATACCTAGAGTACAGAAAATATACTTGTTAAAGTTATCCATAGTGTCTAGCAAAATACGTGTGTGTGTGTGTGTGAGAGAGAGAGAGAGAGAGATGGAGTCTCACTCTGTTGCCCAGGCTGGAGTGCACTGGTGTGTGCAATCTCCGCCTCCTGGGTTCAAGTGATTCTCCTGCCTCAGCCTCCCAAGTAGCTGGGACTACAGACGCCTGCCACCACACCCAGCTAATTTTTTGTATTTTTAGTAGAGACAGGGTTTCACCATGTTGGCCAGGCTGGTCTCAAACTCCTGACCTCAAGTGATCCACCCACCTTGGCCTCCCAAAGTGCTGGGATTACAGGCATGAGCCACCACACCCGGCCGCAAAAATACATGTAACTGGCACTCGGTAACTGTTTTTGGTTTGTTAATATGTGCTCTTTCTGGCACATGGGTCAGAATCCAATTTCCTGATGTGGATTGACCTTACAATGTTGTGGAGACTTAACATGTAAACTTAATGAAAAAGATTCAGTTTTGCAGACTTCTTTAAATTTTACTTCAAGAGTACTGCTGTATGTTAATATTCCATGTATGATATTTCTTGTAGCATTCTTGAGAAATTTCCTAAGGAGTTAATGAAGCTGGGTAATTGCCAGGGTAGTATGAAATTAAAGCAAAACAAATATGAGACTGCAAATGGAATGAACTGTTTAAGCTATATTTTACTATATTGGGATCAGATAGAGTAGTAATGATGCAAGAAATACATCCAAGCTTTATTCTGGCTAACTAGAGGGAGCTATTTTTCATTTTTAATAAAAGTCAAAAACAGTTTAATATCATATATTATCTTCAAAAGGCTTAGTGTGGCTAATATTAGCATATTGCTTTTTACTTCAGTTAACATGCTCAAGGGCCTTGGTCTCTTCAGCTAAAAATACTCTTCTATATAAAATAAAGTCCCTGGAGCAAATTTCTTTCTTTTTTTAACTTTTGTAGAGATGTGGTCTCACTGTGTTGCCCAGGCAGTGTAGTAGCACAACAGTTCACTGCAGCCTCAATCTCCTGGGCTCAGGCAATCCTCCTGCCTCAACCTCTCAAGTAGCTGGAACTACAGGCATGTGCCACCAAACTGGCTAATTTCTTCGTATTTTTTAGAGACAGGGCTTCACTCTGTCACCTAGGCTGGAGTGCACTGGCGTGATCATAGCTCATCATAACATTGAACTCCTGAGCTCAAGCAGTTCTCCACCTCGGGCCCCCAAGTAGCTGGGTTTACAGGTGTGAGACACCATGCCCAGCTTGGAGTAGATTTCTTTATTGAAAATTTGGTAAATGGAGAAAAATTATTTTTATGCAGTGATTCTATTCCAAGATAGGGCAGGTGGAAAGGAATGGGCCAGTCAACTCTAAACCAAAGGAGGGCTCCAGACTCCCCCCTTGACACAGGCCACAAGACCTAGAGATAGTAGCTTTGCTGGCACTGCTCTGGATTGAAGAAGGGAAACACACTTGAATGTGTCTTGCTGTTTAAAGCATTTTATGAACTTATGTCTTTAGACATTTCTAGAACTGAAACTGAACCACATGATTATTTTTATTGTATCACGTGAGAGATGATTTTGGTTTTATAATTTTCCTCTTTTCCACCCGTGAACCCCAAGCTTATTTAATAGGGTCATGTGGGGGAGGGCTCTGAAAAGGTTGTTTAATTTTCCCTGGGTTCTGGCAGCTGACACTGTTCTGAAAAAAACAAGTGGAGGATGAAGGGAAACAAACAAGAAGATCATATTTGGAGACCCTCGGCCTCCTTATTAAAGCGCACTGTGCACTTGGATCAGTGGAGCTGCAGTAGGAGTGTTGCCCGAGCCAACATACATACCTACAGGTGTGACAACCTTGTATAACATCATCATCACAGACATCATCTGTGCCCCTCTCCCTTGAAATAGACACCACTTCAACAGAAGCACTGGAATTAGCAGTTTAGAACTTCCCCACTTCCTGTCCACTGCAGCTGTATGTCAGTCTCCACCTACCTGGGCACTACAGTGGAAAAGTAACGGATAATCAGTTTAGAGGGAGATTTGAAGGATTCTGAACTGATGCTGGAAGCTTATGGAAGGTGTCGTGCTAAATACTATCTCCAGTACCCCATTTTATTTAATCCTCACAACTCTGTGAGGTTGGAATTTATGATCCTGCTTTTAAAGATGAGGAAACCAAAGCCCAAAGTTGTGAACACAGGTGTCTGTCTATCCAATGCTCAGAGCTTTTTAGCTACATAAGGCTTCTACCTTTACTATGGAATTTGGATTTTTAGGCAGTTACACACAGTATAGAGCTTTGGAGCCTAATGATGGTTTCAGACATGATATATATTTGAAACTCTAACCAATCATCATTGTCCGTATTGTACTGCAATAACACAATCCCTGATTCTGGGTAATTTAAAGAACCAAGATTTATTTCTTACAGTTGTAGAGGCTAAGAAGCCTAAGATCAAGGGGCCCACATCTGGCGGGAACCTTCCTGCCGCATCATCTCATGGTAGAAGGCAGAAGGGCGAGAAAGAAAGAGAAAGAGAATGTGCATGAGCACAAATGGGGCTGAAACTTGCTTTTATAACATCCTCTCTCAAGATAACCCACTCCTATCAGAACATGAATCCATCCGTGAGGGCAGCATGACCTAGTCACCGGTTATTAGGCTCCACCTCTCAACACTGTTGCATTTGGGATTAAGTTTGTAACACATGTACTTTGGGGGACATATTCAAATCATAGCACTAATCATGTATCATCTTTCATAAGAATTATCCTTTAAAATAAGTGAGATGGCTGGGCATCTTGGCTCACACCTGTAATACCAAAACTTTAGGAGGCTGAGGTGGGCAGATTGCTTGAGCTCAGGAGTTCAAGACCAGCCTAGGGAACATGGCAAAACCCTAACTCTACAAAAAATGCAAAAATTAGCCAGGTGTGGTGGCATGTGTCTGTGGCCCCAGCTACTCAGGAGGCTGTGGTAGGAGGATCCACCTGAGCTCAGGGAAGTTGAGGCCACAGTGAGCCGAGATCGCACCACTGCACTCCAGCCTGGGCAACAGAGCAAGACCCTGTCTCAGAAAAAATAAAATAGGTGAGAGAGACATACCCAATATATAAACAACACAAATGGGAAATAAAGTGTTCCTAGAAAAACTGGAACTTTGGTTCATATTTTAAATTATTTCTCCGTATCTGTTTTTCTTCCTTTCTGATATCATGACAGTATTTAAGAGCTCAATTGTTGAAGACGTAAGCCCCAGTCCCTAACATTGTCGTTAATGAGCTTCACGTTGTTGAGTGAGTGAGCCTTCATTTCCCTTCTACAGAATGAGGGAATTAGCCCAGACCAGCAATTTGTAAACAACGTGTTCTCAGGACCCTTTACACTCTCAAATCATTGAGAATCCTAACGAGCTTTTCTTTATGTAAGTTATATCTATTGATATTTACCCATATTAGAAATTAAAACAACTTTTCTAAAATATTGATTTATCAATTTATTTTAAAAGAAACATAAAGCCATCACATATTATTATAAATAACATAAAACATGAATATTTTTATGAAAAAGAACTTTTTTCAAAAAAAGTGAGAAGAATGGCATTGTTTTGCCTGTTTGCAAATTCCTTTAATCTGGCATTCTCTCTTCTGCTTCTTATATTTAGTCTGTTGTGATGGGTTGTTTTGGGGGAGGTATATGAAAAAAATTTAGCCTCACCCAGATACATAGTTGGAAAAAAGAGGATCTGACAGACTCCTTGAAAGGGCTTTGGGGACACCCTGGCATCCTCAGACCACACTTTGAGAACCACTGGACTAGATGACCTTTAAAACCCAACCCAGACTCTAATTCCGCCTGGCTTTGGGGAAGCCTCACTCAAGGTCTGGATCTGTTTCCTCATTCAAGAAAGACTTAATCTATATATCCAGCCTGGGCGATAGAGCGAGACTCCCTCTAAAAAAAAAAAAAAAAGAGAGAGAGAGAGAGAATCACAGGGAGCTAACACTTTTAAGGTGTTGTCCTTAACACTCACTGCTTCTAAGCAATGAACACAAAAAACCAACAAATCATTTATCATTAAAGAGAAACTGCACCACTACTTAGTTCTGATTAGAGGAAGTTCACAGAATTTCGAAGTAGAGGAGAAGGTTAGAAAATGTCACTTTTACCCCTCATCTATCTTGAAAAGGAATTTCATACAAGTGGATTAAAAGGATAAGAAATATTTAGACTATACATTGAATAATTGTATTCATGCCATTTTGTGTGCGTGTGTAGTGTATGTTTCAGTGTTGATGTTTTGTGGGAAATGAATGTCACTGGTGGTATAGTGACCTGGTGGTGTTACACTTATTTCACCCAGTAATGAATGATGCAGTTGTTCATAATGTCCTGAACAAAATCTGCTTTGTGACAGATGTTCAGAATCAGTAATAAGAAACGACACGTGGCTAATCTCTAATAAATTAATTGAGTTGGACATCACCCTTCTTTTCTATTCAGGCAGATGATGTATCAGCTTTTAGATGATTCCAATAGAAGAAACTACCTTTCCTACAGAATTGTGGCATCCAAAAATGTTTTCTAGGGTATAATTTGATTAATGAATTTAATAGTGTCTATGATAACAGAGTCTCTGGAGCTTTAGCTGTTTTCTTCTTCCAAAGTAAGAAGATAGAAAGCAAGTGTGCTTACTTTATGGGATCATAGACTTCAAGATAGAAAAAGGAATCGGTGATCCTATAAAGTGAGCACACCTGCTTTCTACCTTCCTTGTCCCCACCCCAACACATTCGCACACTGCAAAATCACATCTGCCCATGTGAGTCACTCTCTGCTGTCACCTTGGAGGCACAATTGTGCACCCAGATTTTATCAGAGTAAACGTCCTTCTCTACACCATCCTGTGCCAGCTTCTGGTTACTGAAGTAATGCGACTTTTGCTTTAGTAAGAATATGACTCCATGAATATGACTCCAAGAATATGACCCCATGAGTTGTTGGGTAATACAAATCTTTTATTGTAGTAGGAAAAAGTAATTTCCTGTCACCCTTTACCCAAACAATAGTCTGGTAACGTTTCTAAATTAGCATTTAACTATTGAATTTCAAGAATGTGAACAAAGTTATCAAGTAAAGGAATCCTGCCTTTTTACAGCCCCATTTTATAAGTGAGGAAACGATAGTCATTTATTGAAAGTAAGCAGTGTCTTTACATTTATACCCAAAATGTCCCTGTATGAAGCAATAATATCTCACCAAAGATTTTCTGTCTTCTGTTTAACCATCTGAGATCTGCATACCATTAAATTTTCAGAAATTTAGTATTAAAATCTATAGCCTAGCCTACAAATACGAGGCTTGATAGTGAAAAAAATACTTCACTAGAGAATTTTTTCTTTTTTTTTTTTTTTTGAGACAGGTTCTTACTCCTGTCGTCCAGGCTGAAGTGCAGTGGCCCTATCATGGCTCACCGCATCCTCAACTTCCTGGGCTCAGGTGATCCTCTCATCTCAGCCTCCCAAGTAGCTGGGACTATAAGGATGCACACCCTACTAATTTTTACATTATTAGTAGAGACGGAGTCCTACTATGTTGCCCAGGCTGATCTTGAACCCCTGGACTCAAGTGATCTGTCTGCCTCAGCCTCCCAAAATGCTGGGATTACAGGCATGAGCCACTGCACCTGGCATTGAGAATGTTGTTCTTCTGTATTCTTTCTATGGGTGTAGCAACTCTGGCAATAAGTCTTAACATAGCATTTATTAAGTGATCGTGAGTCTCCAAGCTTGCTGTTGGGTATTTTAACCTTAATACAGCAGTTAGGAGACCAGAATCTGAGACCAGACAGCCTGGATTCAAATCCTAGAATGCTGTTTTCGTGAGATTTGACTGCCTTTCCAAAAAATTTCTTGGAATAAGCAAATCATTATAGTCTAGTCGACACTTAGAGCCTGTTCTTCTGTCAAAGCCATATATAAACTGTCTTAGCAAAGCCTGGAATTTAAAAATTTAGTTTACTAAATCTTAAAATATCCAGTGATATTTGGTACTACCAGAATGGCCTCTGGTAGTAGGCTCTTCTAGTAAGAACTAAGTGCCAGGTGTATTCATGGATTTCCCTGTACCAAGACCTCTAGTATCTGTATAGATAATGTCCAGTAAACTATTGTTCCTTTTTAATCTCCTACAGTTTGCTCTGTCTTTTTTTAGTGTGTGGTGTCTAGACACATATCTCAGAGACAGATGTGCCTCACATGATACAATAAGCAGTCCTGAAAAGTTGCTTAGAAATCACTTTTTTAAGTGAATTGTATTGGTACTGGTCTGCCTGGGGAAATTCACAGTTCAAGGAATACTAAGATTAAACCTTTGGTCAAGCAAAACATTTTTGTAATGTGATTTATCACAGATACCCCCCATTTTAACTTCGTTCGAAATCTGAATTTTACAGTGGATTATGGCTACATGTTTTCTTTCCTGCACTAAAGACATATATCCTTGTACCCTGAAGAAACTGCTGACTATATAAGTTATTTTAAAATCTACAGTATAAAGGAATGTTTTTAAGAATACTATATGTAGGATTTATGGTTTAAAAAATTTTTTTCCAGACTTTTAGGACTATCAGTGGTAAATTACAGTTGCCATATAACAAGGCCCCTTCTAGATTTTTACATTGTCGCATGTTATTCTGATCTATGTATCATGAATTAAAGTCAGTGGATATTTGATGTTGAAGTCCAAGGGCAGTTGTATGAAAACATGTCTCTTCTGGAACATCAACTAAGGTGATAAAATACTGAATTAGCTTTTAACTATTACTAGAATTGACCATGCAAAATTAAGAGAGAATGGATGAATGTTGTGGAGACCAATGGGACATTAGTCTCTCTAACACATTAGTCCAGTAAGGCAGACCACAATAGCATTCTCAGGTGATTTCTAGACCTTATAGCTGAGTTCTACCCTGGTTATAAATAAACTCTGCAAGTACTATAAAAATGAACAGGTGTCAGAACTGCAGCTAGCAAAATGGTCCTTCTACAGATATATCTTGTTTGTCAGTTGAGGAAAAATTAATAAGACTGTGAAAAAAATTAACAGTAAACTGGAATAATTTGAATGTTCAAATTGGGGTCATTTTTATTCTAATTGAGGTTTGAAAGAAAAAACCTGTTTTTCTGCATGCTGTTTTTAGGAATATAATAAGCCTGAGACATGGACCATCTGTTATACTGACCATGTAACAAGATGTTAGATTTATTCAGACACGATGCAGTTTGCAGTATCAGATATAAGGTCTGGTCTTTCAGGTCAGCTGTGATTACGTGTGTGCACCACACCAGTCAAGTTATTTAACTCTCTGTTGCGAGATTGACACTATTGCTGCCTACATTCTGACAATGTAACACACACACATTCCTAGAGGCAGTTTACTAAAGTAATAAATAGTATGTTAACAAACATGTTTGGCTGGGCGCGATGGCTCACGCCTGTAATCCCAGCCCTTTGGGAGGCCAAGGCAGGCGGATCACAAGGTCAGGAGACTGAGACCATCCTAGCTAACCCAGTGAAACCCCGTCTCTACTAAAAATACAAAAAAAAATTAGCCGGGCATTGTGGCGGGCACCTGTAGTCCCAGGTCCCAGCTACTCGGGAGGCTGAGGCAGGAGAATGGCGTGAACCCAGGAGGCGGAGTTTGCAGTGAGCCGAGATCATGCCACTGCACTCCAGCCTGGGCGATAGAGTGAGACTCTGTCTCAAAAAACAAACAAACAAACAAACAAACAAACAAAAAACGTGTTCATTGAGAGACCTCCTCTTGAGATTCCAGAGACTTCAACCCTGATTGAGCAAAACAAAACAACCTTTGTTTTGTTTATATCTACAAAGAAAAGAACAGCTGAAAGTCTATGAAATCTGTTGATTTACCTGTTCCTGTTTATTGCCAGATATTTATTTATCACTCACATAATTGTTGACCTATGCACCATACAAAAATCAGTCACAGAAAGATATGCACCCCACTATCCAGAAGAGTACACAGACCTTCAGAATGATGAGAGCTATGTAGAGCTTAATCCAGGGGCTAATGTGAAGTATTTCAAAGGCTTCTTTTTGTTGTTCCTTCTTAAATAAAGTGATGTCTTACATACCTAAAAGGTATTTAGTTGACAAGGTACAGTTCAGTGCAATATTACTAAAGGATCTTACGTTTAAAAATGTCATTGTACTTTTCATAGGTTCCCATAGGTGGAAGAGTTGGGAACCTTTTGTGCTTTGGCATTTATAAAATCGGCTGATGTGAAAGGATTACATTTATTAAATGTGAGTTCGTGGAAAAAGAAAAGAGTGATAAAGGTAGTTCTATTTTCCTTCCCCTTTAGGGTACCAAAAATATATCAGAAAGGTCTTTGAGGAACTGTTTCTGAGTGACTTTTTGAAATCATAGTTTATTAAAGAATTTTTACCCCGCATGCTTTCCAAAAGCATTGAGCGTAGCTTGCAATAAAAACACAGATACAGTAAAACTAAAAACTATTCAAGACACAAAAAGGCAAAAAGCAAGTAGCTAAAACAGAGAGTAAGACAGATATTTTGTATATTATAAAAGAAGAAAGAATGAATCACCTGAATGCTAACAGAAGTTGCATTATTAAACACAAATATTAGTTTCTTAATCGATCTCAAAGTATAGGCTGGGTGAGGTGGCTTACACCTGTAATCTCAGCACTTTGGGGGGTGAAGTGGGGGGCAGATCACCTGAGGTCAGGAGTTCGAGACCAGCCTGGCCGACATGGGGAAACCCCATCTCTACTAAAAGTACAAAAATTAGCCAGGCATGGTGGCACGCGCCTTTAATCCCAACTACTTGAGAGGCTGAGGTGGAAGAATCGCTTGAACCAGGGAGGCGAAGGTTGCAGTGAGCCGAGATCGTGCCACTGCACTCTAGCCTGGGTGACAGAGTGAGACTCCATCAAAAATAAATAAACAAATAAATAAATAAAGTTGTAACAAGTAGGATTATGGGTTGTAGAGATTCTTGTTTTTCTAATTTTCAAAACATATTTTAGTTGTGATAAAAAAATACACATAACAAAATTTGCCTTCTAACCCTTTTTATGTGTACAGTTCAGTAGTAGTATTACATTGTTGTGCAACCAGTCTCCAGAACTTTTTCATCTTGCAAAACTAAAACTGTACTCACTGAACTAATTCTGCATTCCCACCTACCCCCAGCCCCTGGTAACCACCGTTTTACTTACTGTTTCTATGAGTGTGACTACTTTAGATAGCTCATATAAGTGAAATCATGCAGTATTTGTCTTTTTCTGACAGGCGTATTCCATTTAGCATAATATGAAGCTTCATCCATGGTGTAGCATATGTCAGAATTTCCTTTTTTAAGACTCAATAATGTCCCACTGTATACATATACCACATGTTTATCCATTTATCTGTCAGTGAACACTTGGGTTGCTTCTATCTTTTGCCTATTGTGAATAATGCTGCTATGAACAACAAATATCCCCTCGATGGCCTGCTTTCACTTCCTGCAGAGATTTATTAAGTAGAAGTTAGCATCAAGAAAGAAGCTTTTTCCAGGCCTAAAGTTCAAGGTCCATGTATCACATGAGTCTTAGTGAGAATGATGACTAACAAAAAATGGAAGTCATCTTCAGAAGCCATCTTGCAAAGATGCAGTTTTTCTGCAAAGGGCTATTTCGTGGCTGAGTTCAGTGGAGGCATAATGTTAAATAATGTCTGCAAAATGCACTGCTTTGGAGGCCTGCCTATGTGACTTCCTAGTGGTCTAGCCGAATTTCAGGGGTAACACCTTGGGAGACCATTAAGGAGTTGAGTGGTAAGCATGCCCTTAAAACTAGGCACCTCAAAGGTGAACTCAACTGAGCCCTTGACAAGATCAAGGCAACCTCAGAATAGAGGTTGCTGATGAGAACCTGGAATGAGAACCTGGAATGAGTGGGAAGTTCAAACCATCCCACAGATTTAGACAGTGGAAGATGGAAGAGCCTTGCTTGTGTTCTCACTGTGGTGGATGGCCACCGCATGAAGTGTCCGTGAAGGTGTTTAGACTCATACTTAGAGCTCCCGAGTTCTACAGGCATTCATAGCCTGGAATGCTTTGTAGTTTGGGCTTGTCAAATATCTACTTCTGTCAAAATACAACATGAATATGATTCTACGATTACATTTAATTTGGGGCAATAATTTCTCAAATCAACTACTTCTAGAAGGACTTCCAGATACCTGAATGGTAAGCCAGTACCTGCAAAACAAGAGTGTCCCTTCTGACAGCCATTGGCTGATAGGCTCAATGGACTTGTCTCATAATGTGAAATAGGGCAACACAGTTGACATAATGATGGTAAGATAGCATGGGTGGGTCCTGTAGATAAAACAGTTGTTCAGATTGTTTAGGTGCTCAGTTAAAAGCAGGCAGCCAGCACCCAGGTCATTTAAATTTTGAAAGCCCTACTCACACTTGGATTTTAATGGGCTTTTTCTAATTCCGACTGTTCTTACATGAATTAAACCCCATTTCTAACCCCAAATTCTCTCCAAAGCAAGGAAAAAATATTGTCTAACTCTCATTATTCACTTTAGTCCCAAGTGAATCAGATTTGGAGAAGTTAGATAATTTTAACTTAATATTTTAAAACTATTTCCAAATGATCATATGATTTTAGTTTAGTACAATGGAAGTTCTAAGAGAAGACCAGATGAAGTTATAGCTACAAATAAAATTGGCTTCCTCATTTGAGAAAATTTCAAGTTTACAAAACTATTGAAGTGCTTTTTAAAAAATATTTTAGAACTATTATTCATTTTAACCCAACCTCTGGAATGGGTCTCTAGACCCACTTTGGCTGCTGTGTTTATTTATCCAAAAGTAAAGTTTTTATTCTGTTCCTGCAAATAAGAAGATATTTAGAAATGGCTGACATGTGCAAGTATATTAGTACTCACGGTTCTTAAGTAGAGACTAGCAGCTATTAGTTACTCAGGTCTGATGTTCACTATATGGCTGTTTTCTACATCAGTAATCTGTTACCACATTTGTATTAGTCCACTGTTCAAGGGTGACTTTTGGTCATGGATTTACTTTTGTTTTACAGAAGCATTATATGAGCTTGCTTCTCTTTCCCAAAGTAGTCAGTATATTTTTACATTATTCTATTCAAAATGAGGTAAAATTATAACATGAATAAAAGCACGTAGCAAAGAGTATATTCTGTAAAGCGATGTTGCAAATTAATACCAATATTATGCCAAAAGATTGTCCTTATTTCAACTTCCTTGCATGTACATTTCTATACATTTAATTGTGCAAAAAAATGCACAATTGCACAAAAAATTATGCAAAAATGATGTGATATAAAATGCGTTTTCAAGATGACCTATTTTCTTGAAATTTCAAGCTATATTGAGTGCTCAGTACTCTTCATTTAGAGAATTCGATTTCATGCAATGGAAACAGCAATAGAATTTGAAAACACAAAATGCTACCACATAATGGGGAGCAAAGAATAAACAAATGAGTGACTGTAATAACAAAACACTGGAGGTACTGAATAGAGTTGTATGACTCTGGAAAAAAGAGCCAAAAATGATTACTCAGCTTGGCACACAGAGAAAGGAGAAGGCCTGAGTTTTGAAGTAAAAAACCTGGGTTTGGATCCTGGCTTCACATGTACCTAAAATTCCTTATCATGAATATGAGAATAATTCCTCACAGGGCATTTTGAGATTTAGCAAGAAGAAATTTAGCTCTGGTGTGTGGCGGGTAATCCATAAATGATAGCTATGGAGACTGTAGAGGTTATTTAGTTAATACCTCACAAAGAGCTAAAAAGAGATGCTGTTCATACTGCAGTGGCAAAAAAAATGCTTTCTTTAGGTGTGTTGTCACACATTAACGTTCTAATCTGTTTTCAAGTGGAATCTGAGGTCTCTCTTTAATCTTTAATCTGTGTGTGGATGTTTTGTTAACACATCTGATAACAGAAACACTCTGACATGGAGGTGTTTCGTTCTCATGTTCTACTCTAGGCAAGTTATTTCTACCTTCTGAAAACCTACATTATCTCTGGTTTTTCCCTAGATTTGCCATCTTCTATATAGAAATAATTTAAAATAATAACATAATACTGTATTCCTGAAAACTTATTTTAAGACTTGACTCCTTCTTGGTTTGTTTCAACCAAATGATCATTGGTCTCTGAAGAAGCATTGTATTCTATCCATGATTTCCAAATAAAGCTAACATGTGTGAAGTATAATTTAAGAGCTTCCATATAATTAGTTCATACATCCCTGCAAGATTGGAATTATTATTAGTATTCCAATTTTATATGTGATAAGCCTGAGATCTCAGATGGTACATGATCACAAAGCTACCAGATCACATGCTACCAGATCACAAAGCCAGCATGCTGAAAGGCTGATGGGCTGTGCCCCTCTAGGACCTGCTGGGGCAAAGCCAGGGATGGCCCCTTAAGGAATCAAATGCATATGAGCACATTTTTCAAGCCGCACAGTATGAAATGCATGTTGTGTTATGCTCCACAGACATCCTGATTTTCCAATTTGCTTTACCCATGTCACAATCTAAATCAGTCTTTCTCTCTCAAAAATTTTGTAGAACTTCATAAATGCAATATCTAATTTTGTGGCCACTTGATAATCTTACTTTTTATAAATTGCCAGTATTTTCCTTAATTATCATCATCATATGCAAATCTGTATGTTTTCATAGCCTTTAACTGTTCTCTTTTCTTTTTTCCTTTCCTTCTCTCTATCATTCATTCATGAGAAATGCTTAGCAAAGATTGACACATAGCACTTGTTTATCATATTCTTTTTGACATTTACAAAAGTTAGACATGGATCCTGTCTTGAAGAAGTTTGCAGTTACCAATCAAAATTATGGAACTAAACTGAGCTTTTTAAATTTTTTTATTTTTTTGGCTCTAAACACACAGAAATTCTGCATTTAAAAAAAAAAGTCTTAAATATATAGCCAAGCTCAAAAGAAATGTTTTTAAAAGGTCCAAAACTAGGAAATTCATAGGCAGGGTGCTTTAAAGCAGAAATAATGCCACAGATGGCCCACTGACTATTGAATACAGATATGCACTTGAGGAGTGGGTATTAGAACACAGACAGAGAAAGGTGACAGGAAGCTAGACTCCAACAAGGCCAGCACCTGAAATAGAGCTCCCTGCATAAATCCAGGGCTTGGCAAAGATTTCGCTGTCTACTAACAAGGACAATAAAACTAAACCAACCAGCCAGCATGGCAAGGAAGCTGAAAGAAATAAGAAACAAAAACCTGCACCACATCAAGTGTGGAGTCTAAATTTAAACCACATGAGTCTTGCAAAAAGTGTTTAAGCTGAGAAATTAGCATAAAAACTGCTCCAGAACAAGTAAAATGCTTATACCAATGGCAGTCGCAAATGCTAAAACTCTGTAGTGTCCCATCCACAAGCCAGAACCCGTGGGATTCACCTAGAAGACAATACATGCCAAAACAATACATGTTAGATATGCATATTAGCACCCCCCAAATTTGAATAAAACATCTGAAAGAAACTGTAAAATAAATGTTTAAATATCTAGATATGTAAAGGAAAAATGCCTATGGAAAAGAACAGAAATGTTTGAGAGAGAATTGAATAGAGCATTTCTCAGCTCCTCAACATGAAAAATACTGCCATTAAAATTAAAACACTATAGATATTAAACGGTAGATTATATGGAAAAGAGATCTGAGAAAATCACCTAGGAATGCAGTACAGAGAGATAAAAAGCGAGAAGATATGAAAGAGAGGCTAATGTGGAAGACATGAGGAGAAGGTCCAACATACTGCTAAATGGAGTTTAAAAAGGAAAAATAACAGGAACAGGATGGGGTAATATTTGAAGGGACAATGGCTAAAAACATTTTAGAACTGAAGGAATACTTACATATACAAGTTGAATAAGGACATTGAGTCCTGAACAGGAGAATTAAAAATCAGTCTGCACCTCAGTACATCATAATGAAACTGCAGGCAATCATATAAATAGAGAAAAAATTTTAAAACTACCAAAGAGAAACATGCAGGCTACCTTCAGGAGAATGACAATTAGACTAACAGGAAATTTCCCAAAAGCAACAATTAAGGCCCAGGTATAGCTGAATACTACCTGCAAAGTACTGTGGTAAATCACCTGTCAAGCTAGAAATCCATAGCTTTTTAAACTATCATCCAGGAATGAAGATAAAATAAAGACATTTTCAGACAAATTGAGACCAAAAGACATGAGACATGAACTTTGGTTTGGTTTGGTTTGGTTTGGTTTGGTTTGGTTTGGTTTGGTTTGGTTTTGGGATGGAGTCTCACTCTGTCACCCAGGCTAGAGTGCAATGGCAGATTTTTGGCTCATTATTACTCCACCTCCTGGTTCAAGTGATTCTTCCACCTCACCCTCCTGAGTAGCTGGGATTACAGGCACCTGCCATCATGCCCAGCTAGTTTTTCTATTTTTGTAGAGATGGTGTTTCACCATGTTGGCCAGGCTGGTCTTGAACACCTGACCTCAGGTGATCTGCCTGCCTCGGTCTCCCAAAGTGCTAGGATTACAAGCATGAGCCACTGCACCCAGCCCCTGAACATTTATCAACTAATCACTGCTGAAAGAATTACTAAAATACATTCTTCAATAAGTAAGAAACTGAACTCAGGAGTAAAGTGCAAGAAGTGATGGTGGTCAGAGAAACACTGGGGAAATCTAAGCAGACCTGGAGTGTGTGTGTATGAGAGAAACTAGATTTAACAATGATAACTTAAGGTGTAAAAACAGCATGTATAGCTTCTAAATCCAGTAGAGCCATAGCAGAGGGGGGATATCGGGGGAACCCGCCCCCAGTATTTCAATGTAGGTTCTTTCTATTTTCCATAAGTGTTGGCCAGCTGAGAAATAAAGAGACAGTATAAAGAGAAGAATTTTACAGCTGGGCCACCAGGGGTGGCATCACATATCGGTAGGATCATGATGCCCACCTGATCCTCAAAACCAGCAAGTTTTATTAAGGGTTTCAAAAGGGGAGGGGGTGTAAGAACAGGGTGTAGGTACAAAGATCACATGCTTCAAAGGGCAAAAAGCAGAACTACTAATAAGTGGCTAACAAAGATCACATGCTTCTGAGGGAACAGGACAAAGCGCAAAAAGCAGAACTACCGATAAGGGTACAACAGAGATCACAAGGCAAAGGGCAAAAGCAGAACTACTGATAAGGGTCTATGTTCAGCAGTGCATGTATTGCCTTGATAAACATCTTAAACAACAGAAAACAAGGTTTGAGAGCAGAGAACCGGTTTGACCACAAATTTACCAGGGCAGAGTTTTTCCCCATCCTAGTAAGCCTGAGGGTACTGCAGGAGACCAGGGCGTATCTCAGTGCTTATCTCAACCGCATAAGACATACATTCCCAGAGCGGCCATTTATAGACCTCCCCCCAGGAATGCATTCCTTCCCCAGGGTATTAATATTAATATTCCTTGCTAGGAAAAGAATTTAGTGATATATTTCCTACTTGCACGTCTGTTTATAGGCTCTCTGCAAGAAGAAAAATATGGCTTTTTTTGCCCGACGCCGCAGGCAGTCAGACCTTTTGGTTGTCTTCCCTTGTTCCCTAAAAATCGCTGTTATTCTGTCCTTTTTCAAGGTGCACTGATTTCGTATTGTTCAAACACACGTTTTACAATCAATTTGTACAGTTAACACAATTTTCACTGTGGTCCTGAGGTGACATACATCCTCAGCTTACAAAGATAACAGGATTAAGAGATTAAAGACAGGCTTAAGAGTCTTAAAAGTAGTGTTTGGGAACTGATAAATGTCCATATTAAAATGAGATATTCACAATTTATGTTCCTCTGCCATGGCTCCAGCCAGTCCCTCCATTCGGGGTCCCTGACTTCCAGCAACAGGGGGCTAAAAAGCTAGGTCAATCCAATGAAAGGAAGAGAAGGAGGAAGAAGGGAAAGAGGAAGGAAAGTAAGGTAAAATGGTAGAGAACATCCAAACTTGTCAGTAATCATGATAACTAAAAACAGATTAAACTGAGTTATTAAAATACAGAGACTCTCCGATTTCTTAATCCAGCCTTTTCTGTTTAGAAAATATGTGTGAAATATAATTACGTGGGAAGTTTGAAACAAAGGGATCAAAAGAAAGGTGGACAGCACACCTGACAAGTTCTAAAGAGAGCAAGAAAAAGAGGCAGAGAGAAAGAAAAACAATGTGAAGATCAGATATTTTTAAGGCAAAAAATTATTAGGAATAAAAATGCTGTTACTCAGTGCGAGAAGGAAAAAATGGGTAAAATTGGTAAAGATATGAATAGTCAAATCACCAAAGAAGACACCCAAATGATGAGTAAACATTTGAAAAAAATGCTGAACCTACTGGTGATGATAGAAATGGAAATAAAAGCAACCATGTACTATCCATTCAACCTCCCATTAAATAGAAAAAAATGAAATTGGATAATGGCAAGCATTGGTGGGGATGTGAAGTAAGGGCACGCTCATGCTCTGCTGGTTGGAATGAAAGCAGGTGACATGTGCAAATCTATGACTCAGAAGTTCTGTTTTCATTCTGTATCCTGTAGAAATGACAAGGATATTCCTTGGGCATCATTTGTGATAGCAATAAAGAGCAAACAACCCAAGTGTCCATCAGTAGTGGAATGGATAAGTAAATTGCTATACATTCAAACAAATGAAGCTCGAAGCAGTTAAAATGAATTAACTTAGTTACCTATATCAAAATAGATACATCTCAAAGTTACTGTTCAATAAAAATAAGTTGCAGAAGGATGTGCATATCTAATTTCAAATTTACGTAAAACAAAGCAGTACTGTATGCTGTTTTTGTAGATACATACATGTGTAGTGAAATAGACACATCTGAGAGGAAATGATAATCACCCAGACTGGGTGGTTCTCTTCTTGAAAGAGGAAGAGATGGATGGGATCGGGGAAGAAGGCAGAGTGGGCCTTAACTCTGCCATTTTTAATTTTTAAAAATCCGGTGCACATATTGCAAAAATAGTAGCATTTGTTTACACTGTTAATTCTGGATGGTAGATTTGGAAGCTCATGCTATTAGCATGTGTGTGTTTAAAATATTTCCTTAATTTAAAATGGCTTCTATCTTACTGGGGGAGAGGAAAGACATACAATAATGCAGAGAACATGTGCTGTGTTTCATTATGGGTTCCTTATAATTGGCATTCAGAGTTGAGCTGCAAGAGATTTCTGCCAATTGAGGGGAGCCCCAGAATCCATCCTGAAAAAGAGATCCCCACATTGCTTTCCTGCAGACGCTGCCTGCTTTCAGTCACCCTTTAATGGATCCACTATCCAGACCTTGTTTTCTGTTTCTTTGGCCTTTGGCAAGTCCTTTCCCATTTTTCACCAATAGTGTCTCTTTCACTTTTTACGGTCTGGTCACCATGAACCAGTAGTTATCCAGGGCCTTACAAAAGGTTTATTACTTTGAAGGAAAACATCTAAAAAAAATAGTGATGCCTTGCTTACTTCTCAAGCAAAGAGAAAATAATGACTTCTGTTTTTAGATAACGTGGATTTTTATGGAAGCATTTGGATAGTGGTGTGAGGGTATTGTTTGGTTGTGTGTGTGGAAGTATTTGTATATGTTGTGCCAAACTCCCTTGTCATTTTTTCTCTTTATCAGAAAAATTCCATTTGACGTTCTCACCTTTTAAAGTATTTTTTAATTTCCCTTTTAAAACATGTTGCTGTAAATAGTTAATAACATGCTCCATGACCTCTGTAAGGAAGGCCCATGGAGAAATAAGATTGGTCATCCCCATCCTATGTTCGTAGCATCTAGCCCAGTTCTTTCCTATAAGTGCTGGATATCTGTGGCTGAAAAGGAACAAGAGTCAGATCACAGCAGCTTCTCTGCTTTGTGGATGGTCTCACTGTAACACACTAAAATCCTCATCAGTCAGTTTTACTCTTGACATAAAATGAAATCATGGCATACTTTGAAAGGGTTGGTTTCAGTGCTCCTGACACATTCTCACAGGGTACAAGTAAACGGCCCAGCAGTATTGGTCTAGAAGCAATTTACCAATCACTATGAAAAGGTTCTAACTTGTCTTTAAAATACACATCTGCTCCATGTTGAAGCCAAAAGGAGAATTCTGACTCAGATCTCTTATTAAGCTGCCTCAGGCTGCCAGTCTGGGTTTGATAATGAATCTTGCATTCTCAGACATTTTCTTCTTTTCCTTTGCAGAGAGAAGATGCATCAGTCTGCCATGTATGAACTATGCCAGGGGATGCACCAAATCAGCCTTCAGTTCGTTCGACTGCAGCTCACCTTTGAAGAATACACCATCATGAAAGTTTTGCTGCTACTAAGCACAAGTAAATTGATGCCCATTCTGGCACTGTTTCTATATTACCAGATCATCTTCCCCCATAGGGCAGTAGGCTATTTATTGTATTCAGGTAGTTGGTACCAAAACAAAAACAAACCAAACAGAAACATTGAAGAAATGGGAGGAAGGCTTTGACCTTTGATGAACTAAGTTACTTGCAAAGTATGAAGCTTTGGGCATGTGAAAGAGCATACCCCAACATTCCTTCATCCATCCAACCACTCAGTGTTTATAAAGTGTCTGTTATGTGTATGATAGGATTGGGCAATTCAGGAAACACAAGCGTTAATGAAGCACAGTCTTCATCCTCATGGAGTTTATACTCTAAGAAAAGTTCAAAGATTTTTTTTTTTTTTTTTTTTTGAGATGAAGTCTTGCTCTGTTGCCCAGGCCAGAGTGCAGTGGCCTGATCTTGGCTCACTGCAACCTCCACCTCCCAGGTTCAAGCGATTCTCCTGCCTCGGCCTCCCGAGTAGCTGGGATTACAGGCATGCACCACCATACCCAGCTAATTTTTGTATTTTTAGTAGAGATGAGCTTTACCATGTTGGCCAGGCTGGTCTCGAACTCTGGTGATCCACCAGCCTCAGTGTCCCAAAGTGCTGAGATTATAGGCGTGAGCCACCACGCCTGGCCAAAGATATCTTTAATACATATGGAAAGTAATTATTTACTATGATGGAGGTAAGGAATGTAATGGTGGTTCAAAGAAGGGAAGAGCACATTCAGTTCTGGGGATCTGGGAGGGACATGTGATGCAGCTGGATCTTGGAGGGTTTTGCAAGGGTCGTAGGTTGGATAGAAGGTGTGAGATGGCATTGCCATAAGCATCAGTAATGAGTGTGGACCTGTGTGGAAGTCTATATAGGCAGTAACAACACTTAGCGGGAAGGGGTTGTTTTGCCTTCCAATCCTTTATTTTATTTATGTATTCATTTATTTTTTAAAGGTGCATCAAGTTATGTTGGATGGAGGAGTTGTGGGTAATAAGATTGGGGTGTGGATTAGACCAAAATATTCAATGTCCATTGAAGAAATCTGA
This sequence comes from Gorilla gorilla gorilla, assembly GCF_029281585.2. NCBI lineage: Eukaryota > Metazoa > Chordata > Mammalia > Primates > Hominidae > Gorilla > Gorilla gorilla. Next base: position 169,157,523 of record NC_073227.2, on the reverse strand, counting down.
ACTTCATTAGGTGGGCAGAAGAGGGCAATGCTGAAGGCTTTTGAGCAGTGGGATGACAGGATCAAAGCTGTATTGTATGGCTTTATAAGGGTCTCTCTGGCGGAACAGATTCAAGAGGAGAGAGACAGGATGGGAGAGAGGCAGAGACAGAGAACTTAGCCCAACTGGAAGCACACAGACCTGCTGGGAGCCTGTGGAAATAATGGGGGGCATTACCATGACTGGTAGTATGATAGGAGCAAGTGGAGTCCAGAAACATTGTAGAGTTGGCCTTGGCAGCTGCCTAGGAAGGGAAATAAAAGTGCTGTGGGTCAGAGTGACACAGGTTTTGAGCGCAGAGAAATGACTAGCCACAGTAGTGATGCCATTAATAGGAATATGTTAACATCAGGACTTGGAGCAGATTGTGTGGCGTGTAAAATGAGTTCTGTTTTGGATAGGTTAATTTTTTGATACCAACTCTGAGTCTTGATAGAAACAGCCAAAAGATGGGGAGAACTGGGGACTGGGACTGTGAAGACAGGTATGAGCATGGAGATATAAATTTGAAATTATCCTCATAGAAAATTGTAGTATAATTCCAGTGGTGAGTGGGGTTACCATCATCCAGAGAGAGCCAGTGGAGCTGTGTTACAGGAGGGTGGCAGAAGCTGCAGGGACAGAGACAGAACTGTCAGAGAGGTGGAGAAACTGGGAGAGTGTGTGGTACTGGAAGCCACGAGGTGAGAGTTTTCAAAAGGCATGTGACTAACAGCATGGCCTCCACAGAGAAAGTTGATAACCCCGACAGAAGGCCACTGGAGTTGACCATTAGGCATCGGGCAGGTGCCAGCATGCCAGGGACTTGCAAATTGATGAGAAGCTGTTTTGGGCTTCTGGAACCAAGTATGGGGGGAGAGAAGTTAGTGGCATAAAGTGCCAGAGGAGACAAGAGAGGACAGGATTAGCTTTGGCAAGGATGTCTGGCAGTTTAACTCTTGACAACAGCACAGGCATTTTCCAACAGAGGGGAAAGAATTTGAGGAAGCTCCCATCAGATGAGGGCGAGACCCAGAAAGATGACAGGAGACAATGTGGAGAAGAAAACTCTGAGCCGTATGAAATGGCCACTGAGGAAACTGAGAAATGTTCCAGATGTTAAGAGCCTGCAAGGATGCCATGGCAGGTGGTATGGACTTCAGAGGAGAGAGTGCCTAGTGACAACCTGGAGTATCCAGTCTGTGCCCAGCCCTTGCCATGGGCCCCTGAAACAGAGGTGTGGGAGAAGGGGCAGTGATCCGTAAAGTCATTTGGAGAAAAGGGCCAAGACTAGCCAAGGGGCTCAGGATTTCTGAATGCGTATGAAGAGCTGTTTTTTCCAGCAGAGAGGACTGGTTCTACGGAAAGTAAGCTGGAATCAGGTAGTGATCAAAGCAGGAAGAGGGGACACAGTGATGACATGGGTAACATCCTGCTTTACCTGTGTTTGGCACCTTGCAATTTGCAAAGTGTTTTTCCATATATTATCTAATTTAATGCTTAAAATTACCCTGGGAGATTGATAGCCCTATTCTAAAGTTGACAAAACGGAGGCACATAAGTGTGATATGTTGAGTATCCTCTATGAGCTAGGACTAAAACCGATGGCTTGGAACTTTACCTCCAGTGTCATTCCTGCTCCCCTAAGAGCAGTCACCAAGAGGCTGAAAGGCAGGCAATGGCAGGTGGCACACAATGGCAGCAGCGAGGGCAGAGTGTCCAAAAGGCAGAATCGCAGACTCCATAGCAGAGGGGGCAAACCGGCAGTCCTGGTAGGGAGGTGGGGCCAGCAGTTCACAGCTGTGTTTTATTTGGCCAGCACAGGTTTTTGGGGTTGCTTTTGGCCTTTTGTTTTATTTTCATTGAATTCAATTGCCCGGGGCAGGGCATGTTCTCTCTAGTTTGCCACAGGCCCCACCATTCCTCCCTAATTACACCCAGCCCCATCTCCCGCTGCTCTTGTGTTTACAACCCCTCACCTGCAGGGTCGTCCTCCTGCTCCACTCTTCACCAAGGTTTCTGTTGTTCCTGATTTATTCTTTCTGGAGTATAACTTTGGAACTATAATCTTTAAATTCACTGAAAATGATTTTACTCCTCTACCAAGCTAGGTTATTAACCATTACTGGTTAGAAAAATATGTTTAAAATTATGACAAATGGATGATAGAATGTAAATGAAACATTTTTTAAAGTGCTTGTGATACTAATTCTTCATGAATGTTGACTATTCAATCTAAATTGATGTCTTATCCTTTTACATCTCTTTACATATTCACTCAGCTCGTAATAGATTCTGATACCATTTTGAAGCTACTTGAATTAATTTATTAGCCCCCAAGTAGCTCGGTACTTTGAATTCTGATTTTTTTCAATGCAGAAAAAGCAAAATAAAAAGGTAGGAAAAAACATAGGTAAAGCATTTTATGAACCATAAAAACTGCAGGCGTTAGTAAGCTTGTTTTGCTAATCTATGATAGAACACAGGAAAATTTTTCATCTCAGGAACGTCAGATGCACACCTGATATCCAGTGTATCAAAGTTTTTCGGGACTGACATCAGAGGCTCTCATGTTCTTGAGGAAAGCAGACAGACTTCTACCCCAGTTGTCTCTTTGCTCTTCTCCAGATTTTGGATGATTTCCAGCAGCTCTGCTGCATTTAATAAGTAAATTCAGAAACTCTGGGCAGAACTCCAAAATTTGAGGTTTTGCTTAAGTTCTCTTTATTTGTGGGTTTGTTTTAACTTCTAAAAAAATCTGGCTGGGAAACTGGTACGATATATTTCAGTTACAGCAATAATATATAAGTAATACTGTTTGACAAGTTGTTGTAATTTTTAGAATTTTTGATCTACAACTATCAGAAATATAAATTTGGTTAATCTTAGATGTACCAAATGGTATTGAAATATAATAGTGAAACTTATTTATTCTATCACTAGTTAACTTTTCATGTATAGGGTGATGTCCATATAAGTATCTATACTGAAAAACTAAACATTTACTTTGTACAGTTTTATAACTTAAATGCTAATCTGTGGGTGGGAAGTGTAAGATATTTGAAAACTTTTCCTATCTTTTAGAAAGTTTTAAGTTAACATTAAAATTTTGGTAGAAATTGGATTTATGATTTTACTATTAACATCCTGGTTATTACTGTTCTTTTTGTTTTTTTACTTTTAAAATAAAGTTTTCAGGAGAAAAAAATACTATTTGTTATATAATGGATAGCATTTAACATTTAATATGAATGTCAAATATTTTAAACCACAACTAATACTGTGGCAGCCTCAGGAATTTGTCCAGTTGCTATTAGGGATTTATTTTTCCCCTCACAAAAATAGACTCAAATAAATGACAAATCAAAAGTCTCAACAATTAAACTCAAGAAGATTATTAACATAATAGTAGAAGTTAATTTGCAAGATAATCCATATCTTTTTGTAGGATAACAGGGTTTATTTGGAAACAGCAGTATGCCTGGCTTCCAGGGTTGCACACAATACTCAGAACCATCTCCAAGTGCTGATGACCAAAGTAAATAATTATTTACACCAGTTATGGGAAATTAGCAAATAAATAGGTAATTAAGAAGTGAAAGTAAGAGCAGTTTCAAAATCAGAATGTTAATATCCCAAGGTGAATTTTCATTAGGTCTTTATCACCTAGAAATAAAATTCTGGTTGATTTTCTTATTCAGTGTTAAGGCATAAACATAACTATTGGCTATAGTGGAACAAAAATGCTTAAACTCTGTCCTAAACCTGGACTTCATTTCTTAATAAAGTACGTTCATAAATGTCCTGGGACCTGCTTCTCAGCGGGTCACAGAAGCACTTGATAAGCTTACAAGTCCTGAATTTCAAAGTATTCCTTTTAAGTGAATTTTTTTAAAACATACGAAAGCTAGCCACCACATAAAAGGAAAGAAGAAAATATTGTCCTTAGTTTTCTACCTTATCAAAGATACAGATGAACATGGTTCATTCTCTTTGAAAGTTTTAAATTTTGCCTTGCGTGCAGAGCCACTGTTATTGTTCCCCCCTCACACACATAAACCAGTGTACGTGAATCCTAACTTGCCAATACCTCAGAGATAGGAAAATATATTTTGATGTACAGACGCTTTATGGGGTTGTGCTGGAAGGTCACGTGCCTTAGTGGTCATGCGATCCTGGTGCAAAGTGGATAGAAAGTGCTTCTTTGTATGCAGCGTCCTCTCCTTCGTAGATGGCCAGTTCCCCTGAATGTCTTTAATATCTGAACTTGAGAATGAGGATATTGATTTCTAATTCTAGCCCCAACCTAGATTGTCTATGGCTCTTCAGTTATCCTGGAAAATCAAAATATATTTTACTATCTTGAAGTATTGGCAAGTTAGGATTCATAAACACTTGGATGACCAGCCACAAGGCAATGTGGCATTGTGGTTAAGAGGCAGGCTTTGGAAACAGACAGACCTAAGTTGATACCACCCCTTCTCTGCCTTTTTTTATTGTGTCCATGGGCAAGTGATTCAGCCTCCAGTGTTCAGTTTCCTCATCTGTAAAATGAGAATGATATAACAGTTATGTCATAATATTGGTGTCAGGGTTAAGTGAACTAGTCTGTGCAAAGTGTATGATAAGACACATCTGATAAATAGTTGTTCTTTGTGTATGTATGTGTACAAGTATTTGCCAGTAGACAACTGCCATATTTATTCATAAATGCAATTAATTGAGATTTAGTATCTAACCTCAAAGTCAGTATATGACCTTACCTGCTAAGATGCTAACGTTGTTTTCCATCCTGGAAATTTACATGTCTGTTTTCCTTAACACAGTTCCAAAGGATGGCCTCAAAAGCCAGGCTGCATTTGAAGAAATGAGGACAAATTACATCAAAGAACTGAGGAAGATGGTAACTAAGTGTCCCAACAATTCTGGGCAGAGCTGGCAGAGGTTCTACCAACTGACCAAGCTGCTGGACTCCATGCATGACGTGAGTAGAGCCCCTCCTTGGTTCCTAAGTGAAGGATCAGCAACCACATACACACTGCTGACCAAAGGAAACAGAGACTGAGAGTTTTCAGGGTGTCATGCTAGACCTCTGTTGACTCCATTAAGGATATCGCCATGTCCAAGGGGCTGAAGAAGAGACCCAGAGCCAGGGAATGAGACATAGGGTTTATTGGGTACTTACATACAGGATGGGCCAAGAGTAGTGCCAGAAAACCACTCCCGTTTATAAAAAGCATTCAGGTTATATAGCATTTTCGCCTAGCAACCTCCATGTAACCCATGACAAAGGGCCTCGATCCCCTGGACGACCTGCATTCCAAAGAATGGGCCAGGGATTCGGATGTCCTCTATAGATTAGGAGTGAATCTCCAGGTTGGCCACTCTGAGATTCCTTAGCTTAGAACTCTGAACACATATTCTTCTTAAACCATAGGGTTATTCTCAGGGTATGCTTGAGTTATTGCTGTCAGGTGCATCTGCCATACACAGGGCTTTGGGAAGAATCAGAGTAAATCATCTGGTAGAAAGCAGCAAGAGTTAAAAACTGATTAAGGAATTTTTTTTTTCAAATAACCTTTGGAACAAACCTCATTTACAGCAGAGAGTATGCCCTGGACCAGGGAAGGCCCTCAGATTTGCTACAGGTGTCAGATTGAGTTTCACATTTTTGCTTGCAATTTAGGAAATGTTTGGTTAATAAAAATGTTTGCTTTAACATTGCATAAATAGTGTCCATCTTCTACAACTGTTAATCTAATAACCCAATCTTTCAAAAACATTATTAGTGGTTCAGGGCCAGCCTGGATCATCTCAATCTTTGCCAACTTTTGAATCTTATATTCATTATTCTTCATAGGAGTCACCTTTCTTGTCTTGTGTCAATACAGAAAGGAGATTCTAAGCTTGTTTCTAGTTTAATCAATTATAGATATAGCCGAGGTGGTTTTAGCAGTTTCTACAAAATATTGATTTGGATAACTCGCTTTGTATGTCATTTAAAATATGCTTCTTGTTTTATTTTGCAAGCAGCTTCTCCAATTCTGGCTCAAACAATGTTGTACGCAGTCATGCTAATTTAGTTCTTCCTATTTGTGAAGTTTCCGTACTTTCTTTTGGAGAATTTATTGCCCAAGTTCATCCTGTAAGATCTGAGTAGTAAACTCTTTTAAAAATATTTTTCTATTAAGGAAAATGTTGACAGGCTTGATGACCAGTATTATAATGGTATTATTATGGAAATAATGGTCCATCTTTTAGAAATTCCATTATGCCAGCGGAATGTTATCTCTCTGTGGTAACTAATAGCATAAGGTTGATTGATAAAAGAATGTCACTTTCCAGTGTTTTACACTGAGACCCTGTGCATATCATTTACCTCTGCTTTATCTGAACTTTTCATATGACAGAAGTCAAATTCCCACAAGGCAAACTCAGTGATAAATAGTTTTGCTAATTGTCAGTGGCTTAAAGAGTGTGACTTAGTGGAAAATCTTAGAAATAAGAGATGATGGCAAGCAAGGCTTTGGGGAACACAGCAAATTATGCTCTTCATGACTCACACAAAAGGAAATGCAGGGAACTGGAGCAAAGTCTTCCCACTCCTTTTATGTTGAAACCACAGATCATCTACATGAGAACACGTAGCAGATTTACTTTCGTCTGTTAATTTCGTTGAAAGGCCCTCTGAGTAGAGAATAGAATGGAGGTTTTGTGGTTCTTTCTTAAATTCTCTTATTTGTACAGTTAGGCACAAGTGCAATATCAAAATTCATGTGATTATAGATGAAACATTCTGAAACAATTTGCATGTAATGAGGCTTACAACAGAAGTTAAACTTGGTTTTTCAAAAGCCCTTTGGAATTGACTTTTCTTAAGCAGCATAGCACAATGGAAACACTAAGGCCTCACCTAGTGGTCCATGGGTCAAAACCTCCTTTACTAGTTTTTTTTCCTCCCCCACCAGCACAGTGCTTGGCATAGATAGGAACTCAATGAATAGTTTTTTGAACGGCTGTATCATAAATGCTGATTTTATGCAAAGTTTCCCAAAGTAAATTAGTGTCTGTGGGGGTTTCTTAATTGAGGTATAACTGATATACAATAAACTGAACAAATTTAAAGTCCACAATTTTATAAGTTTTGACTTCTATGTACACCTGTGAAATTATCACCACAATCAAGATAGCGAATATATCTATCACCCCAAAAGTTTTCTCCAACCCTCCTTCAATCTTTCCACCTACACTCCTTCTCCTCAATTACTTTCTATATCGCTCTGTTAATCGAGATTAGTTTGCATTTTCTGGTGTTACATATAAATGTAACAATGCAGTATGTAGTCTTTTTTGGTCTGGCTTCCTTCACTTAGCATAGTAACATTGAGATTCACTCATTCCATTTCATATATAAATAATTTGTCGTGTTTTTCTTATTGCAGAGTAGTTTCCCATTGTATGGATTTTCCCCCAATTAATTTGTGCAGTCACCTATTGATGGTTGTTTGGGTTGTTACCAGCTTGGAGGCTATTACAAATAAAGCCATGCTGAACCTTTATGTACAAGTCTTTGTACAGACATACACTTTCTCCTTTCTTGGATGAATGCCTTGTAGTGGAATACCTGGGTAATATGGCAGGTATATTTTCATATTTTAAGAAACTGCCAAACGGTTTTCCAAAATGGTTGAACAATTTACTGTTCCCACAAGAAGCATATGAGGTTCAGATTGCTCCATACCCTTGCCAACTCTTGGCGTGGTTAGTCGGTTTACTTTCAGCCATTCTAATAGCTGCATAGTGGTATCTTACTGTGGTTTTCACTTGCAAAGAGATTGATGATGGTGAACATCTTTTCATATGCTCATTTATCTTTATATCTTCTTTGGTGAAGTGTCTGTTCAACTCTTTGGCTCATTTTTCATAATTGGATAATTTGTTTTCTGATTGCTGAGTTTTGAGAGTTCTTTATATTTTCTGGATACAAATCCAGATATATGACTGTAAGTATTTTCTCCCAGCGTGGCTGATCTTTTCATTCTCTTAGCAATGTCTTTTGAAGAGCAGGAGTTTGTAATTTTAACGAAGTCCAGTTGATGATTGTTTTCTGTATGGGTCGTGCTTTCAGGGCTGTATCTGAGAAGCCCTAGTGTAAGCCAGTGTCATGGAGCTTTTCTCTATGTTTCCTTCTAGCATTACTATCCTTCACTGATAGCCTGTGTCTTGGAAATCATTTTTTCATGGTCTTTATTTTGAGTACTTTTGGATGTTTCAAATGGAAGGGTAGTTTCAGTTCATCTCACTCCACCTTGGCTGGAAGAAGAATACCACTTCTTTAGAATCATTAGAATCATTTTAATTCTAAAAGCTTTATTTTGAAATATCAAAAATGTTTGATCTTAAAGGGGGCCTGACAGAAGCATCTTGAATACTCTATTTATATTCCTATTCCAAACAGAACATTGAAAAATGCATTGTAAGTCTAGAGGGACCTTTCTAACATTCACACTTACTCAGACTTGAGACTGCCTACAGCTTTTTCATTAGAGTAAATTAGTGAATCAACAGTTGTGGAATTTTCTTCAAGGGAACAAAGAACTACACAATACTCAGAGCCTAGTTCTGATCGCCTTGTGGAAAAAAGAGCATTTGTTTCTAAGGGCCACACACATAAGAACCTTTGACTGTAGATCGAAGTTCTGCTTAAACCATGTGTGTAGTATGCCAGCTCTCAGGACACATCCACGCCGCTCTCAGGACACACGTGGATTTCTTCCACATGGTACACATATGTGCTGGAAGAATGGTCCCAAGGTGGGTGAAAGGAACATTCTCTGAAAGAACAGGTTGATAGTTGAGTGTCTGAATCAGTTAACAACTTTAATGAATCATAAGCCCTCTGAATGTCAATCTTTCCCCCAAAAAATATTTCAAACAAAGCAGCTGTGGTAAGGATACTAGGAGTAGATGTATTTTTGCATTGTAAATGTTTAGGTGTCATATGTAAAGCATATAGAATCCTTACTCTACTAGAAAGAATTGACAATAATAATTTTTTAGCTCTTACTAAGGATAGCAATTTCCTATGAGGGAAAGAAGCTTATTTCTAATGAATTTATTGCTAACTTCTATTCATTCTTAGAGAGATCAAGGACTATTTATGTTATGGTAATTGTGTAGAACAGTAAGTAACAAAGATGATATTAATAGTACCTTGATGCAAAAATTGCCCTTTTCCTATTAAACATATGTTGTAATTTTATGTCAGTATACACACTTAGTAAAAATGTGCCTCCTGCCTAGCAGTATAGACAGTGCTGCAGAGGATAACAATAAATAAGATACCAACCTGACCCTTGATAAATAGTGTGCATAGTGTGCCAGCCCTCAGGACACATGCACACAACTTTCGGGACATACATGGATTTCTTCCACAAGGTACGCATATGTGTTGCTAGAATGGTAAATAAGCTTAGTTTACAGAGGCGACTGGAGCATAATGCAAGGTAGAAAGTAATCAGGTGTTCAAACCAGTTCCCTGGATGGTGGGACCCTTGAGAGCATGTATGTTTATATATTCATCTGTTGGTGAGCCCTTGCCACATTCCCAGGACCAGTGGGCCAATGCAAACAGAAAGTCTGTCCTTAGTAATCGATAGAGGACGATATTCATCTCATTCAACAAATACTTGAGTGTCTAAAAGTGCCAGGCAGTGTCACAGGAGGGAAACACCCCCAGACAGGGCAGCCAGACAGCACCTGGAGGTCACAGGGCAGCATGCTGGGACCTCCGAGGAGGTGGAGTTGTGGGCTCACTGACACTTATTCTACATTGGTACCAAGCCTTGTGAAGAAAGTGGAGGAGCTGTGCTGGGCAGGAGTCATGGAAAACTTCCAAGGGGGCATCAGAGGATCCTTATTTAATGGAAGAAGAAACAGCCCCACAGAATGATTTCTTAAGGTTCCTAGATAGCTGGTGGCAGCCAGAACTTCCTTGACTCACTGCTGAGTGCTCCGGACGCTACCATTATGAGGAGAGAACACTTGTGGCTGATAGCAGCTGCTCGTTTTTAGGCTGGGCTGCATTTCAGAGATCAGAAAACCATCATATAGGAATGTTAGGGACAGCTGCACCACCCTCCAGCGCTCCAGATTTGTTTGCATCTTCCCTGGCACGTTCTGGAATTCATCGTTTCTGTGAGGTGCAGGGTTACATCTTGAAGGCAGTCAACCTTGTTTTGTATTAAAACATCATGTGTGTGTAGCAGATCCCAAAACAAAATGTTAGTTGTCCTCAACATGAGCTGAGCAGGCCTTGGCTTGGGGGCGTTTGCTTCTGTGTACGACCATTAGACCTGGATGAGAACCTACCCCTGGGGTGGGTGGGGGTCAGTGTGTCACTCAGATGCTTTTCTCTGCACGACAGAAGGAAGGCCTCTGAGGATCCCATTGCTGAATAGCTGCTTTCTGTGTCTCCAGGGGCCATGCTAGAAGCTGACATGGCTCTTCTCTAGCCAGGCTCTGGGAGCCATGGCTTCCCTGCTCCAAGAGGGGCAAGGTGGGTAGTGTGAGGAACAGAAATCTGGTGGTACAGAAAATACTACATGTACACACTGGGGAGATGTCATTCTTTAGGTCAAAAGGGCGTTAAGTATCATTGACATGGCTGGGTGCAGTGGCTCCCACCTGTAATCCCAGTACTTTGGGAGGTGGAGGTGGGCAGATCACTTGAGGTGAGGAGTTAGAGACCAGCCCAGCCAACATGGTGAAACCCCATCTCTACTAAAAATACAAAATTAGCCGGGTGTGGTGATGCGTGCCTGTAGTACCAGCTACTTGGGAGGCTGAGGTGAGAAGATTGTTTGAGCCCAGGAGGCAGAGGCTGCAGTGAGACAAGATTGCACCACCGCACTCCAGCCTGGATGACAGAGCAATACCTGTCTCAAATAAAAAAACAAAAAACAGTCAGTGACACAATAACCACAAATGAGATACTGCTACAAGCAGCAGAGACTGTTCACAAATTATTATTATTTTTATTTTTTATTTTACTTTAAGTTCTGGGATACATGTGCAGAATGTGCTGGTTTGTTACATAGGTATACAGGTGCCATGGTGGTTTGCTGCACCTATCAACCCGTCATCTAGGTTTTAAGCCCTGCATGCATTAGGTGTTTGTCCTAATGCTCTCCCTCCCCTTGTCCCTGACCTCCCAATAGGCCCCGGTTTGTGTTGTGCCCCTCCCTGTGTCCATGTGTTTTTACTGTTCACCTCCCACTTATGAGTGAGAACATGTAGTGTTTGCTTTTCTGTTCCTGTATTAGTTTGCTGAGAATGATGGCTTCCAGCTTCATCCATGTCCCTGCAAAGGACATGAACTCATCCTTTTTTATAGCTGTGTAGTATTCGATGGTGTTTATGTGCCACATTTTCTTTACCCAGCCTATCAATGATGGGCATTTGGGTTGGTTCCAAGTCTTTGCTATCGTAAATAGTGTTGCAATAAATATACGTGTGCATGCATCTTTATAGTAGAATGATTTATAATCCTTTGGGTATATACCCAGTAATGGGATTGCTGAGTCAAATGGTATTTCTGATTCTAGATTCTTGAGGAATCACCACACTGTCTTCCACAATGGTTGAACTAAATTACATTCCCACCAATAGTGTAAAAGTGTTCCTATTTCTCCACAGCCTCACCAGCATTTATTGTTTCCTGACTTTTTAATAATTGCCATTCTGACTGGCGTGAGATGGTATCTCATCGTGGTTTTTATTTGCATTTCTCTAATGAGCAGTGATGATGAGCTTTTTTTCATGTTTGCTGGCTGCATAAATGTCTTTTGAGAAAGGTCTTTGCTCACTTTTTGATGGGGTTTTTGGTTTTTTTTCTTGTAAATTTGTTTAAGTTCCTTGTAGATTCTGGATATGAGACCTTTGTCAGATGGGTAGATTGCAAAAATTTTCTCCCATTCTGTAGGTCACCTGTTCAGTCTGATAATAGTTTCTATTGATGTGCAGAAGCTCTTTAGCGTGATTAAATCTCATTTGTCAATTTTGGCTTTTGTTGCCATTGCTTTAGGTGTTTTACTCTTGAAATCTTTGCCCATGCCTATGTCCTGCATGGTATTGCCTAGGTTTTCTTCTAGGGTTTTTATGGTTTTAGGTTTTACGTTTAAGTCTTTAATCCATCTTGAGTTGATTTTTGTATAAGGTGTAAGGAAGGGGTCCAGTTTCAGTTTTCTGCATATGCCTAGCCAGTTTTCCTAGCACCATTTACTAAATAGGGAATCCTTTCCCCATTGCTTGTTTTTGTCAGGTTGGTCAAAAGATGGTTGTAGATGTGCAGTGTTATTTCTGAGGTTTCTGTTCTGTTCCATTGGTCTATATATCTGTTTTGGTACCAGTACCATGCTGTTTTGGTTACTGTAGCCTTGTAGTATAGTTTGAATTCAGGCAGCATAATGCCTCCAACTTTTTTCTTTTTTCTTAGTATTGTCTTGGCTATATGGGCTCTTTTTTGGTTCCATATGAAATTTAAATTAGTTTTTTCTAATTCTGCGAAGACAGTCAATGGTAGCTTAATGGGAATAACACTGAATCTATAAATTATTTTGGGGAGTATGGCCATTTTCACAATATTGGTTCTTCCTATCCATGAGCATGGAATGTTTTTCCGTTTGTTTGTGTCCTCTCTTATTTCCTTGAGCAGTGGTTTGTAGTTCTCCTTGAAGATGTCCTTCACATCCCTTGTAAGATGTATTCCTAGGTATTTTATTCTCTTTGTAGCAGTTGTAAATGGGAGTTCATTCATGATTTGGGTCTTTGCTTGCCTATTGTTGGTGTATGGCAATGCTTGTGATTTTTGCACATTGATTTTATATCCTGAGACTTTGCTGAAGTTGCTTATCAGCTTAAGGAGATTTTCGCTGAGATGATGGGGTTTTCTAAATATAGAATCATGTCATCTGCAAACAGTGACAATTTGACTTCCTCACTTCCTATTTGAATACCTTTTATATCTTTCTCTTGCCAGAACTTCCAGTACTATGTAGAATAGGAGTGGTGAGAGAGGGCATCCTTGTCTTGTGCCAGTTTTCAAAGGGAATCCTTCCAGCTTTTGTCCATTCAGTATGATATTGGCTGTGGGTTTGTCATAAATAGTTCTTATTATTTTGAGATATGTTCCATCAATACCTAGTTTATTGAGAGTTTTTAACATGAAGGGCTGTTGAATTTTATCGAAGGCCTTTACTGCATCTATTGAGATAATCATGTGGTTTTTGTCTTTGGTTCTGTTTATGTGATGGATTATGTTTATTGATTTGTGTATGTCGAACCAGCCTTGCATCCCAGGGAAGAAGCCAACTTGATCGTGGTGGATAAGCTTTTTGATGTACTGCTGGATTCGGTTTGCTAGTATTTTCTTGAGGATTTTCACATCGATGTTCCTCAGGGATATTGGCCTGAAGTTTTCTTTTTTTGTTGTGTCTCTGCCAGGTTTTGGTATCAGGATGATGCTGGCCTCATAAAAATGAGTTACAGAGGATTCCTTCTTTTTCTATTGTTTGAAATAGTTTCAGAAGGAATGGTACTAGCTCCTCTTTGTACCTCCCGTAGAATTCGGCTGTGAATCCGTCTAGTCCTGGGCTTTTTTTGGTTGGTAGGCTATTAATTACTGCCTCAATTTCAGAACTAGTTATTGGTCTATTCAGGGATTCAATATAGTCTTGAGAAGGTATATGTGTCCAGGAATGTATCCATTTCTTCTAGATTTTCTAGTTTATTTGTATAGAGGTGTTTATAGTATTCTCTGATGGTAGTTTGTATTTTTGTGGGATCAGTGGTGATATCCCCTTTATTATTTTTTGTTCACACATTATTTTGAGAGAGCCATAGTTCATATAATTAGTGGGTGCTTTTGCATCTCGCTGTGGTCCTGGTAATTTCCCTCAGGATCACACTAGAGGGGACTTAGAGGGAGACACAAACCTACTTTAAACCTCATATGGAAGAATGGAAGCTGCACATTTGGCTATGTCCACCATTTACTTGGATAGCCCACTCACTTCATATTTTATTCTGTCTTATATCTTTCCACTCAGGCAAAGCTTCTCCTCAGGAAATGTTCTGAGGCCAAAATAGGAGCCTGCCATGGAAATGAGACCACTGCGGACAACAGAAAGAGTGTGGCCTCTGGTGCTAGGTTGCCCTTTCTTTCAGCCATCTTGGTGCTTTACTTCAGTTTTTGGCTTTCGGTTTCTTCAACTGTAAGGCAGTAATAATACCCATCTTGTAGGAAGTTTGGGGAAGTGAATGAAATAACACAAGAACCAAGACATCTACCACATAACAGGCACTGAATAAATGTTCACCCTCTCTTCCTGTTGCTCAAGTGACAATGAAATAAGGCTACTTGCTTCTATGTCTGTAATAAAGTACCCAGAGCTGGTAGTACCATGAATGTGTATGTAAGAGACATCGAGAGATCGAGATTCAAAGCCACATTCTCTCTCACCAAGCTAAACTATTTATTATAATTGTTAGCGGTGTTATGCTGCTTTCTTCTTTGACAAGGCCATGACTAAGAAGGCTCTAAGTAAAGGAAGAATCATTTATTCCATAGTCAGCTAACTGGTAGCAAAGCCTTCTCTTCCAAGACACCAAGGGAGAGGGGAGGACATAAATTATGCAAAAAACAAAACAAAACAAACAAACAAACAAAAACACACACACAAAAAACAAACAAATCTCACTCTTTTTGAAAAGGACATCTTCATAGGTGTAAAGATTTCAAGTTAAATGAATAACTGACATGGGAGATCTTACTCATTGCCTAGTGGGTAATGGAACAATTGCTAAGGGCTTACATTATCTCTATAATGATTACTAAGGGCTTACAGTGAGAGGTGGCGGAGCCAAGTTTGAATTCCTAAAGTAGATAAGAGCTGGCATTTACATTTACAAATTTCTTCTTTCACAAGGATAGCCTAGTTCAGAATACATTGCTCTGGCTGACTTGTGCCAATGGATGCTTATTTTCATATAAAGCATCTTTATATTTGTATAATTGGGAAAATGCAACAAATATAATTAAAAATGGGTGGTAAATAGGAAATAATAGGTGAAAATGTGATTTCAGTGTGAAGGAAAAGCATGGCCTAGATGCCTTGAGGTGTGGTATGGGGAGGTCTGGACAAGCCAAGGACTGGTGTCTGTTACCTGCCTGCAGCTGGGGCCGTGGAATCCGACTGGAATATGTAACTCCGCATAGAGATAGAAAGGGCATCCTTATGTGTTCCTTCTTCGATCACCACATTAATGGTTTAAGGGCAGCATCAATCAGTGGCCATGGTTGTATCTCTCGAAGCTCCTCTAGGGTTTGGAATAGGTTCATAGAGCGAGAGGCAGCAGAATTGCTCAGTGACTGTTCCTCCCAAACTTGTTGGAAAGAGGCTTTTCATAACCAGAACACTACATTAAAAAAGAGATTTTTCAGTGTCCAGTTGTTATTCACTCTGTGAAACGAGCCATCTCTGCCAACTAGTTACCCTTCTAAACAGCCTCTACGGGTACGTGCAAAGAAAGGGCTACTGAGTGGCCCTGCTTCCCGGAGGGAGGGCCTGGCTTTTGGGCCGTGAGTCTACTGGCAGGGGAGGCACACGTGGTAGCCTCTACCATGCCAGGCACAGCACAGGCACTATGGATACAACAACCACATGAGAGACCTGGGGCCTGTGTCCTCTGTGAGGACAGAGCTTGCAGTCTGATGGGGAATATAGACACATAAACTGGATTGAAAACCCGGCATGAAAGGTGGTGTGATACGGAGTGTCAGGACCACGGGTGGAGTATCTGGAAAGGGAAGTGGCAGGGTAGAGAAGGGGCCATGGCATGAGGCAAGGGAAAAGACTGCTTAGCTGCGACCCAAAAGTCAAGTCGGGGTTTGCCACATAGACGGAAGCTATTCTAAGCCAAAGGAGTTAACATCCCAAGGGAGGGAGAAGCATGCTGATTTTGAGAAATAGAGAATGTCCTT
This sequence comes from Gorilla gorilla gorilla, assembly GCF_029281585.2. NCBI lineage: Eukaryota > Metazoa > Chordata > Mammalia > Primates > Hominidae > Gorilla > Gorilla gorilla. The sequence goes on along the minus strand of NC_073227.2, from coordinate 169,141,463 downwards.
GTATCCAAGAGAGCCATGGGAGGAATGGAGAGAAAGAGGAGGGAGACAGTGATGGAATCCATAAACCAGGTCTAGGAAGCTGTTGAGGCATTTTCACCACATCTGTAGAGAATCTGGAGCTGATCTGTCCAACGCCATTTCTACTGTCGTGTGGGGCTCTTTACATTTAAATTAAGTAAAATGGAAAATGAGTCTCCTGAATACACTAGCTGCATTTCAGGTGCCCCACAGCCACATGTGGCTAGTTGCCACCATTCTGTTATAATGACAACAGAAAGCTGTGTAGAAGGTTGTGCTGAATGGTGCTGTCTGATAGATTCTAGAGGATCCAGGAGGGGCAGGAGGCAGCGTCCCAGTTGGGATGCTGGTGCTGTGGTTCAGGTGAGAGCTGGTGGAGCCAAGTTGGGGCAGGAGCACCAAGAGAGGTTCAGGTGGTGGAATGATGACTCCTGGTGATGAATGGGATGGGGAGGTTGAGAGAGGAGAGAGCAAGTCAAAGAGAACTCCCCAGAGTTGGAAGTAGATAGCTGGGCAAGGTAGCACCTGCCCAGAGGAGGGGGCTCAGGGCCAGGAGATCTGGGAGGGGGGATGAAGAGCTTGTTTAGGACGCACAGGATTTGAAAGACCTTTAGGACATTCTGGAGGAAATAGCAGGTAGACACTGAGTTCTGTGGATCAAGGTGAGGAAGGCAGCCTGCTGCTGCAGATGTGGGAGGCGGCAGCATGTGGGTGGTCACTGAAGCTGGGAGTGGATGGAACTGCCCAGGTGTTGGTGCAGCTCGAGAAGAGGGCACAGAACGGAAGAGGGTCCAGAGGAAACACTGTGGTCAAATGGGGAGGTGGCTGCAAAAAGTCTGGGAAAGCACTGCTGCTAAAGGAAGAAAAGGAGGCAGAATGGGGACATTCAGGACAAGCCAGAAAAGAGAGTGTGTGCCCCATTTTGCCAACGAGGGGCCTGAGGGGAAGAAGCTGCAGAAAGGTCAGTTAGCAAATGGCCTGAACAACTTTCAGTAGCCATAGCAACTGGGAGGTGGTTGTGAAGAATAGTGGATCGACTCAAGGCATGGTGATGCTCACGGGGTTTCCAGTATCTACATTAGAAGCCACAAAGCAAACAGGGACAGCAGTCCATTTTTTTTTTTAATATTGAGAGTGTTGTCCAGCAAAGCTCCTTAGTAAAATTGCCTTGATAAACGGAAGAGAATGATGGCTCTTTCTGTTAAATGGTGGGATGTATGTAAGTGAGCAGTTCGAATGTGGTTGAGAGAATATACAATGTCTTTGTGTTTGTATGTTTAAGCCTGGCTAAGAAATCCCATCAGCTTAACAAGCCTATCTTTGTAAATAATCCCGAAACTCTATTCCAGACCATGGCTGGCTTTATTATGTACTGTATGCATATATGTGTATATATGTGAGGATGTGTATATATCACACATGTGAAGAGTTCAGCATCAAAGGCAGCTATGAGGCTTCTGAGCTGATCTTGTTTTTTAAGTCATGATTTAGTTCAATGATGCAGGTCCTGAGCCCTTCCTCTCCCATCACTTTCACATCACACCTTAATTATCATGGTTCATTTCCACTTGCAGCCACAGAACCTCTATCTTCTTCAGTCTTTCATGCTTGATCATAGCTTTCGTGGCTGACTTAATGCAAAACCTGGGTAATATACTTACCTCTTTTAAGAAGGTTAATGTTTTCCCAGCGGCTGGTTTTTAGGCAATTCATAGTGCTTACCAACTGTTGGTCAACAGCCAGGCAACATTCTAAGATGCAATTGTACTATGTTTTACAGAAATGAGGCGGGGGAATGTCCATATAGGAGTTTATGCTTTTTTATTATTTTATTTTTAATTGTAAAATACACAAGCATAAAATGTACCATGTTAACCGTTTTTCAGTGTACAGTGTGGGTGTTAAGTACATTCACATTGTTGTGCAACCAATTTCCAGAGCTCTTTGTCTTGCAAAACTAAAACTCCCCCTTCCCCTCTTTCTGTCTCTATGAATTTGACTACTGGGAGTAGCTCATATGAGGAGACATACAGTATTTGTCTTTTTATGACTGGCTCATTTCACTTAGCATAATGTCCTCCAAGTTCCTCCATGTTGCAGCAGATGTCAGAGTTACTCCCTTTATAAGGCTGAATAATATTTCATTGTATGTATACACCACATTGTGTTTGCCTACTAATCTGTCAAGAGACATTTGGGTTGCCACCTTTTGGCTATTGTGAATAGTGCTGCTATGAACATGGATGTATAAATATCTCTTTGAGACTCTGCTTTCAATTCTTTTAGGAATATTCCCAGAAACTGGATTGCTGGATCATATGATAATTCTGCATTTATTTTTTTGAGGAAACACCGAACTTTTCCACAGCAGATACACCATTTTTCATTGCTAACAGCAGTGAACAAGGATTCTAATTTCTCCACAGCCTTGTGAACACTTGTTATTTTCTGGGATTTCTTTTTAGCGCTCATCTTCATGGTTGTGAAGTGGTAACTCATTGTAGTTTTGATTTGCATTTCCCTGATTAGTGATGTTGAATACCTCTCCAGGTGCTAATGGCCATTTGTAAGTCTTCTTTGAAGAAATGTCTTTCAAGTCTTTGCTCCATTTTTTAATCAATTTTTTTATCAATTTTTTTGTTTTTTTGTTGTTGAGCTGTAGGAGTTCTTTATATATTCTGTACATTGGCCCCTTATCCAATCTATGATTTGCAAATATTTTCTCCCATTCTCTGTTTTTGTTTGTTTTCACTTCGTTTGTTTTGGTGTCAAGATCGTCTTTCTCTTACGAATTTATAATGACAACAGAAAATAGTCTGTTTCTTTTAATCCTTAACTGGCAAAAATTAAAAGCTGTGTTTGATCTCAGTTTATTTAAAGAAGGGAAAAAAGTATTTTTCTTATGATCACCAGCTCCTCTTGCTTCATCATTGATATTTCACAGGTTACAAACCCACAGAACATGTGCCTGTGTTCACAGCTAGTTTTGAAGACTTATAAGCAAGTAATTTTCTGTAAGAACACTGCAGAAAAACTAGGATCTTGCCTCATGGGAGGAAATTAGGCATTCCATTCCCACCTGACTGCGAGATTTGTGCTGCCACAGGGTGATCTTTCTGGAAAAAACAAAAATTTTAGGGAGAAAAAAACCACTGAAGGTCCTACAGGCTATGTTTCTAGAAGATCACATCTAAATCAAACCTGACACACAGGAATCTTTTCCTGATCTGAAATATATCTAGGGGAGATTTTGGGAAACTATCTTATTGTTTAACACCTGTGTCAATAAATCTCCCGCTCCTATGCAGCTCAAATCCCTCTTCTTACAGTATAATAATAACTGTGTAATACCTGGGATTTACATAGTGTCTTTCTTTCTAAGTCCTGTCATTAAAATCCTTCTAATGTTTCCATGAGGCGAGGATGAGTAAATATTACTATTTAAACTTAATCACCCTCCTGTCTTAATTCCTTTCTCTATAAAAAGAAAATAATAGTAATGCTTACTTGGATTATTTTTATCCTTTTTATAGAGAAAGGAATTAAGATGGGGTGATTAAATGCATTTTCACAGGCTCATAAATGAGGCAGGAGGGAAAGAAGCACCTGAGGGAGCCATCAGGTGGCTCCTGTGGGTGGCAGCCCAGCCCTCCACCTGGGTAGCTCCATTGCTGATAGGTTAGGTTTAACTCTGGGCTTATCCATAAAGTGGGCATCTCCAGGGCCAAGTGTCATGGGGGTGTGGCCTTGCAGTCCCACTCTTGGCATAATATTCTGCTGCTCCCATCCGGAAATTCTTAATAAACTTTGAACGAGGGACCCCTTATGTTCATTTTGCACAGGGCCCCACCAATTACGCAGTTACGCAGCCTGGCCTAGGCATAATATAATCTATTTAAGATTGTGTTTGTTAGAATTCAGCCTGCAGTACAGCTTGCAATGGGTAGAACACCTTGCAGGTGTGGCCAGGGAAGAAGATAGCAGAGACAGGAAAGACAAAAAGTTTGGGTGGAGCAGTACATAAGAATTCAGGCAGACAAGGGACTCACTGATATGCTATAAAAAAAGGAACTTTTAAACCCAGGGCCTAATTTGATACAAAAAGGAAATAGTGAAGGAATTTCATAAGGAGTGAGACACTCTTAAGCAACAGAGAAGTGTTATTGTCAGTGTCATTATAAAATAGAGGAGATAGTTTTAAATGATTGATATTTAAAAGGCTAGGAAGATGCCAATTGACCAATTAAGTTTATCAAGGTCATAAAGGGACTAGAAGGTGTATGTGGGTTAAACTGCAGACAGTCAATCCTCATCATTCTCAGATTTTGTATTTACAACTTCACCTACTCACTAAAAGGTATTTGTAGCCCTAAAATCAATGCTCAGGGCACTTTTGCAGGCATTCCCAGATGTGCAGAGCAGTGAAAAATGCCTGTCACCAATGTGCATGTTCCTGGCAAGGTCAAACAAGGTGACTCTGCTCTCTTGTTTCAGCTCTAATGCCGTAAATACTCATCCTTTTTTAGGTCTACTGCATGCCATGTTTTTTTTGCATTTTTGTGCATTTTGTTGGTGAGTCTACTGTTGAGATGGCCCACAAGCATAGAGCCCCAGTGCTGTCTATGTTCCTAAGTGCAAGAAAACTATGACGTGGCTTATGGAGAAAATATGTGTGTTAAAGAAGCATCCTTCAGGCCTGAGTTACAGTGCTATTGGCCATGAGTTCAATGTTAGGGAATTGGCGGTATACATTAAATAAGATATCTTTAAACAGAAACATGCATAAAACAAGGTTATATATTGGTCATTTGTTGAAAAAGTTGTGACCAGCAATGTAACCGTAATAGGTTATTGCCTGATGCACACAGCAAGTCAATACACCAAGACACTGGGTTGCAGCAGAGAGGTTTAATCAGAGTCACACCAAAAGAGGAGATGGGAGGAAACCTCAAATCCATCTCCCCAGGAGTTTGGGGCAGGGGTTTTTAAGGGCTTGGGAGTGGGCGGAAGTGTGGAGGTCATTGATTGGTCGAAGAGTACAGGGGGAAGTCGCTGAACAGGGAGATGAAGAAGCCATATTCTCATGCTGATCCTGTTCCTCTGTGGGAGTCTTCAAACCGGTTGCTGGAATTCAGGGTCTGAAAAACATCTTAAGCCAGGGGTGTCCAGTCTTTTGGCTTCCCTGGGCCACATTGGAAGAAGAATTGTCTTGGGCTGCACATAAAATACACTAACACTAGCGACAGCTGATGAGCTTAAAAAAAAAAAAACGCAAAAAAGTCTCATCATGTTTTAAGAAAGTTTACAAATTTGTGTTGGGCCGCATTCAAAGCCGTCATGGGCCACATACAGCCCGTGGGCCATGGGTTGGACAGGCTTGTCTTAAGCGATCCTTAAACAAAAGCCTTTGATTCTAGTGTCAAGAGATCCTGTCTGTATGGTCAGTATCTAATGCTATGTGACTTTTAGCAAGTAGGAAGTGGGCCAAAGTGCAGCACGATTAATACTTAATTATAACTATATTTCTTTCCAGAACCTGGCGTGCAATTCTTGTCAACCCTACAGGGGCAGCTCAGCAGCTTGTGGGAACCTAACCCTGTATTTCCCCTAGGAGCAATTGTTCAGTATTCGTTAAATCAGTGTTCAGGTGACTTTGTAAGACAGTTAGCTACCATGGATATCGAGGATCGACTGTGAATATATGTAACCCCCAGGAAATGTAGGCTTAAAGGGAAATGACTCCTGAAGGAACAGCCAAAAATGTGAGACATGTATGACAGAGGTTGTCTATTTGAATGACAAATTCTGGAACCTTTAAGTTGCATGATCTCTTCGGTTACCTAGCCCTATGCCCATAGGTGCTAGGATTCTTTCTAAGGTGTTTCCTAAAGGCTAGAAGAATCTGTATGGTAACAGGAAAGCCAGATCTAAGTACCACCATATCACTTAATTTGGAGACCTCTTTTCCCCAACGTTTTAGTAGTTTTGAAAACTACTAAATCCTAAATAAGATGGAGACACTGTATACTTGATTTATATATTTTAACAAACAAAACCTGTTCGTTCAAAAGCTGTTATTGAATCTGTGAGATGCCTTCCAATCCATGGGTCAGCGAACTTCTGTAGTGGGCCACGTAGTAACTAGTTTAGGCTCTGTGGGCCACACAATCTTGGTTACAGCTACTCAGCTGTGCCACTGTAGCATGACAGCAGTCACAGGACATATGTGAATGAATGAATGAGTGTGGCCGCATTCGAAACAATTTCATAACATAAGAACATGTCACAAAATATTATTATTTGGATATTTTTTCAGTGATTTAAAAGTATAAAAAACACAAACATGGAAAAAACTTAAAAGCATGAGGCCAGATTTGACCTGCAACTGTAGTTTGCCAGACCGTTTGCTTTTTGTGGCATCACAGAATCAAGAGAAGAGAACAGTCCTTATCTATTGCCTTGAGACACCTTGATCTCACCTTTTCTTACCTAAGGCTGCCTCTGGCCACTAGGGTCTGCCCCTTATTGCTTGGTGTTCCTTTTTTGGGGAGATTGAAGTAAGGATTTAACTGCCTAATCTAGATTAAACCTAATGTTAAAGTTGGTAACATATAAACACAAGTCAGCTCAGATTTTTACTTGGCTCAGCATAGTGTACATTTGCAAGAAAGATCTAGGAAATATTGAAAACAAGATTAGGAAAGGTTCATACTTCTATATACAGTAACATGCCAATGCATTTCAAACACCACCCTTTCATTACATTTCCTTTGTTCAGCGAGGTTCTAATTACCCCTTTATCTGTAAGCTCCACTTTCTTCTTTTCCATTGTGTCATTTTTCTTTGTGTTTTTCACATGTACAATAGACCTTATTCTCAAGAAGGCAGAGCTGTGGTCTAGAATGAGGCTTTTAATACAAGGAAACGTAAGGTGGAAATTAAATAAAATTAAACAAAAAAATTAGAAGTAAATTGAGCCCATCTTGCTTAGCACAGCATCGAAACAACATGATTTAAGGATTTAATATTCACCCCTGACCAGAGATCAGTGATTGGTGTTAAATTTGTTATAAAAATGGGGATGAAGAACAAATTAAAACACAGTCTCAATAACAATCAGATGCTAATGGATGGGGGCCGGGATGAGTTTTCAGAAATGACCTTGATTTCTCATGAGACACTGTAGCACCTACTCCACCCCTCCACCCTCCCATCCCAGCCAGCCCATTCCTGGGCAGGCACTGGACAGACCCAGACTGCCTGAGCCTGCACCAGTCTAGACTCTGGAACCAGCCCTGGGAGGCTGCATGGGACAACCCTGCCTGTGTCACTCCATCAGCGTCACTAAGCTTCCCTCTAAGGTCCCCAAATGCCTCTCACGTGCCTAGCATTTAGCTGCTGCACCGAGCATGCTCACTGACAAACTTTTGGCCAAGAAGTGCCTTTTGGTCTCTCTTGGTCAGATCTAGGAGGGCTTCAGGACTCTCCAAAACTCACCCACTCAGAGAGCCTGCCAGGAACACTCAGCTGAGCGATGGCATTGTGGAGCCTGGGTTTTCAGAAGGGAGCACATAGTGAGTGGTAGCATAACCTTGTTAAGGTTGTATTTTCCTTAGGTATAGAAACAAATGCTGCTAAATTGGTAAGGGATGGAGTTTTCATATCACATCACATTTTGCTGAGCCGTAACCAGACAGGAAAAAAGCAGAGCCACATGGCTCAGGGGCCCATCTGGGCACAAGCGGGCAGCTTCCCTTTCAGCCTGCACTGGGAGCAGGTTGGGGGTTTAGAATCTGTTTTTTCAAAATTAATATTTATTGTGGAATATACATAGCTCACAGTTTACCATTTTATCCATTTTAAGTGTACAATTCAGTGGTATTAGGTCCATTCACATAGTTGTGCAACCATCACCACCATCCATCACAGAAATTATGCCCCTTAAACACTAACTTCCTTTCCTCTACTCCTGGTAAGCACTATTCTGCTTTGTTTCTATGAATTTGGCTACTCTAGGTACCTCATGTAAGTGGAATCATATAGTATTTGTTCTTTTTTATCTGGCTCATTTCACTTAGTTAATGTTTTTGAGGTTCATGGTGCTGTAGCATGTATCAGAATTTCATTTCTTTTTGAGGCTGAATAATAGCTCTCTGTGTATGCCACATTTCGTTAATCTGTGGATGGACACTTGAGCTGTTTTCACCTTTTGGAATTGTGAATAATGCTGCTGTGAACATATTTTGTTTTTTTTTTTTTGTTTTTTTTGTTTTTTTTGGTTTTTTTTGAGATGGAGTTTTGCTCTTGTTGCCCAGGCTGGAGTGCAGTGGTGCAATCTCGGCTCACTGCAACCTCCGCCTCCCGGGTTTAAGCGATTCTCCTACCTCACCTTCCCGAGTAACTGGGATTACAGGCATCCATCACCACACCCAGCTAATTTTTTGTATTTTTAGTGAGACTGGGTTTCACCATGTTGGCCAGGCTGGTCTCAAATTCCTGATCTCAGGTGGTCCACCCACCTCGGCCTCCCAAAGTGCTACGATTACGGGTGTGAGCCCCATGCCCAGCTGTGAACACTTAGGTACAAATATCTATTTGAGCACTTGCTTTCAGTTCTTTTGGGTATATGCCCAGAAGTGGAATGGTGTGTCATATGGCAATTCTCTGTTTAATCTCTTTAGGAACTGTCATACTGTCCTCCAAAGCACTGCACCATTATACATTTTCACCAGTGACATACGAATGTTCCAATTTCTCTATATCCTTGTCAACACTTGTTATTTTCCACTGTTTTCTGAACACCTATTATTTCCCCCTTTTTTGATAATAGCCATCCTAATGGGTGTGAAATGCTATCTCATTGCAGTTTTAGTTTTGATTTGCATTTCTCCAATGACTGGAGATGTCAAGCATTTCTTCTTGTATCTTGTAAAGATACATTTGTGTATCTTCTTTGGAGAAATGGCTTTGGCAAGTCCTTTATCAATTTTTTGATTCAGTTTGGTTTGTTGTTGAGTTGTAGTTGTTCTTTATCTATTCTGAATATTAACCCCTTTTCAGATATGTGACTGAAAATATCTTCTCCCATTCTTTGGCTTGCCTTTTAACTGTCTTGATGGTGGCCTTGGATGCACAGTTTTTAATTTTGATCTACTCGTATTTATCTTTTTTCCTTTCATTGCCTATGTTTTTGGTGCCATATCCAAGAATAACACTGTTTTGTTTCAGATAAAGGCCAAACTTCTTATATAATCACTGCAGGTCATTTTCCAATATTCACAAGGCTATTTCTGGAACACCTGGACTAAAGACTCGCCAGTCATTTGTGTCCAGTGAAACTACTAGCGTTGGAGTATTTATAGTTGAGTTGATGTATCTTTTGCCCTAACCCCAACATATCACTGACTAAAATTTTGATCTTTGAAAATACAGTTTCCAATATCCCCCGCCCCAATGCTCATTTTAGGCAAAAGCTCACTCCAATTAGGTAAACATTCTGGAGTCAGCAGATAACATATAAGAAATGAGCACGCTATTGAAGTCATGTGGGACCTACTTTAGAGAGGCTGTATCATTCAGGCTTCATCACCACTTAGGTGATTGTGTAACCTCAGAACAGCAGCAGTGGCCCCAGATGTGCAGCAAGGAGGAGACTCTCCCTGCAAGGCCTTCTGAGAAGCCTTCATCTGCGAGCAGGGAGAGCCGGGAGTGGCCGCTGGCCTGCCCCAGCAATGACTTGTGAGGGTAGTATGGAAAAGGCAGATTGAGCCCCACGGCCTCATTGTCAGAGCAAGCCAAGTGCCATCAGTTGCCCTGTGACCTTGCCAGGCTCCTCTTCCACCCTGACAGCTGTGGCCCATCAGGCTGGAAAAATCATGCTGGGCATCTGCTAAACTTCTGAGATCCCAGCAGATGAATTCTGTACAGAATGAAAAGTCAATGCACAGATCTTCCTCTGATTTCTAACAATGCGGGACTCTTATTGCTGATTGTAATTAGGGTTCTTGCCTCTCCATCTAGCCTGGGATCTACTAGGAAAGGCCAGTGGGCATCAGCATTGAGACAGCAGGCCAGGCCATCATTGCATTTGACTCATTGCAATGAAGTCACTCATGCTGACAAGTAAAGGCAGAGCTTTGGCTTCGTCGCTATGACCACCCTCCCCACTCCGACCCCAGGGTCTCTAACCACAGTGAGCAGAGAATGGGGCTCCTAGCACCCCTGGCATGGCACGCGGATGGAGTCATGTTAAAACTCAGCATAAACAGGCTGAAGGAAACCGGAGTCTAGGGAAAGATGGAAAGGGGTTAGCTTCATGTATTGAGTTTTGCAATATTGGTGCCACAAAATGAAGATGCTCATTCAGGTTGCCCAGTTTTTGTTTTGGCTCAATGAATAAAACTAGCAACATGCTACCCTAAAAAATACTGTTGAAATGAGTCATTCCCAAGCACTTGGGAGCTTGGAATAAGTCAGAGAAACCCAGGAGCGAGAATCCGGGCAACAGTAGCTTGGAATCCCTTTAGCCCTCAGCCCACACCAGGGTTGCACAGCAGAAACATGAAGGGGCCACTTCTGGGAGCCGTGGGGAATAAGACAGGTGATTCCTCCATCAAGGAGCTTGCAGGCCGCTGTTTAAGGAGCTGCACCGTAAATAGGACAGGTTAAACCCATAAAGATGTGGACAGCAGGTTAAAGAGAAAGTGGGGTCACCAGGCTCCAAGGCTAATTGTTAAGTAAATCAGAAAAACAAAAAAGTGTCATCTGCGAGGTGAGAGGCCAGAAAGGACTCCTTCAGGCTGGGCCCCAGGAAGGCCTGCGGGGAAGAGGTGACTGCAGAGAAAGAACTGGGGAAGCAGCTGCTGCCCACGAGCATGACATTTTCCAAAAATGATTCCATGCCAAGTGAGTGTCTGAGGAAATTGCTGGGGCATCCCTGGGAGAGCTGTGCACACAGTCATTCTGAAGTAATTTGCTTTGAAAGGTGGCCTTTGGGATGGTCTGGCTTTTTCCCCCATTCCAAAACTGACACATCCTGATGAACTGAACTCTTCTTGGTGGTTTCATGCTTTGCAGTGGGAATAGTGGTTTGAGTTCCAACTAGAAACGGTGCTTATTTAGAGATGCACAGCCTGGCTCCTACCCTGCCCAGCATCCCCTTCCAGGGTGTGAGTTCAGCCTGCCCTGCCTCTATCAGCTCTGTACTGCAGACAGTGTCTGATGATGTACAAGTGCTTTGTATGCATTTATATCCTCATTTCCTGGCTTTTTTAGGCTCAGGCAAGGGCCAAGTCTGCGTATTCCTCAATGTGTACCCGTGCACTACACCAGGCTGGTACCCAGGAGGTGCCCACACGAATGTGCAAGGTGACTGTTAGATGCTTTGCCGTAACACAGCGGTGTGGCACAGGAACCAGTGTCTATTGTGGCTGGTCAGTATCCATGCTGACCCAGATGTTTGATATGTGAATCTCACCCAGCTCTCCTGGTCTTGTCCCCACCTCCTTGAGAGCTAACCACCTGCAGCTGCTAACTTCACGCGCCTGGATTTTTCCAGTTGAGGTGGGGCTCTGCACTGCGGCGCCTCCCTACCTTAAACATCTGCTAAGGGCCAGGCATCTGTGCATTCTGCCCTGAAGGCTTCCCTGGCCCACTGGCTATAGCAGGCCAGGGTTGGGGGAAGGCTGTGCAGGCCAGTGAGCACACGGAGCCCAGGACCTGCAGCTCGGACCAGCTTGGTCATGTTCTCCTCGCCCAGTGACTGGGGGCCCCCGCTTGGATTCTCACAGATGTTCGCTGACATCAGCAACTGCAGTCATGGCTCAGGATTTAGGCCTGCAGAGGTTTTCAGCCTTGTCCCAGGACAGGGTGCGCCAGATGGGCTTCTGTGGCCGCCAGCACTTCCGGTAGCTGCTGAGGCCTTCTGCACACCCCAGCCCTGTGGGCATCCTAGCCGCCCCAACAACACAGGCTGAGCCCTTTTCTGGTAGTAGTTGGTGGTGACACCACCCCCATCCACTGGTGACATCATGCTTACAGAGTCAAATGCCCAGCCCCCGGCTGCCAGGCCAATGCCACCTGCTGGCTCTAATGCCAGGCCCAGGTTATGCACGAAGGTCCCATCCCTCTGCAGCTGACCGAGGCATAAACAGAAGCCCTCATGACTGGGGATGAGCTGCTTTCTATGTCTGTGGAACACGGAACAGAGGTGGGTGGGAAATGCCAACCCCAGGTTAATATGCATTGTTATTGAGTAGTGTCTGGGACACCTGTCCCTAGCCAACCTGTGAGGAAAAACAGCCAAGCCCCTAACCCCAGCCCCTCTCCGTTCTGGTTATCTCAGTATCTCCTGGGTGATGCTCAATGCTGTGGACATGTTTATGTGGGTGATAGGGACAGAGGCTCCGAGAGGGCCTAGGACCTCCCCCTGTTAGCAGGTTCACAGATGTGCCTGGGCTGCATGCTGCCTCTTGTTCAAGGGTCGACTTACTTGTTCCTTTTCTTAGTATATATGTGTCAGCGTTGCTGTCACCTGTGTACCAATATGAACCCTTCCATGGCCCTGCTGTATAACTTTTTGGGGATGTCAGTCGGTAGGCTCGCAGGCCTCTCCACTCTTCAGGAACTCCCTAGGTAACCCTGCACTTGCTGGTCCCCCAATGGCCATGCGACCTTCAGGTCATGTGCCAAGCCCATCTTTCCTGAGAGCCCCTCTGAACTGCACCTCCTCCCTTCCCTCGTCACACTAGCAGCACCTGCCTTTCTGTGTGTATTTCTTCTTAGTAGAAAAGAACACAGACGCCTTGAGAGATCTGTTCACTGCAGCTTCCCCAGTGCCTGGCACAGAGCAGGTGCTCGGGGACTTAGCTGGATAGATGGTGAGGATGAGTTGTAGATAAAGGACGCTGGCCCTCCCCAAACCCTCTGTGGCCTGAGAACAGGGAACCTTTATCCCCAGAGCAAGGCTTAATTCTAGAAATGTGGAAGGTGTGGCCACCAGACACTCATCCTTGTGGTGGTTGATACTGCCTAGAAACCAAGATGTCTACCCTCGGGTTAAAACTGTAAGAAAAAAAAGTCCCCCTCACAGCCCTGCAGGCACCCATATGGAGGGACTCCAGGGCATCGAGGTCCCGAGCGCTGCGGTGGGTGTGCAGGACTCTGCTAGCCTGATGGAAGCATCCCCACCCAGCAGTTGGCACTGCTGACTCATGGTGGCACATCTGGAGTGCCACACCCAGCGTAGCTGTAGCTTTGACAGCCATGGTCCTGCCACATGAGAAAAAACAAAACAGAAATGGGATGGCATGTTTCTTAAATATTCCTGAAAAGGCAAAAAACAAGGTTCTCCCATCCCTCATTTTATAGAAGGGGGACCCAAGGACCAAGTTCCACCAGAATGGCACAGAGCAGGTTTCACAAACTGTGTTCCATAGAGGGAAATGGTGTTTTATTGTGGAAGAAGTATGGGAAGGACAGAATCAAAGCTCTCTTGCTCCAGCAGTACTTCTCCCCATCTTTAATAACTTGCTCCATGTCAGGTGGAATTTGAAGCACTTTACCTGAGTCACTCATTCATTCCTCTGAAACAACTCTGAGGCTCAGAGACTGTTCTTATACCCAGGATACAGATGAGGAAACTGAGGCATAGCATGTGTGTGTGTGAACATGGTGCTGTTTCCCAGCTTTCTGGGCCCAAACATCCTGCGGGTGCAGAGCACATTAAACCCCACAGTCCTTGGTAGCTGATTAGGAAAATACCACTCTGCAGACTGAGGGCAGTGACACAGGTACAAACAGAAGCATGACAGTTTTTTCCCTGATGAGATTTTCTTGATTCCTGGTTTGTATTGGATGCCTTTACCAAACAGTTATTTACTATCTGACTCAATTAAAGCTTGCTAATTGGGTGTTTTTTACAATCATCAGGGTAAGTTACAGATACAAGTTCACCAGACTGTTAAACTATAGAGTTATTTTATGGCAGGTGACATTCATGTTGCCAGCTGTAATACACTTGGAAATGACCAAAAATCATTTTTCCCATAATGGAATATAGAACTAACTACAGAAAAATTAGAGTGAATTTTTTTCTGATTTGGAATTGCTGTTCCTAGTAAATGGAATAGCAGTGCTCTTGCTGTGCAATGGTAATGCTGTGCTGCATTTATAATTTTTATTAAAGTTCTGGGGTACACGTGCCATGGTGGTTTGCTGCACCCATCAAACTGTCATCTACATTAGGTATTTCTCCTAATGCCATCCCTCCCCTAGCCCCCCACCGTCCAACAGGCCCCAGTGTGTGATGTTCCCCTCCCTGTGTCCATGTGCTCTCATTGTTCAACTCCCACTTATGAGTGAGAACATGCAGTGTTTGGTTTTCTGTTCTTGTGTTAGTTTGCTGAGAATGATGGTTTCCAGCTTCATCCATGTCCCTGCAAAGGACATGAACTCATCCTTTTTATGGCTGCATAGTATTCCATGGTGTATATGTGCCACATTTTCTTTATCCAGTCTATCATTGTTGGACATTTGGGTTGGTTCCAAGTCTTTGCTATTTTGAACAGTGCTGCAATAAACATACCTGTGCATGTGTCTTTATAATAGAATGATTTATAATCCTTTGGGTATATACCCAGTAATAGGATTGCTGGGTCAAATGGTATTTCTAGTTCTAGATCCTTGAGGAATCACCACACTGTCTTCCACAATGCTTGAACTAATTTGCACTCCCACAAACAGTATAAAAGTGTTCTTATTTCTCCATATCCTTTCCAGCATCTGTTGTTTCCTAACTAACTTTTTAGTGATTACCATTCTAACTGGCATGAGGTGGTATCTCATTGTGGTTTTGATTTCCATTTCTCTAATGACGAGTGATGATGAGCTTTTTTCCAAATGTTTGTTGGCTGCATAAATGTCTTCTTTTGAGAAGAGTCTCTTCATATCCTTTGCCCACTTTTTGATGGGGTTGTTTTTTTTCTTGTAAATTTAAGTTCTGTTGTAGATTCTGGATATTAGCCCTGTGTCAGATGGATAGATTGCAAAAATTTTCTCCCATTCTGTAGGTTGCCTGTTCACTCTGATAATAGTTTCTTTTGCTGTGCAGAAGCTCTTTAGTTTATTAGATGCCATTTGTCCATTTTGGCTGTTGTTGCCATTGCTTTTGGTGTTTTAGTCATGAAGTTTTTGCCCATGCCTACGTCCTGAATGGTATTGGCTGGCTAGGTTTTCTTCTAGGGTTGTTATGGTTTTAGGTCTTACATTTAAGTCTTTAATCCATCTTGAAGTGATTTTTGTATAAGGTATAAGGAAGGGGTCCAGTTTCAGTTTTCTGCATATGGCTAGCCAGTTTTCGCAGTACCATTTATTAAATAGAGAATCCTTTCCCCATTGTTTTTTCAGGTTTGTCAAAGATCAGATGGTTGTAGATGTGTGGCATTATTTCTGAGGCCTCTGTTCTGTTCTGTTCCATTGGTCTATATATCTGTTTTACTTTATCCTTGTAGTATAAAGTCAGGTAGCATGATGCCTCCAGCTTTGTTTTTTGCTTAGGATTATCTTGGCTATGCGGGCTCTTTTTTGGTTCCATATGAAATTTGAAGTAGTTTTTTTCTAATTCTGTGAAGAAAGTCAATGATAGCTGGTGGGGATAGCATTGAATCTATAAATTACTTCTTTGGGCAGTATGGCCATTTTCATGATATTTGTTCTTCCTATTCATGAGCATGGAATGCTTTTCCACTTGCGTCATCTCTTATTTCCTTGAGACTTGAAGATGTCCTTCACATCCCTTGTATGTTGTATCCTAGTTATTTTATTCTGTTTGTAGCAATTGTGAATGGGAGTTCACTAATGATTTGGCTGTTTGTCTATTATTGGTATATAGGAATGCTTGTAACTTTTGCACACTGATTTTGTATCCTGAGACTTTGCTGAAGTTGCTTATCGGCTTAAGGAGCTTTTGGGCTGAGATGATGGGGTTTTCTAAATATACTCATGTCATCTGCAAACAGAGACAATTTGACTTCCTGTCTTCCTATTTGAATACCCTTTATTTCTTTCTCTTGCCTGATTGCCCTGGCCAGAAGTTCTAATACTATGTTGAATAGAAGTGAGAGAGGGCATCCTTGTATTGTGCCTGTTTTCGAAGGGAATGCTTCCAGTTGTTGTCCATTCAGTATGATATTGGCTGTGGGTTTGGCAGAAATAGCTATTTTGAGATATGTTTCATCAATACCTAGTTTATTTTTTTGTCTGTTTTTTGAGACAGTCTCGCTCTGTCACTCAGGCTGGATTGCAGTGGTGCAATCTTGGCTCACTGCAACCTCCACTTCTCGGGTTCTATCAATTCTCCTGCCTCTGCCTCCTGAGTAGCTGGGATTGCAGGTGTATGCCACCATGCCTGGCTAATTTATTTATTTATTTTTTTTAAGTGGAGACAGGGTTTCACCATTTTAGCCAGGCTGATCTCAAACTCCTGACCTCAAGTGATCCGCCCACCTCAGCCTCTCAAAGTGCTGGGATAACAGGCGTGAGCCACCGCGCCCAGCTGTTGGGAGTTTTTAGCATGAAGCCATGTTAAATTTTATCAAAGGCCTTTTCTGCATCTATTGAGATAACCATGTGGTTTTTGTCATTGGTTCTGTTTATGTAATGGATTACGTTTATTGATTTGTGTATGTTGAACCAGCTTTGCATCCCAGGGATGAAGCCGACTTGATTTTGGTAGATAAGCTTTTTAATGTGCTGCTGGATTCAGTTTGCCCATATTTTATTGAGGATTTTTGCATCAATGGTCATCAGGGAAATTGGCCTGAAATTTTCATTTTTTGTTGTGTCTCTGCAAGGTTTGGGTATCAGGACGATGCTGGCCTCATAAAATGAGTTAGGGAGGAGTCTCTCTTTTTCTATTTGGAATAGTTTCAGAAGGAATGGTACCTCTTTGTACCTCTGGTAAAATCTGGCTGTGAATCCATCCAGTCCTGGACTTTTTTTGGTTGATAGGCTATTAATTACTGCCCAATTTCAGAACTTGTTATTGGTCTGTTCAGGCATTCGACTTCTTCCTGGTTTAGACTTGAGAGGGTGTGTGTCCAGAAATTTATCCATTTCTTCTAGATTTTCTAGTTTATTTGCATAGAGGTGTTTATAGTATTCTCTGATGGTAATTTGTATTTCTGTGGGATCAGTGGTGACATCTACTTTATCATTTTTTATTGCGTTTGATTCTTCTCTCTTTTCTTCATTAGTCTAGCAGCCTATCTATTTTGTTGATCTTTTCAAAAAAAAACCAGCCCCTGGCTTCACTGATTTTTTTGAAGGATTTTTCATGTCCCTATCTCCTTCAGTTCTGCTCTGATCTTATTTCTTGCCTTCTGCTAGCTTTTGAATTTGTTTGCTCTTGCTTCTCTAGTTCTTTTAATTGTGATGTTAGGGTGTCAACTTTAGATCCTTCCTGCTTTCTCCTGTGGGCATTTAGTGCTATAAATTTCCGTCTACACACTGCTTTAGCTGTGTCCCACAGATTCTGGTACATTGTGTCTTTGCTCTCATTGGTTTCAAAGAACTTATTTATTTCTACCTTAATTTCATTATTTACCCAAGAATCATTCAGGAGCAGGTTTTTCAGTTTCCATGTGGTTGTGCGTTTTGAGTGAGTTTCTTAATCCTGAGTTCTAATTCGATGGCACTGTGGTCTGACAGACTGTTGTTTCCTTTCTTTTGCATTTGCTAAGGAGTGTTTTACTTCCAATTACATGGTCAATTTTAGAATAAGTGCGATGAGGTGCTGAGAAGAATGTATATTCTGTTGATTTGGGGTGGAGAGTTCTGTAGATGTCTATTAGGTCTGCTTGGTCCAGAGCTGAGTTCAAGTCCTGAATATCTTTGTTAATTTTCTGTCTCATTGATCTAATATTGACAGTGGGGTGTTAAAGTCTCCCAATATTATTGTGTGGGAGTCTAAGTCTCTGTGTATGTCTATAAGTACTTGCTTCATGAATCTGGGTGGTCCTGTATTGGGTGCATATATATTTAGGATAGTTAGCACTTCTTTTTGCATTGATCCCTTTACCATTATGTAATGCCCTCCTTTGATCTTTGTTGGTTTAAAGTCTGTTTTATCAGACACTAGGATTGGAACCCCTGCTATTTTTGCTTTCCATTTGCTTGGTAAATCTTCCTCCATCCCTTTATTTTGAGACTATATGTGTCTTTGCATGTGAAATGGGTCTTCTGAATACAGCACACCGATGGATTTTGACTCTTGATTGAATTTGCCAGACTGTGTCTTTTAACTGGGGGATTTAGCCTGTTTACATTTAAGGCCATTGTTATGTGTGAATTTAATCCTGTCATTATGATGCTAGCTGGTTGTTTTGCCCATTAGTTGATGCAGTTTCTTCATAGCATCGATGGTCTTTACAATTTGGTATGTTTTTGCAGTGGCTGGTACTAGTTGTTCCTTTCCATGTCTAGCGCTTCCTTCAGGAGCTCTTGTAACGCAGGCCTGGTGGTGATAGAATCTCTCAGCATTTGCTTATCTGTAAAGAATTTTATTTCTCCTTCACTTATGAAGCTTAGTTTAGCTAGATATGAAATTCTGGGTTGAAAATTCTTTTAAGAATGTTGAATATTGGCCCCCACTCTCTTTTGGCTTGTAGGGTTTCTGCAGAGAGATCTGCTGTTATTCTGATGGGCTTCCCACTTTGTGGGTAACCCGACCTTTCTCTCTGGCTTCCCTTAACATTTTTCCTTCATTTCAACCTTGGCGAATCTGACTATTGTGTGTCTTGGAGTTGCTCTTCTTGTGGAGTATCTTTGTGGTGTTCTCTGTATTTCCTGAATTTGAATGTTGGCCTGTCTTGCTAGGTTGGGGAAGTTCTCCTGGATAATATCCTGAAGAATGTTTTCCAGCTTGGTTCTATTCTCCCCTTCACTTTCAGTTACACCAATTAAACGTAGATTTGGTCTTTTCATAGTCCTGTATTTCTTGGAGGCTTTGTTCGTTTCTTTTTCACTCTTTTTTCTCTCATCTTCTTTTCTTGCTTTATTCCTTTGAGTTGATCTTAAATCTCTGATATTCTTTCTTCTGCTTGATCAATTCAGCTATTGATAATTGTGTATGCTTCACGAAGTTCTTGTGCTGTGTTTTTCAGCTCCATCAGGTCATTTATATTCTTCTCTAAACTGGTTATTCTAGTTAACAATTCGTCTTTTTTCAAGGTTCTTAGCTTCCTTGCATTGGATTAGAACATGCTCCTTTAGCTCAGAGGAGTTTGTTATTATCCACCTTCTGAAGCCTACTTCTGTCAATTCGTCAAACTCATTCTCCATCCTGTTTTGTTCCCTTGCTGACGAGGAGTTGTGATCCTTTGTAGGAGAAGAGGCGTTCTGGTTTTTGGAATTTTCAGGCTTTTTTGCACTGGTTTCTCCCCATCTTCATGGATTTATCTACCTTTGGTCTTTGATGTTGGTGGCCTTCAGATGAGGTTTCTTTGTGGACATCCTTTTTGTTGATGTTGATGCCCTTCCTTTGTTAGTTTTCCTTCTACTAGTCAGGCCCCTCTGCTGCAGGTCTGCTGGAGTTTGCTGGAGGTCCACTCCAGACCCTGTTTGCTTGGGTATCACCAGTGGAGGCTGCAGAACAGCAAAGATCGCTTCCTGGAGGCTTTGTCCCAATGGGGCACCCGCCAGATGCCAGGTGAAGCTCTCCTGTATGAGGTGTCTCTGTCAGGAGGCACAGGGATCAGGGACCCACTTCAGGAGGCAGTCCGTCCCTTAGCAGAACTCTAGTGCTGTGTTGGGAGAACCACTGCTCTCTTCAGAGCCGGCAGGCAGGAACATTTAAGTCTGCTGAAGCTGTGCCCACAGCCACCCCTTCCCCCAGTTGCTCCGTCCCAGGGAGATGGGGTTTTATCTATAAGCCCCTGACTGGGGCTGCTGCCTTTCTTTCAGAGATGCTTTGCCCAGAGAGGAGGAATCTAGTGAGGCAGTCTGGCTACAGCGGCTTTGGGGAGCTGCAGTGTGCTCTACCCACTTGGAACTTCCCGGTGGCTCTGTTTACACTGGGAGGGGAAAACCGCCTACTCAAGCCTCAGTAATGGCGGATGCTCCCCCCGACCTTCCCCCACCAAGCTCGAGCATCCCAGGTCGACTTCAGACTGCTGTGCTGGCAGCAAGAATTTCAAGCCAGTGGATCTTAGCTTGCTAGGCTCCGTGGTGGTGGGATCCGCTGAGCTAAACAGCTTGGCTCCTTGGCTTCGGCCCCCTTTCTAGGGAAGTGAACGGTTCTGTCTCGCTGGTGTTCCAGATGCCACTGGGGTATGAAAAAAAATAAACTGCAGCTAGCTCAGTGTCTGCCCTAACCAGTGCCCAGTTTTGTGCTTGAAACCCAGGGCCCTGGTGGCATAGGCACCCAAGGGAATCTCCTGGTCTATGGGTTGTGAAGACCTTGGGAAAAGTGTAGTATCTGGGCCAGAATGCATCGTTACAGCACAGTCCCCCTCGTGGCTTCCCTTGGCTAGGGGAGGGAGTTCCCCAACCCCTTGCACTTCCCGGGTGAGGCGACGCCCCACCCTGCTTCAGCTCACCCTCTGTGGGCTACACCCACTGTCTAACCAGTCCCAATGAGATAAGCCGGGTACCTCAGTTGGAAATGCAGCAATCACCCACCTTCTGCATTGATCTCACTGGGAGCTGCAGACCAGAGCTGTTCCTATTTGGCCGTATTGCCAGCCTCCAATTTTTTTTTAATAAAGTAGGAGTAGGTCAGGTCTGGAGGCGCTGAGAAAAGTTCTTGGTTCACAGAGTAGGGAAAATGAGCTAGGGGGACACCCCAGAACTTGTCCTTGATGTTTTTCACTGTCTCAAAATCAGCCTGAAATAGGAAGTAGCTGAGGAGTCTCAGGTCTGCCCCTACAGGGCAGGCACCCACAAAGAAGGAAAGAGGGCCTGGGGCTGCAGGTGGAAGTGCCAGCTGTCCCCTTGGCGGCAGCTCCATTGGCGGGCCCAGTTAGGGGAACACCACAGCTGCCCGTGCAGTGCTCTGTCCTGCTCCTCACCCTCCTGGGCATCTGTGGTGCTTAGACCCTGGGCCAGCACTTGCCCCTTCCCACCAGCCCACCTTACACCCTGGGAAGGCCCATCACCAATACAAAGAAAGATACATGTGTAGGCACACATTTAGAAATTAGAATTTGATGAGTGCAGTTCAGTGACCCAGTCACTGTTAACTCTGTCACTGTCCCTGTTGCAGCTCATACATTCAGCGCTCAAAATTCAGCTCTCAGCTGAATTTGTTTGTTTTCCATGAAAGGCAGATGACATGGGTGATGTGAGCACCCTTCTTCCTCTTCCAGGACAGATGACTCTGCTCAATTAACGAAGACATGGTCTCCTGGGAGGCTTGGGAGGCTTTCTAAATGTTGTCCTTTGAGTTCCCACCAAAGTCAGAATGCAGAGGGATCCAGGGTCGGAAACGAGGCCCCCGTGTCATGCCCCCTGTGTCTGTGTTACAGCTGGTGAGCGACCTGCTGGAATTCTGCTTCTACACCTTCCGAGAGTCCCATGCGCTGAAGGTCGAGTTCCCCGCAATGCTGGTGGAGATCATCAGCGACCAGCTGCCCAAGGTGGAGTCGGGGAACGCCAAGCCGCTCTACTTCCACCGGAAGTGACTGCCCGCTGCCCAGAAGAACTTTGCCTTAAGTTTCCCTGTGTTGTTCCACACCCAGAAGGACCCAAGAAAACCTGTTTTTAACATGTGATGGTTGATTCACACTTGTTCAACAGTTTCTCAAGTTTAAAGTCATGTCAGAGGTTTGGAGCCGGGAAAGCTGTTTTTCCGTGGATTTGGCGAGACCAGAGCAGTCTGAAGGATTCCCCACCACCTCCAATCCCCCAGCGCTTAGAAACATGTTCCTGTTCCTCGGGATGAAAAGCCATATCTAGTCAATAACTCTGATTTTGATATTTTCACAGATGGAAGAAGTTTTAACTATGCCATGTAGTTTCTGGTATCGTTCGCTTGTTTTAAAAGGGTTCAAGGACTAACGAACTTTTTAAAGCTTACCCTTGGTTTGCACATAAAACGTATAGTCAATATGGGGCATTAATAAATATTCTTTTGTTATTAAAAAAACACAAAAAAATAAAAAATACATACAGATTCCTGTTGTGTAATAACAGAACTCGTGGCGTGGGGCAGCAGCTGCCTCTGAGCCCTCGCTCGTCCACGGTCTTCTGCATCACTGGTATACACACTCGTTAGCGTCCATTTCTTATTTAATTAGAATGGATAAGATGTTAAAACAAATGCCTTGGTTTGATTTCTAGTATCTATTGTGTTGGCTTTACAAATAATTTTTTGCAGTCTTTTGCTGTGCTGTACATTACTGTATGTATAAATTATGAAGGACCTGAAATAAGGTATAAGGATCTTTTGTAAATGAGACACATACAAAAAAAATCTTTAATGGTTAATAGGATGAATGGGAAAGTATTTTTGAAAGAATTCTATTTTGCTGGAGACTATTTAAGTACTATCTTTGTCTAAACAAGGTAATTTTTTTTTGTAAAGTGCAATGTCCTGCATGCATAATGAACCGTTTACAGTGTATTTAAGAAAGGGAAAGCTGTGCCTTTTTTAGCTTCATATCTAATTTACCATTTTACAGTCTCTGTTGTAAATAACCACACTGAAACCTCTTCGGTTGTCTTGAAACCTTTCTACTTTTTTTCTGTACTTTTTGTTTTGTTCTTGGTCTCCTGCTTGGGGCATTTGTGGGACTCCAGCACGTTTTCTGGCTTCTGCTTCATCCTGCTCCATCGGGGAATGACACACTGCGGTGTCTGCAGCTCCTGGAAGGTGTCATTTGACAACACATGTGGGAGAGGAGGTCCTGGGAGTGCTGCAGCTTTAGGAAAGCTGCCTTGTTTCCCTTTTCCTCTAGAAGCAGAACCAGCTCTACGAGAGTGAGACTGGGAACTTCATGGCTCAGAGAGCATCTTTTCCTCCCATTTTAGAAAATCAGATTTTCTCCTGTGGGAAAAAAAAATTCCATGCACTCTCTCTGTTAAAGATCAACTATTCCCTTCTGATCTTGGAAAGGGGTTCTGCACTCCTGGAACCGGTCACAGGAACGCACAGATTATGGCAGGATGCGCTGGGACGGCCCACCTTGGCAAGGTTCAGTCTGAATGGCGTGGAGACCGGGAGATAGATAGAGGGGTTTTAGATTTTTAAAAGGTAGGTTTTAAAAATAAATTTTATACATAAACAGTTTTGGAGAAAAATTACAGATCATATAAGCAAGACAGTGGCACTAAAATTTTTAATTCATTAATCTGTTTGTTTGGCACTGATGCAATGTATGGCTTTTCTCTTGCCCCAAATCACAAACATATGTATCTTTGGGGAAACTAACAATATGATTGCACTAAATAAACTACTTTGAATAGAGGCCAAATTAATCTTTTAAAAGTGATGATAATCATCAGGTTTACTCAGTGAAATCATATTATTTTCCAAAATCTAAAAGCTGTAGCTGGAGAAGCCCATGGCCAGGAGGAAGCAGCAATTAATTAGATCAACACTTTTCTCCAGGGTTCACCATGCAGGCAACATTACCTTGTCTTTCAAAAGACACCTGCCTTATGCAAGGGGAAACCTGTGAAAGCTGCACTCAGAGGGAGGAGTTTTTCTTACATAATTTGCAATTTCAGGAATTTAATTTATAGGCAGATCTTTAAATACAGTCAACTTACATGCACAGCAATATGAAAGCCACACTTTGAAGGTAATAAATACACAGCATGCAGACTGGGAGTTGCTAGCAAACAAATGGCTTACTTACAAAAGCAGCTTTTAGTTCAGACTTAGTTTTTATAAAATGGGAATTCTGACTTAACCAGGTTTGGGATGGAGATGGTCTGCATCAGCTTTTTGTATTAACAAAGTTACTGGCTCTTTGTGTGTCTCCAGGTAACTTTGCTTGATTAAACAGCAAAGCCATATTCTAAATTCACTGTTGAATGCCTGTCCCAGTCCAAATTGTCTGTCTGCTCTTATTTTTGTACCATATTGCTCTTAAAAATCTTGGTTTGGTACAGTTCATAATTCACCAAAAGTTCATATAATTTAAAAAAACACTAAATTAGTTTAAAATGAAGCAATTTATATCTTTATGCAAAAACATATGTCTGTCTTTGCAAAGGACTGTAAGCAGATTACAATAAATCCTTTACTTTAATCACCTGTTGTTTTGGAGCGAATTCATTTGAATGTCTGTAGGTACACCTGATTTTGTGCCCTCCCAAATCTTGATTGTATGCACTCTGCCTACATCCAAGATGATGGAGAACGTGGTTTTCCATGTTAGAAAGAGTCCTATGTTGTTAGCCACATGTTAATTCTACTCTTTGGGGGACTGATCAGAGACCTTGTTTTTAATACTTTTGATATTTAGTTCATTAAAATACTCTGTAACCATTGGATAACTATTGCCATGTAGTTGCTAAACCCTATATATACATTGCCTCATTTATCTTCCCAACCACTTGAAAACTTTTATTCTGCAGAATTTGAGACTAATGTGAGTGGAGCCCCCGTCTGACTCCAAAGTTCTTCTTCTACATGGTCTCACCCTGTCATCCCCCAGCACCCTTGTGCCATCAAGAAGCTCAGCTCCCCATTGGCCATGATGCTTCTGACATTTCTGCAGGCTTGTCCCCTGGATTCCACTCATTAATATGGGCCACAAAGGAGCAGTAAGCAGTCACCAGCTGGTTTTTAAATAGAAAACATTTCCCACAAGATAAAGTACAGTACATTTTTAGTGTGTTGCTCAACTGGTGATTGTTCAAATTATTTGCTTTCAGCAAGAGAAGACTATTTGATTGATAGTAAAATTCAGCTTTGTGAAACACAACAGATCCATTTCTGGAACACAGCATACCCACTGAACACAGCACAGGAAGAAAATTGGGAGCACAAACTTTTGGTGTGTAAAATAAGTGCAATTTTAGATTTAAAAATTTCAGAAATTTGACCTATTAGGAAACAGGGCTTTTCACAGAGAGCCCCTAACTTGAAACAAAAGCCATCTTGGGCTGGGAACCCACCCAAAGCTGGCAGGAGGCCCCTACAATGTGCACCCTTGGCTAAAGGGGGTGCCCTTTTTTAATTGAACAGACTCATTCTTGGGTCAAGTGTGACTATTTCTCACAATCTCTAGAAGTGCTCTCAGGCCCAAAGAATTCAGCCCACAGTTAGGAATCATTAGCTAAGAACTGTGTCTCTGCCACTGAGACAGCCAGCCACTATATGCCAGAGCAGTTTAAAAAAAAAAAAATTGTGCCCGGTGATGCCTATGTATTTAGACGCTTGTTTGCTTCTGTATGCTGAATTCCCTCCAAGCAAATAGAAAACATTGTCCCTTTATGTACAAATCAGCTCTAACATTTTTTATAAACTCTGCAAATGTACACAGATTAAAATGACTTGATTACAAGTATCTCTGGCACTTTAATTTCAAGTCAGCCAGTTGCTACTGTAGCAATTTTCTTGGAAATAAAACAGTAGCTTCCAAAACAACACTGGGATTGGGTAAGGCACAATCTCAACATTGATCATCGACCAAGACTGTCCAAAGCAAAGTGAACGATGGGGCAAAGTGGCAGGCAGTTAGCTGCTGCTGTATAACAAAACATCCCAAAACTTACCGGTTTAGATCAATCACCATTTAGTATTTCTCATGTGTCTATGAGTCGGCTGGGGGAAGCAGGCTAGGGTGTGCTGACCTGAGCCAGGCTCAGCTGAGCTGGGATTGTTTGTATATCCGTGGTTAGCCTGCAGCTGTCTGGTCTGCAGTGGCACTGCTCCATGTGGCCTCTCATCCTCCAGCAAGCTAGTCTGGGTTTATTTTCATGGCAAAGCCAGGGCTTTAAAAAAGACCCTGGAAAGGCATATAACACTTTCCATGCCTCTGACTGAATCAAGTTTGCTCCAAGCCCATTGGCCAAAGCAAGTTGTTAGGTCAAGCCCTGAGTCAGCCTGAAAGGACTCCACAAAAGGGCATGGGTTTGGGGAGGGGTGAAAGATCAGGATCTTTAAATGTCTACCACACTAGTAGTTACTGAGATATTTTGCTGCAGCATGTATGTTGCCAAGACAGTGGTTTCCCAGTTTTCCCTAGTCTGAAAAAACCCCTTTATATGGATCTCCATGCCCTGAGCCAGCCTGACCAAGGGTGGATGGCAGCACCTGTGAAAATTGGCTTGGCTAGGTCTGATCCTGCTGCTCCTGGCATGGGAGCTGCTCCACCTTGCAGTGTTTCCTTAGTTGCTAAACTCCACAAGGAAGAAGGAATCCAGACACCAAGGCATGGCCCTGAGCTGCTATGCATTCACTGCCCAAATTTAAAGTGCAGGTCTCTTGTTGGGCCAAAAATAGGAGTCCTTCCAATCAAGTTGATCTTCAGATAGAAAGTGTTTTCCAAGGTATTCTTCTAACCGATAGACTGAGATACTTTTAGCTAGACATTTAAGTGTTAGAATGAGCTGGGCTGCCCAAATGAGGTAGCAATAAATTACTGCTCAGGCCAGTCAAGGAGGAAGAGTGCTGACAAGCAACTGAGAAGACATTTGCAGAACTAGGAGTGGGAGAGCTGTTTGAGGACACACTCCTGGAATAGCATCCTCAGAGTGGACAGAGGAAAGCTATGTGGCTCAAGAAGATTCAAGAAGTCATGGAAAACATCTGGCCAACGAAGGAGTAACCAGAACTGGCTTTGAGAGACTGGAAGGGAGAACTCCTAAGAAGCTGAGAAGATGCCTAGTCTGGAGGTGAATGGGAACAAAGGCAAGTCCAAGAGAGCAGGAGCCTGGAGTGGCGTTGGGAAGGAGGGGAGAGGCTGAGCAATGTCAGCAAAGGACAAGAGCATGGAATGGCTTTTGGAGAAGAGATGCTGGCAGGAAGCAGGCGGTGATTTACAGATGAGAAGGGGGACAGAAACCGACCCCCAACCACCACAGTGTCCTGCTGCCTTGCCTTCTCCGGTCCTCTCCGTTTACTAAACCCCACTTCCTACTATGTGCCCATCCAGCACAGGACATTCACTCTCATTTAACTGTCACATCCCACAGGTTGCTTCTCCTCTTTCCATTTCACAGGCACAAACAGAACCATAAAAAGGTCAAGTAACTTACCGGAGGTCACCAAGATATAAAATAGCAAAAATAGGATTTCAAAACAGCTTGTTTGTAATGCAACACGCACTTTTCACCACTGTATTACGTTCGTAGAGCTACTGTAACAAAGGACCACAAATTGGGCACCTTAAACAGAAATGCATTCTCTCCCAGTTCTGGAGGCTGGAAGTCCAAGATGGAGGTGTCAGCAGGGTTGGTTCCTTCAGTGAGGGCTGAGAGAGAAGGGTCTATTCCAGGCCTCTCCCGTTGGCTTGTAGATGGCTGTCTTCTCCCTGTTTCTCTTCATGTCATCTTTCTTCTATGTGAGTCTGTCTCAGTGTCCAAATTTCTCCTTGTTTTAAGGACATCAGTCATATCGGATTAAGGCCAACCCTACTGTGCTCAGCTTAACTAGCAACATCTGCAAAGATTCTAGTTCCTAATGACATCACATTCTGAGGGACTAGGGGTTAAGGACTTCAACATGTGAATTTGGGGAGTAGGAAACAATTCAACTCACAACAGCATGGCCCTGAGGACAAGATGGCACAGTAGAAAGAACTTTCTGTGACTAGCTTATCGAACCTGAGCAAGCAAGTGCTCATCTCCATTTTCTCATCCATAAAATGGGCTAATATCTCCTGGCTTGTGCAGTCATTGTAAGGAAAGAATGAGTTAGACATCCATCTCTGGCATGGACACCCATTGCTTTTCCCTTCCATACCCCCAACTGCATGTGTGGCTGCTACTACAAAGGAAGGAAGTTGGGGCTGCAGCCCCTGCAAGTCCTTTGGCTCTGTTTTCACCTGGCATCTCCTTTACAGGTGCGGGGAACACCAGGGAAGGCCCTGTGGGTGGCACCATCAGATGCAAGCCCTGCAGCCCCAGTGTCAACAAGAAACACATAGCCCAAGTGCTCTTTTTTGCCCCAAACCACCGTACTGCCTCTGAATGAACACAGGCTATGGACCTGGTCTAGGCAGCCGCAGTTGGTGCTGCAGGAGCTGAGCAAGGTGGGGCTGAGGGAAGGCCAGGCAACCTCAGCAGAGCCTGGGGAGCAGCCGCACCCATCCAGCTAAAACAGCAAAATATACTCCACTCCTCTTCTAGGGGAAGGAAGATGATCCACCAAAGTAAGACAACACCTCCTGATCCCATTCCTCAGTACATCCTGGGCCATGTCCAGGGGTAAGCTCCCTGCCCAGAGGCCTTGGCAGTCCTGGCCACACTGCTGTGCACGTGTCACATTGTCAGACAGAAACACCCCTGCTCCCCTCTGGCACTACCCCACTCTTCCAGAGAGCCACAGGAGGGGTCTTCAGCTCTTAAGGCTACAGGAGCCTCCACAGGGCACAGCTGTGGAACTTGACTACTTGTCACCCCATCATCCTAAGGAACACAGAAGACCCTGATGACAAAGATGCAAGATACTGCTATTCTTATTCACAGAACTAAGAAAAACGGGAACAGCAGTTCCTGTTAGCCAAGCCCTCCCCACATACTGGGTGCGCTGCTTCTATTAGGTCATTTCAACCCCAAACCTCTCAGTATCATTTTATTTTTAGGAGGCTGGAACAGAATCATGGGGGTGACCGATCTTGCCCAAGGTCACATAGATAGCCAGACTTGGTGGTGATTTCTTTAAGTGGTGGTAAAAGCACTTTGAGGGGAACGGCTGGTTGGGTGCCTCTCACTGTTAACAATAGGAATCTCCAGCAAGCAAACAAATCAATCAAGGCCTGATGCAGGGAGATTTTTAATGGCCCCTGGGATACACCAATTAGGAATCTGCCAGGAAGCCACTCCCAACACTAACCTGAGCCTGCTCTAGCTGCCCACAGGTTTGCCTCTTCCTGCAGAGGTGCTCTCACAGAAGTGGAACATGCCAGCAACCTCTTCTCACAAGTCAAGTTTCCCTTCTACATCCCAAGCAACGAGTCAGGGCAGCAATGACATCTCAGAAAACAGGCTACTGGAGGTTATGCTGCCCCAGCCCTAGGGCCAAGCCAGCCCCGGCCCACACCTCAGACCCGCTTGTGGTAGGGTGGCCCTGGGCTCCCCTGTGGTCTCAATGCTCTTCACGGGGCCCGTGATTATTTTAAATTATGTTGCATCGAAATTGTCCTTATTTTTATTTACAATACGGACACTTTTCAAGAAGCACATTTCCCCATACACATACAACTCCCAAACTCCACACCCTCACATGATCCCCATGAGATGACTTCCAAGCTGTTAACTGGCAAGCTCTTGAGTCAATTCATCTGGGGATGAGGCAACAGACACATCCGTCCTTTGATAAATGTTTGAGAGAAGTCTGACAGGTCCAGGAACCTCCCATGGGAATGCATGGAAAGTCATGCCTGCCCCAGAGCAGCTTCTGGGGCATGGGGCTGGCTTCAGAATCCTGAGGCCACTAAAACTAAGCCCCACATTCCAAGGCACGTCCCCTCTTCCCCAAGAGGTTGTTGCACCTGTGGCTTAGAGGTGGAGGAGAATGAGGAAACATCAGAGCAAGGCCTGCCCAGGCTGGGGGTGGCCATCATCACGGGGCAGGGCAGGGTCAAGGGTGAAGGCTCCTCCAGGAAGGTCTGCTCTACCTCCCTCTCCTCCCTCCACGTCGAAATTAATCCAGATGGAGAGATGAGCAGGGAGGCCTGGAAGGCAGAGGCATGCTGGGTGGTGTAGGAGAGGGGTGTACAATGGTGCTGGTAGGAGGGCTGGTCCCAGGGCACTGAGATGGCTCACACAAACCACCCAGGGCCAAAGCCCCAGCCCTGCTCCAGGTCCTGCAGGCACCAGGGTAGAGAGGCCTGTGCAGCCACTGGAGGAGGTGTGAATGCCCTTCCAGGATTGCACACATCAGAGGCTGCTGCTGCCCCCAGGAACACGCCCCACCCCGAATACTCCAGGCTCCCCGCTAACAGATTCTACCTGTGAGCACGCCAACAGCAGAGAGAGACGAGTCCCCATCGTAGGCTGCCAATTCATAAATCAAGATGGGGCAATGACTTCCACTACCGCTTCCCCACATTAGGACAGACAAATCAAATAGTAAATTACAGTTTATTTCATTTACAGAGACCTTGAGGCAAAAAGGTGGTGTTTGGAAAACAGCACACGGGTGAGGAGCACCGAGAAGCCTGTTACAAGTACGCCAGTGCACGCTGCCAGTGCAGTGAGTGTGGGGTCCTGCAGGTGGCCGTCTAGGAAGGGCAGGCTTGAGACGCGCGTCTCTGCTTCCCTCTGACTTGAGACCATCTCCCTTGCACCAACAGCAGCCTCTCCAAGCTAGGCTGCCACAGCCAAGCACGCACTCTGCAAACCTATCACTGTGAGTAGTACAGTTCCCTTTAAAATCGCAGCAGCAGGTGCTCAGGGAGGAGAGGGAGCAGGCTGGCTCTGGTGGCATGACTGCCAGTGGAGGCGACACAGGTGGCAGAAGGCTGCCCTCCCTCTCATTCTATATGCTGGATAATTAAAAATCACAAGTCCCGATACTTGACAAATGAAAAGTCCATTTTGCGAATCCTGACATTCCCCTCCTGATCCACAATCACAGTTCTGTGTGGTGCGTCCCATCCCTGCCCACCACCCCCCGCCCCCAAGGCTGATTGTGATGATGGTAACTCCCAAGTGTGGAGGTACCTGTGGGTGCAGCCCAGAGCCTGGGAGGAGGAAGACAGCTCTCTGCCCCCAGGCAGGTCCCTGGGTGTCAGGGTCAGCAGGGGCTCTGAGGCCAGGAGCTACAGCAGCTTGACGTAGTTCTGTGGAATCAGCCCCCTCTTGCCATTCAGAGTCCCTTCTAGCCAGCCAGGTTCCCTGGAGGTTTGTACTGAAAAGGAAGAGAAAAATCACTTTTACAAAATGCCCCCAATTACTTGCCTCCTGGGTGTTCACTTAAAAGCTCAAGCAGGGAGTGGCCAGTACAGAACAGGGGCCACTTCTGGGATGTTGGGTCACAAAGTCTGCACCAGGGTCATTGACAGGCTCTGCCTCCCTGCACTGGCCACCACAATCCTCATCTACACAATCCCAAAGCAGCCTCCTAACTAGTGTCCTAGTTTCCAGAGTCCGGCCCCTTCCAATCCACTGTGCACAAACATGCTCAGTGAACTCTCTAGAACACAGAGCTGATCACATCACTCCCCTGCTTAAAGTCAAACTCAAGCTTTTTGTGGTTTTTTTGTTTGTTTGTTTGTTTGTTTCCTTCCTGAGAGGGAGTCTCGCTCTGTCGCCCAGGCTGGAGTGCAGTGGCGCGATCTCGGCTCACTGCAATCTCCGCCTCCCGGGTTCAAGCAATTCTCCTGCCTCAGCCTCCTGAGTAGCTGGAATTACAGGCACGCACCACCATGCCTGGCTAATTTTTGTATTTTTAGTAGAGATGGGGTTTCACCACATTGGCCAGCCTGCTCTTAAACTCCTGACCTCAGGTGATCCACTCGCCTTGGCCCCCCCGAGTGCTGGGATTACAGGCGTGAGCTACCACTCCCAGCCTCAAACTCAAGCTCCTTACTGGTCTGTAACACAGGCCCCTGGGCACCTGGCTCCAGTCGCCCCTCCAGGAGCTCTTCACACTCCACTGGCACATCATGCATGTCAACTGCAGTGAATCATCCAGAGAAATCCCAACTGCAACTCCAGGCCTTTGCAAGCGCAGTGGCTTCTGCCTGGAATGCCTTTCCCCCACCTCTTCACCAGGTAGTTCCTCCTGTTTAGAGACCTGATTGGATGCCTCCTCCTCTCAGAGTCTCGTCTGACTCCCACACTGTATGGGAAACTCCTGAAGGCAGCCGGAGCCTTATACATCTGGGCACGGTGCCTGGCACAATGGACTATTCATAAATATTCACGTGATACTCAACGAGAAAATTGCAGCCTGGACAGCAAAGGGCACAGGTCCAAGCACTCCTCACCAGTGTTCGGAAATGCAATACAGAAGCATTTCATAATCCCCAGCTGTGAGCAGGCCCCAGCTCAAACCCCCAACCATGGTCAGGTGCAGGCGTGGCAGCCGTGGCATAAAGGAAAGGGGAGGCATGAGCTACTCCAGCAGACCAACTCAAAAGGTGGCTTCTGATCACAACCCAGGAGAATAATTTCATATCAAAAACCAAGTACAGGCATACACATCCGTAACACACACAAGTTTCATGAAGCAATACTCTTACCCTCACTGTGCGCATGCAATGCCTTCCTTTCTGTATTCTACTCTTTTTTTTCCCCATGGATTTGTGTAGAAAAGTATTATTCTTTGAATGCTAATTGCAACTCAGCGAATTGAGTTCATGGTCCTCTAAGGTATAGCTGCCCACAGTTTGGAAGACAGGGACAATCCAATTCTAATTGTCCTTTGCAACAAGGTAACTTTGTTCTTCCCTCCCCTGGATGAACAGGAACACATTCCGGCTGTCTGCAGACTAACCGCCTGCACTTTCCTTACATTCAATAAGCTTCTGGCTTCAAGGCCTCCGTGGAGCTGTTCCCTTGGGCCTGAATGCTATTCCCTGCCTTTATGCCTGGACAGCACCTACTCATGCTTCAAAGAGCAGCTTCAGCATCCCCCCACTTCCGGGACTCCTCTCCTGGCTCCAGACCAGGTCGGGGCTCCCAGTTATGCACCCTACATGTTCTGTGTGCAGGCATACGTGTATATATAGGAGAGACACACTGAGACATTCTCTTCTAGTCCAGACTATGAGAGCATGTAACACATATAACATGAGACCCAGCACCTAGCACCGTGTCAGACAAATGATTATCTGTGTAATGACTGAATAAGCAAATTCAGAGATGTGCTCTCAAAGCGATCTGGCAGCAAGTTACTTCCTTCATGCCTTCACTGACCTTGACTCTGACATTGTTCTTCATACCAGGATTTTTAGAGACTTCTCACTTCATCCAAACACCCCAGCTGGCAGTGCTACTAGTGTGCAGCCACCATCAGGGAAAAGCTTTGGATTCTATGCAAAACAGGCCCTCAGGGTTGTAACAATATGGGGGCCTGAGTGGCAAGGGGCCCAGGGCTGAAGTCAGAGCCCTAGAGGAGACTCCTGGCTACCTAGATGCATCTGGGAAATTAACCCCTGGGCCTTGCTCGGCTGTTACCTGCAATACGGGGTTACTAGCACTTAGCTTGCAGGACCTGCTATGAGGAGGCAGTAAGAGAGTCTCAAATATAGTCTCACCTGCACATGCTCACTATTTCTCCTCCTACCCTATACACACCACACACTTGCGCAAGCACAGACTCGGTATTAATAAAAGACAGGATGAACAGAGTAGGAAAAAGGTGATTTTCTACAACGCTGGAGGTGAAAGGAGGCTTGATTGGGGAAACCAAGGCCAGGCCGGGAATCCTGCACCTCCCCAACCAACAAACCAGAGAGACGCCTCCACAACCCCATTCACCACCTCCCCAGCCCTCCCCTCCCTGGAAGGCAGAAGCCAGTAGGGAGAGAGATGTCACTGCTTTACAGAGGCGACCAAGGGGGATCCTGTAACATCCAAGAGCCTTGGAAGTGGACCCAGCCGAGCGGTGGGTGAGGTGGGCTACAAGGGTCTGGAGACCAACAGCAAGGCATCCCCAAGCACAGGAAAAGTGGCTCTGCAGTTGCAGATAAGGCTGGCAGGCTCTCCCTCCCTCTCAAGATCTGACCTCTCTCAGTAGCATCGAACCCCAAAATACCCATCTGGAGCTCCTCTCCTAGTTTATCACACCACTCCTCCCCCGAGCAGTGTCTACGCGGACAACAGGGCTCTGCTTTTCCATTCTTATGGGTGGAGAACATGGCAGTCTCAGTGTCTGTCATTTCCCACGCACCCTCCCTATGCCTGCAGGTCTCAGTCCAGGAACCTCACTCTGCTTCAGCCACGGTGTCCTCACAGCCTTTAGACCACAACAGGGAACAAAGACGGGTGTGAGGCAGGGACCCCAAGTAGCACCAAAGAGAGGCAGGTCCCTTCCACCAACTCAGTTTTCAGCATAATGTAGACAGTGTATGTGACAAGTACTGAAATCACTGAATTGTCATCATCACACGGTGAGTGCCAGGAACCCACACTCAACTTCAGAACTGCCACAGGACCCACAGGGAGGCTGCGTCCTGAGCTCTGTCCTATCTCCCACCCCGAGGCAACCAGTAGCTTGAATGTTGTGTTTCTCATTATCTTACCATGGCTATGGGTAAAATTCAGTTTTGTCACACAAGCACATATCCCTAATAATATCCTATTTATTTTGCATATGTGTGAGCTTAACCAGAAGCACATAAGTCAGAAGCGCATAGTCATCTGGAACTTATTTTTTCACTCGATATTTTTTTCTCAGATTCCCCTGTGCTAGGAATCTATCTGGCAACCACATCGCTGGGCTGTGGGGTCTATATGCGATCAACTTTCCAAGATAATGCCAAATTGTTTTCCAGGGATTATTCTGTGTCTATCTGAGACCTTTAAAGTTTAATCACCAGAGGCTTTTAAGGATTAATTGGGGCCACACCTGCTCCCCCACATCTACATGTGGATGTTGACAAAGAGCCTGGGACAGCCAGGAAAGCAGTCCCGCTGCTGCTGCCGCCGCCGCATGGGGTCGCTCCTGGAAACCACCTGCCTCAGCACCCCTCCCAACCCTGCCCCTGAGGAGGCAACCACTGCCCATCTAACTGGGGCGCACCTGTCTGGAAAGACACAGCAGGACTGGCTGGTGGTCACCAGCAAAACCTATTTCCAGGATTCCCCAGGCCCAGAGAAAAGGGAAAGGTCCCTCTGGCCATCACAGGAACGTCACTGCCCTGAGACCTTACAAACACAGCCCTCTCCCGAGGGTGGGGGGCGGGGGAGTTGGGAGGCATAGCCCCAGAGAAACAGCTAGGCATTAGTGAGTCTACTAGAGAAACACATCCTCCACCTAGAACTGGAACTCATAACTTAAGTCCAGGCCCACCCAGTAAGAGCAAAGAACAAAGACAGTCATGGAGCTACACAATTGCTAAAGACCCCTGTGCCAACCACACTCTGGGTCAGGATATCTCACAGCTGCATGCATCCCAAACCGCATAACTACTGACGAGGCCACCCAGGGGTCACTCTGACCGCCAGTTTGTTTTCTCCAAAGGCCACTGGGTGGCATAAACCAATTTCCTTTGTTGCCTGTATGAGGTACAAAAAGGAATTGCACTGCAAGAGCATCTATGGAGGCTGGAAGACTCCAAATGGATAAGTGAACACAGGAAAATGTCTTGGGCATTCCAGGGACACTAAATATTGCTGGTCTGCAGAAAGGGAGCATTCCCGGCAGTACTCCTGTGGGCTGAGCTGTCTAGAGTGGCCACTTGGAGCACTGCCTGGCTCCACAGAAGCCGTGGTCAGATGACCTGCCAGTCTGTCTTCTCAGTGTCAGTTGTCAGACAGGAAGACCCCATAGCCATTTAAGGAAGGGCTTCACTAGATGTGTTCTGGGCAAGCACCTGCTTTTAACTAGCTAAGAGATCAACTATGCATAGAAGATGTAAGGGGCAAACACACACACAGATAAACCCTGCTTAAGGGCTTTAAACTTATTGTACCCTTTGAAGAAGTGTCCCTATTAAGCAGCAAGCCTAATGCTGTTGATTCTGAATGCCTTCCACTGTTATCTGCCCTGCTACAAAAGAATCAGGGTGGCACCTACAAGACAAGTAGCTCACATTAAATGAGACGCTCACATCCCTGGGTAGGGAGAGAGTGTCAACACATCCACAAGGTATTTTCCAAGTAGCCAGCCTTAGGGGAGGGACAGAATGAGGAGCTCCTGAGACACCCGGGGTGCCCCGGCCAGCAAAGTCCTGACAGAGCTGGATACCAGCACCGCAGAGCACAGAACCGAGGGAGACACAAACTGGCTCAAAGCGTAGCCTCGTCTGTGGCACACTACGATGTACCCAGTGTGGCATCGTGGTCAGCAGCCTCTTCCCCATACGTTTACAGCAACTCAGAAACCTCTTTTTCTAGTAGCCCCAATGCTATCTTAATACAACATCAATGTTGTGGCCATCCCTGCCGCTTAGGATGAAGAATCAGCTGCACAGAGTCCTAAAGGAGCCTGTTCCGGGTCACACAGAAGATAAGAAAGCCATGGTGTGAGCCCAGGCAAAATAACTGCAGAGTTCAGAATCCACGTTGCCTGCAGTCACTGGCTCTCCTCCTCCAAAACACACGGAGACACTGGTATTTGTGTGCACATGTGTGTACATATGTACAAACGTGTGACTATGTATGTGTACGTGTGTACATTCACACTTTCTTTTTAGGAAGACTCCAAATCATCTCGGGACTTTAGACCTGGAGAACGTAAGCCTCCTGGGTCAGACGCCTACCAGGCTGTCCCCTTTTATCCAAACTGGCAGATCTGCATTGGCTTTAGGCACTGACCCTCATTCACATGGCTGTGTGCCCAGAGCAGGTATCCTATACCCTGTGTGATTCTGATTGGTCTAAATCCTTGCAAATGATGGATGTAGGGTAAGCAAGTGACTCAGCTCTGCATATTGGGATGTGAGGATGGGTAAACTAGGAAGAAATTCCTGGAAAAGTTTTCTCATTCTTAAAGGAACACAAAGATGAGACACCTCCTTCCACCAGAGTGTGGCCATGATACATGGAACTGTGGCAGTCATCTCGCTCCCGCCAGGGAAACCAGACAGAGGCCCAGGTCCACCAGCAGAGAGCAGTTCCACAGAGAGATGGAAATACTTTGGTCTTTGATAACATCTTTGAGGCTATGAATTAAAATTAGAGCTCCCTACTTCCACACTTACTATTGTGTAAACTAATCCCCTCAACCCCCTTTTTTTTTTTTTTTTTTTTGAGATGGGGTCTCACTGTGTTATCCAGGCTGGCCTCAAACTCCTGGGCACAAGTGATCCTCCTGCCTCAGCCTCTGCAGTAGCTGGCACAACAGGTGTGCACCACTGCACCTGACTTTAATCCATCTTCATGATTGATTCAACCAGTTGTGTCAATTTTTGTTACCTGCAGCCTAAGGTATCCTAGTAGATACACCTTCTACCAAGGTAACTATCTCACAAACCATACTGCAGGAGGGAGTTCAGAGTCTTCTAAACAAATCCAATCACACAAAATAAAAATTCATCACATTTCTCAAATGAGTGCGTTTCAATACTACCATCACAGCCTCCCCTTCAGCCACATAGTGTGCCAACATGAGACAGGCCTGGGGCAGGGCAGCTACGTTCCACATTCTCTTGGCAAAACTGCATGTATGTTATGGTGATGGAGGAATGATCTTGCTTCTATTCCAAAAACAAAATTTCTCCACAAAGTCTAATTCTGTTCCATGTGGGGTTTTGTTGTTGTTGTTGTTTGTTTTCTGACACTACCAGGAGTCTCTGTCTCTGAAGAGTACATATCACACACATATAGAAATCTATTCTAAATGAGGCAACTTGCTTTCTAAAAAACAATCGTCAGCAAATGCTGCATTACTGACAGTACACCACTGTGCCTCGTGTTGATACATTCCACATATCCCAAACATTCTGGATAATCAACCATTCCATTCCAAGCATCTAAGGTTCCTACTGCTTCCCTGGAACTCTTCTGAGGAGCTCCACCCACACACGACATCACGGTTTCCACAGCAACCAATGCATTTCATAATGAGCAGGACTGGGGAGGGAAGAAAGCAAGAGCAGGAGAAAAAAGACACTGAGCCATAAGAGAACTTTTTGAAATATTTAACCAGGCATAGCTCCTAAATGCTTGTGTATGAATATTAAATCCTCAAAAGCTACACCCTTGTTTCAATATGCAAAGTCAATACCCGAATCTGGAGACTCACACACTGTTCAAATCCGCAAAAATGTAAAGCACAAAAATGGTAAGAGAAATAGAAATCAAAAATTTTTAAGGACAGTAGTATCCTCTGTTGACTCAGAGTTGGTAAACCCGAGGCATTTAAAGGACTTGGTTAGCAACTCTGGGAGAACAAAGAAAATAAAGTGTGCAAATCAGAAATATTTCTTAAGTCCAAGTGACACTAGCTTCTTCCCGTCAGGAGAGAGATGACCTAAATGAAGGCCCACAAGATGAGATGGGTCGGAGAGTAATCAAGAAGTGAGCATAGTGGCATTCCAGCCATCAACAACAGGCCCCTGGCATTGGGGTCTGGGAGCCGAACGCAGTCGCTTAATCCAGTCCAAAGCATCAAGGGGGAGACTCGCCCTCCCGACAACAGCACCATCGCTGACTGCTCACTCCGTGCTGCAGACTTATTAATCCTGCGGACAGGATTAACAGACGAAGCTCCCAATAACACTTACCATCCTCAAAAATTGCTCCTATTTCAAAAGATAATTCTGAGCTGTGCTCTGCCTCACACGGATACACGGCTCGAGCTTTCCGACTGCTGATGCTGAAAAGAAAGAGAATACAAAAGACACCAATGAAAATGTGGAAAACAGAGAGAAACTTCACCCTCCAACCCCCCTTCCCCAAATCTCACTGATGTCACCAGTAGGGCAACTCCTCCCAAAAAAGAAATTAACGTGGAAGTGAACATCAGGCTAAGAACAGTACTTGATTTTCAAGTAAATGATGGGTTTCCAATTCAAGCCTTTCCTCAGGGAGCCTCTCTGAGGAGCTGTCACTGAACCACTTCACCTAATTCTCCTCCCCACCTGGTGGGATGCCCTTTCCTACCATTCAGCACTGTTAGAACCACAGGACATGTTTATCTCCAAGCACTTCAGTTGGTCTATTAGGAAAAGCACACGCACCTGGAGACACATGGCCAGCCGGCGGAAGGAGGCGGCACAGCCACACTCCACAGGTGACAAACCACTGGCCCAGATCCACCCCGGGTGGCCACCGCTCTGGAAGGGGCTTGTTGCTCTTGCCTGAGTCTTCTGTATTTACACCCTGTCTCCGCCCCAAGAAAGGCACACCAGGCCCAGCTTCTCACCATTTGTTAAAGCAACCTCTGTGTCCATGCGTGGAAAGGACAGAAACCATGCTTTTAGCCAGTCTAATCAAATCCAAAGGAAACGCCTCACCTCACTGGCGTGGGGGAAGCCACTGACAGGAAGAAACACCTGAGCCACTACAGGTGGAAGAGGCTGCTGGAGGGCAGCAGCTCTGTCCTCTATGGACTTGGCCACTGGATGCCATGGAAGCGAATGTTTCCAGTGCCAGCTTGCCTACTTTTAAAACAAAGAATGTGCTTTATACTCATAAGCAAGAAGTTCTTCCAAAATAAGAACTTCTTCATAAATGCACAACCAGCACCATAAAGACAGAGTAGGCTCAAGCAAGTCTCATGTAAGGCAAATTCTCCAAAGAACGTCCTTGCTACTGAACTGGGTGAGGCATGGCCCTGATACAAGGTGGTAAGTGCTGTCCATGAAGTCCGGGATGCTGGGGGTATCCGGGCAAGCTTTTGCCAGCAGAGAACACAAGAACCTGCTCAGGTTCATCAAGCCCCCTGTGTGTGCTGCCACCATATTC
Organism: Gorilla gorilla gorilla; assembly: GCF_029281585.2. Lineage (NCBI taxonomy): Eukaryota > Metazoa > Chordata > Mammalia > Primates > Hominidae > Gorilla > Gorilla gorilla. Next base: position 169,101,752 of record NC_073227.2, on the reverse strand, counting down.
CACATTCCACTCCAAACCACGTACCTTTCAGGTGGCTTGTCCGCTACAGTAGCAGGAGGAGAAAAGGGGAAAGGGGACGACTCGGGTGAAAGAGGTGTCACAGCTGGGTTGGAGCTTGTTGTGGTTGGAGACTGTGGGTTAAGCCACTGGACCATAGACGATCGGGTCTGGCCTGGGCTAAGGGTAGGAGTTTGAAGGACAGGATTAATAGCAGAAAGGCCACAGAACACAAAATGCACAACATCCCAATCCCAGATGACTAGGTCACTAATTCCCCTAACGTGCCTGACCAGTAGGGACAGAGTCCTCTCTGCATCCTGCCGGGGCTGCAGACCAAACTACGGATACCAACAACCCAGAAACCAGCCACAACCCCAAACTCAAGCTGTCTTACTGTCCTTCTCCAGGTTCTCCAATCTGTCCAACCTGCTAGCACCCTATGAGTTCACTAATTAGAAAACCAGAATCTAATTGATCAAAGGAGTAGTGGGACATTCAAGGTATTCACTTTTTCTAATTATAAGGAAAACCACAGGAATCTAGCATCAAGCACATGACCGGCAGCTGCAAAAGATCAGCTAAACATTTAAAGATCTTTCACCTGCTCCTACACGTGTGGCAATTCAGAAGAAAATGCCACTGGATTCAGGCTTCCTCTAGAGAGGGCCAAAGACTTAGAAACCAATGAACAGCAAAAACTTCTGGTGACCAGAGCATTTCTTAATATTTCCATTTTTTTTTAAAGTTAATGTAAACAGGTCAGTGAACAGACACCTGGAATGGCCTCTAAGCACAGAGGGAGAGTCCAAATAATTGATGCGTGTTAATCTGAATTACTCTTCAGTGACCTCAGAACTGGAGGCGACTATGGTTTATGACATTCCCTTGAGAAGTGTCTCGTTTCATTCAGTGACATTTTTGAACACACACGTGTTCCCTGTCTGCAGCACCCAGGTGCTCTTCACCTAAGATACCCCGTCTTCTGCTAAACCGGTACACCAGTTTCCACGAGCAGTTTCCCGAGGCTTCTGCACTCCTCAGCATGCTCTCAGATTGTTTCCCCTGCCGGAGAACTAGCACCGTGTTCTTCAGTACCAGCATGGTCTCCTGGTCGGCCCCTAGGTGCAATCCTCCAACACGGTGACACTCAGCAACCTAGGGCCAAGTTTACCCACTTGTCTCCCTATACAAGATGCTCCTGCACCTGCTCACCTACCAGGGGCCGTCCTGCCCCAGCAGCCTCCCCTGTCTGCCACAGCTCTGCTTCCTGGCGCTCCCACCTCTGCCTCAAGCTTTGCCTTTCCTCTCAAGCTCCCCGCCCTGCTCTAATCTTGCCCTTCCTTGGCTCAGCTCCAGTTCCACCTCCCCCAATACTCCCCCTGTGGCCTCTCTAACCCATACACCTTCCCTGAAGGCCTGCGACACCAATAAATGAAAGGGCACATTGATACTGGTTGTTCTCTGATGGCTTCAAGTATTTCTCTTGCCTCCACAGGAAGATCTTTAACTCTTTTTCCAGATCTCACGAAGCCAGGCAGATTGGCGGGGACATGGAGCCATCAGCCAACATCTGAGCAACCAAATTAGAAAGCTCTAAAACCAAAACTGGATTTTACAAATCTGGTGCATAACTGAATTGGTAGGTATTTAATACACAGAAGCTTTCCTATGCTTTTGTCAGGAAAAAAAGGGGGTCATTTAAAAAAAAAAACACATTATTCTTCTAAGAGCTTATTTACAATTCCCCTATCCAGCCATTCATCTGGGAGTCATAAAATCTATTTTATCCCAAGGCAAGATTTGTTATAAATCTTAAAGTGATCTGTATCAACAGTCACAAAAGTCACTCCATTTTTTTTTAGCAGAAAAGGGACGTTGAATGTTGTCTTACTAATCAGGAATGGAAAGGACAGGTAGGTGTGAGTGAAGCCCTGGCAGGGAATTAAGGCCACAGTTAGCCAAACAATTGCCAAGTTATCTCCCAGCAATTATTCAAGGTGCTTGGAGGGTGTGAATGGAGGAAGATGAGATGTTTTGCCACACCCCCATCAGCTCTTCAGAGTCATAAATCGTCAATGACTGCCATCCATCTGCCTAGAGGGAGGTCAGTTACAGGAAGAAGATAAAGTAACTATGTGACTATACTTATGCGGCCCTTGAAAAATAAAGAGCATAAATTTTATAGGTATTGTCTGCTTAATCCTCACATCTTTCTTTAAAAAAAAAAAAAAAGAAAACCTCCATGAAAACACCCGCGGGTGGGTGGGTGTGTTTGTTTAGGGAAAATACCCCTCGGTTTTTAGAAAGTGAAAGAACCACTGTAATGACAGATACGCAACAGAAAAGCCTGCCTGTCCCGCACCCTGGCTTTCTCCATCTCATCCCAAAACAGGAACACAGAATCAGCAGTCCTTGTCCAGGGTCAAGTTCTCCACATTCACCTTTTTTGTTTTTTTGTGATCTTTCTGTTGCTATTTAACACATGCGCTATGTGATCTAGCACTAACCGGTTCACCAAGATTACCTCCCAGACTTCCCATGTAGACTTAAGTTTCTGCATGTGATTTCCTGGGTGTGTCTCAGAAGCCTCTACTAGGTAACTCCTTTGATTTCAGAACCCCACAAGGGCAGACACACTGTAAGCTGTAATATTCACAAGACGGGGCAACGTGCAAGGCTGGAGACAGTGTCTATGGAGATGAGGCAATGAGATGTGTGGACAACTGGAAGCCTGTGAAAGAAGAGACCTGTGCAGCCAAACAAGGTTTGGGAACCAGCACAGTAGCTGCTTGGATAGAGGAAATTTTTCAGAGGCTTGTCGGCTGGGAAGGATCAGGTGAGGCAAGTGAGTAAATATACTTCAGTCGTGTAATGGGTTCACATCTAAAGCCAGTACACGTCAGATGATGCCATGTTTCACAGTGTCTCCCAAAAGCAACCTGTCCATATTTTTTGGAAGGCCAAAAAAAAAAAAAAAATGTAAACATGAGCTTCGTTATGTAACCATCTCCTACCTTCCAAACTTTGGGTTACTTTTTAATAAGAAGAATCGAAAAATTTTTTAAATATTATTTAAAATGTAATACCTACATTTTCTCAAAAAAAACAGTAGAGGAAAGTATTAGTTTTAAAAGAGAATTTCTGATATTCTCTTTCCCTTCTTTTATTTAAAACATTTTGAAGGAACACGAGGCATTTTGGAATGGCAGCCCATAAGCAAAGGACGAACAGCTTTTCCTCAACCTGGGTTCCAAGAGAGAACTGAGCCCTAAGGCATATCTCTCTCTCCTCTCTCTCTCCTCTCTCTCCCCTCTCTCTCTCTCTCAAAGAGTGGGCTTTACCCATCATAAAAGATCTGGGTTTTCTAAGCTCCAGGTTTCTCTCTTGAGGCATGTAGGTGTGACCTGGCCCAAGCTACATCGCCTTGTAGGAACTGGAACTCAGGGAACTGGCACAAGAAAACACTGATACTGTCATTGCTGTGATTAGTAGAGGCTGTTGGCTCTGATCGTGAGTCCCACGCCTTCTGCCAGCATCCCGGAAACGATGGTAGGCTAATTTGGTAGCTCGCAAGGCAGGGTACAGTTTCAGACCCTTCACAGTTCTTGACAGTATCATCCTTGGGAGAACTAAAACACTCACCAGATCATTTTTTTGTACTCTGTAGTTCAGGGGAGAGCCCCAGCTTTTTCCCAAAGAACATCTTTGGGAAAAAGATCAAAGGTGATTAGTGAAATAATAATTAAAAGCTCATTATGTGCTAGAACATAATGAAATATTTTGAGAGTCCTTTCCCACCATTTCCCAAATTTAAACATTTAAAAAATCTATTTATTGCCTTTTTTTCTTGTTGTCCCTTTAACTACGGATTTTCGATTAGTAAGACTGGCATGAGCACAAACCACCAATTCTGTTTAATGCCAAGCTACTGACCAAATACAAAAAAGTACCTAAGTGCCACAAGTTTCCTGAAAGCCAAGTTGCAGTTTGCGAAAATGGAGGAAGAAGTCAACTGTTCCTAAAAAGCTCAGAAACCACGTTTACCAAGACAGAAATATACAGAACTGCTAATATCTGTTCGCTATCTTCCCAACTTAACACACTACACTGCAAAAGCCTTCTCCTAAAACAGGATTCCTCTCTATCTTCAGTACGGAAGGCCAACATCACCGTCCTTCTTTCTCAAAGAAAGGGGACAAATAGAAACAAGAGTGTTTCACTAAAAGCACATGAAGATTTCAAATTGCTAACTTGGAAACATGTTCCTGAAAATACATAGACTGAAAATCTACCTGACTGTTCCTGACGCCACGGAGGCATTTCTTGTGTTTAGGTGGGGTGGGTGGAAGAGCTGGGAAGACAGTAAGCAGGGAAAGAATATGCATTTGTGTAAAGGATGAGGAAACTCTCTTCTTTAAAAAGAGTCAACACTCTTGCTTGGAAACACGGGCCTGAATTTCGGGGAAAGACCTTGTAGCTTTCACGTGCAGCAGTGGGGCCAAATCCCAAAACATGAAATTATGACAGTGCTGTATATGTGGTTACTTTACAAAGTGTATTTTTAGAAAATGGAACAGATCAGCAGTCCATGCTGCTTCTGATTCAAACTGTGATCCAATCGCCTCCAGTACCAGACTCTACGCTCCACGCATATTAAAAACATTCTGGCAGCGGCAGATCACAAACATTTCAGAAAGGGGGAAGGGAGTAGGGGCCTTAACTGTTAAAACTCGACACCAGCTGCACTGATCACCAGAGAACTCCTGCATCTAACAAACATTTCTTGCATAATATACACAGGTCAGGCTTTGGGCAGCACTAGAGATACAAGCCCCTGATTCCAGCCTGTATAAGCACTGAATGCAATCTAAATTCAAAAGGGTAGAGCGCGGAGAATACGCATTAAGAAAAGAAATGAATGCTTATTTGAAGTGACTAAATCCCCCAAATACCAAGATATTTCACTACGGTTATACAACACGAGATCAAATCAGAAGTTTGCACTGCAATGAAAGATTCTAAACTCTCATTTGCCAGGTCTCTGAGCAGAAGCTAACACATTAGTGAAATGATCTTTCATGCCAGTCTGGGAAACATACAGCATAAGTCTAGAACAGCTGTCCTGGGCAAGCGTGTTTGAAAATGTTAATAAAGACAGAAGGAAATATTGTAGATCTGTATATTATGGGAAAATCTCTGTTCAAATAAATGCCAGTTATTCCTTAAGTGCCAGGAGAGGGAGAACTCCCCAAGCAAGCATATTGTTTGGCTCCACACGAGCACACCGAGGGACAACAGCAGTGCAGAGAAACAAAGGCCTGTGACATGCAAGTCGCCATAACCCACGGCGTTGGGGGAGAAGGCCTTTGCTGCCCATCAGGAAGGTTCAGAGTAGACCCACTGGCTCATCATTTACAGTCTGAGGACTTTCTGTCAGGCCTTGTGCTAGTCCCCGGGGACACCCAGGAAACCATGACACCACCTGCTCTGCAGCCAAGTGAGTGGAGAATGCCCAATTAATAACCATAATACAGGCACTGAGAGCCATGTAGCGATTTGCCCAAGGTCCCTCAGAGGAAGAGTGGAGGAAGCACCTAATAACCATGGGGATAGCCAGGAGGGCTTCCTGGAGGAGGCAGCATCTGTGCAGAGCTAATGCTGAAGCTGATGCTACCATAGTCAACATCGTCATCACCTCCCCACACCCAGGCTCATGTGAGGCACAACTGTGCAATCTAGCCCTGTGCTAGATGCAACAGGCAGGCACTAGTTCACTTATTCCCAATCACCCTATTATTCCACATGACATATGAGAAGACCATCTCAGAAAGGTGAAAGCAACTTACTCAAGGTCATGTTTCTAGTAAACCCTGTTTTGACAAGACAGCACAGATCTCAGACCCTCAAGTCCTTTTCAGTGACTAGAATGGAATATGGAAAGAATGGCGAGAGATGCAAGTACCGGGATATTCAGGAGGCAAGATCATAACCTAAAGGCAAAGACGGGCCATTGAAGGATTGTACGCATGCAAATAACAAATGCCTAAGACTCTGCCACTCTGCAGAGAGACCTGGGTGCCAGAGCTGACACTACCATTGTTGGCTGAGTGCCAGCTTGCAGTTTCTTCCTCCCCTAGGCTTGTTCCTCTTTTTGTCAATAGCTAGAGGCTATGCTGAGAAGAAAGCGAATGACTTATGAGTGCCCCCCAGAGGTTGGCCCACAGTTGCCATCATTAGCCTGCACTTAGTGTCATCCACAACTGAAACTTGGCTGAGCAGCCTAAACTCCCTCAGCTAACGTGAAGAGAGTCATGACTCATCGGCTGGGTCACTGTGGGTTTAAATGAGATGATAGGCGTAAAGCACTGAAGCATAGCAAGCAGTCAATAAACGAAGCCCTCACTACTATTACATATTTCTGGGTCAGATCTTACCTCTGATTTCTAGGGTTATATCATCACTAACCATTTAATTTACCAAAAGACGGCAAATCAGCTATGCCAAGGGAAAAAAGTATGACTATATTAAGTAGATGTCATCACTTAAAAAATCTAAAGTTGCTTATAGAAACATGGCATCCTGGATTTGAGCTTGAAACAGAGAAAGAACATTATTGGAAAGACTGGCGAAGTCCATATGAAGTCTGTGGTTTAGTTAACAGTACTGTATCAACACTAATTTCATTATTTTTAACAAAGGTACCACAGTTCTGTAAGATGCTAAGAGCCGGAGGTGGGGTGGGGGCGGGAAGTGAAGAGGGGAAGTGAAGGGTCTACCGAAGCTCTGTAGTATCTGTAACTTTTCTGCATACCTTAAACTATTCCAAAATAAAAATTTATTTTAAATGATACATTATAAAAAGAACAACCCCACAAAGGTTTTTCAGTCACTGAAACACTAAAAGCCTTCTGAAATTATAAATAAACATTTGAGGGCATCCAAAACCCATAGGGAAAATGTCTGGTTGGTTTAATGACAAGAAGAGATGTGTGAAGCTTACACTGAAAATCACCTGCACTCTCCATCTACCACCACAGTGGTTAACTGCACTTCCTGAAGCTGGGTTTTAAGAAAGGTGGGCCCTTCCAAACAGACTTGTTTTGATTACTGATTAGCTCAAGATCAGCAAACTTATTCTGTAAAGGGCCAGAGAGTAAATACTTCAAGCTTGGCAGGCCTTCTGCAACTACTCAATTCTGCTATCACTGTCAGTGAAAAAGCAGCCACAGACAAAACGTAAACAACTAAGTGTAGCTGTGTTCCAATAAAACTTTATAAAGACAGGTGGCAGTGGGCCACAGTTTGCTCACCCCTGGATTAAACAGACCAGATAAGAAGCCTGGAAGGGACGTGGGGTTTGGGGGAGATGAAGACAATTCAGATGGAGAATCTTGTCCATCTTCACTGGTTTTGTGGTGTGGGGCTCCCTTGTTCGTGCCTGGGGCTGACCCACACATACCCAGCGCTTTCCTGCAGCAGAGGCCTTCTTCAACTGTACAAGATCACCTCTCAAGCAGCAGGGAGCCAGCCAATACATGAAGCCAGCACGTAAAAGCAGTAACTTGTTCACCTTTGAGAACAAATATCTTTATTTTGTTGCTCCCCTGAGACGGAGTCTTGCTCTGTCACCCAGGCTGGAGTGCAGTGGCACAATCTTGGCTCATTGCAACCTCCGCCTTCCAGGTTCAAGCAATTCTCATGCTTCGCCTCCCGAGTAGCTGGGATTACAGGTGCATACCACCATGCCAGGCTAATTTTTGTATTTTCAGTAGAGACAGGGTTTCACCATGTTGGCCAGGCTGGTCTCGAACTCCTGACCTCAAGTGATCTGCCTGCCTCAGTCTCCCAAAGTGCTGGGATTACAGGCGTATGTCACCATGCCCAGCTGAGAACAAATATTTTTTGCAGGAGGTAGGCGGTCAGGGAGAGGAGGAAGGGCACTGCAGGAAATCCCTCAAGTCCCATGAAGGAAGGCCTGCCATGTTTAACACTCAGTCCTCAGCTTGTGCGATCCTGAGGCTCCTACATGGATTTCCTCCTTTAACAAGAAAGGACATCACCATCTAATCATCTGACAAAGTTCACTCCCAAAGTCCACTCTCTTAGAGCAAAAGTTCTTCGTTTTGCTATAAGAGAACAGGTGCAGAATTACATCTCTGACCGCTCTTCCACTCAAAGAGTTCTCCTTGAATCCTACCTTCCTTCCAGATGATCAGTGTGGAATCGGGTAAGAGGGCTGAACTTTAGCTTGCTAGTTGAACAGAAAAGGAACTGTAACTTCATTTCAGAAAATTAGGGGGCATTCGAGGTCTGAAGGTTACAGTCCTGCAGTCACTGACAGGAATGTTTCGACCAGCTGCCACCCAATGTGAAGGCTGAACATCTTCAACAGGGCCAAGCACAGCTCTAAAGGGACACAGATACTCCGCTCAGAAAAATCCACCTATCACTTACAAAGAGATTTATGGGTTACTTGTTGTAATGGGTGAGCTACCTGAGTATACGGCTCAGAATAAGTTATAAATGTGGTTGGGTCTCAGTAGGTTCCCCATGCTTTGATCATGTGATAGCCAAGGGTCTATTCTCAGAGGCTCTGACAAAGCAGATCCCCAAAGCAAGAGGCTAGGAGAGGAGCCCCAGCCGGGAATAAATACAGTAACTGCTAAAAACAACACAACTTCAGGTCAACATCTAGAGCTTCTCCAAGGCTAGAAAGGTTCTCTCTCTGAGCTAGTCAGTGAGGAGATTATGTAACTGATGAACCAGGAAGTTGGGGTCAAGTTAAACTAAGAATATTAAATTACATTCTCAGAGGAAAGGAAAATCCCAGCAGGTGGCTGCCTCGAGCTCTCAGGGGAGCAGTGATTGGGTTTTATTACATGTGGTATCTGCAAACCTCACCCCGCCCCAGAGGGGCAGATGTTATTATTCTCCTTTTACAGATAATCTTGCTAAGCCTTGGTTTGCTTAAATCCCTGGTTTGCTTAAATCACTTATATAAAAGATCTTCAAGGTTGTAAGAAAAAGAACGTGGATGCAAAGCCAGGCCTGTTTGAAATCAGTGACTTACCAATGTAAACGGTCTCGAACTTACGGAGAGAGCCCATGAGGTCCTTACCTTATTTAGATATTGAGACACAGCCAATTTATGAATAGCAAATAATAAATTACAACAATGGCATCAAGTAAGAAAATCTTTAACAACAAAAACCAGTTAAACTAAAAACCAAAAATGACTGATGCAAGACTTAATTGTTTTTAAGTCTTAAGCAGTGGAAAAGCTACTACAAAATTCAGACATGTCTTTATTTTGGGAAGTCATCTTTTCATGGTAGGGCTTTAAAGTTACATGGACTATCAACATTCTGACTTAAAAATAAAACCTCCAAATTTCAGCACCTGCAGCTACAGCACAGCAAAGGAAGGCACGAATTAGGCCACATGCAAGTGCCAAGTACACAACGCAGATACCAAAAATACCCCAGCAAGCCACAATGGATGTGTATCGAAGCATGTAAGGGGCCAGGCAGTCGGCACAGCATAATTTCTATACAAAGCTGGAGAGAAGAAATTCAAGGAAACACACAGGACAAAAGTTGTACCCCCAGACTGAATGTGAATAGACAATGTGATGGTAGATGGCCAAGTATACAGGCCCTGAGAATCACTTCCAGAGCGTTTCTGAAGCTGAAGGGAGACAACTGAATATCATATTACTCATAAAAAGATTATGGATGCTGCCTGGTTGCACAGATCAAATTTCCAAGTCTCTCAAGCTCTGCTGTGGGGGAGAAGGCCCTCCCGCCCGCATCTCAGCCAAGGTGTTAGATGATGAATGCGCAGCAACCAGATTCAAGTGTTTATTCCCCATAGATAATTATAAACCACAGCCACATGACTTAATGTAAGGTCAGTGCTCCCTCTTCAAACCAAGGGCACTGACCAGTTGACAGCTATGGCTGTTTCACTGGGTTTCAGAATCGGGGCAGGGTGGAGAATACCTGCAATTCAAACAATGTCCCCATATGCAACTGCACAATTTCAATATCTACAGTAAAACAAGTCACTGGGCAGACACATGAGGGGTCAAACTCACCTGTCCTTTACTGCTTGTGTGGCTTGGGCCAATTTTCCTATGTCCTTTGTGCCTTCCAATCTTTTTAATAATGAAGATATATCTACCGCACTGGGTTGATGCAAGCATTAAGATGAAATGTCATCTACAAAATAGCTGAAACAAAGTCTGGTGGCCCATAATACTAAATGCTCCATGGTCTCTCAGCCTGGAAGTGCCAAGAGGGTATCTAATACTTTTTCTGCAGCCTCAACCACCAGCCTCTGCTAAAGCAAAAGGTTCTACTCCCTCAAATCCCCAAACCCCCAAGAGGTAGGGGAAGGAGCTAACCTCTGTGCAGAATTTAACAGGCTGCTGTGGGCTCACAGCAAGGCAGCATGTTCCTCCTGTTGATTTGGCCACTGTTCTTCCTTAGATTTGAGCTCCCTTAGACCTCCACTATCTAAGTGACCCTGCTGTTTACTTAGGTATGGTAACAGGTACTGGCTGCCAATTCATTCTTCACAGTACCCAGAATCAGAGACCACATCCTTCCACAAGAAGGCACTAGGCTCTACTAGAGATCTCAGTGTAACCCACTGCATTCTGTAACCAGGGCCCAGATACAAGTAAACAGAGTAAAGCTGCTCATCTTATTAGGAAATCATCTCCCTACTAACCAAGAAAGATGCAGGAAGTTTTTGCAATGGGAAGTTCATTCCTTTAGGTTACTTATCACCCTCTCCTGACCTGAAATTTACAGAGCTTCCCACTTCTTATTACAAAAGCAGTGTATGTTCGTTTTGGTCAATTAGCCCCAAAAAAAAAAAAAAAGCAAATGTGCAAAAAAGCACTTTTAAAAGATAAATTTTTTTTTTTTTTTTTACATAATCAGATTAAGATACCAACTTCTAGGGTGAACTGAGTGCCCTGGCCCTCAAGGAGTGCTGGGGTTGAGGAAGCCCTCTCTGAAGGAGGAGAGAGAGGGAAGAAGGAAAGACAGAGAGAGAGGAAAGGAGGAAGTGAAGACAGGGTTTGCCAGTGACTCCCACCCTGTAATTTCTCAGTAGGCACCAGACTTCACAGAAATCTATTAAAAATGATCTAAAATGATTATTTTTCTGAACTTTAGGCAAATCATTCACGGTTTACTGTGGTATACTAAGCCACAAATCATATTGGGGGGGGGGGTACTCTGGTATCTCCAAGCAAAATTTATTGACTTCCTGAAAAGCAATCATGGAACCAACAGTCAAGTAATTTGAAATGCCAAGCAGCTGTCTCTGAGAAACCCCCCATTCATTTGCCCAATTTAAAGGAAACAAGTGATTGCATTGACGAGAATAAAAATGGTTACCAGTGAGTGCACACAAAGTATATGATGACATGCACAAGGCTGTATATGGGAATAGGAAGGTGTTATCTAGTGATTTTAAATAATTGACATCAAGTCTGGGTAGGCACAAATCTCAGTGGCACAACGACAGCTTGAGGCACTAGCTGGGATAGATGCTTTAGAGATATCAACATTCAGGATAAACAAAGCCAAGCCTCTCGGTGGGTGGGAGAGGGGAATCTACTGCCCTCCTGGCCTGCCAGGGCACACAGTGAGATGCATCTCAGGGTGCCAGCACCCCCAGCTAGAGTGAGCTATTCTGAGACCATGCCATCTTGAATTTGAGAATGTGCCAGCAGAAAAGGAGGTGTTCCTTTTCATTTGAAATCTGTAGAGGAAGCAGATAGCAATGCCTGATATTTCTTAAAAGAGATTTTCTTTTGTGGCAGAGAATCTAAAAGGATTACTTGTCAAGGACCCGGCTCCATCAATTACAATAGAAGAAAACCTGTTTAGCGAAAACTACCTTATTGTGGGGAAAAAATGACTTTGGAACATTCGAAATACCTTGACCTATGATGCAATGTCCTCCAAGGAGACTGAGCTAGCAATTCTTCACTGGCAATGAAGTCACCCATCGCCTTACTGAGGGTACAGGTAAGTAAGAGCTACAGATTGATTGACTGCAATGAATAACACCCACAAGTCATGAACATCAGCAGAAATCCAAGGAATCCAATTCTGCTGCATTGTTTTCTACCTATCAGAGGCAACAGCTACACCACCTATGTCAGAACCACGGCTGCTGTAAGTTTTCCTCTGCAAACTGCTTCCCAGTGGACAAGATTTTAGCATTTTTGTTCAACAGATCTACTGGGGTCCTATGTGATCCACATACATTTGGACTCCATTCCTTAGGACCTGAGACCACAGTAAAGGCATTGCCTCCTATTAAGAGCCCAGAGTAGAGTTTCAACGACTCCACAGCAACTTTGGTTAAAAGGAATCTTAATGAGCATTTACTTAGAACCTATGATATTTAATACTGTATAGCTGGTATGCAGAGATAAAGGGGGAAAAGACAAGAAGAGAACATACAATGAGAACTTATAAATGCTAAGGAAACAAAACACAGTAAGGAGCAAATGGTAAGATTAATTGTGTGGAATTCCTAGAGGAAGAGTTTGTAATCTTTATAAGAAAGAAGATGAATCAGCCAGGCACGGTGGCTCACACCTGTAATCCCAGCACTTTGGGAGGCCGAGGTGGGTGGATCACGAGGTCAGGAGATCGAGACCATCCTGGCTAACGCAGTGAAACCCCGTCTCTACTAAAAACACAAAAAAATTAGCCAGGCATGGTGGCGGGAGCCTGTAGAACCAGCCACTCGGGAGGCTGAGGCAGGAGAATAGCGTGAACCCAGGAGGCGGAGCTTGCAGTGAGCTGAGATGGCACCACTGCACTCCAACCTGGGCAACAGAGTGAGACTACATCTTTAAAAAAAAAAAAAAAAAAAGATGATGATGAGTAAGAAACCAAATGTAGTAGCCTAAGAGACATTCAGTAACACAGAGAAAGAAACGAGATTTCCAAAAGGCAGCATTTTTATAAATACATAATTAAAATAAGAAATTAAATGTTCACTGATAATTACATCAATATCACAAAAAAGTTCAAAGAATATAAGATCTAATTCCTATCATTAACAAGGTTATGGCCAGGCGCGGTAGCTCACGCCTGTAATCCCAGCATTTTGGGAAGCCAAGGAGGGCGGATCACTTGAGGTCAGGAGTTTGAAACCAGCCTCACCAACATGAGGAAAGCCCATCTCTACCAAAAATATGAAAAGTAGCCAGTGCGGTGGCACATGCCTGTAATCCCAGCTACTGGGGAGGTTAAGGCACCAGAATCACTTGAACCTAGGAAGCAGAGGTTGCAGTGAGCCGAGATCATGCCACCGCACTCCAGCCTGGGTGACAGAGTGAGACTCAGTCTTCCCCACCCTCCCACCGCCACCACCACCCCCCGCCCCCCTCACCCAAAAAAAAAAAAAAAAAAAAAAAAACAATTTTATGATCTAGCTTGGGGTAAGGGAAAGATTAGATAGGTAGAAACATTTATTCCATATAAATATCAAATAATACTAAAAGGCAAATATTAAACAACACTCAAAGGCAACTTGAATTTCTTAGCGCCAAATAATGAGTATCAGCAGAAATACGGACAAGGAATCTCTTTAGAGGCTCCCTGTAGATTAGAGCATGGGGAAGACTTCCTGGAGACCGTTAAGATAGGTCAGGATTGGCTTGAGCAAAAAAGCAGGACAGATATTTGAGGCAAAGAGAACCAGACCATGTGGGAAGCACACACCGGCTACTGGGAGGACAGCAACGCACGACCCTAGAAGAGTCTGTTTTACACAAAAGAGGTGGAGCAATCACTTATCCTAATTACACTCCTCAGAGAAGCAGCTTATACTCAGCACAGCCCTGGAGGCAGGCGAGGAGCAGGGGATGGTCTTCCATATCAAGGCTCATTCATCGTCACCTGGGAACTCCTTAGAATGGCAAGCTCTCAGGCCCCTTCTCAGACCTACAGAATCCTCAGCTCCGGGGTGGGGCCAGCAGTGTGGGTCTCAGTGAGACCTACAGGGGGTTCTGGTGCATGCTCAAGTCCAACAGGCACTCATCTATATACAAACTTCCTAACGTAATGACAAATCTGGACTGATACACACTCATCAGTAAATCCTTTAAAAGATACATAAGAAACATTTTAGAATATACTTCAGAGAAACATAGATGTATTCCATCCATGGCACAGAAAAAAAAAATCAAGTTTCTGAAGTAGAAGAAAGTCTCCATTAAAAAAAAAAAAAAAAATCTCCTTTCCAGGCTTGCTTCAACTACTCCCCCCAACCCCCTTTTTGGCCTCTCAAGGTTGGAGTGCTTTTCATGACATTTGAAAATGCATATGAAGAGGAAGCTGGGGAATTCACTCCTCATCTGATTTATGACCAAAAATATCAAGCCCTTCTTGTTTCAGGCATGGACGTGTTGTGAATTGAGTGTTGGCTGTACCGTGGCTCATAATGTCAGTTTTCTGCAGAACTGCTACAGAAGAAAGATGACTGCTTAAACTGCACTCCACTGCCTGTGATATTCACTTACTGAAAGGCATAATTAGAGATCTGGTTTTCACTAAAACATACACACATGCTAAATTCCACCTCGAGTGTAACCAGGATTATAGATTCTGCGTGCCTAGGTAACTACTGTTATTGTTGCTTGTAGTACTACGGTGCAACAGAATTTTTATTGTGGAAAAGGAACAATAAAGGTGACAAGCATACCTAGTAATGTAGGATTTAAATCCATAATCCTCAGCATAAAAAATATGCACAGATGAAAACACTGGCAGGAAAAATCTCATCTGGAGAATGTATTTCCATACTTGGAGTCTCAGATTTTCAAAGTTGCCATACCAAATGTCTCCCAGCCTCTCTTAATACTTAATAAGTTCATAATCATTTCATGTGAATCCAGCAGTAACTATAAAAAGCCAAGTAATCTGAGGAACACTTTCCAGTCCATTTAAAGTTCCCAGAATGCCCAGCTAGGGTCAGATGACACCATTATCTATAATTTATTTTAAGCAACTTTGGCTTCAACAAAATTTTTTGAAGACTCTCTGGATGGGCTGGGCATGGTGGCTCACACCTGTAATCCCAGCACTATGGGAGGCCAAGGCGGGTGGATCACTTGAGATCAGGAGTTTGAGACCAGCCTGGCCAACATGGTGAAACCCCATCTCTACTCAAACTACAAAAATTAGCTGGCTGTGGTGGCAGACACCTGTAATCCCAGCTACTCGGGAGGCTGAGGCAGGAGAATCGCTTGAACCCAGGAGGTGGAGGTTGCAGTGAACCAAGATGGTACCACTGCACTCCACCCTGGGTAACAAAAGCAAAACTCCATCTTTAAAAAAAAGAAAAAAAAAGATTCTCTGGATGAATTATAAATGTATTTTTAGATAAAATTTGATTGACTAATCAAGTATTGCCTTGTAATTATTAGTGGAGTTTTCTCTTCTCTGAGCACTTGTTTGAAACATGATGCCCTTTTGGGTTCCACATCACCACCATCCTGCCTTTACTCCACAGCCTTGGTCAACACAGCCAGACAAGCCCTCACAGGTTCAAGGTACTTTATTTGTATTAATATTATTTGTCCTAATATACTTGAGCTGATCTGCACATGCCTGGCACTAAACCAAACTGAGAAGATAAAATCAAATATGTCAACCATCAAGTCTCAACTCTGCAGGATGCTATGGAGCAAAACAGAGCAGAATGCTAGCATAATGCTCTCAGAAATTCATGTAAGTAAAATATCATTCTACAGACAGTTTCAAGAGTCTGTCCATCAGCATGCATTCTCACATCTCTAAAGTTTGCATAACTAGTGGGGAAACACCTTGGGTGGGACAGTAACAAATTTCCGTTGCAGAATCCAAAACTGCCCAGGAATTGAACTTAGATCAGATTTGACATAGCATCCATCTACCCCTTCCATACTAGAAACACAGACAGTATTCAAGGAAGGCTCTGTTTTAAGGACCCTTCTCCCTTTGGTGGCCCTTCTGATTAAGAAAACAAGGGCTCCTAGATCTAATGGCTTCAGCACCCACAGGTCACTGCTCATGGAAACTTTAAAATGAACAAAGTCAGGGCTTCCTCCCTTCAGCACCCAACAGAAGCACGGTTACTTACATAGTGGATGCCCAGTCTCCAAAGCTCCCTCCATCTGCCAGAAGGTGGTTTTTGTCTGGTCCAGGAGGCCCAGGGACAGCTGTAGTCACGGGAGACGGGGAGGAAAGTGAGTCCAGACTGCTGGTAGGAGTGTCCTCCTTGGAAGGGTAAGGATTGTCACCTAGGAGGAAAAAAAGCATTGAATATCAAACAAATACCCAGAGAAGAAAAAACTCCACTAATAATTATATGGCATTACTTGGTTAGTCAATCAAATGATAAAATTACATTTACAGTTCAGCCTGACAGTATCTGGGTGTCCTGTCTTTACATTTTTTTTAATCAAAGATGCTTAAAATAAACCACAGATAATACACAGCGAGGAATGTTTTCCTTACAAGAAAACACAATGATCAAAATCAGATAATGGAAGATAAAAGGCATAATGGCAGCCACAATGACTTCCTCACTATAAGGAGTCCAGGTATAAACCAATGAAATCAAGAATAGCTCCAAGCAGCACACCAGCCCTGTGGGGTCCAACCTCTTCCTTTCTGGTCACCTATTGGTTCTTTAAGTCATTCTCAGTTGCCACTTAGTGCATAATAAATTAGACAACTCTAAAAGGGACTTGTCTTACTGAGCTGGTATCTTGGATTATAATTTCTAATACCCCAACATTAAAATCCCACACATAGACAAATTTCCATTTCCCTTTGGATATCAGGGAGGGTACTATAAGAGAGTTAGGCTTTTGTGGTAATGCCACACGATGAATTTAAACCAAAGCTAAATTTTTTTTAAATGAGTTGCACAATGTATGCATTCACAGGGGACCATTTTATTAAATATGTTTAGTATAATATTTGTATACATTGTGGGCTTGGGTAGAAAATGCAGAAGACGGACAAGAGAGCTCACAAGAGCAGTTATTTCCCTCTATTGGTCTTCTTGCTTTCACAGTCCTCCCAGCTACCATAAAATGCACCTGATCTGCACCCATCAAGGCTTGGCCCTTTGGCCTAATCCTCAGTCCCCATTAAATTTTAACTGCTCCAGACAACCCTGCAGAGGCAGCAATGTTCTATAAAGATGGCACTGACTTGGCCTTAATTTTATAGGTGATGGTCCTAAACTGCTATGGAAGCAAATGTGACATACATAGAGGTCCATAACCCCAGCCCCCAACAGCTTGTAGCTGATTAAAGCTTCACGTTTCCTCACTCCCAGGTCCTAGAAACAAAGCAAGCAAGAACACCAGCAACAGCAAGGACCTTGCTCTCAAAAAACATCTTAGATGGATTTCTTTTTTTTTTTTTTTTTTGAGATGGAGTTTCGTTCTTGCTGCCCAGGCTGGAGTGCAATGGCGCGATCTCGGCTCACCGCAACCTCCGCCTCCCAGGTTCAAGCAGTTCTCCTGCCTCAGCCTCCCGAGTAGTTGGGATTACAGGCATGCACCACCACGCCCGGCTGATTTTGTATTTTTAGTAACGACGGGGTTTCTTCATGATGAGGCTGGTCTCGAACTCCTGACCTCAGGTGATCCGCCTGCCTCAGCCTCCCAAATTGCTGGGATTACAGGCGTGAGCCACTGCACCCAGCCAGATGGATTTCAATTCTCCTAAAAACGAAGCAGAAGAGAAATTCCAGGCTCTGATTAAGCTAGCTCCCCAGACTCTAATCTTGAAAACTGATTGTACAAAATAATTATTATTGACTCCTGACCCAGCTTACAACTAAGGGTTAAGAGAGAAAATCTCAGAAATGGAGATCTAGAACAACTGAATCCAGACAAGCAGGAGTTAGAGATGGTGGTGATGGCTGGAAGAAGAAATTGTTTATGGTGAGTATTGAGGGGGACCCCTGGAGGACACTGTGCAGAAGATTCTGTTAAGAAGAGGTTTCTGTATAAGTGCTGCACACTAACCAACTGCACCACTGAAACTCCAAGGAAGAGTTTTCTGAGCTCTTTCTTTCATAAGTGTGCTCCCGGGGAGGGTGGGGGAGATGGCTGAGCAAGAGACGAACCGTATCTCCACAGGGCAGTTCTTCTTGTCTGAGTCTATTTATAAAGTCTAGAAGACTATGATTGCTCTTTCAGTGAAGCCACTTTTTCCACAGCGCTTCACCACAAAAAACGTTTAGCTAATTGGAGAAACTCAGCTCCAATAGAAGGGCCAATTTTCAGGCAAATGGACCAAAACCCACTGGTAGACCACTGCTATGATTTCCTTTTAATGTATTTTCTTTCTGGGATCCATCCACTTTGGAACAAAGACCACGTCATCCCCTGTGCCCAGTGAGCTCAACTCTGTCCAGTTCTTTTCTGCGAAAGAGCCCAAGTGCCGCGAGGGGCTGGCCTCCAGCTTTCCCCAGCCCCTCCCTGTGTCTTTCATTCATCATGAGCAATGACTCCCCTCAAAATTAAGAGAATCTCAAATGGAACCCCAGCACGGAGTCCAGAGTAAACCTGAACGTTGACCTGGCATGACGGCTGCCCTCAGTGCTCAGCTAGACGTAGCAAACTGTCATCAGTTCTGAAGCACAACAGGATCACCTTCACAGCAAGTCAGATGCCAGCAGCTCCCTGGCTGCAGGAGGCTGGACCCAGGCCCTCAGTCCTCCCTAGGCTGTGTGCCCTGACAGTTGGGCAAGGCATGACATGGCAGAAGCAGCAAAGGAGAGTCTGGGACCGGTTTATTCCCTGACTTACTCCTACCGAGAGAAACCTGTCAATGAGAAGCAACTTTGGGGAACTGGAGACCAGGGGTTTAATGTTACTTTTGAAAGATGCCTGAAATGTTTTTACAACCAGATACAGCAGATCATTTACACTGCCTCTAATTCTTTTCCCAAGCAGACTGACACAGCACAAATTGTCATTCAACATATTAAATCACATTCTATTAAGAGAGTTCTCTCTTCCTTCCTGCCAAACAGTGGCAATTTGAACCCTCAAGTGAAAATAATATTGGTAGAAGGGAATGTTGACACAGGCTGATCAAAGGAGAAGACACCTCACCCTACTTTCCAAGTGTATAGAGTTCCTTCCTCCTTCACTGTTCAGGAATGAGCTTACCTACTTGAGAGAATCACTGAATCTGAGGGAGAATAAATCATCAGGTACACAAACATTAAATACTCACAACCATTTCTGAAACTTTAGTTCACCAAAAATCAAATCAGCATTTTTTAACTAGTATGAAAATAATAAAACTTAAAAAATATTCTATGTTCAACAACTTCTGGAATGAATGCATATATATATACATATATATATATACACATATATATATACACATATATATACATATATACATACATATATATACATATATACACATATATACATATATATATGAAAAATGCATATACATTTTTCCTTATACATTTTTCCTATATACTTACATATCTATATTTATACACCTAAAATATCTAAATATATATATATATATATATATATTAGAGAGAGGGTCTCCCTATGTTGTCCAGCTTGGTCTCGGACTTCTAGGTTCAAGTGATTCTCCTGTCTTGACTTCTCAAAGTGTTCGGATTACAAGTATGAGCCACCACCCCTGGCTGGGAATAAAGATTTTAAATCCCACAAAGCTAACTTAAAATTGAGAATTAAAGTCAGATACACTCATTATTTTTCACCTATCATTTCTTCTGAGTGATCACACAATCTCTTCCCTTAGGTGTTACCCTTTAACAGGCATCTACAAACAGACAAATCACCTCTGGGTAAAAAGGTTGTTCCAGTGAGTGAACAAAAATGGTACCAAAGGATTTATAAACAGACTCTAAGACACTCTGGAAAATGAACTACCGCCGATTAGAAGAGAAAATGACTTCCTTGCAGCATCCTCAGATTTAACTCCCACAAGGTACTTGCCAAACCCCTCCTCTCCTGATTCTTTTCTCCTTTCTCAGAGCTGTCTGCAGCCATCAATTTTGCATTTCGCCATCATATACTGGTTTTATAACCTGGTTTTAGGTGCCCACTTCCCTTGTACATTTTGTCAGGGTGGAGACCACGTCTTGGTCTTGGGAAGCCTTAGAGGACACAAAGCAGTGCCAGGCAATCCAGGAGTCATCAGGACTGTCACTGCCACAAGAAATAGCATCAGCATGGATAGCCACTGCCTCTACAAATTGAGGAGGGAAAAAAAATCTGAAGACCCCAACATATTCTTACAAAACCTGCACACAGTTTTGGATTCTCATCCTCTCCCGTTTTGAGCCACAAGCATCTCTAATCCACTTTATTCACCCAACTAGCATTTACTGAGCTTCTCCTTATGTACAAAGGCATACCACAGATGCTGAATTATACAGGCAGACAAGCAGTCCCTAACCCAAAGATGCCCAGAGTATAATGCAGAAGACAGGCAAAGACAAACAAGGTGGTGTTTGCTGTAGTATGGTTATGTCAAGGAGCTTTCAGACCCAGAAAAAGGAGTTTTCAGAGTTACCAGTGTCAGGAGCGAAAGACAGGTGGGAGTGCAGCAACAGGAATAGGAAGAAATTATTGCCAGTTTCAAGGAAAAAGCCTTTGGTCGAGAAAATATCAAAACTGAAAGAAAAGAAACAGGAGAGCATGTGGCCATTTTCAGAGCCACAGTAGTTGTTGGATTTTGTTGGAGAACAGGGTCAAATGCAGAAAGCAGGTGCATGAAGTAGTGTAAAGAACTTTGTATCTAATGTAAAGGCATATGAATTTACTCTGCAGACACTGGGAAGGTATTGCAGGGATTAAGCAGGGAAGTGATACGATCTGGAGAACAGCTTCAAAAGATATTCAGTTATGACAGTCATTAGAACTCAGTGAACAAAGGTGAAGGGTGAGAGAGAAACTTAAGATGAGCCTCAGGTTCATGGCTTAGGAACTGGGTGTATGGTAGAATCATTAACTGAAATAGGGAATAAAAAAACAAGGAGCATACTGGGTGAGGGAGATAATAAGACCAGTTGTAGGCATGTTGGGTTTGGGGTGTCAATAAAAAATCCACGTGGCAGTATCTAAGGGAGAGTTGGTTATACAACCCTAGAGCTCAGAAGAGAAGCCTGGGATAGTTTTATTGATCTGAAAGTCACGCACAGAGAGTTGAAGTCACAGCACTGGATGGAGAGAACAAGGAAGAAGATGCGGAAAAGTAAAAGAACGTTGAGGGATCTCCCGGCCAAGAGAGCTGGCTTTTCTTTAAAGCAATATTGTTGTTGTTTTGTTGTTTTAAATACAACACAGTGTTCTTTTGCAAATATTTAGGATTCCTGAACAAACATCAATTCTCATAAAAACTGACCACAATTGGTCAAGAGGACATGTCTTTGGTGACAGCTACCATATTTCACTTAGTCTGATTTTTTATGAGCCTGAGCACATGAACAAGTGCTTTATTTTCAGGACAGACTAAAATAATCTTCAAAGATTGGCAGAAAATTAGACCAAGAGGAGGAAACAAGAGCTTGATAATTCTACCATTTCTAATAATTTAGAGGATGTTTATATCTTATTTTAATCTAATGATAAGCTTTTACAACTTCAGGTAGTTTAACTTTTTTTGTTGTGATGATGACAAACTGTTCTCTTCATTCATTTTCTGGTCATTTCACTTGAACAGAACTGCTTTTGGATTGTTGGAAGGAATAAAGCTTTGGGCTTCCCTGCCATTTCATTCATTTCTTCTTTGTCTCCTTTCAAATATATTTCCTAACAGTTAAGTCAGAGATAGTTCCCCCCTGAAATCCCTTCCCTGCTGTTCTTCCACGTAGCTGAAGATTTTTTGGGCATGGTATAAAATCACAGACAGTTTCTGTTATTCCCCACAGATGGACCGTCCCCACATCAGCAAAGCTATCCCATGCTTCTCATTCTTAAACATCTGGCTTATGTATTAGCAGGAGTAAGGAAGAAAAGAAGACAGAAAAGGGGAAAGAAAAATGCATAAAAAGAAAAGATCTAATATATTAGTTGAATTTAATTTAAGCCAACCTCACAGTCATGCATTTGGCTAGCTGGCGGACGCTGAAACCTACTTTGGTATACAAATACTCTTCCTGTCAGATCAGAATAAACTTAGATACTTCTAATTATCAAGTAGTTAATAGGATCAAAAGAAAGTTTTGCTGAGAACAAAGTAACTGCAATTATAACACAGAAACACTCTTGTGATAAAGTTCATTCAGAAAATGTTCAGCCAAGATGGAATATTAAGGAGAAACCTACCTCTCCCTCACACATACACCAAATAACCCCCCCAATCTTTTTTAATAAATAAAAATACATAACTTCCCTGATAAACTTGTTACACATTTCTGTCGAACAGAAACAAAAAAGAAACAACCAGAGGGACCACTAGCCAAAGGTTTATGGTTCCAAGACCAACTGAAACCAACAGAACCACCTAGACATTTAAACCCTGCAGGGTTCTGGCCAGGCGCTGCAGCTCACGTCTGTAATCCCAGTACTTTGGGAGGCTGAGGCAGGGGGATCACCTGAGGTCAGGAGTTTGAGAACAGCCTAGCCAACATGGCAAAACCCAGTCTCTACTAAAAACACAAAAAATAGCCAGGTGTGGTGGTGCACGCCTGTAATCCCAGCTACTCAGGAGGTTGAGGCAGGAGAATCGCTTGAACCCAGGAGGTGGAGGTTGCAGTGAGCTGAGATCGCATGACTGCACTCCAGCCTGGGCACTCCAGCCTGGGCAACAGAGCAAGACCCTGTCTCAAAAAAAAAAAAAAACAAAAAAACAAAAAAACAAAAAACAAAAAAACCTGTAGGGTTCCTAGTATCTATAATAATATACCAAGCATGGGGCAGAGGGGCTACAGCCAGGCTCTTCATGTGGAAATAGGGACTGGGAGAAGCCCTCCACCCTAGATGGAGGCCAAGAACCTATAACCAAGTTCCCCACTTGCCTGGGGGATGATTTGGCCTACCCCAAGGACAAGAACATTGTGCTGGCAATAATATCACTTGGCTCTGAACCAGCACCTAGGTGACCCCAGTGGAGGCAATAGCCAGAGAGTGAAAAGAAAGGGGAGAAGATGGATCCAACACACCCTAACCATGCATACACACAAAAAAATCCTCCTTCACGATGGACTTGTAAATTAGAACTTCTAAAAACAGAAAACTAAGAGAGCAAACTCAATGAATAAGAAAACTCAGAGATTTAGAGATTTGTAATATAGAGAATAGAAGTGAAATTGCCAAAATCTAGACCCCAGAAACAAATTCAGAGGAGGAAATATTTAAATATAATAATCAAAGTCTTAAAATTAAAGAAACGTCGAAGACCTCAATTATAAAGGACTGAGAGTGCCAAACAGAGGAGTAAGGAAAATCCTGCACATAAGACATATTATTTTAACATTTAATAATATCAAATACAAAGAAAAAAGCACCCATATGGAAAAAGCAGATCATATAAAAAGAAAAAGAATCAGATTGACATCAGACTTCTCAACAGCAATGCTAAGTGCAGAAGGAAATTGAAGTAGTATCCTAGGCCGGGTGTGGTGGCTCACACCTGTAATCCCAGCACTTTGGGAGGTAGAGGTGGGCAGATCACTGGAGGTCCAGAATTCGAGATCAGCCTGGCCAACACAGTGAAACCCCGTCTTTACTAAAAACACAAAGAAAAAAAAAATTAGCCAGGTGTGGTGGTGGGTGCCTGTAATGGTATAGGCAACAGAGTGAGACTCTATCTCAAAAAAAAAAAAAAAATTGAAGTAGTATTCTTAAAGTATTAAAGAAAAAAAATTTGAGCAGAGAATTATATATTCAAACTGCCTTCAAATGTGAGGGCACAATAAAACTATTACCAGATATAAAAATCCCCAAAGGATGGCCACATAAAGAACTATACTGATAACACTCTTAGAGAAATTCCTTAAGTATTTAAATAAAAGAAGCAATATAAGACGTTCAGCTAACTTGATCATGTCCATTGTTGTCTTTTAAAAAATCTAAGACAAAAGAAAAGGAAAAGAACATAACCAAAATAATCCAGAACTGAAATTCTGGAAAATACCAACATGGTGGTGGTGGGTAGATCAGAGGGAGTTGATAGCCCATTAAATTATTCATCTTATTGGAAGTGGGGAGAGAAATATAGTTTAAGAAAGTAACAGAGAAATAACACTAAGTTTCAAAACAAAGGCACCACTTTAGAAACAAAAAAAACTGTCATTTTAAAAAGCAGAAGAACATTTGCTTCTTTGAAGAGAAGGCAGAAAACGGCAATTGTATCAAAATTCATTAAGGGAAAAACAAAATGACAGAAATCCTAATATGACAGTAATTGCAATATATATATAAATGGCCTAAACTCACCAATTAAAACACAGTGACACTCCAAATGTATTTTTAAACCCAATAGTATGTTGACTACAAGACACATGCTTAAAACAAAAAGGTTAAAAAATAAAAGATCAAAAGATGAATATATGAACCCAATATGAACCAAAAGAAAGGTAATGATCTTAATAAACCACATGAGAATCATTTTATAATAATAAAGGAAAGAAATAGTTAAATGAGAAGATAAGCACCTAATATAGCCTCAAGCAAAAAAATGACACAACTACAAAGAAAAAGAGAAAAATCAACAATTGTAGTTGCAGTTTTTAAAACTCCTCTCAGATACTGCTATCAAGTTGACAAAAAAGAAAAATAGAGATATCTGTAATCAACAATACAAAGCTGATATGTTTTATACACACGGATACAATTCACAATAATTAGAGGATGCACATTATTTTCAAGAACACATGGAATATTTTTGTAGGAAGGCTATAAAGTCTTATCAAATTCCAATGGATAAATAGTATATAAATTCTCTTCTCAGACCAATATTGCAAAATAATCCATATACTGGTAAACTAAACATGATTAAAAAGAAAATCATAATGAAAATATTTAGAACTCAATGATAATAAAAACATTTCATATAAAAATCTGTGAAACATGCCAAAAAATGCCAAATGGAGCTTTATGGCTTTAAAATATTTGTTAGGAAACAAGAAAGATTCAAAACATTTTATGCCATATATAATCAGACAATTTTCCTAAATATTGGTAAAGAAAAGTCATGACTGTTTACTGAAATTAAATTCAATGTGAAGTTGACTATGAAACTAGAACTTATTGAAATATATTTGATGTCTTTTATTTCAGTACATTTAGTCAACAGAAATTACTTCTACACTATAATACACACCTTACTCCATAATAGTGAAAAACTATTATTAACTATTGTTTTTATTATTTACTTGATGTAAGACTTTGAGGAAAATAAATCTCCAAATCACAGTGAAAATTGATGAGAAATGTGATCTGACATATAAAAGCTCACTCTAAACACAGAGAAATAAATCTGAGGGCTAAACATCATCTATTGTACTTAGAATGACTTCAACCAAAATTAAATGAACCCTTTCACCAGCGGAGGGTGAGCACAACTGCTCCAATTAACATCCACCTCATGCCCCTATATCCCCTTGTGCCTGAATTCATCCTCCTGTCACCCTGCATTTTCTATCTTTTAAATAGGGCCACCCAATCAAAACCAATAATCTCTTGCTTTGAGTATTTCAATGGCTTCTCTGCCCAAATGATGTGTCTCCTCTAATGATGCTGTACCCAAGGAGGACTAAAGCAACCACAACGTGGCTGAATGTCTGTACTGGAAGAGGAGGGTTCAGGAGGTAGGGGAGGAGAAAGGATACCCTCAAGAATCAACACCTCTGGGTAAAAGTCACAGTGGCAGACTGACTAACAGCTCTGAGAAGAAAATCTACAGGAAGAACCTGAAATGGGGGGAATTATAAAATGCTGCAGTAGGATGAGAGTTTTGTTTGGCTAATTAGTATAAGCCTGTTTAAAACATAATCTTTGAACTAAGCATGAGATAGTCATGTCCTAATTTCCACCACATGGCAAATACTATGACAATAAAATCTCCTAACCATGGCAGCCTTTCCTCCTAATGTTACCCAGGACATTCAGGGCACTGAAAAGGAGAGTGGTGTCTAGTACCAAGAAACAGAACTGCCAAACTCATTTCATATATATTCTAGCATAATTTATACTCTGCTAAAATAAAGTCTGGGTTGCTATACCATGTCAAAAAGTAGTACCTAATGCTACACTGAATAGTGAAAACTAAAATAAACCAAAATTTGTATTTTCCTACCCCAGTTCAAATGCTTTTGGACTTGATGTTGTAAATAAAACCTAATTCTTAACAATGAATCCGGAGGTGACCTATATAAATAAAGTTAAATCTGTCTAGGAGCTGGTGAAGAGCTTCAGCCAACATAGGAGATGGAACCAACAATTGAATTTTAAGATTGACAGAGATCAAAGGATATAGCTGACATCCATTCTTTTCTTTTTTTGTTTTTTTGTTTGTTTGTTTGTTTTGAGACGGAGTCTCACCCTGTCACCAGGCTGGAGAGCAGTGGCGCAATCTTGGCTCACTGCAACCTCCACCTCCTGGGTTCAAGCGATTCTCGTACCTCAGCATCCCAAGTAGCTGGGATTACAGGCACACGCCACCACACCCAGCTAATTTTTGTATTTTCAGTAGAGAAGGGGTTTCACCATGTTGGCCAGGATGATCTCAATCTCCTGACCTCATGATCCGCCCCTGCCTCGGCCTCCCAAAGGGTTGGGATTACAGGTGTGAGCCACCGTGCCCGGCCAACATCCATTCTTTAATGATCTAGTGCCTGGGAAAAGTAGAGTGCACCATATTGTTTCCTCAAATGTGGTACATACAGGTCAAAGTATACAACTTACTCCCTGCAAAAAGAGACATCTCAGACTGTCATATTGGATCAGAACAATGACTCATCTTGTATGGCATTCTGTTTTAACAAGGACATCCAAAGATGCTCTAGTTGTCCACAGCCTCTTCCTTCCTACCCAAGACTTAGAAGTACATCATAACATCCACTTGTTTTGAAACTACTGGGGCAGCAGTTTGTCATGGACAGTGGAACATTCAAGACTTCCAATTCTGAGGAAACGAGCATGACTTCCAGAACAGCTTATGATTTCTTACTGCCCCAAAGGCAGGATTACAGTTTTGTCCAAAACTTTGATTTTGCATCTTGTCACTAGTACTCCAATAATTATTAGCTTTCAGAAACTGGGTGACCAGATCCCCAAAGTTGCCATAAGACTGAGGGAAACTGAAAAAGATCATGACCAAAGAACACAGAAAAACCACCTATCTCACCTAGCTGGATTATTTAAGACTGTTTTTTTTTCCAAGTAGCTCATTCCTCGGTTTTTGAAGAAAACTGAACAGCCTTGTTTCTTCACAGCTTACCCAGATGCTTGGCTGGACCAAAATGTCATGGTGTTCCAGGACCTCATCTACCTAGAAGCTGTAATCTATACATGGAATGACCAGTGCACACAGAGCAGTCTGAGCAGCATGGCTGAGAAGGGTCAAAGTCAGGTCCAAAACCCAATTAAACCCTAACAAGCAAAAGAAAACCTGGCACTCCCTCTCCATCTATCCGTATGCTAGTCAACTTGTATCAGTCTATTCTTACGCTGCTAATAAAGACATACCTGAGACTGGGTAATTTATAAAGGAAAGAGGTTTAATTGACTCATAGTTCAGTATGGCTGGGGAGGCCTCAGGAAACTTACAATCATGGCAGAAGGGGAGGCAAACACATCCTTCTACACATGATGGCAGGAAGGAGAAGTGCCAAGCAAAAGGGGAAAGCCCCCTTATAAAACCATCAGATTTCGTGAGAAGTCACTCACTATCACAATAACAACATGGAGGTAACTGCTCCCACGATTCAACTACCTCCCACTGGGTCCTTCCCACGACACGTGGGGATTATAGGAACTACAATTCAAGATGAGATCTGGGCGGGGACACACCAAATCGTATCACAAATTCAACTGAAATGGCTAAGGAATTGAGTGAGATAATTTTCTTCATGAAGCACTATCAACAGAGGCACCAAACAGATAAGATCTACAGAAAGAAACGTCCAAAGCAAGATAAAAATTAAAATTGAGATATTTTTCAGCCCAGGTATTTATTCTCATCCTCTATAAAACCTAGGTCACAGAATTATATCATATTATCTTATACATTAGTTTTCCTTAACTGGAAAAGTACACACACACACACACACACACACACACACACACAGAGGCAGTTCCTTTATTAAACAAATTAGAATAGTAAAGATAGGTTACGGAATACTAAGTTTGACATTAAAATGAAACCTTTTAAAAACTGTGAACCTAGAGATATCTTTTTTAAAAAAGAAAATCAACTCTACCCTACCATCCAAAGGAAATTCTTCTTTACTGTCCATAGAGTAGTAAGTATTGCATGATTACTGCTAGAAAAAAGTCCAGATTCTTTGATCAGAAAATCTTCCTTAAGTCTTACATTAGGGGGAAAAAGGGAGAAAGATTAAGGCATTAACCCTGCCAACTGCCCATTACGGAAAGAAGCTAACTGTGTTTCTCAGCACGGGCAGGTGCACTGAGATGCAGGTTATAACTGCCGCATGGTAGAGCTTCCTAAAGTTCCACTTAGCCCAATTCTCAGTTACACTGCAAGCTCAAGTAATGCCATCCAGGGTAAGGGGCAGAACGACCTCGCTCCTCCCATTTCATTTTCCCTCTGAAACACGGCAAGCCAAAATGGGAACTATAATGAAGCCAAATAATGTACAGATGAATGGCAGTCAGTTGCTAGATAATAATTCACTTGGCTAATATAATGTATCTGAAATTCTCTCTAGAAAAAGAAAAATGTGACTTCTCAAGAAAAGAGCTTCCTACTCCCCAATCCCAAAAGCACAGAAACAAAACTACATACAGCTCTGCATTCCCCCCAAAACTAAAAAGGCAACTCCTGAACTATAAATTAAAATGTCACATTAAGGCATGAAAAGATGTAATGAAATTGCCATAAACTTAATAAGTACATTTTATTTTCTGTTGCCCAAAGATTTAAAGAAATTAAGCATAATGCTTGCCCAAAAAGCTACTATGACAGCTAAAATATGCCAAAAGTACATGCCAGGAAAAGCTGATGAGAGAATCAGCTGTTAAAACCAATCACATGACAAAAAATAAAGACCCCATTATAAAGTTATAGCAACAGCTAATAGGCATCAGGTTACAACTTCAGGAACCACCTCTACCTCTTGCAAAGGTCGATGGAAATCTGCAGCAATTCAATTATAAAGCAAGTAAGACCAGTTCAGTTGCAATGTCAATAGAAGTCAAAGCAAATTGCTTTACTCTACAAAGCAAAGAGCATTTTTATGTCATAATCACAGTCCTGGGGCATTGTTTAAAGACTAAAATTTTTGCCCATATAAACAAAAAATATAACAGCCATGTGTTATTATTCTTGGGAACCCAAAACTACTCAGATACTTAAACTGTCTTCCATAAACTTTGAGGAAGCTGCCAGTTTGACAGCTCAGGAAATTTAGAGCACTGTGCTCAGAGTACAACCTCCAGTACAGCTGAGACAATGAGGGCTGCCAGACTCCTTGCTTTTCACCTGTCCTCCCCTATTCCTCTCATCTAAGAAGAGGGAAAGTTCATTATTAATTGCCAGATGGAGGCCAGGGCAGTGGCTCACACCTGTAATCCCAGCACTCTGGGAGGCCGAAGTGGGTGGACCACCTGAGGTCAGGAGCTCAAGACCAGCCTGGCCAACAGGGTGAAACCTGTCTCTACTAAAAATACAAAAAAAAAAAATTAGCCGGGAGTGGTGGCAGGGGCCTGTAATCTCAGCTACTCAGGAAGCTGAGGCAGGAGAATCACTTGAACCTGGGAGGCAGAGATTGCAGTGAGCCAAGATCACGCCATTGCACTCTAGCCTGGGCAACAAGAGCGAAATGGTCTCAAAAAAATAAATAAGTAATTGCCAGAAGGAGATGCTAGTTACCAACAAACTTAGGTATAATGTTGGACAAAAATAACCAGAAATAAAAGACTAAATTACATTTTATTTAAAGCATACCAAACATGAAAGTGTATCTGAAGCTCTTCTGCTTCAGATATCAGGCTCTCAAGAAAAGATAAGCGAAAACTATTCAATATTTACCATATATTGGCTGGTTTACATCCATTAACTCAGTTGTTCCAGGCAAAAACCATGTCAAAGTTTTATTGTCCAAACTTGTGAGGCTTAGAAAGAGATTTGCTGAGATCATAAACAACATCAAGAGGAGGGAAGAAATTTAAATCCAAACTTAACCACAAGCAAGTCAACCATTCAATAAAACTCTTTGCTGCCTAAGTATTTCCAGTAATAGGGATCCCCAAAACGCCAGGACAACGTAACCATGAGAAAGCAGCCTGGGCAAAAGGTGAAAGTCACGTGAAGTCTAACAGGAAAACACTAAGCAGTGAGAGACAGTCATTCTCAGTTAGTGCCAATGAAGTCTCCCCAGGCCAGCTCATGCTAACGGGACTCCATTCCCTTTCTTTCTAGACTCTGCTTCTCAATCCTTCCATTACAAAATATTAAACATATACCCAACACACTAGTATGAAACACAGCTTACTTCGGAGTTAAGCTGAAACATTTGTAAACTAAACACATATAAATGTATGCGGTATGTGTGTATATGTGTATTTATATGTATGTATTACAAGTAATACACTATAGACAAGATACGAAATACAAATATGTATAAAGAAAATCACCAACTCTTACCACCTAAGGATAACCATTGTTATAACTGATTATTTTTCCAGATTTACTTGTATGCTTATATTTAAATATATAGGTTTTCCTTTAAAAGTGAGAATATTTTTGAAAATTCCATCTTAAAACTTGCTTTTTTCATTCAAAAGCATACTGTACATTATTTCTATGGACAAATCTTTATCATCCCAGGATGGCTGGAAGCCTACTTGTGATGAGTAAGACGTCTGCATCATCTGACTGTGTTTGGCTGGGCTGTAGAATACAAGGTCCTCTTATAAGTACATCCATACAATAGAATGCATAGAGTACTATACAGCAGTGAAGAAAGGAGAAAGCTCTCTTTGTACTGACATAAAAAGCAACACAAGATATACTATACAATTTGAAAAAAACAAAAAAGGTACCAAACTGACTCTTCAGTGCAGAAGAGAATAAATAAGAATCCATATTCATATTTGCTTATTGTGGTGGTTAATATTGAGTGTTAACATGATTGGATTGAAGGATGCAAAGTATTGTTCCTGGGTGTGTCGGTGAGGGTGTTGCCAAGGGAGATTAACACCTAATCAGCTGCCAGAGCAGCTGGAATAAAGCAGGCAGAAGAAGGTGGAGGACCTGACTTGCTGAGTCTTCCACAGCCGTCATCTTTCTCCCAAGCTGGATGTTTCCTGCCCTCGAACATGAGAGTCCAAGTTCTTCAGATTTGGACTCCTGGACTTACACCAGTGGGCTTTCGGGCTTTTGGTCACCGACTGAAGGCTGCACTGTCAGCTTCCCTACTTTTGAGGTTTTGGGACTTGGACTAGCTTCCCTGCTCCTCAGCTTGCAGATGGCCTATTGCGGGACTTCACCTTGTGATCATGTGAGTCAATACTCCTTAATAAACTCCCCTTCAATATATACATCTATCTTATTCATTCTATCTCTTTAGAGAACCCTAATACACTTATATATAAAAATAAAGAATTCTAGAAGGAGAGGAAACTATAGGTTGAACCATATAAAAATGATGATATTCAATCATGTTTGGCATATACCTACAGCAGTTTCACAAGGTACAGACTTGCTAATAACTGATCATCAATCCAATTTACATCTCAACTCTAGAAGGATTTCAGAAACCACAAGTTGAACTACATGAAATTCTCAATGATTACAACATTTGGCCTACAATATGGGGGGGGGGGGGAACAGTTGAAATTGCCAATATTAGATAATTTTTTACCTAAAAGATGGCAATTTTATGTGGTTCAACCCATGAACATCAATGGTTACAGATCTGGCTTGCAGACGCAGGCACTGAGTCAATGGGATGGAACAGATCTTTCCACTTTGTATCTTTTTATACTTTTTGAGTTTTCATATATGGGAATATATTATTTATTTTTTTAATTATTTTTAATAAAGAAAGAAGGGGAGAGGAGTGGGAGGAGAAAACAGAAAAGCAACAGCAAAATCTCATGTATTTGGGCAGCATAAAATTCCAAATTGTGTTCACTTTCTAACAGCCTTCACTTTCTAAAGCATAAGGTACCTGAGATATCCTCACTACAACCAATCCATGACCAGATGTTTGTTCATTTAGGTAAGTGGTGGCATAAATTACAATAAAATGCTTTTGCAGTACTTAATACCACTGAAATAAAATGGGTCACTTCCTTCCCCTTTCTCTCATAAAAAAACAGGCCTGGACTTTTCTCCTGGAGGGCCCATGCTTGTTACAGTGTTTTATGTCCCACATTGAAAACCATAGTCCTCTCTGGCTCTTCCTTCTCCTTTATCTCCTGGATCAAGACCACAGCTGTGACTCCCTTACAACACTAACCATTTTTTTTTTAAATGGGAAAACTAAGAATCATTCTTAAAATTAAAAAATAAATAGCATTGTTAGAAATGCACAAAGTATCTCTGAAAGGAACCACAAGACAAATGGCAATGTCTGTTGACTCCAGGGAAGAGAAGTTCACAGTTGCCCTTATGTTCAGCACTCTAGTAGAGTGATTAAGAACCCAGACCCTGGAATCAGACTGCCTGGGTTCCATCCTAGCTTTGTCACAGATGTGGGTGAGTTATTGGCCTTCTCTATGCCTCAGTTTCCTGAACTATAAAATAGGGATAATAATACTACCCATAGGATTGTTCTGGATATTATCTAAGTTTAATAAATATTGCCAATAACAGTACTTGGTATATAATATGCTAATATGTAACTGTTCAAAGTTATTACTCTCTGAATTTTGTATCATACTCCTGCATGAACTACTAAAGATTTTAAGAAAAAGTTTTTAAAATATAGCCAAGATAATAAACAGACTTAAATAATCACTATTTCTCTTTATTTAAAGAGAAAAATAAAAACCATTACCATAAGCACATTTCATGCTCAAAAACTTCTGCTGCTGATTTTAAAGACTATTAGTAGATCCAAAATGCCAGTCTCAAAATTCTTTTTTTTGTTGTTGTTGTTGGAGATGGGGTCTTGATCTGTCACCCAGGCTGGAGAGCACTGGTGTAATCACGGCTCACTGCAGCCTCAACCTCCCAGGCCCAACTGATCCTCCCACCTCGGCCACCCAACATGCTGGGATTACAGGAGTGAGCCACTAGGCCTGGCCCCAAATTTCATTTTAATAGGCTTAAATTTTTTTTTTTCTTTTTTTTCTTTCATCTAAAGGTGACTCTGTACTCCTTCTTAATACAGCCTTAGGAGGGCACAAAGGAAGGTAGAATGAGCATGCAGAGGGAACCAGGCTGCAAAGATGCAACCCAGAACTAAGAAAAGCCAACTGAAGACAACTCATGATAAATACAAGGAGTGTTCTCTGGCATTGCCTCGGTCTTGCATCATTTCTTTTTCCTCAACAGTTGGTAAGAATTCAGTAAGTAAAAATGAACTGGCCACAGGTTGGCTTTGTTCTATTAATTGTACACAACACTCTTAGATCATGGTCATTTTAATCATGGGCCATAGAGTTTTCAGAGCAACAGAAGTCACTTGGAATTGGTTACACAGAGAAATACCTTCTCCCTCAAGATTTCTGCTCATCTTCCTGGCTATCAAAGAAAACGTTTCAAATCAGTCACTCTTGACAGCCTTAAAATTCCATTTCATTCAGGATAAACAATACTTTGGTTGGTTTGAAAAGATGTTTCTTAGACAGCCCAGCTACCTCCTACGCCACAAGAGTTTCAAAGGGGGCTATAAAGAGAGTGACAGCTGCTTGAATTCAGAACTGGAAATTAAAATAAAAGCTATTAGAAGTGAAGAAAAAACCCACTCCACAGGGAGAGAAGCTTTAAAGAATTTTTCTCTCTTCTATAAATCTGAGTTACCTGCCATGAACTTATTTTCACCACAGAAGCAGCTATGTATTTTTTTTAAAGGCATTAAATAAGCTTTTTTTTTCCTCCTCCAGAGAAAGGGGGAAATGTTCATCCCACACAGAAGCACAGTTAAAATTACATAGGAAGCAATAGAAGAAGTTGCCTTTCACTTTGTCACTAGCATTGGGGTTGGTGGGGCGGGGGGGGATGCTGAGCCTCACGGGAGGTTTCTGGGGAGACACCAACGCAGGGGAGGCATCCCACATAATTTCTAGACACGCCACAACTCAATTACAGCCCTGAATCTTCTGGCTGCCTTTTCCAACCCATTGATCTCATCATTGTAAAAGTGAGTTAAGAAATAATCTGTCTACATATACTGTCACACATTCAAGCCTGGTCTTAGATTAAACTTCACAACACAGTAATTCCATGTCAAGGAATCATAACACTGCTATGAGGAGATAGCAAGGGGCTTCCGGGCTTGGGAAGTTATTATCCAGAGCCCACCCATGAAATGCCATGCCAAAAAAAAATTGGTAAGCATGGAGAAAAGACAGACTGCCCATCTTAAGGCAAAGATCTGCTTGGTCCAGTTACCTGGATTGATTATAATCTGCATCAAGCTGATCACATGTTTACAAGGAAACATCTACAGCTACAGAATGTCAACGAAAATCCATGCCAACAATGGTTTTCCAGTTGTCCTTCTCACACCTCCACATAGTTTGTGTCCTGCTAACATCGTGGGAAAGACAGAGTAGTTACAATTCACTTATGAAAGCACATTTTCATAAAGAGGCATTCTATAGATGCTCTCTTGGGAACTGAGATTACAGAGTGCACCGCTGCCGTGAATGTGAGCTATCCTTGGCTTCTAATGAAGGGTCTCACTAGAGTGAGTGGCCTCCCATCCCTTAATATGAGCCTATGGATGAACGTGGATATATGTGCCTGTGAGGAAAAATTGGAGAAAAATGAGCTGTACTTTGCTCATAGTTATAGGACTGTTCTTTTTCTAAGCACATGGAACATTTTAGTAACTATTTACTATTTCTCTCTTTCCACTGACTTTCCATATACACTATTTCCATATACACTATTTATACCAAGACATTCTACACCATTTTTTACTAAACCTATTTTTCAAAGCAGTTACACATGAGAATACATATTGAACACACTAACAAAATGGCGTGTTTCCTTCCTTTTGATGGAAAGATGGTCTGTTTTTAAGCTGCAAGGAAAAAACTGAAGATAAAAACAAAAACATAAACACAATGATAGATTTACCTATGAGCCTAATCTGTGGCGAATAATGTCCACTTTATCTGCCTTGATCTCGCCATCTAGTCAGTTAAGAAGTCCCCGATTTGCTTTAACATCTCTCCCAGATATCCATTTTATTTTTGCTTTCTAGTGCTAATTCAAGCCCACTTCAACCTCAGCCTAAATTACTTCATCAGCCTTTTACCATGGCTGCCTTTCAGATTTCTACTGGCAGATTAAGTCAGATTAAGTTTCTTAAGTATTATTTTCAAAACGTTACAACTCTTCTCCCTTGCTGAAAAATATTCAGTGGTTCCTCTTATCATTTTAAACCTAAAGCACCTTTCCCTGGCTTTAAGAATACTACCCTACAGCAGCAGCTAGAGTTCGAGTGCTTACTATGTGCCAGACGTTAGGCTAAACACATTAACAACTGAACCTTCTCAACCATCCTCAGTGGTAGATACTATTATTACCCTGATTTTGTAGCTAATAAAATAGATTTAGAGAGGGTAAGCAATTTGTCCATGAGTATACAGTCAGGATACATATTCCCCAGCCCAGGCTCCAATCTACCCATTTGTCCCTTAAGCTGTCTCTCCTGAGTCTAAGTCTTTCACATCAGGTCCGCCCATCATTCACAACTGTCAACACTGTACCCTTCTAATCAGGGAATCTCCTACCCTCACACCTGGCTCCGGCTCTCTGCTCCTGCCATGCCTCAGTCATGCTACTCCCCTTACCTGAAACCCTTTCCCACCCAACTGCCAAAACAGCTCATTTCAAGGAAACCAGAAAGCACCACCTACAGACTTCCCTTCCTCAGAGCTAGCACTGGGCACTTATTGCCACGTTGTTTCTTATTTCACTGCAGTGACAAACAGAATGGGAACAGAAAATTAGGTCCTTGAAAGGAAAAACCATATGTGGCAGGATGTGGAGCATATAAAAGCTCTTCAATTGATATGCGGTATAATTCTGATTTTCATATCTAGTATAATAAAAACCACTAATAAATGGTAGAGGCAAAAAAAACTTCCAAATGGCTAACAGCATTCCATCGTTTAGAATTAAAAATCTACATTTAAAAAGACTGCACAGTGGCCTGCTTTCTAGTTTTCTGTTCTCTAGCTCATGCCTCAAAATCAAACCAAGTTCTTTCAACCTACCTAAGACGGCTAATTTATATCATCAGCATTGCTCTCGTTGACGTGTGACATTTAAATTTTAGCTAATTATTCAAAGTTCTAATTTGATATTACTCAGGCTGAAAGGACATCTATATATGACATATTTGTCCTACTCTGATTTTAGAGACTCACCTAGATCAAGATATGTTCCTACTTAGGATACAAGGAAATGATCACGTGTCATTGTTTATCCATCTCTGCCCCGCTCAACACTAGTATTTTCATTTTTTTGCTGAGAAGGCTCTGTATCCTCATCACGGTATCTACCACACTGTAGGACTACAATAACACATGCTCAACAAAATGTGCTGCAGTTAGCACATTCGTGATCCAAATGTTAAAGTGCCAACCCGACGATACCCAAGTAAGACCAACACTCAAATGTTATTAAATCTTGCCAATTGGCTTGCAAGATGATTTTGTTTTCAACTCACTATAAGTCATATTTTTTTAAGTTGCCTAAATAAGCTGCTGTATCATGTTACAAAAGAAGAAAGGCAAAGAATACTTAATTACACCAGAAGATACATATAAAACCTAGTTCTGTAAATGTCTAGTTTTGTTTAAAATTAGAGCTAGCATGAAGAAAGAGATTCAGATGGTAATCCTCTTCTCCCCGACTCCCCAGACCTTTGCTTAAAATTTCTTCTGCCTTGCATGAAAAATAACAAAGATCACTTTGATCTCATATAGCCTCCTGAACTTTCCTTATATTTGGGGGAATTACAATAAACACAACAGCCCCTCTTTATGTAAGAGATTGTAAAGACATGCACTTGGATTGGGGGCAGGAGAAAACAAACACATAACATATATTTAACATTTTTAGAGTTACTAGCAGTTCTAAAGAAATAAAAACATGGGATATAACTTGAAAATGAAATGAAAGCAAACCTTTGATTTCTAATCTTTTCAGCACTTAGCAGCCTACCTCATATTTTGCTTTTTCATAACTGACTTAGCCAAATCTACTCAGCTTTGATGTTGAGATTAAATGTTATATGAAAAATGAGCAATATGGCTTCAACAAAATAATAAAAGATGAGAATCTCACAAAGATTTAACAGCTGCTCTAATTTAAGAAAACTAGCCAGATACTATATCCATTTTAGTTCATATTAATCATCAATAAAGAAGCTTAAGCAAGTAACTAGAATTTTACAGTCTTTCGCAAATAAATTTAATATCATTTAATCATATATTACAAAGAAAAATAATCAGCATACACAGTATGGCTAGATGCGCCAATGCCGATGGAAGTCTTTACTAAAGTAAAGACATTCGGTTTATTTAGTTAAACTGGTCATCTCTCAATTGGGAGTGGGGGTGAGGTTGAATGAACATAACAGAAAACACGTCTCCCAGCAGAGGATCTCCCCTCCGGCTTCATGCTGGGTTTTTTGCATCCAGGCCCATCCTACTGTGACACATGCTAACAGGCTTGCTGACTCTTCGCTGATGCTTTTTTGATCTGCCTGATGCTGAACTGAAACCAATTCCAAGTGTGTTCCAAGACTGGCTGTTTGGGACATCACACAGTTTCATATTCTACTCAGTGCAGAAGAAGAAATAACATACCACAAACCACTTCACTCAAATACCAAATCTCTGACCAAATCATAGGTCTGAAGAACATCTCCAGTCATCCAATCCAGTTCCTCGAATCTTGGCAGATAGTCTACACCTAACTTATAAGCAAAAACTATTCATCCTGTATTTAATTAAGTCAAATTAACTTACACTACAATGAGTCACGGGGCAGGGGCAGGGAAGAGAGAAGCATATTTGTATACACATTTTCTATCTGTCCCATATAAACTAGAACATTTGGAAAAATAATCAACCAAAGTTGTCTATAATAATGCATATTTTAACCCAAACTAGATTAACATGGGAAGTCACTTCACTACTAAAGTAAGAAAAAAATACAAAAAAATTAAACTTTTTAAAATCTTCAAGTCGTTTTGACAATTATATGATTCAAGCTACTTAAAAAAAAATTAAGTCGTAATGACAAGAATACATCTTCTTTTGGCAGTAAAGTTTTCAATATGCTAAGTGACATTCAATAACATGAAAGTTTTTTTAGTATTCTTTTCCTATATGCTTCCTTTCAAATAAATGTATTCACTTTTCTTTTTTTTTTAGAATATGTAAAATATAAAAAGCCTATGACAAAATATAGACCCTACTCTGTTCTCTCTGAAATAACTATTTTTTCACACAACTAAATCTTAACTACAAAAAACTGAGGGCAAGGGAGAATAATAGTTTTAAGTTGCTTTATCTTATCATATAACCTCTAAGATAAGATTAAATCACTATGACCAAACTTAAGAGTTTTCCTGATTCTGACAACTTAAAAAAAAAATCCCAAAGTTGCAACCAAGGATGAATATAAAGCTATAAAATACTTCATGAAATACAAAATGTAGAACAAAACATCATATAAATAATGAACATAAAAACCAGACTAAAGAAGTTAAGCAGCTGACAATCCTTTCCCTTACAAATCAAGTAATTTTAACGAATTATTTTATCACCTACAAGTTAGGGAGGCTGTGATTGTACACTAGCTTGAGTGTTCCCATAAGAGACGTGCTAAATACCACTACAGAAGCTTCTTACCATTAATAATCACTTAGCAATCCAATGATCAAAAGGTTAATCCACTAAATAAATTTGATTGGATATTACAATTCCATTGCTAAGAACATCACATTAGTAGACGTGATCCTAAGACCAAAATGTCCTTCTTTAGTCATCTACCTCATGAAATACAGTCAATTCCATTTTGCTCAAGGGCCAATGAGCCATTTGAGGTATTCTGTGTCTTCTTGATTTCTTCTTCCTTTCCTACTTTCCAACATTTGCTTATTTCACTATTTATTAACACTTCCATCAGAGGACAAGTGAGATGTAAGAGAAGGTGCAATTCAAACCAGTCAGTTTTACTCCTTATTAACAACTCTGCTGAGAAAGAATGAACGTGAGAAAGAGACAGAATAAAAAAGTTAGCTAGGATCAGAAGTTGAAATGAGTGTCTAAAAGGAAGTTCTGAAATTATAGCTTAATTGTAATGATTCATGCCCTTCCTCTGGAAATTAACTATCCGATTGTAAAACTAATATTTGTCTCATATGTACCTACGTCTTAAGCAATATAAAAGAATCCCACGTTTTAGCCCCCCTGTGTCATTACAGGAGGCATTCCGAGTCTTCCTAGAGATACCTTTAAGTCAGGTAAGCTGAAGACAGTTGTCACCTGCTTGCGTGGATCTCTGGATATTAACCACCTGGTGTGTGCATGCAGCTGCCTATGATGAAGGCATGGTATCTGTCACCACCCTCATCCCCCCTTCCTCACTCTGCTAATCTCACACTTCCCAACTAAGGTAACCTGGGTAGCTCAAGGATAATAAATGAAAGATTCTCTTTTTTGAAAAAGAGGACTAGAAGAAGAATGAAGACTACTTTCAAATTCAGCAAATGTTCTCAATCAGAGGAAGGCCTCACAACACGAGTCACAGCTTCAGGCTGCATACTGAAAACGCAGGTTTGGATACCAGAATCATCTTATTCTCCACACCAATAACCATATGATTACAAATCAGCAACGGGAGGCCTGTGCACGGCTCCCAGTCTTGTTTTGTATGGATCAGTGTTGAAAACTCAGATTTCTAGACTTTGTAAAAACTGGGCAATCTGGCAACACTGAAACAACAGGACCATGTGGCAACAATTAGCTGAACAGGGTGGCTCGGAAGGGACGTGAGAACTTCCACTGGCCAGAGTTCCACTGCAGCCCAGTTCCCACAAGCCTGGCCCAGGTAGGCAGGTCAACTTGCCACCCCTGCCATAAGATGAAGCATTCTGCCTGATGAACAAGTCAGAAAAATGGGGCAAGTAAGGCACACAAGCCATAAACCCCAGTGTGACGGTGAACTGTGCCTTTAATCTAGATGCATTTAACATGAGACTCCATCCGCTCCTCTCATAAAAGATCTGCTTTAATTTTAGTTCCCCTTCCATTTGTCTCAGGGTTATGTAACCTCACAGGAGGTCACACAAGTCTCCCAAAAAAGAAATTTAAGCTGTCTTTTAAAAATAAAAAAAGAACCATGCATAACAAAGACAAACACAAAACCGAAACTTGCGTTTTCTCCCTTACAAAAAAGCTTCACCCTCCCTGTAAATCTCAAAATTATAATCTTAAGGGAAGAAGAAATTAAAACACAGACGACAGAAAACTGTGGCCTGCCCTGAGGACATATGATACGCCATACTCTCAACATGCTATCAAGCAAAAAATATCATTAACATCTTACCATCTTCCAGCTCCAGACAAAGATTGTAGACGGCCACGGGCCTCTTGGTTCTCTGGCCTTGTCTCTTCGACTGCCTTGGTGGCGCATTTGGGGGTGATGCTGACAGGCAGGTGGGCTCAGGGAATGTAGTATCGGGCGGCGTCCGAAAAATCTTCCAACAAAGCATAAAGGACAGGAATTATTTAC
The DNA here is from genome assembly GCF_029281585.2 of Gorilla gorilla gorilla. Lineage (NCBI taxonomy): Eukaryota > Metazoa > Chordata > Mammalia > Primates > Hominidae > Gorilla > Gorilla gorilla. Next base: position 169,060,587 of record NC_073227.2, on the reverse strand, counting down.
CATGAACAGAAACCTGTGTGTTACTCCAGTAAACCAGCACCACAACATTTGATTTGGAGTTCATTCAAGACAGGCTAGAGCCCAAAATCCATTCCTTCCAATGAAGGGAAGAGGTCATAGCCTTTTATTTTTTTAACAGAAGATTCCAAAATAAAATCTCTGATTAAATTTAAATCAAAACAACATCAGATTGTTATACATCAAATAATTCATTCCAAAACTAAACAAGTAAAACTATCTTTAGCAGATATAGACAGTACCACAGCCCTTCATCTCCAAAGGAGGCAGCCAGGAAAAAACATTAAAAACAAGTATTCCATTAAATTTTACGGAAGGTTATATTTACACCAAAACGTTGGCCTCAATTTTTTCCAAACTATATAAACAGAAACATATGACTGCAAATACTTTTTACACATTTAAAAATAGCCTATGCTTATGAAATTACCTTTCTAGCTTCCCATTTACATTTTTCATAAAATGTTTTCTAGATTTTATCAATTCATTTAATACCCTCTAACCCCTCTTTTATTTCCCCTTTCATTTATGAAACCTAGAATATTAGCACCTTGATTTATCTATAATGTCATTCACAGATCAGTAATAACAACATTAATTAAAATGTGCTGCTCCTTTGCTTAGCAAATTTCTTCTTTTGAGAAAAGCGATTTGTGCCACAAAGAAAGCATATCACACAGAGGTGACTGATAATAGACCCTCCATAGCTGTGAGACCCCAGTTCAGAGGCTTCCTTCCAGCAATGCTGCAGGCCCTTCATCCTTCAATAAAGTCATAAAGTAAAATACATTAGAGATATCAACCTAATAGAAGCTGCATCTCCAAAGGGCTGGCGTTCCTCAGGTGGAAGCAGAAAACAGGAAGAAAGCCAGCCAGCTTTAAACAAAACATGAATATAAAACCCACAAATACCTAATGTATGTGGGGCTTAAATCCTAGAGGGCGGGTTGATGGATGCAGCAAACCACCATGGCACATGTATACCTATGTGACAAACCTGCACGTTCTGCACATCTATCCCAGAACCTGCACATTCTGCACATGTGTAATTTAAAAACAAAAAGCACTGTGAGAATGTCTCACTGTTTTATATTTTTTATATTAAAAGTGGTACACAACCTTCGATACAAGTGAGGGTATATTACTTACATATGTGTATCGCTGAACAACTAACAACAATGCTGGAGTTTTAACTGCACAGTCGAAAAGTTCGCACCTAAAAACTATTATATACCAATAAAAATAAGCTACTTCAAAGACAGCATTTGCTTTATAGTCCCATACTGCCCCCTCATGTGTAAATGAAATTTTTAAAAAATGATTTAAGTTACTGTAGACAAATATGTGCTAGTGAAAATTTAATTTATTGCTCCAACTGGTAACCTGCCAACACCATGTTTCTACAAAATCTGCGTTCCAATAGACCACTCTGGCCAATAGCAAACTACTTATCTGCCTAAAAAATCCTCTGCTGCCTGGACTATTATCCACAGCTGGATTTAATGTCATTTGTCATTGTTCAGATGTAAGAAGGTTGTGGGGTGGTGGGAACAGGAGAGCAGTTAAATTGAGAAGTCCGGTAACAGTGAAGGAGAGAAGAAAAGCCAGGAAACATGACTCCACTGGAAAAATAAAAAAAATGGCACCTGTGACATTTAAAACAGCTCCCTGACTTACCTACTAATATGTTTGATGTTTACAAATATGGCAGATGCCTCTAGGATGTCACCAGAGTAGAAAACCAAACCATACACACAGCCAGTATATTCAAAGCATAAATTAGCAATGAAAAAGTCATATCCCAACAACTGGTGATGGACAGATGAAAACCATCCAAACAGACCCTCTTACAGGATCATACTGACTGGAACAGTGCAAATGCTGAAAACTGCCCCACCTCTTTCCTTCAGTTTGAAGTGAGGGTGTTGGGGAAAGGGTGTGGGGGGTGAGGTGTGGAGGCAACCCCAAACTGCAGAGCCAGACTACCAAGCAAAATGAGACCCTGCAGCTCAGTCCTTCCCAGCACCTCAGTCCAAATCTCAGGGCTGGGTACAACCCGGGTTGGTCTCCAGAAGACTTAAGGCACTGTTTAGCTCACATCAGAATATCTGGGAATGAGTAACAGGCTTTGTTTTCTTTGGTTTACATCTTAAAGCTCCTCAGGTGATTCTTTTGTGTAGCCAAGACTAAGAAACAGTGATTTAGATATAGGTATTCTACAGCTATTTTACACTTATCTTGGATGAACAAAAGTCAAAATCAAAACACCAGAAAATGGGAGTGTAAATGAGTTCAACCACTGTGGAAGACAATGTGGTGATTCCTCCAAGATTTAGAAACAGAAATATTAATACCATTTGACCCAGCAATCCCATTACTGGGTATATATCCAAAGGAACACAAATCATTCTGTTATAAAGATACACGCACGAGTATGTTTGCTGCAGCACTATTCACAATAGCAAAGACATGGAATCAACCCAAATGCCCACCAATAATAGACCAGATAAAGAAAATGTGGTATATGTGTGTGTGTGTGTGTATATATACATATATATATATATATATATCGTAGAATACTATGCAGTCATAAAAAGGAACAAGATCCTGTCCTTTGCAGGGATGTGGATGGAGCTGGAAGCCATTATCCTCAGCACACTAATGCAGGAATAAAAAAAAAAATGCATGTTCTCACTTATAAGTAGGAGCTGAACAGAGAACCCATGGACACCTGGGGTGAACACACACTGGGGCCTGTCAGCGGGGCAGGGAGAGGGAGAGCATCAGGAAGAATAGCTAATGCATGCTGGGCTTAATACCTAGGTGATGGGTTGATATGTGCAGCAAACCAGCATGCCACACATTCATGTAACAAACCTGCGAATCCTGTACATGCAGCCCCAGAACTTAAAAGCTGAAGGGAAAAAAAACGCCAGGGAAATTATTTCATAAAATTTGGCACTGTACATATATAATCAATTCCTTGAACCTTGCCAAGTCCTGAGGTATAAAATATGTCAAAGATTCTAAATACACACCACACCCTCAATAAGCTCTATGTTGTATAGGCTGAACATCCCAAATCCAAAAATCTGAAATCTGAAACACTCCAAAATCTGAAACTTTTGAGCGCTGACATGACATTCAAAGGAAATGCTCATTGGAGCATTTTGAATTTCAGATTTTCAGATTTGGGATACTTAACTATTACACATAATGCAAATATTCAAAGCTCAAAAAAAATTGAAATTCATAACACTTCTGGTCCCGAGCATTTCCATTAAGGGATACTCAACCTGTATTAGCATTTCAGAAAGCTAAGCTATCATCCCGATTAACACAGGTGGCAAATCACAGATGCTCATCTGAGACAGCACTATCCTGGGTTTTAAATCTTAACAGCTATGGAAGGTTAGGTTAGACTTTTTTTTTTTTTTTTTTTTTTTTTTTTTTTTTTTTGAGGTGGAGTCTCACTCTGTCGCCCAGGCTGGAGTGCAATGGCGCAATCTCGGCTCAGCTCGGCTTGGCTAACTGCAACCTCCGCCTCCTGGGTTCAAGCGATTCTCCTGCCTCAGCCTCCTGAGTAGCTGGGATTACAGGCACGCACCACCATGCCCAGTTAATTTTCGTATTTTTAGTAGAGATGGGGTTTCACCATGTTGGTTAGGCTGGTCTCTAACTCCTGACCTCATGATCCGCCCGCCTCTGCCTCCTAAAGTGCTGGGATTACAGGTGTGAGCCACCATGCCCATGCCGGGCCAGACTTATTTCTTAACACAGTGTATCTCATTTTCTCATGTGCACAATGAGAACCATAATGCCTGTACTACAGGGATTAAGTGACATAATGTTTATAAAGTGTTCAGTACAGTGCCTGGCACACAGTAGCCAGAAATAAATAGTAGCTATTTGTATTCATAATATAATTGTAACAGCAAATAATTATAAAAATGAATTCAGACCTCATGACTCCACTCAACTGCTATTTTAGAGGGCACTAATTTCTTGGAGTCTTGAATATTCCCCAAATTCAGTGCTCTGAGCCAAGTTATTCTAAAGTGCTCTGGAAAAGGACATCAAGTAACAGACTAAAGAAAAGTAACAAGTGGAGCACCTTTTCAAAATTCCCAAGTAACCTGGAATCAAACAACTGTTTCCTGTATTTATTTCTGCACTTTAGCACTGAAATTTTGGATATAAATTACTTCCTAATTCATTGAATACATTTAACATTTAATAAACACCTACTAGGTAGCAAGCTTTCTCATAAGCAGTTTAATAGTCTCAACAGCCTTTGAGGTAAGTACTGTTGCACACATTTTACAAATAAACAAAGCTCAAAAATTAAACAATTAGCACAAGTCTCCACGGTTTCAAAATGGTAGAGTTGGCATCTGAAGTTGGCTTTCATTCCAAAGTCACTGCTGCCAAACTATAAAAATATTATAGGTTTATGAAACAAACAACATTTAATTCTTAGGGAAAAATACTACCAGCTAGTACTGTCTTATATCTGTTTAGAAAGAGTAAAATGGGGAAGAGCTACATAAATTCACCATCCCCTTCTACATGTTCTGAGAATGCATTACCTTTATATGCATTTACTTTGTCTTCCAGTGCCCCAGTTCTGAAGCCTTTTTTTTTTTTTTTTTTTTTTGATACAAAGCCATGCTCTGATGGTCTCTCTGAAACACCAGGAATGACTTAAAGGGACACTGTTTTTAGATCTACAAGAAGAGGAAATAGTAAAACTGTTTACTTTAAAATTCTGACCTGTGATTTTGGCTATCGAATTCTAGAAGATAAAATGTAGCTTATCTTGTTCTACATTGCCAAGATGTGTACATAATATATACACAAAGATAATACTGATTTGCCAATTCTGGAACCACTGCATGGATGCAAATTCCTCTTAGTGCCCAGGTCTCTTTCTAAGATTGCCCAGCTCTCCCAACTTTCCTGGCATCAAACCTCTCATTGCCTTTGTTCTAAAAGAGATGAACTCATCTTAAGCAATATTGAGAATCAAGAGATTACATCTATTCAAAACTTTTTCCCCCCAGGGTGAAAATTTCTTCACAACACCTACATATTTACAACATAAGAAAAACTCAAGTCTGACAATCCAATGACAAAAAACACTCCACGCGTAGGCATGCCAGGTAAGGAAGTGCTTGCTTACTCGGGTCTCCTAAGAGTGCCAGCACAAACAGAAGTCTGGCACCGCTGTTCAGAGTGACAGATTCCTCAGACACAACACAATGGATGTTTATGCTCATGGGACTCAGCCATTTATATAAATCCCTCCCCAAGTCCTTCATGCTCTGCTACCAGGGACCACATGTGGAAATGACTACACCACTTCTGCCAGAAATACTTTGCCAATAACAGGATATAAGATGGTCTCTGCAAATTTTGCTTTAGCACACAACTTAAACCTGCTGCATTTGATTGAACTGAATTAATAAACACTTAAGTCCACAGTATCTATCTATCTATGTAATGATGTCACACTTCCTCTCCCTGAATTCCTTTACATACACACACATACTCATATATATATATATATATATATATATATATATATATATATATATGGTTACTGGCTCATAACTGTCACAGCTCTCATTATAATGTTGGGATGCTTTAGGCCTTGGAAGCAGGCCTCAGAAAACAGAATCTCTCTCTGCTCTCCCCAAAGTAGGTATCTTCCCCTGCATTAAAGAGCTGGCCTTCCTGGCTTACCTATTAATTATTTATATTAAAAGAAAAAGTAGCACACAACCTTTGATACAAGTGAGGGTGTATCAGGTACTGTCTATACCTGGTAAACATAGTTTTACTTGTTTAGTTTTGGAATGAATTATTTGATGTATAATGATTTGATGTTGCTTTGACTTAAATTTAATCAGAGATTTTATTTTGGAATCTTCTATTAAAAAAATAAATTCTCTGACCTTCCTTGTCTGACTTTAGGTCATAAGACCTCCATTTCGGAAGGCATCTCGCTCTATATTCTGGAGGAGGGAATGCTGCACAGAGAGGCCAAGAAGAATCTGAACAGTCAGGCGTTGCTGGGTTTCTCTTTCAGTCCATTAGCATTAGATCAGACCCTTTTTGTACAATTATATTTCTGCTTGGTGATCAATCATGCCCATCCAATGAAGTATCCATAAAAGGCCCAAGAGGGTAGGGTATGAAAAGCTTCTGGAGAGCTGAACACAGAGGTTTCTGGAGGGTGATGCACCAAGGGGAGGCATGGAAGCTCCGCACCCCTTCCTCCACAGCTCACCCTATGCATCTCTTTATCTGTACCCCTAGCAATATCCTTTATTATTTTTTTTTTTTTGAGACAGAGGCTCACTCTGTCCCCCAGGATGGGGTACAGTGGTGCAATCTTGGCTCACTGCAATCTCCGCCACCCGGGCTCAAGCGATTCTCCTGCCTCAGCCTCCCGAGTAGCTGGGATTACAGGCATGTACCACCACACCCAGCTAGTTGGTTTTTTTTTTTTTTTAATAGAGATGAGGTTTCACCATGTTGCCCAGCCTGGTCTTAAATTCCTGGCCTCAAGTGATCTGCCTGCTGCAGCTTCCCAAAGTATGCAATGTCCCTTGTAACAAATCAGTAAATGTGTTTGAGCTCTGTGAGCCATTCCAGCAAATTAATCAAAACCAAAGCAGGGGTTGTGGGAACCCCAAGTGGAAGCCAGTCAGAATTTCTGGAGGCCCGGACCTGCGACTAGCATCTGAAAAGGGGGCAGTCTTGGGGACTAAGCCCTCAATCTGTGGCATCTCGCACTACCTCCAGGTAGACGGTGTTGGAACTGAATGGGAGGACACCTAGCTGGTGCTCGCTGCAGAGCTGACTGCTTGCTTGGTGTGTAGGAAAAACCCCCACACATCTGGACACAAAGGTTTTCTGTGTTGATTGTTGTGTTATAAGAACAGAGGAAAAAACAATTTGCATTTTTTCCCTCAATTTTTTTTTTCTTTCAGAGACAAGGTCTTGCTCTAATTGCCCAAGATAGAGCGCAGTGGCACAATCACAGGTCGCTGCAGCCTTGAACTCCTGAGCTCAAGCAATCCTCCTGTCTCAGCCTCTTAAGTAATTAGGACTTTAGGCACGTGCCACCACAACCAAGTAATTTTTAATGTTTTTGTAGAGACAGGGTCCGTTTTGTTACCCAGGCTAATCTCAAACTCCTGGTCTCAAGTGACCCTCCCACCCCAGCCTCTCAAAGCACTGGGATTACAGGTATGAGTCACTGCATCCAGCTCCAGTAATTCTTTCTTAAAAAGATGTTTCTACTAACACGTTCACTGGTCTTTATTATGATAGAAGATTATGTTTGTATATTCCTATGATCTCAAATAATAACAGTTGCAACTTTTGGGTACTTGCCACATGCCTGACATTATGCCAAGTGCTTGACTTACAAAGATTTGAACCCACTTCCCTCACTCCACTGTACATGTCTTTTTTTTTTTTTTTTTGAGACGGAGTCTTGCTTTGTTGCCCAGGCTGGAGTGCAGTGGCGCGATCTCGGCTCACTGCAAGCTCCGCCTCCCGGGTTCACGCCATTCTCCTGCCTCAGCCTCCCGAGTAGCTGGGACTACAGGCGCCCACTACCACGCCCGGCTAATTTTTTGTATTTTTAGTAGAGACGGGGTTTCACCGTGTTAGCCAGGATGGTCTCGATCTCCTGACCTCGTGATCCGCCCGCCTCAGCCTCCCAAAGTACTGGGATTACAGGCGTGAGCCACCGCGCCCGGCCCACTGTACATGTCTTGACCAAAGTGTTCCATTGCCTCCAACATCACCCAGTCATACCAAGCCCCATTCACAGTGTGTCCTCTGTGCTGATGTCTTATTTCACAGAACTATACTTATCCATAAGCAGACAGAGGTACTTCCAGAAGATAGCTAGAAATCAACGCAGGCTCTCCTAAGTTAACATAGAAAGGAGGGACAGAAATAAAATGTCCGATCTTCTTTCTAAAAGAGCATAGTTACAAAATGGCCAAATACTACTTTGAGCTTTGGAGTCTACAGGTTTAAGCAAACCCTGATCACCTTGGGGTTGTCTGACTAGGTTCGCTCCCAGGCAACCTGAACTTCGATCTACGACTTAACCTCAGAGTAGCTACCACGTGAACAGTACAGAGAGAAAGCAATGAAAACCTTTTCTGACTCTCTGTCCTTGAATCACCATGACTAAATGAGGGTCTTTTCTAGAAAATTTAACTAGAATTGACGACAGGGTCTGACAGTAAAATACCAGTCGGGTTCAGGCTTGAGGCTGGAAATATTCTACAGTTTCATGTTTGTTCTGGTTCACTAAAACTCAGAATCTTGGAGCTGGAAAGTATCCTAGTTATCCCTTAGGCCAAGCCCATTATTTCACAGTTGAGCAAACTGAGGCCCTATGGTTAAAGATTTGCTCATATTCATACCACTAGTCAGTGGCAGTCAGGCCTTACTCCCAGAGCAGGCCTCACAGCCAACTGCTACTTCCTATCTTGCCGGCTTTGACCCCTTCTTTCCAACAAAGTACCCCTCATGCATGTACTTCCTCTTCTGGGGAGATTTTGCTGAATAGCTGAAATTCCTCATAGTGATTTCCTATGCATTACAGACGCAAGAGGCTGACATTAGAGCAAATGAAGGGCCCTGTTTGGAGTCCTGCTGCTACCTATCAGTATGAGGCCCTCTCTACCATGTCACAGGAGACTAGAGAAAGGCAGCCAGGAGAAAAGAGAGGGAATAAGGGAACAGGAGATATTTCCCTGCCAGTGGTCACCCATCCCACAGGCTCAGGCCCTGACTCAGCATAAGCTTTTCAAAAAACAACTTCAACTTAAGTTTACAACTAAAACTAAAAGAAGAAAAAAGTACTTTTCTACAATATATCAAATTGGTAGAGTTTCTGTTTTTCTAATTTTGTTTATGTTTTATTTCAGGAAACATTTTTAGACTCCTTTCCCAAGTTCCAGTGGGACATACTATATTGATTTCGGCAGCACTCTATACGCTAAATAGAGTGATGCATAGCAGACTTTGGTTTTTGCATTAAAGATTTCAGCATATTGACAATCTTTATCAACCAGACTTTATAAAGTACAACACACTCCAGAACTACCTATTGCACCCATAGCATTTTCAGTGCCACTAACTAGGGATGCAACATCAGTGCCCTGCTTCTTCCAGTGTTTCACAAAGACCAACAGAAGGAATAATAACTTTGATAATACACTCAGAACCAAATGGCATTAAAGAAATTTTCACTACGTAAACTTTCTCCCCAACTATATCAGGTGAACCTCTCCTGATTAAGCCAAAGCTGCATCACTGTTATGTTCACGGTGTGAACATATATCCCCAATTACAAAATGTTGTTTTCTGGTTTGCAAACCTTTAAAAACACTCCAGGTGCAGTTTTATCAATTTGCACCTGCAAACATTTGGAAAACACAGCATACGATTTCTGAAGTCAGAATACACTTCCCCAAATATAGCTGTAATGTTGACTTTCATAACCCAAATGTCTACAAATACTCTTCGCTGAGTAAAAAGCCAGCCTTTTTTGAATGTGTCCTTTGCTCACATGCAAACAAAAAGTTTACATTTCAGTAATAAACGCCTAGACTAACATTAATAAAATATACTCTATGTCAACTATAAGGTATAGTCCATACACAACATTCCTTTTCTTCTCCTCTTCTTCCTCCTTCTTCGATGTTGGTTACCACTTCTTTTGAGGTTCCTTTTCTCCTCTCTTTTCACCCTTTTTCTGAGCCTCAAGCCCTCCCTTAAAAATCACTGAGTGCTACTAGCAGCACAGAAGATCAAAACATAGTAAATGTAAAATTGGCAGTCCCAGACACCTGAGGATACCCAAGAAGAGGATTTCCTCTCCTGGGCTAGTGAGAACCCTGATAAAAAAGAGTCTTCCTTAAATGACACTGGTGAAACTTTAAACTGAGTATAAGTAAACACATTTAGAACTAACTGACTCATCATCTCATGAAATTTCCAACGTGAATGCTATTTTTCTTTTGGAATACAAGCCATGACCCCTAGTCATTTGGGTAGGCTAGAGTAACTTTTCCTTTTTTTTGAGATGGAGTCTCGCTCTGTCACCCAGGTTGAAGTGCAGTGGTGCAATCTCAGCTCATTGCAAGCTCCGCCTCCCGGGTTCATGCCATTCTCCTGCCTCAGTCTCCCGAGTAGCTGGGACTACAGGCGCCCGCCACCATGCCCAGCTAATTTTTTGTATTTTTAGTAGAGACAGCATTTCACCGTGTTAGCCAGGATGGTCTCGATCTCCTGCCCTCATGATCCACCTGCCCCAGCCTCCCAAAGTGCTGGGATTACAGGCATAACTTTTCCTAGAAAGAAAAAATAAGCCATGGACCTCTTCATTTTCCAAAAGGAAATGTGTGAATTTTAGTCACAATGAAGAACACATCCCTTGAAGGCAGGTATATGTATTTATCAGAATCATCTGAAACCTTTTCCAAGTACACGTTTACAGGAATGACTTACATATTTAAGAGAGAATCCAGTATTTTCTTTTTTCCATTTCCATTTCAGCTCTAATAAAAATAAAATGCCTAAAGTAAATCCATGTTTTGAAAGTGGTCAATGGTGGCACTTTAGGACAGGCTGCCCTGAAGGTGGGGAGCAGATTAGTATCAGCCTTCATACTGAATTATTGTTTCTAAAATTTATAGGAACACTTTGCTTTTTTTTAATTGATAAACTTTTTTTTCCCAAATTACAATTTATTCCTGTTACAAAGGTGATAATACACATTATATTCCTTGTAGAAATGTTGGCAAACACAAAACAGCTCTTTAAAGAAGGTTTAAAAAAAAAAAAAAAACCAGACAGATACCCACCATCCCCTACACAGGAACATTTCTACAAAATTTTGGTGACTATTCTTTAGGGTCTTTTTCTTTTCTTAAAACATTTTGTCATTATAAGGAAGAAAACAGTCAATATATTTAATACAACTATGTATGGACCTCAGGTTCCTAGAATTTATTCAGCCCCTGGTTATACATGAGACGTGGCCTCTGCAATATATGGGTTGATGCAAAAGTAACTGTGGTTTTTACAGTTACTTTTACACCAACTTAATATATCTATTAACACTAAACTTTGGGGCAAGATTCAATTTCTAAACACATTAGGACACAGGTAGATTTTACCATCCAACTGAAATGTTTCTAAACAAGGGCTTAGAAAATCTGCAGGAATACATTTTAAAAACATTTCAAACAGCACACTGTTCCCCCTCTCACTCCTGTCAACTTAAGTCTATGTGGAGGTCACACATACTGGTGCCAGGCACCAGCCTCTCCTTCAGTGTGAACTGCACAATTCAGTTTAAGAAGTCTTATATATGACAACAAAGCATAATCTTTACCTCGCTCCTGCACCTTAAAAGGTATAAATGTTCCTGCTTAGATTCTTGGATGACCTATTGGTTTGGAACTCACTGCCTCTCAGACATAGCAGCCATGTCCCAAAAGCACAGGGGGAGAGTTCTCTCAATGGGTATCACTTAACTTAGGCCTTGGACCAGCTTTGACATAAATGTTTGCAATCATAATAAATGAAGTAATGATACACTGTCAGGCACATCCCCTTAACTGGAAGGAGAGAGAACAGTCAGGATAATAGCCATAGAACCACACACACAGGAAGGTAGAATGCCTTCATCTGTATTACTGTGGACATGCTAATAATTGTTTGGCACTATCATCAGTAAGACATGGCCCACCTGTCAAATTGGGTCATGCATGCTTATCTTTGTCCAAGAAAGGATTTTAAGAAGCCAGCACTATCTGTTATTCTTACGTGTTTAGTTACTGGGGGATTAGCACATAGATTTTTATGTAATTCAAATCCCAACTAATAAACATAAAGGAGCCAACATTGGTTAGTTTAGCCAATGCTAAAACTAACTGGCTAAAGATGCCAAGGAACAGGATTCTTAAATATTCTCAGGGTATCTCCTGATAGATTACAGTTAATTCCAAAGAGAAAATGGCTATATTTACAATTAGGAAATAAAGCAGTCACTACCTGTGGCAATTTTAAAACATGGCCACAAATTCTTTGACACTCTTTCCGTCAAGAGGTGGAGTCTATCTCCCTGCCCCAGATTTCCCAAATCTGCACAGGCTCCTGACTGCTTCAATCAATAGCTGATGTGAAAGTGAACTATATATGACTTCTGATGCTCAATCATGAAAGGCCCTACAGTCTCTAGCTTGTTTGCTGGAACACTCACTTGGAGCCCTTAGGCAGCCATGTCTGTGAGGAAGCTCAAGCTACATGAAGATGCCACATGTAGGTGCTGTGCTCAACAGTCCCAGGGTAGCCCAGCCTGTGAGTCAGCCCAGCCTAGGCACCAGATGTGAGTGCAGAAGTCTCCAGATGATTCCAGCCCACAGCTATTCATAATTTCCCAGCTGAAGCTCTAGACATCAAGGAGCAGAGACAAGCTAAACTCGCCCTGCCCTGCCTGAATTTGTCTCTATAATCATGAAAATAACAAGATTGTTTCAAAACACTAAATTTTGGGGTGATTTGCTATGTTCTGATAAATAACCAGAGTAACACCCAACCAAGGGATCAAAGTAAATTTCACCAATAATGGAACAAACTGATGTCATGTGCCTCTTGTTGTGATGCACTTAGAACAATCAGCATCATCTATGTACCTCCCAAAAATATGTAACTTGAATCTAATTGTGAAGAGTCAAAGTAATGATCATTTTATAAAACAATTGTCCTGTACACCTCAGAAGTGCCAATGTCATGAAAGACTAAGTCTGAGAAACTATTCTAAGTTAAAGGAGACTAAGAAGGCATGGCAATTATTAAATACAATGTATGATCCTGGATTGGGGCAATTTTTCTATTAAAAATGTCATTTGACAACGGGGAAGTATAAATATGGACTATCATTAGAGCAGTACATCTCAAACATTTACACACACACAAATCACCTGGTGTTCTTATTCAAATGCAGATTCTGATTCAGCCCAATAGTCTTCAATTCTAACAAATTCCCAGTTAATGTCAATGTGTTGGACTACGGGCCACAATTAGAGTCATGATATATAGATAACAGTATTGTGACCATGTCAAATTTCCTGAATTTGTCCTTGTTTTTAGGAGACACATATTCAAATATTTAGGGATGAAGGGTTATGATATAAAGGAACTTAGTCTCAAATTATTCAACAAAAATAGCAATAATAGAATTATACTATAAAGGGTATACAATGTTTATTGTAAACATTCTCGCAACCTTTCTGTGGGTCTAAAATTTTTCAACCAAAAAAAGGGTACGAAAGATAATATGATCAACCCTACAAGGTTGATAGTTTTATCCCAATGATATAGATGAGAAAACCAGTGGTTAAAGGGATTAAACACTGGTACACAATATTACTAATAAAAGGACACAAGATCATAATGTTCATTGCTATTTAAATGCACTGTGGTCTTGAGAGAGTAACTTAACTTCTCTATAGCTCAGTCTCCTGATCCAGCTAAAAGGGGTGCACCAGACCAGAGATATCCGGAATCTCCACCATCATGTTATTAACACAGGTGAACCATTTAATCACTATATTCCTCACCTACTTCATTCACAGGGCAGAACTTCATTCTCCCTCCAACCTCATGACAAAAAAAAAGTGGGGGGGGAATGGAAAACATAACTAAAAACTGTATACTTAAACTAAGACCAAAACACAGACATCTATCAAGTTTTGATTAGTTAACTATAGGAAATTTAATTTCAAAAATTAAAAATGTTTGGGAATCAAGGTATATATTCACTCTAAGGAACAGCACTGTTCCTTATTCAGATACCAGAAACTGAGGTTTCACAAAAGCAGCCTTCACAACGTTCTGAATAAAGTCACCTACGCTTCCAACACTTGAGGTCCCAAAAGGAAACTCGGCTCAAAGGGCCAAAGGCAATTTCAAACATTCATTCCTAACTGCAACAAAAATTATGCACAAAGTGAGGAGAGGAAATTGAAGCTGAGTTAGTCCATCTGACTAGATGGAGATCCCAAATTAGGCTCTGGATTGATTACTTAAAAAATGGTGACCATCTGGAAATGTAGAAAAAGATAACCAGAAACTACTACAAGTTCACTAGAAACATGTGAATTAATTTCTTTCAGTACAGGGCTTCCAGACTGGGAAACATCAAAATTCTGTACATCTACATTCTAACAAGGCCTTTAAAATTGTTAACACATTATATCCTTGCACATAAAATGAAGAAATATAGCCTAGATCAGAGGATCTTAACATTTTTTACCTCAAGACTTCTTTATACTCTTATAAATTATTGAGGATCTCGGCCAGGCATGGCGCCTCATGGCTATAATCCCAGCACTTTGGGAAGCCAAGGTGGGCAGATCACTTGAGGTCAGGAGTTGGAGACCAGACTGGCCAACATGGTGAAACCCTGTCTCTACTAAAAATACAAAAATTAGCCAAGCATGGTGGTGTGCACCTGTAATCCCAGCTACATGGGAGGCTGAGGCAGGAGACTCGCTTGAACCTGGGAGACCAGAGGTTGCAGTGGGCCTATATTACACCACTGCACTCCAGCTGAGCGACAAAGCGAGACTCCATCTCAAAAAAAAAAAGAGAAAAAAGAGAAGTATTGAGGATCTCAAATAACTTTTTTGTTTTTTTCCCCCAAAGAACTTCTGATCATGTGGATTATCTGTTGATCTTGACAGTAAAAAAAACTAAAAACTTTTAAATATATGTATTATTTAATACTAAACCATTACATATTAACATAATGATTTTTCCAAAGCAAAAATAATTTAGTGAGAAGAAGGGCATTTTATCACATTTTGCAAATCTCTTTAACGTCCGACTTAACAGTAGACAGCGGATTCTCTGTCTCCTTCTGCATTCAATGTTTTAATTCAATGTCTTAATATCATTGCCTCTGGAAAACACCACACTACAATCGTAAGGAATGAGTGAAAAGGGCAATTATCAGAAAAATAGCTCTCACCTCACAGATCCCTGAAAAGGTCTCAGGTGACCCCAGTTCACACTTTGAGAATCCAGTCTTACATGCTGATATAGTACATCTGATTAACAAGATTAAAAACATCCTACCCAACAGACAGTGTTAGTAGAACTACATTAATCTGCTGAGGGCTTCTCAATCTCAGCACTATTAGCATTTGGGGCCTGCTAAGTCGTTGTTGTGGAGGGATTGCCCTGTGCACTGTAAGATGTTCAACATCACCCCGGCCTCTACCTACTAGATACACACCAGCAGTACCACCACCCCCAGTGGGGATCACCAAAACTGTCTCTAGACACTACCAAATGTCCCCTTCAGGCCAAAATTGCTTGAGGTTGAGATCCACCACTTTAAACCTACAAAAATGTTTCTAATAGCATGTGTCAGAGCTCTAATTCAGTAACTGTTAGCACCGGCTTTGTTTTCATCAGCAGAGGACATGAAACTGGGAGAGATACTGATTAATTTCCTGAGCAAGAAGTGCATCCAAGATGCTTTCAGCAGGTTGGAAACAAAGAGACCAGTAATACTAGATTCAACAGAAAAAACTATCAAGCAGTTCCTATGTTTTAAAAAGCAGCTACACAAGACAAGCAATGGAGACTGTATGCCTCAGGAGGAGCAATGCAAAAGGTCAACATAAACAGGAAGCCTAGGATGAGGCCACCACAGGCCATGATTGCAAGCTGATAACCTTTTAGACAGGATTAACAAACACGGGGCACATCCAGAAGGAGGAAGATGCTAACCCAACTGCAGTCCTGATTGACTGGGACACGCTAGGGCATTACATTTCAGTTCTGCAGTAAGAGAATTACTGAGAAACAGAAGTGTCTCCGAAGACTGTGACCGGGAACATTCAAAGCTAAGTCATGCAACTGAAGGAACTAGAAAGAAACCCAGCAAGCCACAGTATCAATTTTTAAGCTCCAAAAGCATATCAAGTGGAAGAGGAATAACCTTGTAAACCTTGTATTTGACCCCAGAGGTTAAAACTGGGAATTTAGCTTGAGAAGAAAGTATATCTCAGCTGAATGTAAGGAGGGGAAAAGCCTTCCGAATTGCTGAAGTTACACAAATGCTTGAGCAGGTTAACTTGGGAGACAGCGAGTTCTGTGTCAGCAAAGTTTTACAAGGTTAAGACTGGGAGCTTTCCAAAGAGGTTCACACACCACATGAAGGGCTTGAATAGCTGACTCATGAATCGCTGAAGGAGAAAATACATACCCAGCCCCAGAAGATATCCTCATCAAGCTATGTGAGCCAAGTGACTCATACTTCTCGCTATTGAGCAATCCTGTCAAGCTGACCTGTCACACTCTTCTTCCTCCATCCCTGATAAACACTCCCTGTACCATGCTGGAATCCGAGCTCCCTTCCTTCCCTGATGACATCCACAGAGTAACCATGTGAACATGCCAATGGGGTTGCCCTGATCATTTCAAGGAGGACCTGTAACAGTCATCTCATCTCATCTTAATATTCCTTTTATTCTGATTTTCTCTTTCCGAAAGAAAAGCGTGTCAGATAGTAAGTACACAAAAAAGGTTAATAAACTGTAACCATTTCATAAACACATATATTAAAGTCATTCTTATTTAGCTCTCCAAACAGTAACCCTTTTCTTCTTCTATAGAGATTTTTGTCCAAGAATAGGATGATTAACCTCCTTGAAGTGTACTAACTCCCACTGCACCTACAGGCAATTTCGTCTAATTTTTCTACATCCTATTATGCAAAAATATGTAAATCAAGAAAAGCTATCCAGGTAGTATAGTACTACTCAGTGCTGTTCAGAAAAAGGCCACAAAGGTCCACTAACAAGCAAAGCATGTGTGCTGGGGAGGGCTGATGGGGAGGAAGGAAAGGGTGCATGGAAATCTTAGCCATGGAGCTGACTCTCCCAAATGCTGTTGATAGGGTGAGACAATATGAAGAGAGGGTAACTAATCACCTGGCAGATTCTCACTGCATTTTCACTGTCAGAGTTTTTTTATCACATGAAAAGATGCAGATAACATGGCTATTCTTCTTTAAACACATAATCTTTTTAAAATGTTCCCTTTTTTCCCCTTAAAAGTACTCTCTTCTGGAAGTCAATAGGAAATAAGTCAACAGGGAAATCAAATTCACAAAACCAAAATTCATTTTCAGTGAAACTGTGGGACATAGCTTCTGTATGTTGATGAAAGAGCTCTCTAATGCTCCACAGTGGCAGACCACCACCATTTTATTATGCTAGGAATATTCTGGCTTGGGAATGTGTGCATGGCACAGCAACAATGATCAGACTCTGCTGGGGTCAGGCAAAAGACGGGAAATAGCTGGAACAGGCTGACAAGGGTCATATATTTGACGTTCCCACCGTTTTCGTTGTCAGCTGGGTGCCTCCGTTTTCCCCACATCATGTCTGCTAACGTCTGGGATGACCAAGAGGTTTTTTCACATGTCCAGTGCCTGGACAGGAAAGCTGGAACAGCTAGGGCAGGCCGGGTATCTCTCCCCGTCTCTGTAGCCTCTCTACACGGTGAGCATGGGCTTCCTCAACACTTGGCAGGCCCAGGGTGGCTGAACTTTTAACACGGCAGCTGGCTTCCTCCAGAAAAGAACGTTCCAGGAGGAAAGAAGTGGCAGCTGCCAGTGTTAGGGCCTTAATTAAGAGTCACTCCTGCCATAGTATAATGATCAAAACAGTCTCAACTTCTACTCAGGTTTAAGGGAAAGAGATACTTAGACCCCCATATCTCTACGGAAGGAGTGTGAAAGAAATTTGTGGCTACTTTTAATCTGCACTGAGATACATGTATTTCTTTCACCTAATATTGTGTAATGAGACAGTAATTTGCATGAGTAAAATAATCATCCCCAAAGTAACTTCAACATGTAAATGCTTCACAATTAACATAATACATTAAATAGATCATACACATGTAAATACTCTCTCACTGCTTCACGTTTTTGTCATTGAAGGACAAGACCCAAGAACCTCAATCGTGAAAGAGAAAGGACATAAGAATTTAAGGTGTACAAACTCAAAGAAGAATCAGATTCACTGTTTAAACTTTCTTCAAATTAAAACCTGGTCCCTCCAGCAACTTCGAGTTTTACCCAACAGATTAGTCAAATTGACATATTTCTACACTCTGAGATACAGAACTAGAATATTTGTTTTTTAATTAATATACATTTTAATAGCCATTTAGTTGGCTTTTTAGTCAAAGAAGAAAACCACAAAAGGGCCATAATAATTGATAATACTGATACATACAGAATATTGTAAAATTCACTATTGTATATATATTTCTATATATGTTTTTTTAAATAGAGATGGGGTCTCGCTATGTTGCCCAGGGTGGTCTCAAACTCCTGGGCTCAAGTGGCCCTCCTGCCTCAAGCCCTCAAAGTGATCAGACTGCAGGCATGAGCCAGTACACCCAGCTTATATATGTATGTGAATACACAAGGGATCCTAGTAGATACGGTTCCACACTTAAATATTTATTATTTATTCACACACTAACTGAATGCCTAATATGGGACATGCAGCATTATAGACACTGGGAATAAACAAATAAGTGCAAAGACCCTGAGGCATAAATGTGCCTAGCATGTTCCAGGAATACCAAATAGGCCAGTGTGCCTGGAGTGTAATAAGTGAGGGTATGAAGAGCAAGCTGGATCAGCAAGTGGCATGAGATTCTTTTTTTTAATTTAATGCAGAGTGAGACAGGATACCAGTGTCTTGGAGATGGTTCCATTTTTCAGTGTATTAGTTTTCTATTGCTGTGCAACAAATTAGCATAATCTCAGCAGCTGAAAACAAAATGCTTACTCTTATTATATTTTCTGACTCATGCTTTATATAAGGAAGCTATCAATGATCTCAAAGTTCCCATGGGTCCAGAGGCTAAGCACAGCTAAACTGTGTCTTCTGCTCTGGAGGTCCTCAGCCCACAAAGCTATAATCAAGGTGTCAGCCAGGCTGTACTCTGGACGCTGAACTGGGGATCAATCTGCTTCCAAGCTCATTCAGGTTGTTGGCAGAATTCATTTCCTTGCAGTTGCAGGACTAAAGGCCGTGGCTTTTGCTGACTATGGGCTGGAGGCTGCCTCAGCTCCTAGAGGATGCCTGCGGTTTCCTGCCACGTGGCCCTCTCCATAGACAGTTCATGTGGTTGATTACTTCCAAGCAAATGGGAGAATTTCTCTCTCTGGTCTAAGACAATCTTATATAATAAAAGATTTATATCTGCTGTATTCTACTGGGTAGAATCAAGTTACAGGTACTTGCACACAAGGGCCTGGGTCACTGGAGGTCATCTTAGGGTGAGTCTGCCACAATCACTATCACTATTTAAATCTATTCATTCTTTTCAAAAGGCTACAGAATGTTTCCTCCACCTGTTGAAGACTATTTGTTTCTGACTTTTGCATTAAAAGACAATGTGGCAGTGAAGGTGCTTTGCATTTTTGCAAAATTTTGAGAGAATATCTGTAGAGTATTTGATAGCAGAGAGATGCCCTTCAAAGCCTAAGTCAATTTTTTATTTTTGAGACAGGGTCATGCTATGTTGTCCAGACTGGATTCAGACTCCTGGGCTCCTCCAGCCTCAGTCTCCTGAGTAGCTGGAATTACAGGCGTGCACCACTGGACCTGGCTCTAAGTGCATTTCAAGCTTTGATAGACACTGCCAAACCCTCACAGAAAGGATGTTCCAGTTCACACCCCCGCCAGCAGTACAGAAAACCACGTAGTTCCTCCCCTCAAGGAGATTTCTCTCACGTCCCTTAGCATAATTTTGCAGCTTTCTTCACATAGGTGTTCTTCACTTGCTGATTTAGGCTTACACTCAGATAAAAGACACTGTTGGGCAAATAGGATAAAGAGTCAAGACCTATCAGTGTGCTGTATTCAGGAGACCCATCTCACATGCAGAGACACACACAGGCTCAAAATAAAGAGATGGAGGAAGATCTACCAAGCAAATGGAAAACAAAAAAAAGGCAGGAGTTACAATCCTAGTCTCTGATAAAACAGACTTTAAACCAACAAAGATCAAGAGACAAAGAGGGCCATTACATAATGGTAAAACGATCAATTCAACAAGAAGAGCTAACTATCCTAAACATATATGCACCCAATACAGGAGCACCCAGATTCATAAAGCAAGTCCTTAGAGACCTACAAAGAGACTTAGACTCCCACACAATAATAATGGGAGACTTTAACACCCCACTGTCAACATTAGACAGATCAATGAGACAGAAAGTTAAGGATATCCAGGAACTGAACTCAGCTCTGCACCAAGTGGACCTAATAGACATCCACAGAACTCTCCAACCCAAATCGGCAGAATATAAATTCTTCTCAGCACCACATCACACTTCCTCCAAAACTGACCACATAGTTGGAAGTAAAGCACTCCTCAGCAAAAGTAAAAGAACAGAAATTATAACAAACTGTCTCTCAGACCACAGTGCAAGCAAACTAGAATTCAGGATTAAGAAACTCACTCAAAACCGATCAACTACATGGAAACTGAACAACCTGCTCCTGAATGACTACTGGGTACATAACGAAATGAAGGCAGAAATAAACATGGTATTTGAAACCAATGAGAACAAAGACACAACATACCAGAATCTCTGGGACACATTTAACGCAGTGTGTAGAAGGAAATTTATAGCACTAAATGCCCACAAGAGAAAGCAGGAAGGATCTAAAATTAACAACCTAACATCACAATTAAAAGAACTAGAGAAGCAAGAGCAAACACATTCAAAAGCTTGCAGAAGGCAAGAAATAACTAAGATCAGAGCAGAACTGAAGGAGACAGAGACACAAAAAACCCTTCAAAAAAATCAATGAATCCAGGAGCTGGTTTTTTGAAAAGATCAACAAAATTGATAGACCACTAGCAAGACTAATAAAGAAGAAAAGAGAAAAGAATCAAATAGACACAATAAAAAATGATAAAGAGGATATCACCACTGATCCCACAGAAATACAAACTACCATCACAGAATACTATAAACACCTCTATGCAAATAAACTAGAAAATCTAGAAGAAATGGATAAATTCCTTGACACATACACCCTCTCAAGACTAAACCAGGAAGAAGCTGAATCCCTGAATAGACCAATAAAAGACTCTGAAATTGAGGCAATAATTAATAGCCTACCAACCAAAAAAAGTCCAGGACCAGATGGATTCTCAGCCGAATTCTACCAGAGGTACAAGGAGGAGCTGGTACCATTCCTTCTGAAACTATTCCAATCAATAGAAAAAGAGGAAATCCTCCCTAACTCATTTGATGAGGCCAGCATCATCTTGATACCAAAGCCTGGCAGAGACACAACAACAAAAGAGAATTTCAGACCAATATCCCTGACGAACATTGATGCAAAAATCCTCAATAAAATACTGGCAAACCGAATCCAGCAGCACATCAAAAAGCTTATCCACCATGATCAAGTGGACTTCATCCCTGGGATGCAAGGCTGGTTCAATATATAAAAATCAACAAACTTAATCTACCATATAAACAGAACCAAAGACAAAAACCACATGATTATCTCAATAGATGCAAAAGAGGTCTTTGACAAAATTCAACAGCCCTTCATGCTAAAAACTCTCAATAAATTAGGTATTCATGGGATGTATCTCAAAATAATAAGAGCTATTTCTGATAAACCCACAGCCAATGTCATACTGAATGGGCAAAAACTGGAAGCATTCCCTTTGAAAACTGGCACAAGACAGGGATGCCCTCTCTCACCACTACTATTCAACATAGTGTTGGAAGTTCTGGCCAGGGCAATCAGGCAGGAGAAACAAATAAAGGGTATTCAATTAGGAAAAGAGGAAGTCAAATTGTCCCTGTTTGCAGATGACATGACTGTATATTTAGAAAACCCCATCGTCTCAGCGCAAAATCTCCTTAAGCTGGTAAGCAACTTCAGCAAAGTCTCAGGATACAAAATCGATGTGCAAAAATCACAAGCATTCTTATACACCAATAACAGACAGAGAGCCAAATCATGAGTGAACTCCCATTCACGATTGCTTCAAAGAGAATAAAATACCTAGGAATCCAACTTACAAGGGATGTGAAGGACCTCTTCAAGGAGAACTGTAAACCACTGCTCAATGAAATAAAAGAGGACACAAACAAATGGAAGAACATTCCATACTCATGGATAGGAAGAATCAATATCGTGAAAATAGCCATACTGCCCAAGGTAATTTATAGATTCAGTGCCATTCCCATCAAGCTACCAATGACTTTCTTCACAGAATTGGAAAAAACTACTTTAAAGTTCATATGGAACCAAAAAAGGGCCCGCATTGCCAAGACAATCCTAAGCCAAAAGAACAAAGCTGGAGGCATCACGCTACCTGACTTCAAACTATAATACAAGGCTATAGTAACCAAAACAGCATGGTACTGGTACCAAAACAGAGATACAGACCAATGAACAGAACAGAGCCCTCAGAAATAATACCACACATCTATAACCATATGATCTTTGACAAACCTGACAAAAATAGGAAATGGGGAAAGGATTCCCTATTCAATAAAAGGTGCTGGGAAAACTGGCTAGCCATATGTAGGAAGCTGAAACTGGATCCCTTCCTTACACCTTATACAAAAATTAATTCAAGATGGATTAAAGACTTAAATGTTAAACCTAAGTTAGAAGAAAACCTAGGCAATACCATTCAGGACATAGACATGGGCAAGGACTTCATGTCTAAAACACCAAAAGCAATGGCAACAAAAGCCAAAATTTACAGATGGGATCTAATTAAACTAAAGAGCTTCTGCACAGCAAAAGAAACTACCATCAGAGTGAACAGGCAACCTAAAGAATGGGAGAAAATTTTTGCAATCTACTCATCTGACAAAGGGCTAATATCCAGAATCACAAAGAACTCAAACAAATTTACAAGAAAAAAACAAACAACCCCATCACAAAGCGGGCGAAAGATACGAACAGACACTTCTCAAAAGACGACATTTATGCAGCCAACAGACACATGAAAAAATGCTCATCATCACTGGACATCAGAGAAATGCAAATCAAAACCACAATGAGATACCATCTCACACCAGTTAGAATGGCAATCATTAAAAAGGTCAGGAAACAACAGGTGCTGCAGAGAAGGTGGAGAAACAGGAACACTTTTACACTATTGGTGGGACTGTAAACTAGTTTAACCATTGTGGAAGACAGTGTGGCAATTCCTCAAGGATCTAGAACTAGAAATACCATATGACCCAGCCATCCCATTACTGGGTATGTACACAAAGGATTATAAATCATGCTGCTATAAAGACACATGCACACTATGTTTATTGCAGCACTATTCACAATAGCAAAGACTTGGAACCAACCCCAATGTCCATCAATGATAGACTGGATTAAGAAAATGTGGCACATATACACCATGGAATACTATGCAGCCATAAAAAAGATGAGTTCATGTCCTTTGTAGGGACATGGATGAAGCTGGAAACCATCCTTCTTAGCAAACTATGGCAAGGACAAAAAAACCCAAACACCACATGTTCTCACTCATAGGCAGGAATTGAACAATGAGAACACTTGGACACAGGAAGGGGAACATCACACTCTGGGGACTGTTGTGGGGTGGAGGGAGAGGGGAGGGACAGCATTAGGAGATATACCTAATGTAAATGACGAGTTAATAGGTGCAGCACACCAACATGGCGCATGTATACATATGTAACAAACCCGCACATCGTGCACATGTACCCTACTAAAGTATAATTTAAAAAAAAAAAACCACTGTTAATAGGAGCTATTTTTCCCACTGTATTTTCTGATTCTTGTAGTAAGGAAGCTATCCGTTCTGGTAATTCCTTTTAATCCCCCATCATGTTGTAAACGAGGTGGGCGGGGCAGGGGTCCTTGCCCCAGAGCTCCCAAGATGGTGACCGGCCGCTTCCAAAATGGTGGCAAGCCTCGTGTTCTCTGACCTGGGGTTCTTGGCCTCACGGATTCCAATGAATGGAATCTTGGGCCATGTGGTGAGTGTTAGAGCTCTATTCGAAGCTGTGGGTCACTGAAGAGAACCGCAGAACCCAGTGACTAGTGTTCAGCTCCATTACGACGAACATGGGCACTTAGCTGTGCAGGAACAGTGGCAAGCCTTTAACCTGATCCGGAGTGGCAATGGGCGCCTCACTGGATCAGGAGCACAGCAGACACCCTGCCGGATCCGGAGGGATGGAAGTCCGTGGCAGGGCTGCAATGGCAGCAAACAGCAGTGGTGGACAGCCAGCAAAAGCTCAGCTCCAGCTGTAACAAACACCGACCAGAAGAGTGTGTAGTTGCAAGATTTAATAGAGTGAAAACAGAGCTCACAAAGGGAGGGGACCCAAAGAGGGTAGCCATTGATGGCTCAAATGCCTGGGTTTATATCCCAATCACTGTCCCTCCTGCTGTGCTCTCAGGCGATAGATGATTGGCTATTTATTTACCTCCTGTTTTTGCCTAATTAGCATTTTAGTGAGCTCTCTTTACTACCTGATTGGTCAGGTGTGAGCTAAGTTGCAAGCCCCGTGTTTACAGGTCGATGCCCTCACCTTCCCAGCTAGGTTTAGGGATTCTTAGTCCACCTAGGAAATCCAGCTAGTTCTGTCTCTCAATGTTAGCATAACAGTTCTTCCATTTGTTTTCCAGGGCTCTCTATGCACACAATCATATCTGTGGATAGTGCAAAATTTTCCCCTTCCAGGTTTTAAATACCACCTCGTTTCCCTCTCTTCTCTTTTCTTGTCTAGTTCTTCCAGGGCAATAGTTAATAGAAATAGTAAGTCATGTTGTCAATATTATAAACATTTCAACAATTAAACAGAATACTAAATTAAGGGCTAAAATACAAATTTTAAGATATATTTAGGAAGTAGCTACAATTTCTGTTTCATTGAAGTACGGTATCACAAATTAATGTAAATTTTCTCAAATGCTTTTAGGAATCTGCTGACTTTCTCCTTTCACTTAATAATAGGATATACTAATGTATTTTCAAATACCGAGCCATGCTTGTGGCTCAATATCATCCCCTTTCAGGGATGAAAACGACCTAAACTGAAATGTTATAAAGTATTGATTCTATTTGCTGAAATACTATTTAAGAACTCTATATAATATTGGTAAGTAAAACTGATCTACAACTTTATCTTTCACAGACTTGGCATTAGTGCCCTGCTGACATCACAAAAAGAATTTGCAGTCTTCCTTCACTATGGTGTAGACCAGTTTCAATATCCAAAGATTTAACTGTTTCTTCCGAGTTTTAAAGCATTCAGCAGTGAAAATATCTGACTCTGGTGCTTTTGGGGGAATAGATGATTGCTCTTTGAAAATTCTCTCAGTTTATTTCACTAACTTCATTCAGATTTTTAAAATTATATGCACTGTGTATCTATTATTTCTGTATTTGTTTTTATACACGTAGGCCCTCTCTCCCCACCCCTTTCCTTGACTAGCCCACAGTTTATCTCTTTTATCCTTCCCAATTCCCCCCGAAATTTAGGATTCATAAACGCAACTTTTTTTCTCTTTCCTAATTCATTAATTTCTGCTTTTATATGTGTTATTATCTTCTAATTTGGGGAGTAGGTGAATGCTTATTTCATTTTTTTCTGACTCAGTTATACAGTTACTTAAGGCTATAAACTTCTCTCAGAATGTAAGTTTTGCCCTGCCATTTCAGTTTTGATATGCTTGTTTTTGTAATATTTTTTCTAGATATTCTATAATTTTTAAGGTTTCTACTTCAATCCATGAAACATGAAAGTTTTAAAAATTCCTTATTACTGGGACTAATTTTTTTGCTCCTATTATTACTGTTGGTAATTCCTAAATTTGAGAACTATTATGGATGAGAAAAAAGTGATTATTTCTGCCTTTTGAAATCTGGCATTTTCCTTTGTGGCCAGAAATTGATACTCAAGACTTATCAGCCTCAGAATTAATCTTTCTTGAAATTTAGTGGATTCTTTGACCAGGTTAAGTTATTCTTTGATTCAGACAAAAAAAATTCTGTTGTTTTACCATTAAAGTTATTTCTGTTCTACGTGTCTGGTTCTATACCTGTGTTGATGCCTTCTGATGGGCCATCTTTGTCCTCCACATCCAATGCTTTCTCCATCTTCTCATCTGTCTTTCTCCTTTCATTCACTGTGACTGCTTCATCAACAATCATTTTTTAACTTTTGA
The DNA here is from genome assembly GCF_029281585.2 of Gorilla gorilla gorilla. Taxonomy (NCBI): domain Eukaryota; kingdom Metazoa; phylum Chordata; class Mammalia; order Primates; family Hominidae; genus Gorilla; species Gorilla gorilla. The sequence continues at coordinate 169,034,218 of NC_073227.2, read as the reverse complement.
TTGTACTCATTTCCATTTTTAAATTGTTCATTTGTTTTGAAATGTTGTTTTGGATGTCTGTTGTCTTAGCTCAGCAAGCTCCCTTAAAGAATCATATTTAGTCACTTTATTTTTGAATTCCCATTTTACTGAATAGTTCTATAGAGATTAATTTTAGTAAGTTCATTTCTTCTCTTTCTTAGATCAGTATTTCTTCCAAAATAGATTATTGATGTACAGTTTACATTTTTCCCTCCTGCTGCAATACATTTGTAGATTCCACACTGGGTATTTTGGTTAGTTAATTTCAATTACATAAATATTTTAAGTGGACAGCTTTGTTAACACTTTTTATTCACACCACTACACCAGGGGTGTCAACTTCTTGAATCTCTTCCCATGTTTTGGATATCTGTGTTATTCTTCCGTGCACTACAGTTTTGCCTGCTCAGTGTTCTGTCACGTGAGAGAATGGTTATTAGTCGGCTGGGGCTGCTATGACAGAATACCACAGACAGGGTAACGACAGAAATTTATCTTCTCACACTTCTGGAGGCTGCAAGTCCAAGACCATGGTGCTGGCAGGGCTAGCTTCTCCTGAGGCCTCCCTCCCTGGCTTGTGGATGGCTGCTTCTCCCTGTTCCCTCACAACATGGCCTTTGCTCTGTGCATGTACCTCTTAAGGACACCAGGCCTATAGGGTTAGGACCCCACCTTCATGACCTCATTTCACCTAATTACTTCCTTCAAGACCCTGCCTTCGAATACAGTTACAATGGTTAAAGTTAGGGCTTCAACATATGAATTTTGGGAGGGGTCACAGTTTAGTCCATAACAAATGGGTACAGGGAGGATGAGGATTCAGCCAGGCATCTATGCAGCCTGGTCATTGCCCTCATTGCTGTGGTTTTGCTAACACACTTCAAGCTGTGTTCACTCCCCTGACTGGGCTGTACACGATTCCAACAGAAGCTCTGGTCCTTCAGTCCCCCAGGGAGTCTCAGTCTCAGATGGCCAGTCTGGGCCAGTTTATCATCCACTTCCTAGCATTCTCAAGGCACAAGATGGACAGAGTATGAGATGGTCATGTTAAGACAATCACATTGGAAGTTATGAGGGTAGGAAAGGAAACATCCCCCTCTATCTCAGCGTTCATCTTTCCCACCTTCCTCTCCTGAGGCAATTCATTTTTTATTTAGTTTCCATTTTGATGTTTTGTTTTCGACTGCCTTTCTGTTTATTGCTGGAGATGGCTAACTCTGGGTGTTTATGATAGAGGTTCCCATAGGCCACATCCTAGCTATTCTCTCCTTTCTCTGAAAAGAGGAGGACAATCAGGATGAGCCGGTACCTTTGTGGAAGTTGCAAGTCTTTACCCAAAGCTGCCCAAACCATCTCCTGCACCTACTTCTAAAGAAGAGCTTTTTGAGTATTTCACACATACAGGCCCCCTGTGGAAGGTCAAGTTGGGAGTATAAAAGAGATGGACCACCAGGCGCAGTGGCTGATACCTGTAATCCCAGCACTTTGGGAGGCCGAGGCGGGCGGATCACGAGGTCAGGAGATGGAGACCATCCTGGCTGACATGGTGAAACCCCATCTCTACTAAAAATACAAAAAAATTAGCCGGGCGTGGTGGTGGGCGCCTGTAGTCCCAGCTACTCGGGAGGCTGAGGCAGGAGAATGGCGTGAACCCAGGAGGTGAAGCTTGCAGTGAGCAGAGATCGCGCCACTGCATTCCAGCCTGGGTGACAGAGCAAGACTCCGTCATAAAAAAAAAAAGAGAGAGAGATGGCCCATGCAAATTTTTGGAAATTTTGTTTGCTGGTCTCTAGCCTTTGTCTCTGACTGATACCAGGTTATTATTTTTTCTTCTAACCTACTGGTGGTCTGTATTGTAAGGCTGACAAATCTGTCTTTACTCTGTCATCTTAAAACATGTTTGAGATATCTGTTTTAGATAATAATAAGTAGACAAGAAATAATGCTGGTAAATACATAAGGAAAACATAATATACGGTAACATGTGGCAAGCTCTAACTTGATAAGCTTCCCTACTCCTCCCACACTCCACACTGTAAGTAGATCACATATTTTTATTACAGTATTTTAATATCACCCTTGCTGTTTTCACCTAGAGCCAGGGTTTCTAACCAAGTCTATTCACAGACTTTGGAGTTACTGTGTGCCCTTAAATCGTATATGAATGGTGTATACGCATTGGTATGTTTTCAGAAAGTGGATTATCTTTCATCAAATCCTCAAAAGGATGTGAAACATAAAAACTGGTTATCACTGACCTAGAGGAACGAATGGGAAGGCTGCCAAGAATGGGTAGCAATGGAGAATGAAAAACAATTTATAACAGTTTGGATCTATCTCAATAATAAAATAAAGTAAAAGGGTTTTAAGTTACATAGAATGTGGATAAAAACACATAGACTTCCAAAAAAGTTACACTGTGGATCTGTCTGTGGCCCTAGAAACACAGTTCTGCAGGAACCACAGAATAATACGATTACACACAAGAAACAATTCTCATTCGGAGGACCTTTCCACGTCGACCCATCAATAAGTACAGCTTACTCTGTGCTTATTAGCACATTAAGCACAAATAATCTAATTCCTTCATTAAATGATGAAAATAATGACTAATCCTCTTAGCGGTCATTTCCCCCCATTTCCACCTAAACATAAATGACATTCCAGAGAAATCAAGTATTTGAAGCCTTTCCTAGGAGAATGTTTCAACTTTTACGTATTGCTGGGGCAGAGAAATACAGACAATTGCCTAAGAATGGGATAGCCTACAAATAAATTCCATTTTCAATCTACGAATAAAGCAATGTTGATTCAGCAACAAATTAAAGAGTACAGGAGATGGATATTGAGAATAACATTGAGATTACGATCCACATTTTGAGTTTCTGATGTCAACTGTTTCTTTATATGAACATATACAGAATTAGTATCATTCACAAAGGATTATAAATCTTCCCCATAACCTATTAATCCAACTACTTTAGAGATTTACTTTGGCACAGGCTAAAATCTGTAGCCCATGTGCACTTTTGGTAATTAAGAATAAGTAATAATGATGACAAACACCACACCAGCTGTGCAAGGATTAACAAGAACTTTCTTGTGCACACAGCCAGGCACCGGCATGTGTGGCTCAAGCAACTATATAAAGCTCAGGACTTTATGAAATCAAATACAGGGATTTCCTTTCTTACTCCCACACATTCCAACAGAGACATACATAAGCACTTTTGTGCAATTTAAACTTGAAGCCATCCATGTAGTAATGTTGACTGAAACACTATGCATCATTTAAGCTCAAAAGGAAAAAAATACAGCCTTGTTTTTCTTGGGACAGTAGAAAGACCACAAGGAACTTTCTAACTGTGTGGCTTAGCTGCCCGAAATCCCTTTTGGAAGAAGTCAGGCTATAAATGAATAAAGCAAGCTGTGTGACCTTGGGCAAGTTAATTTCAGCTCTCCAAGCTTCATTTTCTTGCATTGATCTGTAAACTGCAGATACATCAATACTATCTATCCTTTCAGGGTTGGCTGTTGATTCACGGTTTGCATGAACTAGAGCTTGCCCATATCTGAAACACCAGCTCCTCATTGAGCCTTTAATGCCTACCCTCTCCCCCAAGCAGACTAGAATGCTTAGGAAAAAGAGTTTTGTATTTCATAATTATATCCATTATATCCTCTGCAGGCCTACTACTGTGAATGGAATAGGTAAATCTTCTGAAGACACAACTATGTTGACTCACAAATAAATGCTTAGTACACGAAGTCTTTAAATTGCAGAAATGGTGTTAACCTGGCTTTGAACAAAGCAAACGACAGGCTCCTTGTAGGTCCAAACTCAGACGATCTCCAGACCATGCTACTGGGTTTCTACTGTGTCACAGTTGCACAGCTGACTTTCTCACTAAATACTGGACTTCTAGAAAGCGTGACATGCTTTTTTAATCTTCTGTATCTGTTCACATAGCAGCTTAATGTTTGCTGAATAAATTAATAATTGTATACAAGGATGCTAGCAACAAGTATCAGGTCATTTAACTATTGTTATGAATAATTTCAGACATAAATGCAAGGAAAAAGAATAATATGATGAACTCCTACATACATCATCACCTAGCCAAATCAATTACTAACTCATGACCAATCTTAGTTCATCTATATTCCCACCCTTAAAACTATTGTGAAGCAAATTCCAGGCAGAGTACAGATCTTTAGAGCTTCCAGTGGTTAGGTTTGACTCTGCTCTAGAATTCTAGATAAATGTATCTCTGTCATATCAAGAAAAACTTACAGAATACTGCATGACAATCAAAAGAATTCATCACTATCTGGTCAAGAAAGAAGAAGATATAAACAAAAGCAAAAGCCAAACCCTACTCCCAAATCATTATGAATTAGGTATGCATAGGTAAGATATTGAAAGAAGGTAATTCTACAAATATCTGCATAAGAAGTAGTAATGACTAATGACTAATAACGTCCTGAAAGACAGAGGTGCCTTCTTCAATACGCCCTCCAATCAGTTTCTTTCTTTCTTCTTCATTCAGGCAGAAGGCTGAATACCAGAGCATCGCAAAACAATAGATGATGGGTGTCTTTCATTACTTAAGTAGAACGTCCCATGGTACAAGCTCATACCTTCCATGGCCATCTTAAATGACTTGAAGATGGCTCATGGGAGGAGGAAAATGGCACTAATACTGGATGGCAGAAGTCTAGAAATTGTTTTAAACCTTTTTATTAAAAGGCTTTTTCGGCCAGGTGCAATGGCTCACGTCTGTAATCCCAGCACTCGGGGAGGCCGAGGCAGGTGGGTCACCTGAGATCAGGAGTTCAAGACCAGCCTGGCCAACATGGTGAAACCCCGTCTCTACTAAAAATACAAAAATTAGCTGGGCTTGGTGGTGGGCGCCTGTAATCCCAGCCTCTCAGGAAGCTGCTACAAGAGAATGGCTTGAACCCGGGAGGCGGAGGTTGCAGGAAGCGGAGATAGCGCCATTGCACTCCACGCTGGGCAACAGAGCGAGACTCCTTCACAAAAAAAGTTAAATTTAAAAATACAAAATAAAACGCTTTTTAGAGAAAAATCCAAAAGACAAATAGAGGGAGCAGATCTGGGAGGGGTGGTCAGTGTGACTCAGTGTGAAGGGGGAAGTTTGACCAGATGTAGACGAGAGAGCAGGACAAACGTGGCAACACCTGGCTTCTCCAGAAAATGTGGGGACCGAACGACAGCATGCAATCAGACTTAGGGGTGGAAGGAGAAAGAAAGCTCACAGAGTTGATTCTGCCCTTCAGGGTCACTCTCAAAGAGAAATCAACCAACTGGAAAGCTAAAACAAGGAGCGCTTTTGAGGGACTTTTCATCCTGTGCCAAATTAATCCAGTGACATAAGACTGCATGGCTTGTAATTTCCTTAACCCATAATGACCACATTCTTCTGGATTCCCAGGCTCCACACTGAAGTTAATCCGCACTTTTTGAATGTGGCTGACAATTCTCACTTCACCTATAGAACGGGGAGACCCTGCCAAAGCAAAAGAGGAAAGGCTATGAATCTTTATGACAGAGAGCATCCTTGCAGGAGAACCAGAATGTCATCCTCTTCCCTGCTCCTAAGTTCCTCACTGCGGCAGTTAAAAGGTACTCAGTGTGCAGAAAAAGAGTAAACACAGCAGGCCTGAGCCTGCTATCCTTAGAAAGGCCTGCCTGCAAACTTGGACCTGTTTTGGCATCTGGGAACTTGGCTGGTACACAGTTCTATAAACTGATATAAAACATTCCCTAAATGGTTAGGGTGTATCCCATGTGCCCAAACTGTTTGTACAAAAATGTGCATGTGCAGGTGTCATGCTGAATACCTCCTTGCCTTCTGGGAGCCTGGAATTTTGGTACACACTAGGTAAAGGATGCGCATGTGACTATCTCCCAACAAAAACCTTGGGCACTTAGTCTCTAATACCTGGGCTTTCTTGGACTGAAACATCATCCACTTGGGGCTGCATTTTTGTTGCTGGGGAAGAGTAAGCTCCATAAGGCCCCTCCTGGGAAAAAACATGAGGAAGCCGGGATGTGGATTTGGATTGCTGCAGATGCCACCTGTGTCTTTTTCTCTTATGATCTGGCTGCATATCCTCACTACAGGGCTGCCTTCAATCTAACTGTGAGTGCAACTAAATGCAGAGTCTCACAGGTCCTTCCAGTAAATCTCCAGACAAAGACGTGGCCCTAAGGACCTCTAACATACCCAGAGAAGCGGGCCCTAGACCTAATGGAAAGACTTCTATTTGTTTTCTTTTTTTTTTTTTTAGGTTCAGGGGTACACATGCAGGTTTGTTATATAGACAAATTGTGTGTCACGGGGGTTTGGTGTAAAGGTTATTTTGTCACCAAGGTGAAAAGCATAGTAAACAATAGGTAGTTTTTCTTGTTTTTCTATTGAGACAGGGTCTCTCTCTGTCACTCAGGCTGCAGTGCATGGTGTGATCATGGCTCACTGCAGCCTCGACCTCCTGGTCCCAAGCAATCCTCCCACCTCAGCCTCCCAAGTAGCTGGGACCACAGGTATGCACCACAACACCAGGCTCGTTTTTCTGTATTTTTGTAGAGACAGGGTTTCACCATGTTGCCCAGGCTCTAATAGGCAGTTCTGTGATCCTCATGCTCCGACCTCCCTCGTCCCTCAAGTAAACCCCGGTGTCTGTTGTTCCCTTTTTTGTGTCCCTATGTACTCAATGTTTGGCTCCTGTTTATAAGTAAGAACAGGTGATAATTTTCTGTTCTTATGTTAGTTCACTTAATAGACCTCCAGCTCCATCCATGTTGCTGCAAAGGACATGATCTTGTTCTTTTTAGTACTCCATGGTGTATATGTGCCACATTTCCTTTATCTGGTCTACCACTCATGGGCATTTGGATTGATTCCATCGAAAGACTCCTACTTGGAGGACCCTCTGTAGAGGCCCGCTTCATCAAGTGGCCATGTTGCCCACTCTGACTTTTAGTTATCTTGGAAATTGGAAGATTAACTGAAGTCTAGCAGAACTGGAACTGTCATGCCCCCACGTGCCTGAGCTAAGACTGTTAGCCCTTAGTTTAGCCATTTTCTGGCTAACATTCATTCGTCAAAATGTTTAGTTAGGTAGGATGTTACTGTTTGCCATTCCAAAGATACAGGAACTGAGATTTGTGCAAACGCTTACCTACTGGTTATCACTAACTAAATGCAGCATTTGTGCTTCTGAATGTTTTGAATTTGGGAGACATTCGTAAGAATTCAAATGAGATAATGAGGTTGCACCATGAAGACCTGACCTGAAGGACAGGGTGCCTTCTTAATCTGCCCTCCAATCAATTTCTTTCCTCCTCCTCATTCAGGCAGAAGGCTGAATATCAGGAGTGTTGCGGGAAGTCAGGGACCCCAAACGGAGGGACCAGCTGAAGCCATGACAGAAGAATGTGGATTGTGAAGATTTTATGGACATTTATTAGTTCCCCAAATTAATACTTTTGTAATTTCTTATGCCTGTCTTTACTGCAATCTCTAAACATAAATTGTAAAGATTTCATGGACACTTATCACTTCCGCAATCAATATCCTTGTGATTTCCTATGCCTGTCTTTGCTTTAATCTCTTAATCCTGTCAGCCGAGAAGGATGTATATCGTCTCAGGACCCTGTAATAATTGCGTTAACTACACAAATTGTACAGCATGTGTGTTTGAGCAATATGAAATGTGGGCACCCTGAAAAAAGAACAAGATAACAGCAATTGTTCAGGGAATAAGAGAGATAGCCCTAAACTCTGACCGCCAGTGAGCCAGGCAGAACAGAGCCATATTTCTCTTCTTTCAAAAGCAAATGAGAGAAATATCGCTGAATTCTTTTTCTCAGCATGGAACGTCCCTGAGAAAGAGAATGCGCACCTAGGGGTAGGTCTCTGAACTGCCCCCCCCCCGCCCCCAGGGCGTACCTGTCTCTTATGGTCAAGATTGCAGAGGTGAAATAAACTCCAGTCTCCCATAGCGCTCCCAGGCTTATTAGGAAGAGGAAATTCCCACCTAATAAATTTTGGTCAGACCGGTTGATCTCAAAACCCTGTCTCCTGATAAGGTGTTATCAATGACAATGGTGCCCGAAACTTCATTAGCAATTTTAATTTCACCTCCATCCTGTGGTCCTGTGATCTCGCCCTGCCTCCACTTGCCTTGTGATATTCTATTACCCTGTTAAGTATTTGATGTCTGTCACCCACACCTATTCGTATACTCCCTCCCCTTTTGAAACTCCCTAATAAAAACTTGCTGGTTTTTGTGGCTTGTGGGGCATCACGGATCCTACCAATGTGTGATGTCTCCCCTGGACGCCCAGCTTTAAAATTTCTCTCTTTTGTACTCTGTCCTTTTATTTCTCAAGCCAGTCGACACTTACGAAAATAGAGAAGAACCTACGTGATTATCGGGGCAGGTCCCCCCATAAGGAGCGTCCAAAACAATGGAAGGTGGGTATCTTACATTATTTAAGTAGAACGTCTTTTGGTATAGGCTCATACCTTCCATGGCCAAACTCAGGAATGATTATCTTAATAGGAGGTTTCCTTGGTGGCTGGCCCCAGGTGGGGAAAGGAACACAGCATCACTGACAGAATAAAGCATGAGTCTGAGGTGAGGGGCATCTTTACCTCCTCTCCTCTCAGTTCCTACACAGAAGTGCGGGGGAAAAGTCAACACTAAAAGGCCACAAAGGCTGACTCTGAAGAAATGTTCTAGACCCCATTTTTTTATGGATCATGCTGCAGCTCTTGGTTTCCCCATGGTTCTAGGTTCCTAACCTGAGAAGTCCCCAAAATTCCTGAAAGTGTATACACTTTTTGGTGTGTGTGTATATACAAACATTCAATTTTCTGGAAACAGAACCCAAAGCTCTCATCACATTTTTAAAGTAGGTCTTCATGTACCAAAGCTTCAGAGCTAGATAGAGGAAAAGGCTGTCAGATGGAGGAGGGAACCGTAAAATGCTACCTGACCAAATGAACGGCAGGCCAGAGGACCGGCCAGGAGATGTAGAAGAATGCAAGGCACAGAATAGAGACTAAGATCTCAGAAAACATGATCTAGTAAATGAAATTAGTGGAAGTTCAGAGGAAAGCTACTTCCGGTTTAAACTGTGGGCTGAGAAAACTGAAAAATAAAGTTAAACAAGTTTTAGCCATAAAATTTTGGGAGTCAACCAATAGGCTCAGGTTTGAATGGCTTCAAAGAGCCAGTTTCTACCTAAAACTATGTTGACCAGACACACACGCTCCATCTGTTTTCCTAAGGACTGGGCCTAAGAAGCAGCCAGCCTCAGGGACAGGCAGGAGACACCTGCAGTAAGGGAAATAAAAACTACACTGAGTTAAACCAAACTCACTGAGTAAACTATGTATCTGTAACTTTATTGAACTGCAAGTGCCTCACACTCTGTATTTTCTCACACTGCTGGAGAGATGATTTGGTTGCAACCAAAACTTTGCCAAAGTGGCATAAGTAAAAGTGGATTTATTAAAAGGAATCAGCAGGAAGTAACAAGAGCTGGGACTCAAGACTGCCTTGGATTAGTAATGAGAGGCCATCAAGAGTCAAGGCAGCAAGTCTCCACTTCTCACCCACTCCTCTTCTCCCTCCTGAGGAGCTGCCAGGTTCTCTCCCCATCACTGCCTTTTCTCTGTTCTGCCTACACCTGACCCAGCACAGAGATGTCTTCAGTCCCAAAGCCCAGAGACAACCTCATAGTAACTGGCTCAGTCTCCCCAAATCCTAATTCTCAATTTCTAGCAGAGAGAATCTGTCTCAGCTCAGATCACAGTCTGATAATTCATGTGCTTAGCTCTGTGTCAGCGGCAGACCCAGAGAAGACAGGCACCAAGCCTCACTAACACAGCAGAAGGGGTTCATGTCCACAGTGAGCAGTTCTCAGTGCTGCTGGGCTGTCACCTGAAGGAAATACTTGTACCAAATGACTACAGGGCACTACAGACTGAGGAGGGACCCAGAAAAAGGTAAAAAGAGGAAGTGGCTATGCGTTCAGAGTCTAGAAAAATACCCTTCTCCCAATCCTGCCGATCTAGAAGGGGAAGGAAATCATTCCAGAAAAAATTTTTTAAAAACTTCTCTACAAGTATCCTAGTCTGATGTAAATGGCTATATGATTATAGAAGCTTCAACAGTATATGTATTAATGTATACTTCATCATTCTTAATTACAATGATTTTGCTGAAAGCATGTAGCTTATTCTCAATACATTTGTTTACAGTTTAGAAAAGTTAGTTTTTCATATATTATGTGATACTCCATGTTTATCTTTCCCCACTTAGTCTATCTGGTGTAATTTTAGATTTCTGAAAATATATTTGAGACATCCAAATATTCTATTTTCAGTGATTCAGTTCAATCCGCAATAATCCCGTTATCTGCTGTTTCTGAGGATCAGTGTAGCCTATTAAAGAGTCACAACGAAGACAAAAGGTTTTTACCTAAAGCCATTTCGAATGGAAGGAGCAGCAGCAGAGTCTAGGGCTTAAGAATCCACCTCCAAAGCCAGACAGCCTGGGTCTGAATCCCCACTTACCAACTGTGTGAATTTGGCAAAATTCTTCACCTAAACTTCAGTTTCCTCCGTTTGTAAAGCAGGGATGAAAGTAATGTCTACCTTTCAGAGTTGTTGAGCAGGATCTGAATCACGATGTACTTTACAGAATATGAGCACTTAGTAAATGTGAGACATACTCTTATTCTATATGAATTATATTGATGGTGATGAAGATGAGGAGGAAGATGGTAACCAGAGAGGCCTGACACTGTCTGAAGATCCTAGAGAGACTGTCTTGGCTGTGGGGTGTACGTCACCCTGGAGACAGCACACTAAAAGCAGTATGAGGAGAGGGTAGGTGACCAGGGGAGAGGAGTTTGCTTTCCTGTCATTACCTTCTAGCTGTAAAAATCAGTTAACCCCTTGATTTTCTCAAAAAGCAAACAAGTAATTGCAGTCATTTAATATTAAATGCATATATTTGTATATACTTCATCAGACAACAACAGTGGAAGAGCTAAGGGACAGGCTTTGGAAACAGAGTGGGCTCAAATCCCAGTTCGGCCATTTTTAGTTCTGTAACCTCGAGCAAGTTGATGACCCTCCATGAGCTTCATGTGTCTCATTTGGAAATGGCAGTGAGAGGCATGGAGTAGCTCACTTCATCCCTGTAACCACTCCATCAGGGAGGTAGTTCCGTTTTTCTTATTTCATAGATGAGGAAACTGATAATGAGGTTAAACCGGTCACTTAAGTCCCTCAAAAGTCACATGACCTTTTTTTCCCCAAGATGACAGATGAGAGGCTTTCCGCATACCTCAGCCACTTGCAAATAGCAAAATAGTGCATAAAGATAAACTCTGCGAGCTTTAATTCAAACAGGAAAACGGAAATCCACTTCAACATCAAAGGACACCCCAGACTCCAGAGAGGAGAAGGTGGGCAAACAGCCTCCATGATGGCATCTGGCTGGTAAAAGTGAGTGAAGCCTCAATACATAAGAGGCAGAGGACCTCCCGCTGTCATTTCCCTTACTGCTAGGGATCCGCACAACCCAGGCCGAGGGAGAGCACTTTGTTTCTCTTCAGCCTTGGAGCTAACTTGGGGAGAAGCTTACAGACGCTGAGACGGACACACTGAGAAAAGCTGCATGTATTTTCTCAGAACCAGGAATGACAAGGGGATGCCATTTTTAATCCAGGCTCAAACAAGGCAGTCATTCTTCAGCAATTTGGCAGTGTGGTCATGCAGACAATTTAGTCTTGGATCAAATATTGCAGCATTTGCTCTGCAGCAGGGGAAAGGCCTCCACAGCCAAAACTGAGCAACAAATATAGAAAGTAACCCAACAGTAGGTACTAGAATTGTGCTCTCCCCCATCACAGGTCCAAAAGTAAGAGGAGAGTCACTGTAGCCATGGTTTGTCTGGGCAATGAGGCGTGCAGACAGAGCCAGCTTGGTGACCTGGAACTGGTTTGCATGTGTCCCTGCTGGGTGCCCAGCCTCCTCTCCTGAGGTTATGGTGCAGCAGGGCCTTCTACACTCCACCCCCAGGCAGATTTCCATGCATTCAGAGCACCTGCTCACCTGGATCAGTAGCCTGAGCCACGCATCTTTCCTGTGCAGAGACCGTGGTACAGTGAGGCCCTCTCTTCCCCACACCCAGGAGTATCTCCAGGCATTCAGAGCACCCACTTGCCTGGATCTGCAGCCAGAGCTACCCTTCCCTTCTTGTGCAGAGACTGTGGTACAGCAGGGCCCTCTCTGCTCCATACCCAAGCAGATCTCCTGGCACCTGGAGGACCCACTCTCCTGGATGAGATTAGGCAGCTCCACTGCCTCATGCAGAGAACTTGAGACCAGGTGAGGTTCCCAGCTCCACACCTAGGCACATCTCTATGTGCCTAGTAGCCACCCATTGGACCACCCCCTCAAAGCTGATGCTCGGACCTGCCATTGGGGGACCTGTAGGTGGGCCTGCCTGGTCTGGCCTGCCCATCTTGAAGCCCTCCTCCAGGTTGGAGCAGGGCGCTCAGACCACTGTGCACTCCACAGATTGGCCCTGAGGCAACAGAGAGCTTCCCCAGTAAACAAGGATCAAGTTTCTACTCAACTATATTGGCCACAGCTGGCTCTTAACCCAAAAGCCACTTCTTGGCCTGGACGTTGAATGGCACAACACAATAAGAAATCAGACATAAGCACACAGCACTCAGGAACGAGGTTAGTCTCCTGAGACCACTGCCCCCTGGTCCTACAGGAGGCAGTGAGCCTGCTCACAAGCCACCACAGAAATGCTATTTATAACCAAAGAACTCAAACAGACACCTTGCCAGTGAAAGCAGCCAGATCTGGAGACCCAACTCTTGGTGTGGTCCTCCCACAAGGGAGGTGGCAGCATAGCCTCCAAAGGCCACCGTGGGTCAAAGGAAACACGGGCATGGCATTAGCCGCTAAAGGTGGCACCACCACAGCCCTGGAACGAACATGGAGAGAGGGTCGTCTCATACTCCCTTCCCACCTCCTCAATGTGCTGTGGCGGACTTGGCAGTGCATCCTCCTACTGGGGCCTGGAGAGTCTAGGCTGAAAGAAACTGCTTCCTGGGGCTTCTCCAGTGGCTCCAGCCGCTGAACGCGAATGTGCACTGGGGGAGGGCGCTTTTCATGCTTCTCTGTTGCCTCCCTCTGCCCATTCCCCAGGCAGCTATTACTCTTAAGCGCCATCTACTGGACTGCAGCTTAAACAACACCACCAAACAAAATTACACCCCTACCAGCAACAAAGGAGAAAGCCACTGTAGGAACCTCTCTGCAACCAAGGAACTCATAAACAGCCTTGGAACTCTGAAAATACCCAGAAACGTAGCCAAACAATCACACACAATATACACCACAGTAACAGCCCCAAGGGCAAAAAGAATAAAAAAATCAAGAACTCTCATCCAAACAATAACAAAATCAAAAAAAAGAAAACATCAGTTCTTTCAAATGAGAAGAAACCAGCATAAGAACTCCAGCAGTAGAAAAAGCCAGACTGTTTTGTCACTTTCAAAGGATCCCACTAACTCCCCAGCAATGGATTCTAACCGGAATGAATGTCTGAAATGACATATAAAGAATCCAGAATATGGATAGCAAAGAAATGCAACAAGATCAAAGAGAAAATTGAAATCCAAGACAAGAAACAACACAAAAATGACTCAAGATTGAAAAGATGACATAGCTATGTTAAGAAGGAACAAAACAGAACTTCTAGAATTGAAAAATTCACTATAGGAATTTCAAAATACAGTTGGAAGTCTTAACGGCAGATGAGACCATGCAAAAGAATTTCAGAACTCAAAAATCAGTGCTTCAAATGAACCCAGACAAAAATTAAAAAAAAAAAAAAAGAATTTTAAAAAATGAACAGGCCGGGCGCACTGGCTCACGCCTATAATCCCAGCACTTTGGGAAGAGGAGGCGGGCAGATCACGAGCTCAGGAGATGGAGACCATCCTGGCTAACACAGTGAAACCCCATCTCTACTAAAAATACAAAAAATTAGCCAGGCGTGGTGGCGGGCGCCTGTAGTCCCAGCTACTCGGGAGGCTGAGGCAGCAGAATGGCGTGAACCCGGGAGGTGGAGGTTGCAGTGAGCCGAGATCGTGCCACTGTACTCCAGCCTGGGCAACAGAGTGAGACTCCGCTTCAAAAAAAAAAAAAAAACAAAAAAACAAAAAAAACAAAGCAGCCAGGCACAGTGGCTCATGCCTGTAGTCCCAGCACTTTGGGAGGCCGAGGCGGGTGGATCTTTTGAGCCCAAGAGTTCAAGACCAGCCTAGGCAACATGGTGAGACCCCCATCTCTACAAAAAATGCAAAAACTTAGCAGTGCATGGTCATGCACACCTGGAGTCCAGCTACTAGGAAGACTGAGGCGGAAGAATCACCTGAACCCAGAAAGTCGAGGCTGCAATGAGCCGTGATTATACCACTGCACTCCAGCCTGGGCGAGAGTAAGACCCTGTCTCGAAAATTCAAGAAAAAAAAGAAAGTAAGTAAGTATTTGAGAAATATGAGATTATGTAAAACAACCAAATGTATACCTTATTGGCATTCCTGAGAGAAAAGAAGAGAAAATAAGCAGCTTGGAAAACATATTTGGGGATAAAATTCAGGAAAATTTCCCCAATCTTGCTTGAGAGGTTAAAATGCAGATATAAGAAATCCAGGCTAGGTGTGGTGGCTCACACCTGTAATCCCAACACTTTGGGACACCGAGGCAGGAGGACTGCTTGAGCCAAGGAGTTCGAGACCAGCCTGGGCAACATAGGCAGACCCCATCTCAACATAAAATACCAAAAAAAAAAAAAAAAAAAAGATTTAGCTGGGTGTGGTGGCACATGCCTGTAGTCCCAGCTACAGTCTTAGGAAGCTGACACGGGAGGGTTGTCTGAGCCTGGGAGGAGGTCAAGGCTGCAGTGAGCCGTGATTGCACCACTGCACTCCAGCCTGGGCAACAGAGTGAGACCCTGTCTCAAAAAGAAAAAAAAAAAAAAAAAAGAAAGAAAGAAAAGAAACCCAGGGAACTCCTGTGAGATACAAGACGACCGAGTCCAAGGCACATAGTCATCAGACTTTCCAAGATCAACGCAAAAGAAAAAATCTTAAAGGTAGCTACAGAAAAGGATCATGTTACCTATAAAAAGAAACCCATCAGAATGACAGCTGACTTCACAGAAGAAACTTTATAAACCAGAAGAGACAGGGGGCTGAGGCAAAAGGATCACTTGAGCCTGGGAAGTCAAAGCTGCAGTGACCCATACTCATACCACTGCACTTCCAGCATGGGTGATGGAGCAAAACCCTGTCTTTTAAAAAAAGACTAAAAATAAAAGACATAGGGTGGCAAATTGAATTTTAAAACCAAGATCCGTCCTTCTGCTGTTTGCAAGAGACCCATCTCACATATGATCACGCCCCTGGGCTCAAAGTAAAGGGATGGAGGAAAATCTACCACACAAATGGAATCGAAAAAGAGCAAAGGTCCCTACTCTTATACATATATCAGAAAATATAGACTTTAAACCAACAACAGTAAAAAAAGGACAAGTAAGAGCATTACATAATGATAAAAGGTTAAATTCAACAAGAAGATTTAACTATTCTAAATATATTTGCACCCAACACTGGCACACCCAGATTTATAAAACAATTACTTCTAGACCTAAGAGAATACTTTGACAGCCACATAATAATAGGAGGAGACTTCAACACTTCACTGATGGCATTAGACACATCACAGAGGCAGAAAATGAACAAAGAAATTCTGAACTTAAATTCAACTCTTGACTAACTGGACCTAATAGGCATCTACAGAATACCCAACAACCACAGAATAGTCATTCTCCTCATCTGTACATGTAACATTCTCAAAGACTGAACACATGCTGAATCATAAAGCAAGTCTCAATATACTTTTTAAAAACTGAAATCATACCAAGCATCTTCTCAGACCACAATGGAATAAAAATAGAAATTAATACCAAGAGCAACTCTAAAAAACACACAAATACATGGAAACTAAACAACTTACTCCTGAATGACTTTTGGGTAAACAACAAAATTAAGGCAGAAATCAAAAACGTCTTTGAAACAAACAAAAGTAGACATAATATACCAAAATCTCGGAGACATGGCAAAAGCAATGTTAAGAGGAACGTTTACAGCACAAAACACCTACATCAAGTGGAAAGATCTCAAATTAACAACCTAACCTTGTACCTAAAGAAACCAGAAAAACAAGAACTAAACCCAAAGTTAGCAAAAGAAAAGAAATAACTAAAATCGGAGCAGAACTAAATGAAACCAAGACCCAAAAATACCATACTAAAGATCAATAAAATGAAAAGTTGGTTCTCTGAAAGGATAAATAAGATTGATAGGTTGCTAGCTGGATTAACAAAGGAAAAGGAGAGAAGATCCAAATAAGCACAATCAAAAATAACAAAGGTGACATAACAACCGATACCACAGAAATAAAAAAGATCTCCAGAGACTACTATGAACATCTCTATGCACACTGATTAGAAAATCTAGAGGAAGTAGACAAATTCCTGGAAACATACAACCACACAACTTCCCAAAATTGAATCAAGAAGAAAGAGAAATCCTGAACAGACCAATAATGGAGTAATGAAACTGAATCAGTAATTTAAAAAACCTACCAACCAAGAAAAGCCCTGGACGAGATGGATTCACAGCCAAATTCTACCAGGCATACAAAAAAGAGCTGGTACCAATCCTACTGGAACAATTCCAAAAAATAGAGGAGGGAATCCTTCCAAACCCTGTCTTTGAAACCAGTATCATCCTAACACTAAAAGCTGGAAAAGACAAAACAACAACAAAAAACGACGTGCCAATATCTCCAATGAACACAGATGCAAAAATCCTCAACAAAATACTAGTAAACCAAATCCAGCAGCATATCAGAAAGTTAATTTGCCATGATCAAGTAGGCTTTATTCCTGGGATGTAGCAGTGGTTCATCTACCCAAATCAATAAACGTGATTTACCACATAAACAGAATTAAAAACAAAAACTATATGATCATCTCAATAGACACAGAAAAAGCATTTGATAAAATCCAATATGTCTTCATGATAAAAAGAAAAAAACCAACAAACTAGGCATTGAAAGAAGATACCTCAAAATAATAAAAGCCATTTATGATGAACCCACAGCCAGCATCATACTGAATGAGTAAAAGCTGGAAGCACTTTCCTTAAGAACCGGAACTAGACAAGGGTGTCCACTCTCACCATTCCTATTCAACATACTAGAAGTCCTACCCAGAGCAATCAGGCAAGAGAAAGCAAAGGCATTCCAAATAGGAAAAGATGAAGACAAATTATCTGTCTCCACTGACAATATGATTCTCTACCTGGAAAACCCTAAAGATGATGCCAAAAGACTACTAGATCTGATTAACAACTTCAGCAGAGTTTCAGGATACAGGATGCGAAGTCAACATATAAAAATCAACATTTCTTTATATCAGTAACATCTGAGCTGAGAAGTAAATCAAGAATGCAATCCCATTTACAATAGCCACACACCTACACAAAAACCCAGGCATATATTTAACCAAGAAAGTGAATGATGTCCATGAGAAGAACTATAAAACACTGCTGAAAGATATCACAGACAATACAAATAAATGGAAAAGCATTCCATGCTCATGGGTTGGAAGAATCAGTATCATTAAAATCTCCATACCACCCAAAGCAATCCACAGATTCAACATTACTTCTATCAAATTGCCAATGTCATTTTTCAGAGAATTAGAAAACACTTTTCCAAAATTCACATGGAATGAAAAAAAAAGCCTCAACAGTCAAGGCAATCCGAAACAAAAAGAACAAAGCCGGCTTCAAACAATACTACAAGGCTACAATAACCAAAACAGCATAGTATGGGCACAAAAATAGGACATATGGACCAATGGAACAGAACACAGACCCCTGAAATAAAGCCGTACACCTACAACCAAGTCACCTTTGACACAGTTGACAAAAAACAAGGGGGAAAGGACTTCCTATTCAATAAATGGTGCTGAGAAAACTGGCTAACTCTATGCAGCAGAATGAAACTAGACTACTACCTCTCATCATATACAATAAATTAACTAAAGATGGAGTCAAGACTTGAATGTAAGACTTCAAACTATAAAAATTCTAGAAGAAAACCTACGAAATACTCTTCCAGATAGTCGCCTAGGCAAAAAATTTATGAAGACCCCAAAAGCAAATCCAACAAAATCAAAAATAGACAAACGGGACTTAATCTAAAGGGCTTCTGCACAGCAAAAGAAACTCTCAACAGAGGAAACAGATAATCTACAAAACGGGAGAAAATATCTGCAAACTATGCATCTGACAAAGGACTAATTTCTAGAATCTATAAGGAACTGAAATGAATAATTAAGAAAAAACAGCCCCATTAAAAAGTGGGCAAGAGACATGAACAGACACATCTCAAAAGAAGACGGACAAATGGCCAAAAAACATATGAAAAAATTGTTCGACATCATTAATCTTCAGAGAAATGCAAATTGAAACCACAATGAGATACCATCTGTATTAGGCCATTCTCACACTGCTATAAAGAACTACCTGAGACTGGGTAATTTATGAAGAAAAGGGGCTTAATTGACTCACAGTTCCACAGGCTGTACATGAAGCATGGCTGGGAGGCCTCAGGAAAATTACAATCATGGTGGAAGGCGAAGGAAAAGCAAGCACACCTTACTGTGGTGGAGCAGGAGAGAGTGAGCAAGCAAGGGGGGAAGTGCCACACACTTTTAAACCATCAGATCTGAGAAAAACTCACTATCACAGGAACAGCATGGGGAAAATCCACCCCCATTATCCAATCACCTCCCACTAAGTCCCTCCCTCAACACTGGGAATTACAATTCAACATGAGATTTGAGTGGGGACACAGAGCCAAACCATATCACCATCTCACACCAGTCAGAATGGTGATTACTTAAAAAGTCAAAAAATAAGGTGCTAGTGAGGTTGTGGGAAAAAAAGGGAATGCTATACACTGTTGGTGGGAATGCAAATTAGCTCAGCCCCTGTGGAAAGCAGTTGGACATTTCTCAAAGAACTAAAAATAGAACTACCATTCGACCCAGCAATACCTTACTGGGTATATATCCAAAAAAATAAATGAATAAATCATTCCACCCAAAAGACACATGTAGTACTTGTATGTTAATCGCAGCATTATTCACAATAACAAAGACATGGAATCAACAGAGTGCCCATCAATGGTGGAGTGGATAAAGAAAATGTGGTACATATACACCACGGAATACTATGCAGCAACAAAATTAAAAAACCAAAATCATGTCCTTTGCAGCAACATGGATGCAGCTAAAAGTTGTCATCCTAAGTGAACTAACGGAGAAACAGAAAACCAAATACTACATGTTTTCAATTATAAGTGGAAGCTAAATCTTGGGTTTACACAGATATAAAGATGAAAGTAATAGACACTGGAGACTCCAAAAGGGGAGGGGGAGGGGGAGAGAGAGAGAAAGGGTGAAAAAACTTCCTGTTGAGTACTATGTTCACCATATGGGTGACAGGATCAAAGCTCCAACTTCAACATCACGTAATATATCCCTGTAACAAACCTGTACATGTACCCCCAAATCTAAAATAAAATGGAAAAAAAAAAGTCACACAATTGAGTGGAGCTGAGATTTCAACTCAAGGAATTCCACTTTAGAGCCTACTATGCCATATTACACTAAACTGTCTATGGAATGTTCAATTAAATGTCATATAAGGAGCCCAGCCTAGTGCCTGGCACACAATCATCTTTCAATCAGTGTTAGCTATTATAATTATTATTGCTCCCAATTTTATCTTGAGAGATACAAAAAAGACAGCTCTAAAAGCTTTACTTTACAAAGAAAAAATAAATAGTGAGCACTAGCTCAAGGCAAAAAACCAAGCCCATATATACCCAAACTACCCCCTCCCCTCAAGAAAAGGCATCTGATGGTGCCTTCCCTGGAGCCGACCTACACATACGCCACCACACTCGCCCTCTCATTCTTTCCTTCCTATCTTCCCTTCCAAGTACTCTTGGTGTTCCTGGGAATATAAACAACCTAAAAATGCAATGAAGAATAGGGTCATATTCTTCATCATCATTTTTTATTCTGCAAATACTGATTGAATGCCAAGTTCTAAACACTGAGCTAGGCTCCGAGGAGCTCTCTTTGCAGCTCCGCATCTCCAGATGCTTGGGCAGAAAACTTCAGAGTGGGCAGGACCTCAGAGGCCTGCTTTCTTCCACCTCAATCCCATCCCTAACATGAACATGTTCTCATTATTATAAATATTATGAAGTTCTTCTTTCTAGTGAATCAAAAACTCACCTCCTGGCAAGTACTGCTCACTTGTACTCAGTATGCTTTCTTAGACAACACAGAATAAATCTATGCACACTTTATATTGGAGCCCTTCAATTTTCTGGAGACTGCCCCAGTGCTTTATCTATACTGGGCACTAAAATGATGCAGAATGACTCTCTCCTAAATTTGCTCTTATCAAACCACTCTGGTCCCAAGGGAAAATACAATCTACCATTTACAGAGCCACATGACAGCAGAAGCTTCCAATGCCACAGCTAAAGAAAAACAGAATAAGGAAGACAATGTCATTATTATTTTCCTTCTCTCCTTAAAGGAAAGAGAAAGGAAGACAGAAAGTTTCCTGTGCTTTTAAAGTCTCTTTTTAAACACTCCAGAAAATGCAAAGCCCTGCTGAGAAGAAGAAAAAAAAAAAAACCACACACAAAACAGAAAAGTTTTCATAGCAATGCTAAACAAGTCAACATTCATGAAAACTGGGGATGGGGGGGAGTCTGAAAATTTGTCAAATATTCTTGCTATGGGATTTTGACTTCTACACTGAACAGTCAATACTCAGGCAGACACAAAGCTTTTAGAAACTTTGCAGCTTTATTATTGCTGCTGCTATTGTTGTTGTTGTTTAAGACATTTATTTTTCTCTCACATAAAAACTAGTGCTGCCTAGCAACCCAGTGCCAGCAAAGCTAAATCAAGAGCATTTTTGGCTAGATGTTTTTTAAAGAGATTTCTTTTTCCCATTAAATGGCAAGCATGCTGTAAGACTGGAAGACTCTTGCACTTGATGGAAAATGGTTTGGATACTATTCACTCAGTCTCTTTATATATTAAAGAATGACAGAGACCAACCTACGGAAGAGGGATAGGACATATATTGTGTTCGTAGCCACAGGAATGGAGCAGTGGATACTCCTCATCAAAAGCAGTCCACATGTGGCTGTCACTGGGACAGCAGCAAGTTGAGACTGAATGGGAATCCAATTACACCAATGAACCTAGGAGCACCAATGCATTCTACTGATCGTGGCAAAGAGAGGTAGATGCAGGTCATAAAGTTGGTTGCAGGGTTAACAAGAGTAAAACAACACAGTGTGATACTCCTCTATATGTGCACGTAACATTATTCTGGTGTTTACACTGGACACTGCTATGGTCTGACTGCATCCCTCAGAGTTCATATGTTGAAAACATAATCCTCAATGTAGTAGTGTTGAGAGATGTGAGCTTTAAGAGGTCATTAGGTCATGAGCTCCCTGCCCTCACAAATGGATTCATGTTATCTCAGGCATAGGTTTGTAATCAAGAGTAGGTTCCTTAGAAAAGCAAGTTTGGCCCTCACTCACTTGCGCATGCACTCTCTCTGTCACTCCTTTTTCACATGTTCTCTTGTCCTTCTGCCATGAGATGATGCATCAAGAAGGCCCTTGGCAGATGCAGCTCATCAACCTTGGGCTTTCCAGCTTATGGAACTGTAAGAAATGAAATCTCTGTTCCTTCAAAATTACCCAGTCTCAAGTACTGTTATAGCAACACAATACAGACTAAGACATATGGGAAACACATATGCCCTTCTCCCTACTGCTCTGTCTAGGTTCCTCTGTGACTGGAGGACACACACTACTCGGGGACTTTGAAGCACATGTTGCAAACAAGGATAAATCAAAGTGCCATGAAGACACCTCTGGGCAGTACAAGGCCATCCTCCACTGTCACACCAAAAAAAAGACACATTCTACCACAGTCCCTATTACAAAGGCTAAAATGCTTATTACAAAGTTATAAAGAATCCTTTTCCAGGAAATGTTTAATGTACATGAAATGTAATTGTCCCTTCGCACAAAGTCATCCACAAAAACTGTAATACATAAAGGCTATGATATGGTTTGGCTGTGTCCCCACCCAAATCTCATCTTGAATTGTAGCTCCCATATTCCCACATGTTGTGGGAGGGACCCAGTGGGAGATAATTGAATCATGGAGGTGGGTCTTTCCTGTGCTATTCTCATGATAGTAAGTCTCATGAGATCTGATGGTTTTATAAAGGGGAGTTTCCCTGCACAAGTTTTCTTGTCTGCTGCCATGTAAGATATGCCTTTCACCTTCCGCCATGATTGTGAGGCCTCCCCAGCCCTGTGGAACCGTGAGCCCATTAAACCTCTTTCATTTGTAAATTTCCCAGTCTTGGGTATGTCTTTATCAGCAGCCTGAAAACAGACTAATACAGGCTAATACTAGGAAAAAACCTCCTGATCATCAGGAAATCAATGAAACATCAGAGCACACTGAAGTACTACACAAAGCTAAGGTCAACCAAAGCACATTTTACATATCTCATTGAAAATCCAATTAAAACCCTCAATAAGATCAATGTAATCTGAATTGTATTCTTATATTAAGTAATTCTGAGAGTAACATTATATTCCTTACTTTATAAATTGCCAATTTTTCAGTATTAAGACAGATATTAAAACAAAACCACCCTGATTAATATGATCTTTGATGCTTTTCACAGGCTCTTCAGAATCTTCAAGGGCCCTTAGGAAGTGGGGGGAAATGAGGAGGGAGTCAAATTATAAACAAAAGTTTTTATTACATTATAATGTATAAAATATAAGAATGAGGTATATGAAAATGTTCACAACACCACTAATCATCAGAGAAATGAAAAGCAAAACTACAATGAGATGTCATCTCACCCCAGTTAAAATGGCTTTTATCCAAAAATCAGGCAATAAAAAATATTGGCAAGGATGTAGAGAAAAGAGAACCCCTGTACACTCTTGGTGGGAATGTACCCCTATGGAGAATAGTTTGGAGGTTCCTCAAAAAACTAAAAACAGAGCTACCATTTGATCCAGCAATCCCACTGCTAGGTGTATACCCAAAAGAAAGGAAATCAGTATATCGAAGAGATATCTGCACTCCCATGTTTATTGCAGCACTATTCACAATCATCAAGATTTGGAAGCAGCCTAAGTGTCTATCAACAGACAAATGGATAAAGAAAACGTGATACTTATACACAGTGGAGTACTATTCAGCCTTAAAAAAGAATGAGATCCTGTCATTTACAACGGCATGGATGGAACTGAAGGTAATTATGTTAAGCGAAATAAGTCAGGCATAGAAAGATAAACTTTACATGTTCTCCCTTATTTGTGGGAGCAAAAAACTGAAACAATTTAACTCATGAACATAGAGAACAGAATGATGGTTACCAGAGGCTGGGGAGGGTAGTGAGCAGTGGCGGGGGGAGCAGGGATGGTTAATGGGCATAAAAATATAGTTAGTTAGAATAAAATTCAGTATTTGATAGCACAACAGGATGACTGAAGTCAACAATAATTTCTTACACATTTAAAAATAACTAAAAGAGTATAGCTGGATTGCTTGTAACACAAAGAATGGATAAATGCTTGAGGTGGTGGAGACTCCATTTCCCCTGCTGTGATTATGACCCATGGCATGGCTCTATCAAAATATCTCATGTACCTCATAAATACATACACCAACTATGTACCCACAAAAATTAAAAATAAATAATAGACTCAATCTACACAGACTCAGTGACTCCTGAGAGGGTTCATTCCCTGTTTAAGTTCCTCTAAAGAACTCCCTACCTCAGACATAAGCTAACAGGTCACTAGACTCTGAGGGTGACCAGTGAGCCATGTAAAACTCAGGCACTAGTGGTCCTGCTCTGTCCTTCCCCTCCATGTCTATTCTGGCTTTTCCTCCTGCTTTATTCTTGTCATATGACAAAAACAACAAAAAAAAATTGACACTGAATATCACTAATTCCGGAACACTCATTCACATACACCTTACAAGTTGATCCGCACTCTGGTTCTCAACAGAAATGTCACCATTAGGCCAGTCGTGGTGGCTCATGCCTGTAATCCCAGCACTTTAGGAAACCGAGGCCGGTGGATCACTTGAGATCAGGAGTTCGAGACCAGCCTGGCCAACATGAAGAAACTCCATCTCTACTAAAAAATACAAAATTAGCCAGGCATGGTGGCACATGCCTGTAATCCCAGCTACTTGGGAGGCTGAGGCAGGAGAATCACTTGGACCCGGTAGGCAGAGATTGCAGTGAGCCAAGACCATGCCACTGCACTCCAGCCTGGGCAACAAGCATGAAACTCTGTCTCAAAAAAAAAAAAGAAATGTCACTGTTGAAAGAGCTCACTCACGCCACTGGTTCATGAGTTCACATCACTAGCCCATCCTCATACTCGCCCATCTCATGGGACCTATCTGGCATCCTTGACAGGGCCCTAGACAACCCTGACACTAGCACTGACCTGATCCTGCCTAGGTTTCTTCTGGCTCCTCTATTACCCCTAACAGGAAAATCTTGATGTTTCTCAAGGATATTACTGTCTTCTCCTAGTGATGAAAAGCAAAGGCTTTGGGGGTCAATCTCAGTTCAAATCCAAGCACTGCCGCTTTTACTAGCTGTGTGCTCATAAGCAAGTTAAGCTCTCACCCCTCACTTCTCTCAGATGTTTAAAGAGATAATATACATAAGAATTTTCACCCATACAGGGATACTATTACATATATTTATGCAATGGGAATTTTATGTTTTATATATATATTTTTAAGTGTATGGATACACAAAGAAGCATCCACATACACTAGAATTACATTAATACCCTTTATAGTAGACCCAAAGCATGTAACATCATGAGCATCCAATAAATATTTTCTTACGCCAATCTCATGTCTTTATACCTTACGTTATACTTTCTACCCCTAAATTCACTCATAAGTTTGAGCACCAAATCTCTGTCTAATGGACTTATCTTGAACAGATAACTACAATTCACCATGTGACAAACTGAACTCATCTTACTCCTCCCCCAAACCCCTTTGTTCCTTCCTTTTATTAGTGACACCCATATTGTCCCAGGATTGAATCTCTATCACACCTTCCCCAAGACCCCTTACAAACCCAGTCCCCGGGTTTTGCCTATTCCACCTCACCAAATGATGCTGTCCACCGTGGAACTCCCTATTCTCACTCCCATGCCCTTCGACTATGCCAAATAACCTCTCTCCTAGCCTTTCATTCCTCTACTTCCTACTGCAAATCCTGCTGTCAGATTAAGTTTTGTGAAGCAGTTTACTTGAAAACTATGAGTGGCCCCAGTACCTATAAAAGTAAATGCAAAAGTCCTAAAGCGGCATTCTCAACCTCCCACACCTGGCCCGAATCTCTTTCCAATCTCATCTCCTGCCATTTGCCCATGTTCCAACAAGAGCTGCATTCCCAGAACACGTACCTCCTCTCTGTGTTTCTCTGATTACATGGTCTCCCATACCCGAAATGTCCTCTTAAAACATCTCCACCTGTTCAAACTCCATTATAAAAATGATTCAAAACACTTACTGGGGAAACTTTCCAGATTCCCTGCAGTTGAACATAAACTCTCCTCTGAAGTCTCCACCACTTTCTCGCTCATTCTCTCTCTGTCTCTCTCTCAAAGCACTTATTCTCTGCCATATCTTGTAGCTACTTTTGGACATTTCTTCTTTCCCCTACTGGACTGTCTTTACTTCCCCCAAATCTCACACCATGAATGACTCACAGCAGGCACTGGGGGGAAAAAATGCGCCAAATTAATGCATAACAAGTATACTCTGTTAAGAACAGAACTTATGCAAAACTCACAAATCCTAAGGCACAACCCCAATTTGAAAATCCTTGAAAAGTTCACAGCACCCTTTGCCACCTGGGAAATAAAATTTTCTAATTTACAAAGGAAGAAAGACCTTAATAATATTTTGGCCCAGGAACTCTTTTTTTTTTTTTTTTTTTTTTTTTTTTGAGACAGAGTCTTGCTCTTGTCACCCAGGCTGGCGTGCAGTGGCGCAATCTCAGCTCACTGCAACCTCCACCTCCTGGGTTCAAGCAATTCTTCTGCCTCAGCCTCCTGAGTAGCTGGGATTACAGGCACCCACCACCACGCCTGGCTAATTTTTGTACTTTTTTTTAAGTAGAGACGGGGTTTTGCCATGTTGGCCAGGCTGGTCTCGAACTCCTGACCTCAGGTGATCTGCCCGCCTCGGCCTCCCAAAGTGCTGAGATTACAGGCATGAGCCACCGTGCTCAGTCTACATCTTTATTATGTGTAAATAAAGCTAAAACATATGGATTAAGTTTCCTATAAAGTATACACAGATTTATAAAAACAGCAAGCAGGCTAGGAAAAATTGTCATCTCCAAAGCAGATTAACTAGGAGCCTTTTTCTAACTCCGAAATTCATCTAGAGCAATCTTGCTTTAATTACATGCTGAAGTTTCCTCTTTGCTTTAGTGACTTTCCTGGAGTCAACATTTTTCACATTCCTAGGGAGGAAAACAAATAACTGAGGAAAAGAAAATGACTTCCTTCTCGCCATTTTTCGCCTGTCAGAGCCACTGTCAGTGACACACATAGGCCTCTTCCTTTCCTCCCCAGTTTAACCTTCCTTTTTTGCACCCCCTCCCCCCACCGCCATCCATTACTGTAATGTTTTCCTTTCTCAGACTACTCTTTTCAACTTTTCCTGTCCTTACTCCCTCTCTCGTCTTCATCTTGTCCTGAAACACTAAGAGGGACTAGATCCTTCCCTCCCCACTCTACGGTCAAATGTTAGGATCCTCTGAAGGGTATACTTAGATCAGCTCCAGGGAAACCCGTGGCTAACATAGATCCACGCATCCATATGAAGTTTTCCTGCACAAGCACCCTTGTCAGCAAAAATATTCTTCCTCATAGCAGAGCCTGGACTCTGCAGTGAAGTCCAACTGAGCAGGAACAAAGAGCCAGGAGTGGGAGTAGAAGTGTTCAAAGATGAAATGGGAGAGACAAGGCGAGGTAATGGGGAAATTTAGGTTCTCAGAACTGTTAACTAATCCAAACTGACATCCCCCATCTCTAACCCTCCAACCCTGCCACACAACCCTGCTTCCAACCCTAAACCCAAGCACACAGTGAAGAATCTGAAACTCGATGTCCATTGCTCCCTTCTGAATAGAAAGCCTGAGCACTTAATCAACGTTGGTTGTGCATTCATAGAACTATCTAGCCACAGAAAGGAAGAGAAGGAAAACCGAAAGACCTCTGCTTAGCTCTATAAAGTTCTGAAAGCGAGGCCACTTTCGTCTGCTGTAACTATTGTAACAGGCTTGCCGACGCTACTGGAAAATTCCTGTAAGATTTATTAACAAGGTGAAAGCAGCACTATCTACTTCCCAGCAGACAAATCATGTACTTATCTCCCCAGCTTCAAAAAGGGAAGAAAACAGGCAGTTGCGGCATGAAATGGAGATCCTTTTATCCAAGAGCAAGACCCAGAGCCAGTATTTTCACAAATAAATTGCATAAAGGTTTCCTAATTAGGATTTAATCAAATGATTGTTGAGCTACTGTAACACTGTCTCAAAGCTTGTAGTCTAATTATTTTTCTTTCTAAAAATGAACAGTAGCCATCTTTCCATGAGCTGTCTGGATGGCTTAGTGCACACTAATGAGGCTTAATGACAGTTTGACAGGATCATAAAAGGAGGCATAAATTCACCACCACTGGCAAAAAAAAAAAAAAAAAGGCAAAACAAAACTTCTTACATCCATAAACAAGCTGCTTTTACCATAATGGTAAAGAAAATCCCCAATCAGCTTTCAAGCTTATCTTTTTCATGAGAACCCAACATTAGCAACAAGCTAGAACTGCTCCAGCAAACAGCCAATGCAACAAGTACCCAAGAAATACTCTTGCTATGCCTTCCCCAAAGGGACTACATTTCTGTTTGCCTGTCTCTTTCCCAGTCCTTCAACCCCCTCAAAATGTATTGAATTCATTATTTCACTCCATAAGTATTAACACCTAATATGTACCAGGTATTACTATAAGTGGACAAAAAGATCTCTGGCCTCAAGGATCTTAGCAGAGAGAAACAGACAAGAAAATAAGTTATGTAACATATTAGACTGGGGTACGTTTATAGGATCCGAGTCCCAAAACATGGCTTCCGCCCCCAGATGACGACCTGCTTTCCCACAGGAGCTGGAATATTCATCTGCACATCCGGCACCTACTACATGTCTGGCATATGATGCAATCTCAATTTAAAATATCTTTTTAATAAACAAATGAGTGACCAAGCATTCTAACAGTTTTCAAGCTCCCTATCTTAGAGGCAGAAGTCAGGAACGTTATTAGCAAAGTGCTCATCTACAGGTGACTGAAGAAAAAAAAATCCAGAAGTTCTTGAAAGAAAATAATGTGGTATTTAAAATCATGTTTTCCCTTGATTACAGAGAAACAAGTAAGAAAGCAACTCACTTAAGAGATTATTCATTTTAAACCAGAAATACTTAACCTACAGTCCACAGATTCAGGAATGCAGGTGAGCCCACTGAAACTGTTAGAACAATTAAGTGGAAAGAAGGATTTATGTGCATTTATCTGGGTTACTAACAAAAGGGTTAATAACTTTTGTCAGCTTCTCAGCAGCCTGTGATCCCAAGAAGATTGAAAAGTACTGCCCTAAAGAATAAGTGTTTTTAAAAACTGTATTTACATCCTTATAAAAATAAAGGTACACTTTTAACTATGAGTCAGCATCATTTTTATTAATAAGTGGAAGCTTTACTTTGAGGGGGATTGAGACAGCGGGAGAGAGGCAGGCCCTCAAGGTGGTCCTATTGAGAACAGCACTCCAAAAGCATCCTGAAACCATTTTTTCCATATGTTCCCCCATAGATTATCTCATCCCTACTTATAAATGAAGCCCAGCTAAACTGAATAGACACCAGCTCCTTGCAATTCTGAATTCAAACACAAACTGCCATGGGCCAGCTCTAACACCAACAAATGCCATACTCAGGTCTTGTTTTAACTGTTACGAACAAAACCCTCTCAAATATTAATGAAACCTTCTTTTCGTGTTCCAGACTGAAGTCCTCTCCTAAGTTCTTAATAAAGAAGAGACGTTTCCTCCCTAGATCAGCAGTTCTTCTTGCTGGCTACTTACCATAATTCTTGGGAAGGCAAAAATTTAACAGAATACGCATGGTTATGCAGCCACTTACAAGAGTCCCTCAGGTGATTCTGATTTGTCAGGGTTGAAAATTATTGCTCTAGATTGGTCCTTTACAGAAGAGCCTTGCAGATCTCCCAGGCAGTACATAGTTATGCCTTGCGGGCTATCTGGTCTCTGTTGCAACTACCAGACTCTTCTGTTGTATCGTAAGAGTAGCCATAGACAATATGTAATCAAGGAGAAAATAACAGTAATTTGGGAAAGTGATCCCAAAGTGACAATCATGAACAGTACTTATTTCTAGTAGTTAATATGCTGAGTGGGTATGGTGGGAGGGAAGAGTATATTAAAGCAGTTTCTGCTCACCCCAACATGGATCACCTGAGTCAACCCCATCCACCACACCCCAGGAATATTTACCCTTCCCTGCTCCCCAGATGCAATGCCTAAGCATATTTGAAGAGTTTACCCTTCCCCAACTTCTCCTCCTTTACTTGTCATTCACAACAGCTAGGTGTAACCAGAAAGACTCTTTGCAAGGCAGGCGGTTTCCCAGGTGCAGAGCAGGGGCTGGCTTCACTGCCTCTCAACCCCTACTCTCAATGATGCTCATGGTCCTCTGGCCCCATCTCACATCCTTTCAACCTTATTTGCCTTATTTTCTCTTGTAAGTTGCAAAGCCCTAACTTTATCAAGAGTACAGGGTTGCTGTGCCACACAGAATTTGAGTGAGAAATCCAAAGATGGGAATAAAAGCAACAAAAGTCCTAAATAGTTCACAATTGCCTTGATATTCACTTACATCTGGATTAAATGCTTCTTCATTAAACCAGCGAGATAACAAAAGACCAGATAAATTTCAGATTTATGGAACTCCATCAGAAGACAGAAGCTCAATGAGAACTTCTTAGAACCAAGCTCATCATAGTGAGAATGAAAGAATTTTTTTAAACAGAGAGAGAGAAAAGGGAAATCTAAGAGGATCGTTGTGTAGTACATGGCGACAAGCCGAAAACAAAGTCTCTAAAAGAAAAAAAAAAGTTTACCTTTTCATGGTTTTCAATTAAGATTTCCACAACAATATTCTGAAACTTCAAGTCCATGAGGGCAGCGACAGTTTCTTCCTGTGGCCTCATCAGAGTTGGTCCAAACACCACTCCTAAGTTTGCCACGGTCATCAGGTTCTGCTTGGAGTGATTTGAAACACTGAAATTGGTAAGGGGGGAGGAATCTGTTTAACCAAAGGAGCAAAAATTGTGGACTGTAAATAGTCTGCAACTCTGTATTTCCTTAAAAGCAAGGGGTCAAGAGACTTAACCACCCTCCACATCTACCTCTGAAATAACCAGATCTGAGAAACCCTCCGTGCAGATGCTCCTGCCTACTCCTTTACTTCCCTCTCTTTGGTGCTCTAGTCTAACCACAATGGCTTTCTTAATAATTCCATGCACAGTTGGCCCTCAGTATCCCCTGGGAATTGATGCCAGAATCCCTACAGACACCAAAGTCTGCAGATGTGCAAGTTCTAAAGTCAACCCAGGAAACCCATGGATAAAAAAAAGTCAACCCTCATGTCCACAGGGAATACTGGATTTTTGATCAGTAGCTGGTTGAATCTGCCCATGCAGGACTCACAAAGAGCCAACTGTATGTGCTAATCTTGCTTCCCACAAAAGCCTTAGTTTACTGTTCCCCTCTTCTTAGAAAACTCACTCTTTCCCCAGAATATTATACTTTTGCTTCCAACGGATACTAGACTGCATAGCACCTTTGTAAAAGCATGCAGACTTTGGTCAGAGCACCCGCAATCACTCTTTCAGCCCAGTATCATTGTGCAGTGAATCACATAGACAACTGTTCTCAGCAGCCCTGCAACTTAATTCAGGACTCAATTCAAAGATATCATCTTCAAAAAGCCTTTGCATAACATTTTTTATAGTCTCACACTCAATATATTCTGTCCCCTTACTCTGCTTTGTGTTTTTGCTATTTATCATCTGAAGCTGTTTTATATTTTTATTTGTAATCTGTTTTTCGTATTTTCCCCTTAGAAAGCAAGCTTCATGAAAGCTGGGACTTAGACTATTTTATTCAACTATGTATCCACTAGCACCTAAGAAAGGCATTCACTAAATATTTGTTGACCAAATGAATAAATGGCTAAACTAGCAGTAGGACCCTTGGCAAATCACAGTATCTTCTGACCTTCATTTTCTTTATATGTAAAAGAAAGGTTCTAAAATATAGCGTTCTTCAGCTTCCTTTCACGTCTAAAATTCTACAGTTAGAATGATCTCTATACTTAAAGAAAGGGCTAATTTCTCCACTGATTTGATTTCGCCGGTTTTTAAGAGGAGGAGGAAAAGAGAATGAAATCTATAAAATAACTACCCATTATTGAATTAAGCCAACTTAAAGGACATGTTCAAATTTAGAGGTAGGTAGGTGTGAAACCAAGCTAAATATTCTAACAAACTTATATTCACACTTCCAGAATCTGTGTATAGGGCAATGTATAATATTCTCTTCTTTCACTTCAAATCAAACCCTGAGTTGCTGGCAGAGATGTTAAGCAAATAATTATACAACTTCATGAAAGCATATTTCAACAGTCTTATCCAAAACACACACAATGAGTCAAACGTCCAGCCTGCCCTTCCAGGTGTGGTCCCCAGTTCCACCCGTTACAAATCCCAGAGCACTACCCAGCACCTAGAGCAAAGTGAAGAAAGTTAAAACGAAGAAAAAGATGCTTACTTTGTTAAGTGTTTCACCAAAATATCCAACATCTCTTTATTCTTCTCTGGCAGTTTGTGTACCAAGAAATGGATCGCATTAACACGAGATTCTGGGCTGCCGCTTTCTTCCAAAAAAAAAAGATAATAAAGAAAAAAATAAAGAAAAAGAAAACAATAGTTAATAGAGAACTCAGAATCAAATATATTTCCCAAGACAATGACAACAGCTCCTCTGTTCAAGATTATCAAACATGGAGAATGTAAACATATTTTGCCACCGTTATAAGGAAAAAAAAATCTTTCTCCTTATGATGAATCTTCTCATGCCTCCCCTAATGAGGTAATTTCAGTGTGGCTGCAATCGGTGCCCTTTCCTTGGTTTATATTACAGAACGGACAGCTGCTAAGCTTCTCCTTCTGACATGCTGCGTTTCATGTCTGTTCATCGTTTACTCGATGGGGTCTAGTCACTGGGTCACGCCACAATGGAATGCAAGTAAAATATCAGCAAATAGGCTATTGCATGTTACAGGTTGAACAGGATAACCCCCTCAAAAAATATGTTGAAGTTCTAGCCCTTAGAACTCGGAGTGTGGCTGTTTTAAACTGTACTTGGGATTTAATGACATCAGGTATGCTAAGGCATGCATGAAAATGACTGTCAGGAAGGGAAAAGTTTAGACTCACAGAGCCCTAGAAACAGACGGCATGGCATGTTGTGCACAGCCACGTGGGGAAGCACCAGCGTCGATCAAGAGGCAGAGGAAGAACGGGGAATGTGGGCAAAGCCTCTACTGTAGTTTCTGCAGGAAGGAATGGGCAAGGCAGGGTGCGCAGGTTGAGGACCGGCTGGTTTAAATTACTTCAGTGGGCACTGCAGCGCAAGGGCTGTCCCTAGTTGCTGATACTCGGGACTGAAGTGACAAGGGCAGGAGAGTACAGCCTGTAGTGTAAGGGCCCGCAGAGGAGGCTCGTAGGGAGGCGGGTCACGGGGCTTTGGATTGGAGAGTTCCATGTGAAAAGCCTGCAGAAGTTTAATATCTCCAGGAATGGGCCAGCCCTGGGAGGGGCAGTTTCCTCGGGTCAGTGAGGCCCCAGATGTCAAAACATCAGAATAAAAAGGGGTGCTTAATACACGATCTTATTTGGGAAGAGAGCTGTTGCAGATGTCAGTTTAGATGAGATCATAACTGAAGTAGGGTGGGGCCTCTTCATCCAATATGACTGGCATCCTTACAAGAAAACAAAGAGAGGGATAGTGACCACGTACAGGCAGCACAGCAGAGGTTGTCCTGTCACAGCAGAGGCTGGAATGAAGGACCCACAAGCCAAGGGATGCTAAGGACGGCCAGAAACCACCAGAAGCTGTGAGTGGCAAGGAGGGATCCCTCCTACAGCCTTCAGAGGGAGCACGGCCCTCCCAACGTCTTGATTTCAGACCTCCAGACTCTAGAATTGTAACGGAATAAATGCCTCTTCTTTGAAGCCACTTGGTTAGTAGTAAGTACTTTGTTCCAACAGCCCTGGAAAACACATTCCCTTAACCCCCAAACTTTGGAATTATTATACGTGGCTCTTATTAACAGTGTACCCCAATTCCCTTTATTGTCTTCTTGATTGGAAAACTATCAAATAAATCAATAAAATGTTTGTTATTGAAGATTTTGCTAGTTTTCACAGGCGTCAAAGAAGTGACAAAACAGAATCAGGTTCTAAATTTACTGCTGACAGAAAAGAAGGTTAGAAACGGTTTTGTAGTTTCATTTAAGGCTGGCCAGGGAAGCTCAGGAAGGGTCTAATAATGGAGAGCCCTTGAAGATTGGGTCCTGAAGAACGGGGAAGGGTTCAAGGAAAGGCAGGACTGAGGGGCAAGGGGAACATTCCAAATTCAGTAAATAGCATGACAAAAAGCACAGAGCCTGTACAGAGACAGCTCTTCGAGGGTATAGATAGAAAGGTAGCCCGAGACCAACTCTGGTCTGCAAAGGCCAGTTTGAAGAAGTTGTCTCACTGTTGGCTTCTAAATTAGTCAGGTGAAAACAAAGCAAGAAAGCGATATGAATAGAGTTATATTTGGGGAAGGTATGCCTGATATTTTTCTTAAAGGATGGATTAGAATAGGAAAAAGAACTAGTTAGGAAGAAAAAGTTATGTGGGAGATAAGAAAAAAGAAATGAAAGGAGTGGCGGCCAGGCACAGTGGCTCATGCCTGTAATCCCAGCACTTTGGGAGGCCGAGGCAGGCAGATCACTTGAGGTCAGGAGTTCAAGACCAGCATGGCCAACATAGTGAGACCATCTCTACTAAAAATACAAAAATTAGCCAGTGTGGTGGTGTGCACCTGTAATCCCAGCTACCCAGAAGACTGAGGTGGGAAAAGTGCCTGAACCCAGGAGGCGGAGGTTGCAGCACCACTGCACTCCAGCCTGGGCAACAGAGAGAGACTCCATCTCAAAAAAATAAAAATAAAGGGAGTGAGGTAGGTGGTAGAACTACAAAGAGGGAAGTAGAACAAAGAAGTATAGATGCCCTATGATTTATGATGGGGGGACATCCTAATAAGCCCCTCATAAAGTCAAAAGATTGTATGTCAGGACCGTCACTACACCTGGGAGTCGTTGCTTCTAACTGATAGCTGAGTGGTCTTGAACAAATTACCTAACTAACCTCTCTGTGCCTCAGCTTCCTCATCTGCAAAATGAAACAATATCTTAAAAGGCCATTATGAGATTCAATGCTGTAACATACATAAAGCACTTAGCCTCTGTGGCTGGCACATGTGGGCACTCAATCACTGTTAGCCATTAGTACTGTTGTTGTTCGTGTTACTACTATTATTTGAGCGCTACGATGGAAGAAGCAGAACTGACAGGTTTTAGCAGCAGACTAGCAGTGGGTCAGAAGGAAGAAGGCAGAGACGAGCAGTGTTTCACATCTGGGTAGTCTGGTAACAGGGCCAATTCCACCAACAGACAGAAACACAGCAGCCAAAGCTGTCTTGAGGAAGGAGATGATGGTGGAGGGAATGGAGGAAGTGACATTCAAACGGCTGGTATTCAGCAGTAGCTGGAAACAGTAGGAGGCTTTAGAGATCAAGGCTAGAAATGTTCTCCAGGAGGTGTGACCACTAGCTCACGGACAAAGCTGCCGAACTTCTACAGAAAGGTAACTGAGGGCACTGTGGGGAAAAGGGCTCCAAAGATGTACAGGGAGATGTGAAGTGAAGGGCTAAGTCAAGCAGGCAATGCAGCCAAGGAGGAGGAAGAGGTGGGAGGACCAGGGAGGTTCGATGTCATCAGGAAGGCAAGTGAGAAGGAATCTGCAAAGGCTGGGCACAGCCAGTGGACTCGAGAGGTAAGGAGAGGTCAAGGAATGGAAACACTGGGATTAAGGGGCCCTGGGTATCACCAGGTTTATCAACTGAGAGCCCCTTTCTACTAAAATGAGGAGGTTAAACAAAGAGGGAGCTGCTGGAGAAGGGGAGAAGAGTGGGATTTCAGAACACCTGTTCAGAAAGCAAAAAAAACAAGAGAATGGGAAAGAGAGGTAAAGCAGATCAAGAAAGGGGCATTTATTTTTTCAAAAGGATAATAGTTTTCCTTATGACAAAAGTTAAATACCTGTAATACTAAAATCTTGGACAACACAGAGAAAATGACCTTAGTACAAAGTACTAAATATCTGAAATATATATATACATAAGAAACTGCATGCAATCAGATTAGAAAGAACTACAAACCAATCAGGGAAAAAAGAGACAATCCAACAGACAAAAGGGCAAAAGACTGGGGCAGGAATTTCACAAAATATTTATTCCAGTGACCAAAAAACCTATGAAAACAGAATAAACCTATATCGGTGAAACAGAAGTTAACAGCACAATGAAAGAGTAATACTCACCTGCCAGAATGGCTTTAAATGAATACTAAGCTTTGGCAAGGACATGAGGCAACTGAAACTTCCACATGCTAACTAGATGGTAATCATTAAAGGGTTCAACCACTATGAAGAACTGTTTGGCAGTTATCTACTAACGCTGAACAAACACATACCCTATGACCGACCCAAAAATTCCACTCGTAGGTATATAACCAGGAAAAATGCACATAAATGCTCATTAAAAGACACATACTCCTATACTCACAGCAGCGTTCTATTAGCCCAAAACTGGAAACAACCCAAATGTCCATTAACAGTAGAACAGATAAATCTATTGTGGCTTCTTCAAACAGAATGCAATGAAAATGAATGAATGTTTCATACAACAGAGATGAATCTCACAAAATGAGTAAAAGAAACCAGATACAGAAGAATATACTCTGATTCCATTTACATAAAGTTCAAATGCTGCAGCCTCAACCTACAATGTCAGGAGAGTGATCACACTTCATGGGAGTGGATAATGACCACATGAGCAAGAGAAAGGGCTTCTGATGATGTTTGATTGCTTGATCTGGGGCTGATTACATGTGAAAATTCATTAAGCTGTATACTTATTTGAGCCCATGTTATATTTCAACAAAAAGTTCACTTAAAGCTACCCATAATAAATCTCATCCTAAAATAAACTGGTAAATTTTAAGTATAAATCCTGCAGAGTTTTCCTTCCTTTTTTTTGTAATGAAATGCCTAAACAACCTATTTTATTTAATGTATCACAGATACTTTTCAGTGTCATTAAATGGAACACCTTACCATCGATTTTATGAACACTTAGATTGTTTCCAATGTTTGTAAAGACAAGTTTGTTCCAGTTTACACCCCTAATAATAGTATTTGAGAATGAGAAATGATATTTTACAACTGAGGACACTAAGACAGTTGTTGCTAAACAGAAAGGATGCAAAAAGGCTAAGAAATTAAAAGGCACATAAATAACACAACCAAATCATATTATATCATTAAAAAAACTTCTAGATACAAACTAAATTTATCACCGAAAACAAAAACACAACTGTCTAAAGGGCTAGGTAATAAATTATAATCCAGTTCTTAATCTGGTATAAAAAACAAGATACTAATCAACACTAGAGAAAATAAAAACAATATAACAATTTCAATTCACAGCTTTGATTTTTAAAAAGACTTAAAGCAGAGACTCTGCAAAATAGTAGAAATTCCAAAGGAGTAAAAGGACAACTACTGAGGATAAGAATTTTATATTGCAAAAATTAAAAAGTCTGGAAAACTTTGCACTAAAAACCTACTAACTTGTGAGTCTATCTTGCCATTAATAATCATCTTTTTCCAGTGAAAACCTAGTTTAAATACTTTAGGATTCATTATTTAGAAACAGAAGCTAGAGAAACAGTTTCCCACACTCTATGAATTACATTCTTCATTTCTCAAAATAGTGGAATTGATTTTGAAAAATAGAGTCAAAACCTGGATTAAGAAAATGTGGCACATACACACCATGAAATACTATGCAGCCATAAAAAAGGATGCATTCATGTCCTTTGTAGGGACATGGATGAAGCTGGAAACCATTATTCTCAGCAAACTATTGCAAGGACAGAAAACCAAACACCGCATGTTCTCACTCATAGGTG
The DNA here is from genome assembly GCF_029281585.2 of Gorilla gorilla gorilla. Lineage (NCBI taxonomy): Eukaryota > Metazoa > Chordata > Mammalia > Primates > Hominidae > Gorilla > Gorilla gorilla. The sequence goes on along the minus strand of NC_073227.2, from coordinate 168,996,359 downwards.
GGAATTGAACAATGAGAACACTTGGATACAGGAAGGGGAACATCACACACCTGGGCCTGTCGTGGGGTTGGGGGAGCGGGGAGGGATAGCATTAGGAGATATACCTAATGTAAATGATGAGTTAATGGATGCAGCACACCAACATGGCACATGTATACATACGTAACAAACCTGCACGTTGTACACACGTACTCTAGAACTTAGAGTATAATTTTAAAAAATTTAAAAAAAGAAAAATAGAGTCAAAACCTTTCACTATCTTCAGTCTCTCTCCTTCTAGCCCATCCTAATCTATTTTAAAATCACACATCCATTTCTGCCAAGTCTTTTTCCCTCTTCCTCAAAAAAAAAAAAAAAAAATACTCTGGGCTTTTAAAATAAAACCATTTTTTTCTCTATCTTGTTTTGACATTAATCATCAGAGCTTTCTATTCGCAATCATTTCTATGTAGCTACAACATAATACCTTTAAGGTACTCCAAAAAAGTTTTTGAAGATAAATCATCTAAAGTTGCTTATGCTAATGCAATTTATTTTAATTGCTACTGATTGACAAAGAATGAACAGCCTACCTTAAAAAAAAAACTAGGATACTAAATTAATCATAATACCAAATTCTTGAAATATGCCAGGGAATTAGGAGCTTACTGTAGTGGAAAAGGCATTTTAATTGTGTAACTACAAATCAGCATCTACCACACTGTAATGTCCATCTGCTTATGATGCTGTGCCAACTAACAGAAACTGAAAAAGATGTGATCATGGAGCTTATCGAAGACACAGAGGCAGATAAATGCTAAATTATTTCAATATTGAAATGTCAAAAGTCAATGATACTGTAATTTTAGAAAGGCATTAGCAGTAACCATCCAAGCACTTCCCAAGGGATAAAGGGCTTCAGTCAACAGACATCAAGTGTTGCATTTCTCCTGTGGCATTCGTATCTACCGTGAAATGAATACATCAAGCTAAGAGGGAGGCATGCCACTAAGCATTCAGTCCCCTTAATTCCTGGGTTCCTAAGCCCTTCCCCAGCAAGAATCACATGATTTTTGTCTTGCTTCCCAGATATGTTTATCAAAAACGATAGAACATTCTGGTTAGGTAAACACCAATGTCTTGGATCCGATTATAGTTATGTTTCTCATGATAAATAACCAAAGACCTTTGTGGTAATCATTTTGCTTCCCAACTAACTTGACTACAGGAAGAAATACACTGAACATAGCAACACAAGTGTTTTGGTTTAACTGACAGTGAAGAGATTTTTCTTCTGATGCAACAGGCATTCAGCCTTTAGTTGTCATTCTCGTACTAAGCACCATGACTCCAACCCTAAGGCATGAGTCCACTCTTATCAAAATGATACAGCAAGGACTTTGAGGCCAAAAGGCTGACACACAGACCATAGCCTACAACTTTCTCAAAGGTAACAGACATCACGCAGTAAGACATTCAGCTAGATGCCTGCCTGTGGTGGACACAATCTTTTGTATTCCCCATAGACCAGGTAACTACATTTTCGTCTTATAAATTTCCATGTCAAAAGTCCATTATAGTCTCCCCCAAGATGGATCGTCTACTAGGTTCCTTTTATAAGTTTAGTTTGGAATTCAGCTAACGGAGAAAGTTAGATTAACTCTCTTAATTTTCTCAAAGAAAAAAATGTTTTAACTTTTCCAATGCAGTCAACCTTTAAAAGTAAGTTGATATTTTTTTCAGAACAAGGAACATAAAACAAATGTGCCTTTTGTGGTGACAAAATAGAAATGAAATTTATATTTGTATCATGAACCCGAGAAATTAACACGGAGGTTCACAACAGGAAACTACAGGAAAGAAACTGATGAGAGAAAACAATGGGACCCAGGAGAAACCTTGAGAACCCTCAGCAGGGAGGGTAGAAGAGAAGAAACTATCTCATCACCACAGAACAGATGGAAACCACTGCACATGACTGAGAAGAATCAAAAATTAGTTTTCAAGTTGGTGTGAGAGGTGGTAACAAAGACTGCTGATGCTTAGTAATTTTAGCAGTCAGCTCAGCTAACAGACACTTGAGCAAAACAAGGTAAGCTGTGACACTGTTCACGGAAAATGACAGCTTAACCACAATCCCGATTTTCCAACGGCATTCAAAAGGGGAGACTAATTTTGGCCACCTGATTTCTGTAACTATTTTATTCGATACTTAAAAGTCCATATGCAAAAGATTAGATCTGTTACCATACTCTCTAAAAGAGGCAATGAGTGCAGAGAAGGGTACTCAAGAGATTAAAATAAAAACTTAAAGTCTACATTGGAAACCTTGGCCCCTAAAATACACCCATTTAATACATGTACTTTTTCTCATTAAATCAAGTTACTACAGGTCCCATTCCAACCACAACGGCACTTAGGTGCAAATCCATGCCAATGATTACAGTAGAAACAGTATTTCTTTCTGACGGTCCTGTCATCCAAATCACTGTGAAGACTATCACAGCATTCCCACAAAGTCAGGAAGCAAAACACAAGGTACTGGTCCAACAGGTGATGATCTTGTCTGCGTTTCTGCAATCCTTTCACCACTCTGCTCAAAGATGCCTTCAACAAACTCTTTAAACTTATTTTCTACCACCATAGATTTTATTACCTCTTAAGATATAAGCTCCTACCTTAGGAACCTCTTCATTTGGTAAAACACACTGATATTCAAATTTCAAAAACACTGCCATCAGTTATGGGGCATAATAATACTAATGATTGTGGTCATTTAAAACATATGTAACTAACCTGCACAATGTGCACATGTACCCTAAAACTTAAAGTATAATAATAAAAGAAAAAAAAAAAGAAGGAAAAAAAAACCTTATTCCATAATCACTTTATCTTTCTCTAATTCTCAAAGGATTCTAGATTAAAATTGGCACTCTTCTGCTTTTTCCAGTCTCTAAGGCAAACAACATGAAACAATTGTCCTCCAACTAAGTTTAATTTCTCTTTCCCCAGTTTGCCAAAAATGCCACAGGGAAGAAATCAAAACAACTAAGCATTTACTTGAGTTTTTGCCGAGAAAATTTTCCCCCACTCCCTTGATCTCACAAAATTCTCTTTTTTAAAAAATCCTCTCCCCATGTGAAAACAAAAGTGAATAGAACCAGTTTTTGCTTTTCCGAAAGCCTCTTTTATATGTAGAGTCTAATGGGGCCTACACATTCCTCCTTCCTGCAACACAGGAGGAACCTTTACAACTGGGGGGAGCAAGGACCTCACAAGAAGGTAACATTTAAAGCAATGTTCAGGCAGCAGTAACATTGGTCCCAAAGGGAATGCTCTAAGTTTTTCAACAGATTAAACTATGGAATACATCCAAGAGGAGAAAATAAAAGGAAATGAAAATACAATTACAGCTACTGTCAGTGCACCTGTGAAAACCAATACTGCAGGTTTTAGCTAGTAGAACTAGGGTTCTGAATTTTAAATAAGGCTCCCTATAATCTGGCAAGTTACTTAACATGTCTCAACCTTCATTTCCTTCACTATTAAATACCTAACACCAGTGTACTTCAGAAGACTATGATGATTAAACAACACACGTCAAAGATAGAAAGTGAGCCATATAACAGAAAACAAAGCCTCAAATGAGTATGACTCACAAAAAATTCAATCACAAAATTCTACCAACTATAGGCCTTTTTCATTTAACATTTGATCGTATATTATTCACTCTGTATCAAATACTGTTTGGAGTTCTGGCATTATCTCATAATATTCCTTCTGTCTGTAATTTAGATCCGAGTATCTTTCTATGCGAAGCCACCTCCAAACTACTAACCTCTCCAAATCTGCTCATCTCCACAACCTTTCGCAAATTAAATACTTCTGTGTTCCCTCAGCATTTTGCTCATGCCATTATTGTACATTTTGTAGTATAATGAGAAGTATGCCCCAGTACTTGCTATAGAATTGTCTCATGGGACAAGAATCCTGTCTTGGCTTTACATATCCAGTAACATAATAGGAAATAATTAATGTATGTGAACAAATGAACGAATATACTGTCCCTTTTATTCACTTCCCAAGGATGAGGGGAGGCACCAAACATCATTTAAAGCGATTTCTATTTTTAACACAAACTGCAATAACAAGTTGAATTTTTCATATGGAAATTTTTCGTTTATGCTCACTACCAACTACAAAACTGTTCCTATGTACCTTTACATAATACTTACTGGCTGGAACAATGAAGTCTCCATGTAACTCATAGGTCATGAGAGGCTCTGGAAGACTCCTGTGTGAAAAGAACAGCTCAGAATTATCAAATAAATCCAAACAAGTCACTTCTGAGTTTTTTTATGAAAGGATGTTAAATTTGTTATTCATTTCTTAATTAATGTGTAAAACTTCCCTAGGGAATACCTTTACAAATCAAAAAAGATACATAAATGGATCACTTTATTAACTGCTGTTGGCACCAAGCATTATCAAAGCCTAGGCAGCCACAAATCCCTACTAGACCTAAGCATACAGTATTTCATATCTAATCACGGAAAGTACCTTTGTGAACATCTGGTTTTATATATAAAACTTCCTTCTACACATTAATGTATTTAAAGCCAAACATACCATCTAACCAAATGTAAGTAAACAATTTTGAAACTTCATCTCTAAGATATTAGCTGAAGATTCCACCCAAAATACATAGAAAAGATTAAACAAACTCAAATCCTCTCTGCTTAAATATATTATAAAAATAAAAATTTATCTTTATTCCTATAAGATGAGAGATGAAATAAAATTGATGACAACTTTAAAAATATACACAGCATTTTCATAGTCTACAAAACAAGTTACATAAGGTAGTTTATTTTATCCTGTGATCAACAGAAATGCTACAGTTCAGTCCACCTTGCTACATATCTTAAAATTATAAATGATCAGAGCAACTACTAGCTTTATAAACACTTAAAGAATACCTAGACAAGTGTCGGTCTGTACAGCCTTTCTGGAGGGTAATCTCGCAAGATATTAAGAACTTTTAAAAGGTTACAATCCTGTAACTCACAAATTCTGCTTCAAATGTTTAAAAAAAAATCAAAGATGCACAAACTTTTTTAACATACGCAAAGCCGAGAATATTGCCAGAGATAAAGAAAGTCATTTCATATTGACAAAAGCGTCAACTCATCATGAAGCCAAAACAATATTAAATGTTAATAGATCTAATAAGAGAGCCCCAAAACACTCGAAGCAAAAATTGACAGAACTACAGGGAGAAATGGGCAAATCCACAACTATAATCAGAGAGTTAAATACCTCTCTGTTTCAGTAACAGAACAAGTAGAAAAATCAGGATACAGAAGATTTGAACAAAAATATCGACCAACTTAATCCAATTGGCATGTCCTTCACCTAAACGACGCTCCACTCAAAAGCAGAACACACATTCCCAGCGCATACAGGCCATTTATTTTCCAAGACTAACCATATTCTGGGCCATGATACAAATCTCAAAAAATAAAAAGGGTTTAAGTCACACAGAGTTTGTTTTTTGATTACAACAAAAATTGAATTAAAAATCAGTAACAGAAAGATATCTGGAAAACTCAAAAGAATGAGAAGTTAGAAAGTATTCTGAAAAGAACCAAATAAAAACACAACATATCAGAATTTGAGGGATGTTGGTAAAGCAGTACTAAGATGACATTTTATGCTACTAAACACCTATATTAAAAAAGAAGAAGGGTGGTAAACCAAGCACTTCATTTTGTACCTTAATGAGCTATGAGGAAAAAAAAAAGTGTAAATTAAGCCCAAAGTAAGCAAAAGAAGAGAAATAATAAAAATCAAGCAGAAATCAATTAAATAGAAAACAGAAAAATAAAGAAAATAAATTAATCCAAAACCATATCTTTTAAGATAGTCAGTAAAATTGATCAATCCAGCCAGAATGATTAGGAAATAAAAGAGAGAAAACAAACAACACCAGGAATGAGAAAGGTGACTGCAGAATCAGTGCAGATTCTAAAGATATTAAAAAATAAAATGAAGAAATACTATGAGCAATTTTATGCCCATAAATTCAACAATTCAGATGAAATGGACAAATGTCTGAAAAGACACAGACTACCAAAGTTCGCTCAAGAAGAAACAGATAACCTGAGTAGTCCTATTGAATTTGTGGTTAAAAATCTTGCCAGTAAGAAAACTCTAGGGCCAGATGATGTCACTGAATGAATTCTACCAAACAATTAAGAAAGAAAAACTACTGATTCTATACAAATTCTTCCATAAAATAGAAGAGGGAATAATTTCTAACTCATTCTGTGAGGTAAGCTTTATCCTAATATCAAAGTTAAAGACATTATGAGAAAGGCATTATGAGAAGACTACAGACCAATATCACTCATGAACATAGATGCAACTATTCTAAATAAAATGTTACTAAATCAAATTCCACAAGATAAATAAAATAATATATCATAAGTTGGGTTTATCACAGGAGTACAATACTAGCATAATATCTAAAAAAAAATCAATGTACTTCACCAAATGAAAAGAAAACTGTATGATCATATCAATAGACAATTTAGGAGAAATAGCCACTCCTACAAATCGTACTAGAACTACTGGAGATCCCTATGCAAAAATGAACTTGAATTCATACCTCATATCTTATGTAAAAATTAACTCAAAATGGATCACAGAACTAAGTGTAAAACCTAAAACTATAAAACTTACAGAAGAAAACATAAAAGAAAACCTTTGTGACCTTGAATAAGTGCAAAGGTTTCTTAATATAGCCACAAAAGCACAGTCCATAAAAAGAAAAACTGATGAACTAGACTTCATCAAAATTAAAACTTCTCTTTGAAAGACACTATTGAGAGAACAAAAAGACAAATCACAGAATGAAGAAAATACTTGCAAAGCAGGTATCTAAGAAAGGACTTGTACTCAAAATATATTTTTTAACTTTTAAAACATAATAATATGACAATCTAAGTTGTAAAAAATTGGGAAAAAGATATGCACAGACACTTCACCCAAGAAAATATATAAATGGAAAATAAGCACATGGAAAAAAGTTCAACATTACTAGTCATTAGAGAAGTGCAAACTAAAAGCACAATGAAACACTACCAAATACCTATTAGGATGGCTAAAATGAAAAAGATTGACCAGCTTAAGAGTTGGCAAGAATGAAAAGGAAATGGAACCTTTGTATATTGTTGGTGAGGATGTAAAGAAATACATCAACTTGGGAAGAAAGTTTGTCAGTTTCCCAAAAAGTTAAGCATAATTACCACATGATCTAAATATTCCACTCCTGGGATTTATCCAAGAGAAATGAAAGCCTGCGTCCACTCAAATATAGGTATACAAATGCTTTTAGCAGCTTTATGTGCAACAGCCAAAAGTTACAAGCAAGTTAAATATCCTGCAACAGATGAACTGATTTTTTAAAATGCTGGTGTATCTATAAAATGGTCCATTAGTTAGCAGTGAGATGGAATGAACTGTTGGTATGTGCTACAACATAGAAGAATCTATTCTAAGTGAAATAATACAGATTTCAAGTATATACTATATAATTCTATTTATATAAAATTACAGGAATTGCAAAGTAACATTTCAGTGGATGAGGCTACTTCTGTAGGGTGTGAGAGAGATTTCAAATGGTAGGAGGAAACTTTGGGGGGTAATAATGCATAGGGTCACTATCTTGATTATGGTGATAGTTTCAGAGGTATACATACATCAAACTTACCAAAACGTACACTACAAATATATGCAGCTTATTGTATCTCAACTATGTTTCAATAAAGCTGTCTTTAAACAACAAATAAAAATAGGTCAAGCATGGTAGCTCACACCTGTAACCCCAGTGCTTTGGGAGGCCAAGGCGGGAGGATCACTTGAGACGAGGAATTTAAGACCAGCCTAGGCAACCAAGTGAGACCCTGTTTCTATTTTTTTTTTAATGTTTTGAAAAGAAAATTGAAAAATAAAAGAAAAAAATGTTAAGGTACATATATTCCTTACATACAATTTACGATGCTATAGTATATACATACAAACACAAAATGACGACCATAAACTAAAATTTAATGCATGAGTGAAAAAGTCCTGCTCTTATTTCCCCTCCCTCTCCTTTTTCCCCTACATTCCCATTTCACAAAGAAAATGAAAAAAAAAAATCAACTATACCACAGCCTAAATAAGGAGAAAGAAGGGCCAATCAGAAGTAAGCCTTTAGGGGGTTTGTTTCAAAATATAGACAAGCAGGAGGTAACAAAGAAGAAAAATGGTTATCTAGCAGAGAAGGAAAGTTAAAGGGTGCTAAAAAGAAAAGTGGGGTCGAGGGAGGGGGGGAATGAGAACCCTTAGAAATACTTTTTTTTTCCAATAAAAATGAATTTGTATCTGAATATCTTCTACAAGTTACTTATATCACTGCCATATGTCTAGCTAGGCAATGCAGCATAAAAAAATAAATATTGTTAACATTAGGGAAGCAGCCATAAAAATGACAAGTTCCCCATACAGAATGTATTATGCTGAGTCACTGCAACTCTCAGCCTCCCACCCGACATGTTTTTGAGCCACCTCTCTTTGCCACTCGTTGGGATCTGTTGGGGGATATAAATCATAATATTTACCTAAGCTGGCATTTCCCTCCCAAAAAGTCCCATTACAATCTCCAGGCTTAAAAGAAGTTTCCTCCAGGTAAAATCATTTGACTAGAAACATCACAAAACCACTCATTTGTCCCCTCACAACAGAAAACTGCTGTAATGAACACATCGCTGAAAATCAAAATAATGGTCTGCATAGATAAGAAATCATTCAGAGGGCTGGTATTCAGCTCTCTAAAACATGAGAAGTTAAAAAAAAAATTGCCTCAAGTCAGTAGAAGAAAAAGAGGGATGCCACGCATCGGTCCACTGCACATACTTTTCCTTCTCCAAGACCCTGGAGGACCTGCTTCTTGTTTTAGTTTGGTGCTTTGGGGCTTTGGCTGTTTTCCTCCCTCCACCTCCAACATCCCATCCAATAAGATAGCTGGGTTATTTGCAGTGAGAAGAATTCAAGGGCAAGAGCTTTTTTGGGTGAGAAAAGCTATATTCAGCTTCACGCCATGGTGCCGTGAGTGACAGAGCTGGGGCTCCAACCCTGGCAGGCAGGCTGGCTCCAGACCTCCTGCTCTTGACCATCACACTGTATTACCTCTCATGCAGAAAGAAATACACTTGCTTGGGCCAGAACCCTGCTGCCAAAATGGAGGTAGATAAAAACCCAGTTTTATCCCATTTGATGCATCACCAAAATTTAGAGAAAAAAAAGGGTCAATTAAATCCTAATTACTGCATTTTCCATCGCTAAAAATAACATAGGGGAAAAGAACAGCAACCCAACTTTCAAATCTCCCAAGGCATCTGCCATCTTATGATAATTCACTTTATCACATTCAGGCAGAATGTGTATTTTGTTAGAAGTGAAGTTATATAATAATAACATCTCATAATGTCGTTCCGTAGGCAATGTTTGTTTAAAAGTGAAATTCCATAGGATGAAGCAAGGTAATAAAATAAAAAGACAGAAAAAGCAACACAAGACCAGGGGCAATAAGGAACCAGCTTCCGAGGATATCAAGATCCAAAAAGAAATCCTATGTACTAAATAAAAAGGGCCTCTAGTTTATTAAACAAATTCCTCCCACACAGCAAAAGAAAAGAACCATATGGAATGGAGGAAAAAAGAATGCAATTTATTGCCGAAAAGGTGGATTTCCACCCTTAGTTTTCCACCAATAACTGAGTCATCTCAGTCAATCCCTTTACCTGCACTAGCTATGAGTCTACTAAACAGTAAAATGGATTTAAAGCTATCTCCTAGAGTGGCAGTACGTCTTCTGGTCAAGTTAATATGTGCAATTCATTATATGTTTATATCCCTTACCTACTCTTTCCTTCATCTGTCTAACACAGCTTTCTAAATCTCAGAATTATTGACATTTTGAATCAAATAATTATTTGTGGGGGGAGGGTGGGCTGTCCTATGTACTGCAGGATGTCAGATGCCACCAGATGCCAGGAGCACTGCAAACCTGCAATGGTGAAAATCAGTAATGTCTCCAAACATGGCCAAACATCCCACTGAGGGACAAAATCATCCTCAGTTGAGAACCACTGTTCTAATTTCTCAGCCACAGCTCCAAGTTGCTGGGGATACTGCAGTGAACAAGACTTAAAAGATGCCTATCTTCAGGGAACTTAAATTCTTATCCTAGAGTTGGGAGTAACAAGATTCATTTTTACCATAATCCTCATCTAAACCACAGTTAGTCACTATCAGTGGCAATACTGATATAAGTATACATCCCTTTATCAATCAGGAATAACAATAGTGCACATAACAGTTTAAGAAAAAATTTAGAACAGTGGCTGAAAACATCTTCTTTACACAAAGCAGTTGAAAATAGGTAATACATAACTATCACCCACGGATAAATTTTATATCATTAAAAAGTGGGACAACCAGACAACCCAGGCTACCTGATGGGAAACAACAGAAAGAATATACCACCACTACAATGGATTCTGGTTTTTTTGTGTTTTTTTTTGTTTTTTTTGTTTTTTTTTGAGACGGAGTCTCGCTCTGTCTCCTAGGCTGCAGTGCAGTGGCTGGATCTCGGCTCACTGCAAGCTCCGCCTCCCGGGTTCCCGCCATTCTCCTGCCTCAGCCTCCCGAGTAGCTGGGACTACAGGCGCCCACCACCATGCCAGCTAATTTTTTTTTTCTTGTATTTTTTAGTAGGACGGGGTTTCACCGTGTTAGCTAGGATGGTCTCGATCTCCTGATCTTGTGATCTGCCTGCCTCAGCCTCCCAAAGTGCTGAGATTACAGGCGTGAGCCACCGTGCCCGGCCTACAGTGCATTCTTGAAATAAAGAAAATAAAACCTGACTCTAACAAAGCCCATTTGAAAAATCTTTATCTACAGGACACAGGATGGCTAAAGAAACATGTTAAATGCTATCATGAAGATATAATCAAAAATGACCCAGGTTCATCAACAAATAAATGCCAGTGGTGGAGGAAGGGAGGAAATGTAGAGATTAAAATAGCCTTAAAACCTATCAACCAAGTGAAATGCTGGCACAGTTTAAATCCTGCAGGATTTAAACCAAATATGAAAAGATTTTTTGAAGACAGTTGGTAAAAATTGAACATGGACTGAATGCTGGATATTAATTTTGTTGTGCATAATAATTATATTTTGACTGACTTTTTAAAAATGACTTTTTGAGATAAATACTGAAGTATTTATGGGTACAGTAATATGATGTTTCAGAAAATCTTTAAAGTATTATCTTTAAAAAGTGGCAGGTAGATCCCAGCACTTTGGGAGGCTCAGGCGGATAGATCACCTGAGGTCAGGAGACCAGCCTGGCCAACACAGCGAAACCCTGTCTCTACTAAAAATACCAAAAAATTAGCCGGACGTGGTGGCAAGTGCCTGTAATCTCAGCTACTCAGGAGGCTGAGGCAAGAGAATTGCTGGAACCCGGGAGGCGGAGGTTGCAGTGAGCCAAGATCGTGCCATCGCACTCCAGCCCGGGCCAACAGCAAGACTCTGTCTCAAAAAAAAAAAAAAAAAAAACAGTGGCAGGTAGGAAGATTAATGAATTAAGAAGGATGGAATGTTGATAACTCAAGAAGCAGGATAATAGAGCCATGAGGGTTCATTACACTAAACTCTCATCTTACGTATCTGAAATTTTTCATAATTTTTTAAAAATACAAAATACGTCATATAAGTTGATTCGAATGTATCCACTGGAACCCAAATAACTTTTACCTGAAAAACAACCCTATGTATGGTTAAAAAGAACTGGTCCTGAGGCCAGGTATGGTGGCTCACACCTGTAATCCCAGGACTTTGGGAGGCCAAGGGAGGCAGATCACTTGAGGTCAGGAGTTTGAGACCAGCCTGGTCAACATGGCGAAACCCCACCTCTACAAAATTACAAAAATTAGCCAGGCGTGGTGGTGCAAGCCTGTAATCCCAGCTACTCAGGAGGCTGAGACACGAGAATTGCTTGAACCTGGGAGGCAGAGGTTGCAGTGAGCCAAGATCGTGCCACTGCACTCCAGCGTGGGCAAAAAGAGTGAGACTTCATCTTAAAAAAAAAAAAAAAAAAAAAAAAAGAACTGGTCCTAGGCCATTTGTTTGCCATGGAAAATCTAAGTCCCCAACAGAACCACAGCATATAAAAAATTACAGTTGTGATCTTTTTTCATTATTTTTTTTAACTGTCTATATACTTGTTCTTCATCTAACCCTGAGCTTATCATTAAGTTCTTTTCTTTAAAAAAAAAAAAAAAAAGGACAGTGACTCATAAAAAAATGCTACCCTCTAACTCTAGTCCTAAATATTTTCTATTATAAATAGAAAACAACTTTATCTTAAAACCTCACCAAGTAAACTTCTTTTTCAAAGAGCTTTGCATTGACATGTTGTCATAAGCCTAAGTTCAAATCATTTAAACTTTAAAAAATCATTTCAGCATAAAATATAAAGACACAATGAATTCAATAAATAGCCTTCATTCAATCATCAGCCTCGACGAGTTGTTTCATAGTGTTTTAATTCCTAAAATGTACATCCACAAAAAATGTCTATTTCAAAACCCAAGTCTATGTCAATTTCTGTTCTGTTGCAATTTACTCAATTACTGATGTGCATCTACTAGTTACCTTTCTTTCTGGGACACTGAGACACCTGACAAATTTTCCCTTTTTAAAATAAGGCTTAATTTAACTACTGATATTTATGTACACAATTGGCATCTGTTTTATGTTACAGATCCAAATAGTCCATTCTTCTTTCTTGCTACTGAGAGGAGCTTACCTCAAATACTGTTTCAGGGCACTTGTTATTGTCTTCACTTCCCAATCTGCAGAATTCTCCAGGTCCACCTCATTGCATGTTTTTACATCTAGTGAGCAAGTGAACAAGAAAAAAATAATTAAAACCTTGATCATCAAAGGTCCTCTTGTCTAGCTCACAAAGCTTCCATTTTTAAATGGGCAAACCACAATCCTGCAGTTTCCTAGGAAAACATTATATATACAATTTCTCTAAAATACTATAAGCTATGTTCTATGACTAGACACTTCTGGCACTTCGTAAAATCTGTAGTAGAGATCAAAGCAAAAAATAAGAGATGGGTTGGGAGTAAGGAAGAATTAGACATAGTATATTATTTCAACATCCACAATGTAATTCATGTATAGCTATTATCATCATCATCGTTAACAGTATCACTCAGTAGCCTTGGCTTATAGCAAGTGGCACTTTCAGTTGTATGCACATGGTTTGAGGTGTTTTAGGTGGCATTGTTGCCCTCATACCGTGTATTGATAGAGGCAGGAGACAGCCAACTAAGTAGGGTAGAGTCCCCAGAGAACCTCCGATCCGCCCAGATCATTGTGCACATAAGGCTTGCCTAAACATGCCCACGGTGAAAATTTCTGTCTTTTAACACATGCTTAGAAAGGGAAATAAATCAATGTGGAGTGGCTTAGACTAAGGGCCCACACGCGCACTGAGGGAACAGGGTGGAGCTACTGGGAATTCCCGCCTTATGCAAAGGAGGAGGCAGACCTCTTCAATTCATGTGTGGTGTCCTTGCGTTCAATATGAGAGGTGGGAGCCCGCCGGTGGGACCCCCTCTCTTTGCTGAGCGCTCCCCTTAAGCTTAGTAAGATCCACTCTCCTCACCCTTCACTGTGTCCGCATGTCTAATTTTTCCTGGTGATGACACAAAAACCCGGATTTAGCTGAACCAAGGAGCAAAAAAATCCTGCATCATGACACAGAAAACCGAGGGTAGCACCGTGAATGGCAAAATGACTATCAGAATGGCAACAAACTGGTGAAAGGATGATAAACTTGGTCTCAGATTTTCCGGATTTCTGTTCATTAGACTATTTTTCTGAAATTAACATATGATCAACCAAAACAGAAAATAACTACACAGAGACTTAAAAAGTCATTTACAGTTAACCTTTCACATTAACACTATAATATAGTCATCCGGGAAATATTTATTGGAAGCCTCTGTGCAACACTCCAGACATTCATTCTAACTTAAACTAGTTTTCTTTATCCAAATAGCGTGTAATGATGTGTTTCTTACAAACATCCTTTCAAATGGTAAGTCAGTTAATAGGGTTGCTTCTTTATAAAGTAAAAGAAGAAAATTCAAAACGGCTAGTAAGTTCTAAAGAAAAGGTATATGGCACCAAGAAAAAAAAAAAGAGATGGGAGAGTTAGTAAATTGTGGAAAGGAAAGTGTCAATTCTGGTAGAAATAAAATGAAAGGATGGCAGGAAAGGCAAACCCCTAAGGAGTACGATGGCATCTTTGACTCTTAGAACTCTGGGCTGGTACACTCAGCTGTGGCATGGCGGCAGGGAGGAATGCAGCATGGGTATCACAAAGCTGGGCTTACATGCCTCTAACAACCTGGCCCAGCCATACCACCACAAGCGAGTTGCAAACCTATCTGAACTTCAGATCTTCATCTGCACAATGGAGATAATGTAAATACTCTCAGAGAACGATTGAGAGTATCAAGGCAAATGAAGAACGTATACAGAGTTCCATAAATAATTAAACGTAGCAGGTTATTGCCACTGCTGAGTCACTAAAAAGTATAAGCAAGCAGTGATGGTACCTACCCAAAGGGAGGAGGCAGGAAATGGGTTATGACGAATGATATTGAGCCATCAATATCAATTTGCCTGGCTTTCTACACGCCTACTATGCAAAGGAGAAAGTAAGAGGTTCATGGAAAAGACTATTTCTCCCTCACTCCACGATGATGTCTTAACTAAGACCAAAAAAAACCTCGTTGTTTCAGGGTTTTTTCCTCCCTTATACTGTATTTGTCTTCATAGAGAAGGAAACATCTTGTTAGCATTTCCTTTTTAAAAACACTAAAAAGAAAAACCTGTCAAAATGGGACCACCACATTAAGTCGTGCATGCTACTTAAAAAGTTTTAGGCTTGGGATGATGAAGGGTGGATGACAACTCAATGTTGGGCTGAAACTTTCTGAAGATAAAGTAAAACAGGAAGTGATGGTTATTTCACAGGCATAGCATCATACGTATGAGGTCAATTACTCAAAGGTCTGAAGACTTTTAAAGCACTTCAACATTTCTTGATTACAGCAACTGACAGCAATATGCAATAAACTACAACAATGGCAATTGACACTGATTACATTTTCATCAGTTCCTACAATTCTGAACTCATTTGTTACTGAGCTTGTCAGACAAGCCACAGATACATTCAAGAAATCAAATTAAGCACCCTGATTAAAGGTGCAATCCTTTATAACTAGGACTAAATAATTCTGTTCTAAAGGCTTTGCCAACCAATTACTTCAGTAACTGAATATTCTCTCTCTCATTAAATCAATTATTTAAATCTCGTTTTAACATACAAGTCAGATAACATTTTCAATCAACTTGCTACCAGCAAACCACCTTTTTAAAATCCAACAGGCTTCTAAAGGAAATCTTTTATTTCCAGCTTTCTACCAAATTATGATTCCGTATTTTGAGAATCATATTCTGTCTATGGAAAAATAAGCCATCATTCTAAATTCATGGAATAAAAAGCAGCTGTCACATCAGAAGCAAATGACTACACAGTGTCTATGTTACTAATTCTCTCTTAAATTTTCACTGTTTTCAAATAGCTCAATCATCCCTAGCAGTCCTTTACAATCAGTGAATGCACTGGGACTAGGCAGAATTTAATAATTATTTGGGATTCAAATGTGAAAATACATTTGGAGGGTTCATTCAGAATATATGTTCTACCATAAGAAAGATAAAAACAATTTGCTTCCTTTCTGACCAAGGAAGGACACTTCATGGGTTTGTTAAAAATCTAAACTAACAAGCACAGATAAAAAGAGTTAACTTTTTATTTGGGTGAACGTTTCACACTTACGTAACCACTGGTCATTTTTTTGAAACTGAAAATCTGCAGTCCAACCTAAATGCAAAGTGCAATTTTATGCAGCTGCTAGCACCCTACTCAACACTGACTTAGGTCCAATTTTAAAGTACTTGAAAAAGCACAGTGAATGGATGAATTTTGAAAATATGTTTTATACTTTTCAGCTACGTTAGTTCACTTTTTTCCCCAATCTATGCAACAAAGCTGTCCTACAAAGGAAACAAGGTAATGGTTTTCAAGTAAAACTCTTCTCATTTCTTGTTTTCTGTGGTTTTATGTGTGAAAATAAGGTCATCCAGCCCTTCTTGCAAATCAGATTTAGAATTAACCACTGAGCTCACCAGACCACACAAACTACTACCACATTCTCTCACAATTTCCTCTTCTTCCGCTCTGATGTTTTAAACTAAAGTAGGGAAGAAGGAAGAATGCATAACAATTCTACCTCGTATCAGTTCTAATCTACCATGAACTATTGTAATTGATATTTTACATTCTCACTCCATTTACTAAAAAACCATGACTCACCTAAAGACAACTCATCTGATATTTCTCCCTGCCTTTCCAAACTGTGCTAAGTTTCTACTTTACAAAAACAATAACAACTTCTACCAAATCTGTGCGCCCTGTCTTAGAGGCTGCAAAGGGGAAGAAAAAGGCAGGCATCTGCTTATATGGGCATGTTCTTTCAGCAGCTTAATAAGCTTGGTCCAGGGAAAGGCTTAGAGGCTGCTGGAAATCCAGCGGATAGCTGCCTTAGGCTCCCAGAGGGGAAGACAACTAAGAATACCCTCTCATCACCGGATGGAGGAAGGCAGCTGCCTGCTCCTTTACCTGGCCTCGAGGAGAATAACTGCCTCTCTATTTAGACAGTTTTCTATGGTCAATGTCATTGCTATTTCATGCCAGCTGGGAATTAGGGGAGAAGGAAAGAAGAGGGAGAGAACAAAGAGGATAAGGAGGGAAGAAAGGGGCAGGAGAAGGAGGACGGAGAGAAGGATAGTGGAAAGAAACATTTTTCTATTTTAATATGAAATATGAAGGGAAAAAACATACCAGAAAAAAGAGACAAG
This sequence comes from Gorilla gorilla gorilla, assembly GCF_029281585.2. Taxonomy (NCBI): domain Eukaryota; kingdom Metazoa; phylum Chordata; class Mammalia; order Primates; family Hominidae; genus Gorilla; species Gorilla gorilla. The sequence goes on along the minus strand of NC_073227.2, from coordinate 168,979,256 downwards.
TGAAAAAACATGCAAGAGATTAAGCATATACCCTTTTAGAAATCATTATAAACTTTTACATGAGTATTTAAATAAGACTTAAAACACTTAAACAATACAAAGTACTTTGTGTAAAAATTGCAATAAAAAATTCTAAAGTAAACAATTAGCTCTCAAGAACTACAGAGAATTGGATAAATGGCAGCTCTCCTCAAAAAATAGTACATGGCATGGGACTGTTTCTCAAATACTTAAAAATTAAATTACTTCCCATTTCTACAAAGACAATGCATTACAAACAAAATGTTCCTTGAAAAAATTCAAATTTAAATAAACCTATTACCTGCAGGAATAATAATAAACACTAATTGCTTTAAAAAAGCAAAGTTAAAAACTTGGCAGACCCACACAATTTTTTCCTCTTCAGGATATACATGGAACCCTCTAACAACGAGCCAAATGGGAAAAGTTGGAGAAAAAAATGCCCCTAAGATTATGTAGACATGACTATTCAAAACTCTAAAACCCTTTTTTTGGAAGAGGCGTTAAATTATTTCCATTTGAACACTCAATCAGTGTTCAATATGAAGGGAAAAAACACACCAGAAAAAAGAGACAAGTCCACTCAATCAGAATAAAAGGAAAGAAATAAGGAAACATTTAAGTGATTAGGAAATAGCAAATAAATATATTTTGTCAAGGGCTAAGGTTTGTATTGGTAGCATAAGGTAATAAGAAAATGGTATTAATGCTAATGAAAATCCAAAGTTTTTGACTGATAATCTTAAATTCACACTAGGAATTATTTATAGATTACTCAAAACAAATGTATATTGTGTAACCCTCTTAAATGAATGGCTTAATGAGGAGGTAACAAGTCAGTATCTGTCTCACATCAATTCTCTAACTTTCCTCTGATTGCAGAATGATATTACTGAAAACATAGGCATTTCCCTTGCCAGCAATATGTGTGAGGTTGTGTCACACTCATGTCCTGGGCTTCTCTACTCTGAGGCCCATGAAAAGTAAAAACAGTTTTCCAGGTCATGAATTTTTTGAGGGTTTAGATATTTAAAAACACCTTGTAAGTTAAGGACTGGCTTGGGACATTTCCCATGAGCAGAGCAAACTACCATGCTGAGTTTAGCAATGCTGTACACGTAGAATTTTATGAGATGACCAACAAATTTTGAGACAGCTTAGCACTTCAAGGTGACCACAGAAAAACCCTTGTTCAAACTTTCCTTGAACAGGAACAAGATGATAATAAAAATAATGCCAGGTCCTTAGGACCAATTTACCAGCAAAATGTGCCTTTCAGTCCACATTTCCCATTCTGTTATCAATATACTCTTCCAGTTCTAATCATCATAACACCATCTTGGAAATGAAAGAAGTGTTTCCAATTTTAAAATTAAGTAAAAGCAGATGCTGTACTCCCATTAAATTCTTCCAGCTGCTACTGAACCACTGGCAACCTGAATCTATTTAATTTGGAGACCACTATTGGTAAAAAGGAAAATCTGACTGCCAAAATTGCACACCCAAGTTAAACCAGAGAGGCAGAAAATGAAAACAGCTTATGGAAGCGAATGTATTCTAATAAGGCTCTCCAACTGATGACAGGCAATTTCTCCTGTGGTTAATAGCTTACAAAAGATTGTTGCTTATTAAATCCTTAATTCAAATATAGGCAAACAAGCAATCCTATCTGTAGCATGGCGGTTGATTTTATTCAACTTGGCTCATGCTTCCTAAAAATGACTCTTTGCTGTAATGTTTTAAGATGCAGACAGGTTGGAATGCATTCACAGCACACCTGAGGGCATTGTTAATATTGATTAATTAAAGTAAGGTATCAAATAAATTAATATGTAGCAAGATCATAATGACAGATTGGTTTGATACACAGGCCCTCTAGCCTGATGAGTTATCATCACTCTTCAAGAGGCAGCCTGTTTTGGGGTGGGGGAGAAGTGGAGTGTCTTACAGGTGGCAATGAACTGACAGCAGTGTGTAATGTAAAAGCGCTTTGTCATTCACATAATGTCTGGGGTAATGAAATGAATTCACTTTCTGGCTTCCTCTAGTCTGCGATGCCAAAGAACACTGTGTTATCAGCACAGATGGAGCATGCATGGTTCTGGAGGAGAGCCTGGTGTGAACTACAAACAAGCCACTGTGAATACCAATGAATCCCTGAGAATCGGACCCTTGCTGTCAAATGACAGTTTTGGAAGCTCCATAAAAATGAGCGAGTCCCAGTGGTCTTGTCCAACCAAATGTACTGTCACAATTCTGGACAGGCTATTTGGAAGCCACGCAAATCATAGAGGCCTGACTGCCACTTCCCTGTGAGAAGCAAGCACAGGAAGATAGTCAACCAGGGGGTGAATTCTTTTTTCATTTCTTAATAAGAGGTAATAGACAATCTATGCTGATGCAAATACTAATCTACTTCTGTGGGTCAATTGTCTCTGCTCAGCAGAAAACTCCTATAGAAAGTAGAGGAATGGAATGACAAGTATTCTCTACATTATTATGAAATATTAAGCTGTGAAGTCAATGAACATACACAAATAACATATGGAAAAATGATTAGAAAAGAGGCATACCCATCAACATACTCAGAAGTCTCTGGACCTTTGAACTCACCCCCACAACTCTGTACAATCCTTGGTCATTTATACCTATGGGAAGAAACAAACTATTAGCAAAATAGAAGACTATCATATTTTAAAAGCCATCAAACAGTTGCATTCAAAATCTTTGCTAACATTAGCAGCATTCCTGTTAACTATAAAAATAACCTTTGAAAAAATCAAGTGTTTAACAACTTGTTTTACTAGCTTTTTATCTGTAAGTTGTGGTTAAAAAAATAATCTCAGCAAACAATGTTCCATGTGGACAAAAATGAAATGCCTCAATGTTAGTAAGTTAGTTAAGTATCATGGATACATTGAAATGAATACCAATCCAATTTGTAAAGATGCACTAAAACTTTTATGTTTACTGTATTTACTTGTTTACATTTTTCTTCAAAAGTTTTAGCCTTTTAAAAATACGGTGATGATTTTTGAAGACCATAGAAATTCATTCAAAACTAAAGCAAAACTGTAATTTTTTTTAAAGTTGTTACATGTCCTGTCCAGTGAGGAGCTGTGAAACTTCAAATCAATATCACCACAAAGTATACCGCAAAATGAACCAAATCAATGCATCCTCTCTCTCTACAGAGATCTGAAAACAAATTGTCCCTGAAAACAAGAAACATATAAAAGAAAATGTATTGTCAAACCTAATTTGGTATGCTGAACAAATATCCTTATCATTTGCATTCTGATCTGAACAAATCAATGACGAAAAGACATTTTTGATGCAATTAGCAAACTGAGTAGCATTAAGGGTAAGAACATCTCCATTTGTTTAAAGCTGCATCCTGAAAGGGTTAAAAGTAACCTTACATTTGCTTTGAGAGGGGAAAAAGGGATAGATGAAACAACTGTGGCAAAATCTTGATAATTATTGAATCTGGATGAGAATATGGGAATTCATTATACCAATCTCTCTACTTTTTTATGCTTGAAAATTTTCATAATAATGACTTCCAAAAAATGTGACTTATATTTACTTCTCAAATGAGTTGCAGCTTTCTGGCTGTGTGTTTATTTTCTCCGCTACGAATGTTAAAGGTAACAAGAACACAACTGGCTGACAGGCAGATGATGCCTCTAATCCCCAAAGTTTCCAAAACAGAATAACACAACAAAAGGCCATGGAATTTGCCCACGAGGGTTTACTTTCTTTTCACCTCCCTGCTCGGAGTGATGAAAAGAATACTAGTCAGAGTCTAAAGAATTGGATTCAAGTCAGTTCAGTCACTCATGAGGAAGAGAGGAAACCTCTCGGAGTCTCTATGCTGTATCTGAGATCAAGGACTGCATCCTATACTCTATGTTATGCTGGGAGGGAAATGAGATGATACTAACACATGTCCTACAGATTGTAACTCACAGCGCACACACAAAAGCATTCATTCTTCCTTGTCAAGTTTTGTTCCTTCTTTTTCTCTTTGCTTTTTTAAAAATTATAGTTACATATACCATTTTTTTTAACTTTTAAGTTCAGGGGTACATGTACAGGTTTGTTACATAGATAATAAACCTGTGTCATGGCATTTGTTGTACAGACTATTTCATCACCCAGGTACTAAGCCTAGTACTCATTAATTATTCTTCCTGATCCCCTCCCTTTTCCCACCCTCCACCCTCCCATAGGCCTCAGTATGTGTTGTTCTCCTCTATGTGTCCATGAGTTCTCATCATTTAGCTCCCACTTATAAGTGAGAATATGCAGTGTTTGGTTTTCTATTCCTGCATTACTTTGCTAAGGATAATGGCCTCCACTTCCATCCATGTCCCAGCAAAGGACATGATCCTCGTTCCTTTTTAGGGCTGCATAGTAGTCCGTGGTACTTTATGTACCACATTTTGTTTCTTTTGGAGATGGAGTTTCACTCTTGTTGCCCAGGCTGGAGTACAATGGAGCAATCTCGGCTCACTGCAACCTCCACCTCACAGGTTCAAGTGATTCTCCTGTCTCAGCCTCCCAAGTAGCTGGGATTACAGGCATATGCCACCACACCCAGCTAATTTTGTATTTATAGTAGAGATGGGGTTTCACCATGTTGGTCAGGCTCGTCCTGAACTTCTGACCTCAGGTGATCTGCCTGCCTCCGCCTCCCCAAGTGCTGGGATTACAGGTATGAGCCAATACGCCTGACCCCACATTTTCTTTATCCAGTCTATCACTGATGGGCATTTAGGCTGAGTCCATGTCTTTGCTATTGTGAGTAGGGCTGCAATGAATATACATGTGCATGTGTGTGTATAACAGGACGATTTATATTACTGGGTATATACCCAAAGGAATATAAATCCTCTTTGCTTTTTATTCCTTATTTTTTAAGTTTTACAAATGTCCTATTTTTCCTTCTGTTATAGGCTGAATTGTATCCCCCCAAATTCATCTGTTGACGTCCTAATCCTCAGTACTTCCAAATGTGACTGTATTTAGAAATAAGGTCTTGAAAAAAAAAGTAACTAAATTAAAATGAGGTCACCAGGGTGGGCACAAATCCACCATGACTGGAGGCCTTGTAAGAAGAGATGAGGACACAGACACGTACAGAGGGGGACCATGAGAAGACACAGGGAGAAGACAGCCATCCCCATGCCAGAGAGGCCTCAGAAGAAATTAACCCTGCTGATAGCTTAATATTGGACTTGTAGCCCCCAGAATTGTGAGAAAATTGATTTCTACTGTTTATTCAGCAGCCCCCGTCCCCAGCCTTTTTGGCACCAGGGGCTGGTTTCATGGAAGACAATTTTTCCACCGATTGGGGTGGGGGGATGGTTTCAGAATGATTCAAGAGCATTACATTTATTATTAGATTCTCATAAGGAGTACAAAACCTAGATCACTCACATGTGCAGTTCACAATAGGGTTTGCACTCCTATAACAATCTAATGTCGCCACTGATCTGACAGGAGGCGGAGCTGAGGCCATAAGGCTTGCCCGCTGCTCACCTCCTGTTGTGAGGCCTGGTTCCTAATAGGCCATGGTCTGGGGATTGGGGACCCCTGATTTAAGTCACCCAACCTGTGATACTTTATTATGGCAGCCCAAGCAAGCTAATAATTACTCTCTATCTCATTAGAGCTTAAAGAACCAGAAGAGCAAAGGCTAGCCCTTAGTCTACCTAAGTCTACTCAGAACACTAAGGAGTCACAGCATCAGAGACACACCTTCCTGACGGCGAACACTCAGCAACTACAAGAGAGGAAAAGGAGGCCGCAGAGCCCTGCCAGGAGTTGGAAAAAAGAAAAGAAAGTTGCCAAGAAACACAAAAATCAGAGATCTTTTGAGCCTGATACAGGAAAAAAGATTGAGCCTCAATCCTTCCTTCTTTTTGGAAGCCAGAAGGGCACATCCAGATAGTTTAAAATACCAGAGGGTTTCAGTACTACTCTAGCTAAGAAACCTTAAAAAGTTTGACCTCAGTGGTAGAAGCCAAAAGAGCAAATCATACTCTGCATTCAAGCAAACATGCCTCTGTGAAAACGGCCTGAATTATATGGAGAGATGAAATAAGAGTGTCACTTCGGCAATAATAATCACTGTGTGCCAGTAATTACTATCAAATAATTGATCAAGTTCAAATTCATCAACCTGAGAGAAGTAGAGTTAATTGCTAATGCATACTGAGAGGTGCAAGGGGGAATTAAAGCTACTCAACACAGTTTCTACATTTTTAAATGAAATTTAAATAAACCTTGCACAAAAGCAGCTTGGAAATAGCACGTAAAATACATACACTCAAGTCTTGTTCGATTTTCTATTTCTTGCTACACTGTTCTCAAAGGCTCTGAACTAAATGACAGCTGGAACATACTTTTTATCTATGAACACATATATGTTCATATAAAAGGCATCAAATACATCTTAAGGATATAAACCAACCAATATGCCAAGGCATATTAGTGAGTTTATCATGTCCTTTTCCAGCTTCTTTTCCAAATTTCCCTGTCAACCAAAGGGATCACTATTTCTGATCAACAAGTATTAGAGATTTGAAATCTTTGACTTCTTCCCTGTCACTTTCCAAATGCAACAAGTCAATGTCCACTCTTTCTTCAAACTTCAGACTAATTTCTGCCTCTTCAACACAGTCCTGAATTTCATGCACACACATTTATTACGGAATCCCTAAAAAGAAACACACAACTATAATCCATTCTGAACACTGTCTTCTATCTTTTTATTTTCAAACCACTATTATTATCTAATGTCCCCTGGATCCCCATTTAAGAGCAAGCCTTCAGATCCAGCCCACATCCTCTAGCCTTAACAAGTATGTAAGGCACACACACGCACACATCCATGACGGGCCTCACCTCATCTTCCTACAGGGACTGCAGTGTATTCAACTTAATCACAACAGACGGCTCGACCATCACCCACAAATAACCAAGTTCATTGCATCCTCTGCGGCTACATTCAGGCTGAAGTCTCCCCAGCAGGAATGCTCTTCCCCTTCTCTTCACAGATTTATTCAACTGTCATATATTTATTCATCAGATATGTGCCAGGTGCTATTCTGGTTGCCCAAGATTCGACAGTGAGTAAAATTCCCATCTAAACCTTCAAAACCGGATAAAAATCCCCTTTTTGACACCAGCCCACAGCGATACTCCCTTCTTCTAAACATAACTCTTAATTGATTCCTTTTAATTTAACACTTGATTACATTTAAAATTTTTTATTTTTAAGGCAGGGTCTCGTTCTGTCATCCAGGTGGAATGCAGTGGTGTGATAACAGCTCCCTGCAGCCTTGACCTCCTTGGATCAAGCCATCCTCCCATGTCAGCCCCTCGACTAGCTGGGACTACAAGCACATGCTATACCACACTAGGCTGAAATCTATTTTTTGTAGAGAGCGGGTCTCACTATGTTGCCTGGGCTGGTCTCAAACTCCTGGTTCAAGTGGTCCTACTGCCTCAGGGCATCCCAAAGTGCTGGGATTACAGGCAAGAGCCACTGCACCCAGCAGGGTACATCTTAAAACAAGCCCACGATCTTAGTCACAACTCCCAAAATCAAAAGCGTTAACGGATAGAGGAGTGGCATCACCAAGATGGTGGCACAGAAAGTAACCTGTTCATACCCCCATATGACAGTAAGAATTCTGCATCCATCCACCATCAAAGTCTCTCTGAGGGAATCTCAGGATTCAGGTAAAAGTTTGTGAAACCTTGGTGGAGCCCAGGACCTGCGAGGGTCACTTTGAGAGTGCAGACCAACATCCAGATGGCTGACGTGCCACAAGCTTGCTCCTGGATTCAAGCTTGACGATGGTCCAGTCCTCCAAGGGACTTGGCTACAACCCTGTTTGGCCTTGAGCCTGCAGTTGAAACTATCTGCCAAGGGGTCCAAAAGGAATCTTGCACACTGGTGCTTTGGCAGAAAGGTTCGTCTGCATACTAACAGTGGTCTCAGCAGCGAACCTGAGACTTGCCCTGTGGCTTGGCTCCAGGGCCCCTCAGCCAAGGTCCCAACTCAGAGCTGCTTGCACAGGGACCCAGAGGGAGACTCACCCATGTCTCGCAGCCTGGGAGCCTGAGGCTTCCAGATGGGCTTGCCAACCTCTGCCCCACAACAGATCCTAAGGGGACCCAGGCTCAGCTCCCGCCCCTCCCACTGCAATCAGGGAACAATCTCGTGTTGACACCTACTATGAGACATACACCCAAAGAGCCTGGCTCTCCAGCCTCTGCCCCACAGCAGATACCAAGAGGGCCTCATATCAACTCCAGCCCATTCTGCTATAGTCAGAAATTCATCCCACCCACGCAGAGACCTGCTGGAAGACACATCCATCTGGGCCACTAGAACAGTCTTCTGGACTCAGGTCTTGGCCAGTATTCCCACACAGTCCCAGTATCTTTTTTGGGTCTTCCCCAGGTCCATCTGGGGCAGAAAGCCACGTCAACTTCTGAGTCCTGAAGAGACTCGTGGCAAGCCTGGGCTTAGAGCATCCTCTAGTGCTGAGACAGCTACAGTGGTCACAGGCTCAGGAAACCCAAGAGTCAGTCATCTTAGAATCCTGGAAGGCCCTCTGAAGAACAGGCACAAAGCCAGACTGGGTAGATGAAAATAAACAGCTAATCCCTCAATGCGCAGACACTGTCACAAGCATCGAGAGCATTCAGGGACTGGCACAGTGGCGAGTGCCTGTAATCCCAGCTACTTGGGAGGCTGAGGGAGAAGGACTGCTTGACCATAGGAGTTCAAGGCCATACTGTGCTATGACTGCACCTGTGAATAGTCTCTGGGCTCCATCCTGGGCAACATAGCAAAACCTTGTCCCTAAAAAAATAAACCATTTTTAAAAGAACATTCAGGGAAATATGACCTCACCTAACAGGCAATATAAGGCACCAGAGACCAACCCTAAAGTGATGAAGACATGCAATCTCTCAAAGAAATTTAAAGAAGATGAGCTTCCTTCTCAACAAACTTCAAGAAAATACAGAAAATCAATTCAGAAATTTATTGGGGAAATTTAACAGAGAGATTGAAATAATTTTTAAAAATCAAAAAGAAATCCTGAAGCTGAAAAAGTATAAATGCATGACCTGAAATCAGGTTATTTATTTTTTCCACTCAGACTGAATGTTCATATTTCACATGTTAAAAGTAATTTCCACATCAAACCTGCCTGGAGATGTAATATTCTATTCAGTGTATGTCCCATATTACCTTTTTATTGTTTTTTCCATTTTTTATCTCCAACTTTTAAGTTCAGGGGTACATGTGCAGGATGTACAGGTTACATAAGTAAACGTGTGCCATAGTGGTTTGCTGCACAGATCATCCCATTACTCAGGTATTAAGCCCAGCATCCATTAGCTATTCTTCCTGAGCCTCTCCCTCCTCCCACCCCCGCCTTCTGACAGGTCCCAGTGTGTGTTGTTCCCCCCATGTGTCCATGTGTTATTATTTAGCTCCCACTTGTAAGTGAAAACATGAGATATTTGGTTTTCTGTTTCTGCATTACTTTGCTAAGAAAAATGGGCTCCAGCTCCATCCATGTCCCTGCAAAGGACATGATCTCATTCCTTTTTATGGCTGCATAGTATTCCATGGTATATTACATGTACGGCATTTTCTTTATCCAGTCTATCATTGATGGGCATTTGGGTTGATTCCATGTCTTTGCAATTGTGAAAAGTAATGTAGTGAACATATGCATGCGTCTTTATAATAAAACAATTTACATTCCTTTGGGTATATACCCAGTAATGGAATTGCTGGGTCAAATGGTATTTCTGCCTCTAGGTCTTTAAGGAATCGCCACTGTCTTCCACAATGGCTGAACTAATTCACACTCCCACCGATAGTGTGTTCCTTTTTCTCCACAATCTCACCAGCATCTGTTTTTTGACTTTTTAATAATAGCCATTCTGACTGGCTTGAGATGGTATCTCATTGTGGTTTTGACTTGCATTTCTCTAATGATTAATGATGTTGAACTTTTTTTTCATATGTTTGTTGGTCACATGTATGTCTTGTCTTGAGAAGTGTCTGTTCATGTCCTTTGCCCACTTTTCAATGAGGTTGTTTTTCTCATTTAATTTTAAGTTCCCTATAGATTCTGGATATTACACCTTTGTCAGATGGATAGATTGCAAAAATTTTCTCCTGTTCTGTAGGGTGTCTGTTTGCTCTGGTGATAGTTTCTTTTGCTGTGCAGAAGCTGTTTAGTTTAATAAGATCCCATTTGTCAATTTTTGCTTTTGTTGCGATTGCTTTTGGCATCTTCATCATGAAATCTTTGCCTGTGCCTATGTTCTGAATGATCTATTATCTTTTTTAATTAAAAAGGTCTGAATTCCAAAACACACCTAGCCTTGGAATTTTCAGATGAAGAATCGTGAACCTGTATTCCACCTTCTCGCCAAATACAGAGGTACTGCCTGGAAAGATACTTGGTCAACCTTGGTTTTTTGCTTTTAATAGCTTTTATGGTGCCTTGTATAGAATAGTTGGGCACAGAACAGGTATAGCTAGGTTGATCTGACTTGAATTTGATATAGAACTATAGATATAGACTTGGGCCAAAATGGACATCACAATTTAGAACTGAAAAATTAAGGTTAAAATATCCAAATTATTGTGATTTTTCAGATATAAATGCTCAGTGATGATATTGATATCAATATTGTCTAACTTTAATCAAAAATTTGTAACCTGGTCAATGTGTTTACAGGCCCGAAGTTTTTTTTTTTTTCTCTCTTAATAAATTAGATTGAGATTCGTTCTGATAGTTAGCAAAGAAAAGGTAAGCTTGTCTCCATTAGAGTGATGAGCAGCTGATGACAGCTGTCTCTGGGCGAAATGGATAAGGTAAAATCAAATGTGTCTTACTTCCTACCATCTGTCTCCTCCAATCTCCCACAACACTGTCATAGAGCACTACTCACATCACCCACATCTTCCTAGAGGAGAGGGTCAAAAAGTGGGAAGCAGTCAAGTTTCATCATCATCTCTGCTCAGCTGTTTCCCTCTCAAACCCAAACGGTGTTACCAGAGCCAGAGACCATACAGCTCCAGAAAACACCTGCATGGAACTACTGAGCACTAGCAGGCATCCACTGTCCCTGTAGGTGGGCTGGAGAAGCAACACAGAAAATAAGATGTTCTGGGATAGTTAAAAAATCAGATACAAAAGAAAAATAAAACTTAAGAGGGCTGATAAATGCAGGTAAACAAGAGAGGTAGAGATAAAGGCTAGAGTAGCTACAACTGGCAAATAAATGTGATGAATTTGAAAACAAAGTACCATTAGAATAAAGGAAGCAGAAGAGAAAAGACAGGTAATTTTTAAAAATAGAAATGGTAAACAGGGAGAATACAAAATAAAAGGGAGGAAAAATTGGAAATAAATGAGAAGATAGGCTAGAAATTACATAACATTTAATTTCCTGTTAATTTCACAGGAATTGTTGAGTACTTATATTTTAGGCAGTGAGGTGGAATCAAGTGAAGACACAGGGTAAAATTAAAGAGAAAATTAAAATTAAAAGAGAGTAACTTGAAACTAAATAGGCCAAGAAGTTCTTTCTTATATTTTCAGCTTCAGGGGCAGTTTTTATACCTGATAGCTCCATATTCTTAATACCTCAACTTGTCCTTAGCCTATGGTATACATTTAACAAATGAATTGAAAAATAAATGAACAATTAATATATTGATGATTAATCAGCAAAGGAAATACGGAAATAAAATACAAGACAGAAAAAGATACAACAACAAAGGAGAAGGGCTCAAAGTGAAAGATAAACACCTTTGATGGTAACAGGCATGAAATGATTAAAAAGGATTTTGCAGCCGTATGATTCTACAGAAATACATTCTCAAATTCCATGGTTCAGTAAACTAACATTCAGCTCTCATCTAGTAACCAGCAGATTGCCTGGCATGGAATGAGATGCTTCATCAATGTTTGTGGAGGGACTGAATCATTTATTTGCACTCACGTGTGTTGACAACAGGGGCAAAAGGTCATTAATGTTCATACTGGCATTCACAGGATTTACATCAAAAGTCTAACATTTTATTATTAATGAGGCACATGTGCATATATATACACATATGTGTATGCACAAATGCAAATATAGGTTTGCATATCCCTCTAGCACTGTAAAGACAGATTTCTCTATGGGTTATACAACAAACAAACATGCTTTTATGCACATAAAAATATTAATCATTATTTTAGATGCCTTATATGTATATATTTTCATATATAATTACTAACATTAGCTAATCTTGAAATATTCTTGAAAATGAAGGAAAAACGCACTCTTCATGAAATAATTAGAAAAACTTGTGAGGAAATACCTAGCAATCTGGCTAAGAATGATGTATTATGAAGGTAATATTAAGAAAAGCAATGAAGAGACTCATGAATATTGTTTCAGATCATAGGTGGATTACAAAAATGTGATAATGTGTTCCTTACATATATTTATAACTAGTCCTCAATAAGCACTAATGTTTAAATGTCTGTTTAAGTATAGTAAGCACTTTCTAGGCTATCTGCTGCACTGGGTTACATAAAAATAAACAGGTTCACACACAAAGATACTCTTCCAAGATACTCAGCAATTCATAACATTATAACATTCTGTCAAAAATGTGTATTTATATTAAAATGGTTTTAAATATAAGCAGACAGAAGAATGATTCTCTCTATTCCATCAAAGGGACATATTCACCATCATAAATTTAAGATACGGTATTTACATAATTCTAAAGCTTTGGGAAAAGAATGCATTATTTGTAACACTTACAGTGCATTAAATACTGCCAAGCAGCAGGGTAAGGGATAATTCCTAAGCATTGAGGCAGCAGATAAAGTAGAGCTGTACAAAGATGAGATTCAACATAATACTGAATAACATTTTAAACTTTCTGGACCTTGGTACCTCCATTTAAATAAAAAACAAACATATCTTGGAAATACAAATGTGTTAAGGTTACAAGATATAAATTATTACAAGTTAAGGTTACTGACATCCTGAAAACTTCCAACTCTGCCACCTTCTAGCTATGTGACCTAGCAAGTTATTCAGCCTCTCTGTGCTCAGCTTCTTCATCTGAAAATGGGGTTAATGATGGGAACTGGGTTGCTGTGAACATTAAAGGAGATAATGTTTATAAAGCAAGTGCATGAGCTTCACACATACCAAGCAATCATTACAAGCTTTAATTGTAGTATAAAACTCAAAATTAATTTCAAAATAGCCAGGCACGATACATATAAATGCCCTAACCAAGGCCTTTAATCTATAAGCCCATTTTCATAAAATAAAGCACATGCTGGGAAGAGAGTCAAAATTTATTTAACGAGAATGACTCATGGAAAATATACAATTCCTGCTCACCAATAACATTTGTTAAGTTCTTCCCCGGATGATAATTATTTGAACAGCAGATAGAAAAACATTACAGACAGCTATTATTTGCCACCAACTAATCTGTTTTTCCCTTTCCTATGTAAGTCTTGCTTTCACTGGCATGTTCGCCTTCTCCTACTCTTTGTGTAAACGCATTTCTGTATTGTGATGATTAGCTTCCCCACCAGCAGGCACTTTTAGGAAAGGTCTTAGGATCTCATTCCCACAGTCTTCCCACTCCCAAACCAACCAGAGACTCAACACAAAAACAAGACAGTTTGGCACGTAAGGGTGGCTGTGCCCACTGGGGTTGTCTGTCACATCCACTCACTACTGTCCTATCCCAGGAGAAAAGTGAGAAATATTTTAAAAAGTGCAAAGCAAATACTCACTTCTGGGTCTAAACCCGTATTTTTGGAAGTACTGACAATTTTAGGCTTCTAAAGATACACCTAAGGCTTGATGCTAAGTCTCATCCTCTCGAATCCAAGTCTCAAATACGAAAGGTAGAAAGTTTACTAGCTGTAACCTCTGTATTATGGTCAAAATGGACTGTATACTACAGGTGGCTGGCCTCGTTTTCAGTTTCTAGGCAACACAAGAGAAAGCATTTTAGCTTCAGACCAGATGCCCTAGACTTGTTGCTATTCTTTCTACCCAAGCTACTGGCAAAGTGCCGAGACAGGGCCTAGAGGAAAGCGACGGAGTAACAGGGAGTTTCCGATTTCATTAGTAACCTTTGGGGCCCCAAACTCTCCCAGAGGTCTCCCGATCCCAGTATTTAATACAGGCACTGGCTGTGACTCACTCAATGTGCCCTTCAGTTTTTCCTCACAGCATGAACCTTGGCAAAAGGAGTATCTCACAGCCTCTGCGCCTTCCCGTAGGATCAAGCTCCCCTATCACCACTAAGTTGCACTGTCCACCAACTCTTCCTCTTACCCTGTTTCTGCTGCCATAGGATAAGTCTGGCTTAGAGTCGGAAGACTAGGCTCCAAACCCCAGCTTTGCCTAGTTGGGTGACCTGTGACAGGTTTATCCTACCTTGTTCTGGCCTCTGATACCACATGTGCAACTGAGCCTATTAATATATATCTGCTCAGCTACTGAGTTTTATGGAGACTGTGTGAGAGACTGTGATATACTCCAAAAACACAAAATGCAATACGTTAAAATTTTTAATATATTGTCATATGCAGATTCTGTATTGACATTTTGTCTGCTATGAAGAGACCTCCTGAGGTGTTGCAGGAATCCTCAGCAAAGACAGTGCATCTCTCTTGGGCCAAGGATGCACCTTCAGAATCCATGAAGCAGTTGTTATGGAAAAAAGGCAGGTCTAACTTTAGAATGGCTTAATCCTGAATCTAGATGAACACTTTCAGTGGGTGATACTTAAATCTTCCCTCCCAACTTCCCTTTCCTACAGTACTCTCAAACTTTTAAGCTTTGTTATTTAACAGCTTGTCTTCTGTTTTTCTTTCCTTCATCTCTCCAACATCCTCAAAAAAAGGTCAGACTATAGTGTCTCCATCTCCTCATGCTCACTGTGGTTAAGAGCGTGGGTATTTAAAACACAGTCTTGGAAGCAAGTTGTAGTATACTGCTCTCTACCTCTGAGACTTCGACAAATCAAATCACGTTTCTTCACTTCAGGGGCTCATGCAAATGGGGATAATACCACCTGTCTCACATGGTTCTTGTGAGAAGAATAACACCTAAGAAAAAAACAAGTACAACCTCGCTATTATCTAGTTTGACTTTCCAGCCACTAAACCCAATGGTTGTTTCTTGTTCCTCCACCAACCTGACCTTTCTAGAGTATTTGACACAGCTGACTTCTTCTTTCTTGGAATCTCCCCTCTTATGGATTCCCTTACAACCATCCTTCTTCCTTCGCCTCCTATCCCTCTGTCTTATGTCTCCATTATTCTTCTTCCTCTCATCATCAAAATAGAAACATTCACAAAGATTCTGTCCTTTTCTCCACTATCATCTTGACTTAGACACTCAAAACCTTACCTCTTTAAAAATAATTCCTGCCATCTTTCCTCTTGCTTTCATTCTATTTCTTATAACATGCCACTTGCATTCAGAATATCTAAAACCAGTCTCTATCCCTCCCAAACCTACTGCTCATCTTGCATTCTGCCTTGGCTAAAGGTCTCATCCACCTGGTCTGGGAGGCTTAGAGTCCATTTTCGATTTCCCCTCTCCCTGACTTCCAATATCCAGCAGGTCATCAAATTCTGTTTGTCTGCGAAGTCTCTCTTCCTATCCATCCCTTCTTTCCATTGCAAATATTCTAGTTTAAACCTCCATCATTTCTTATCTGAATTACTCCCCAAATTCAAGCAACCGCCCTGCCTTCCATCTTACCCCCATTCCATTCCCACCAATTCTATTCTCTGTCAAAGATCTCAAGACACACTCCCATCCAAATCTGTCAATAGCTCTCCACAGCCTACAGAAAGAGTTAAGGCAGACAATGCAGCACAGCACCTGGGATCTGCCACCCTCTGGATACAACTGCTCACAAACATCTCCCCACATCATACCACCCACTCACCACTACCAACACCACCCCAGCATGGTGGAAGCACCCTCTGTTCCAATATCTACCCTCTGGAGCAAAGAGCAGGGTTGCTTGCAGCCTTAGCAAATAGAGATGGTGTCTCCTAGAGCAAAAGGCTTGCTTGCTGGCCATTATAAAAGATCTGAGTTTCCTGCATTCAGAGTTTTTCCTCCTATAACACAACCAACTGTATCATCCATAAGTATCACCTGGCCATCTTTGCAGTGCCCTGAGGAATCAGGGCTCAGGGAATGAGCACAAAATGCACTGCTCTAGCTACTGACAGTAATAAACTGTCCTGTGTCAAAGATCCAGGAGTCTTGTGTCTTCTACTAGTATCCGTGGAACTATGCAGGATAACTGGTTAACATGAAAGTAGAGTAAAATCTCTGTCTTGAAGTTAGATTGAAGCTCATCTTTAAGAACAGGAACCATATTTCTAATATTTTTTCCTCTAATACCTTCCCTGTAAGAAATACCCCAAAATTACGACTAAAATCCATCTAACATGTGTGTGCCCAGGCATAGGTAAGTTTTAAAGTAAGCTGGAAAGGATGGGACAGCTAAATAAATTTTCAAGCTCATCACTCATGTAGCTCAGGTTTAAGTACTAGCAAAATTTTACTACAATAAATCAGAAAAGAGACTCAAACTCAAGGCAAAAGTGGGCCGTTGCTTTTTGCAAGATTCCTTTTCATTCCTCTGCTGCAGAGATGGAAAACATCAGAAAAGGCCTAATGTTGTGTCTCGCTGCTGCCCTCTGCCTCTCCACCTCAGAGCAGCTGCAGCAGCAGGTACTAAATCCCAGGAGTAAGAATGCCTGCTTTTGGTTTTCAGGGTGTTTTGTGGTGTTTGTTTGGCTTCTGAGGAAAAGCTTGAGATAATCTGAAAACCGTGGTGTTCTTCCTGAGCCTCTGGCTATTTTACTGCTCAGGATATTTTAATGCTCAAATGTCCACAAATCACTGAAGAGGAGGAGGTTAAAAGCCAAACCAGTTAATTTTGCTGTTTGTTCTAAGAGCCACATAAAATTAACAGATAAAGTGAATTTGGGTAATTTACTTCCCAATGTAAATTGCTATTTTTTAAAAAAAATAGAAAGTTCTTCAATCTCCTAGAGCCTTAAATCAATAATGAGACTACTTAATTATAATTGGCCTCAATGACTGGATTTATCTCTAAATAAGCAACTCACACTTACTGGGTATTCAACATGTGCCAATGTCCTAAGCATTCTCTTCTAGTTCTCACAACAACCCCATGAAGGAGATCTGATCCTTATCCCGTTTCACAGATGATAAAGACACAGAGAGGTTACATGGCAGAGTTAATAACGAGTAAAACTGAGATTACAATCAAGATAGTCTTTTGGGCTAATGTTCTTCACCACTATGCTAACAGTGTACCATAAAATGTCACAGACCTTATCAGAATGTAATGCAAAAACAAAGCCTAGCACGCCTACTCTGTAGCAAGCAAGACAGTTCCACCAAGTTTCTTCTGTTCTAAAAACACCTTCAGCACTACTTGAAAATATACCATTGTCATTTTCTGACACCTACCCAACCTCCAACCCCAAATACACCCAGAAGCAAGATGATTTATTGTAAGGATGGAATAAAGTCCTATTAATTTTCTTCATTTCTATTCTGTGGATGCGTTAAAGAGGAGGAAAACGTATAAAACCATAGGTAACAAAGAGAAAAGAAGGTTTAATTCATGGAATGAAAAAAAACAGTCACTGGACAACAGGAAAGTAGTAACAGTCCTAAACCAAACCCTAAACCACATGGACGAGGGGTAAAGGCAAGGACTCGGGGTTTGCCGTCTCAGAGGAAGGATCTGCCCCTATTAATTGAATGTGACCATTCATTTGGAAACAAATAGTTTCTCAGAGTTTCCTTAAAACAAATAAGATTACTAATTGTGAAAATGAATATTCAGTCCTGATGTGCCTGGATTTATTATTTCAATTTTGCATTTGCATTTCTGCAGACACCACAAGACTCTTCAGCTCCCTCCCACAGAAGACTGTCCTCTATTTCCACCCACACTCACCTCACACCCATTTTGACTGAAACAGAGACAGAGAGAAACTCTAGTTTACTTGCTGTAAATTTTCTGAGGACAGCTGTTCTTTATTTTCTTCATTGCCCTTGGCAATTTAAAATTAATGCGCAATTGGTAAAATATGTTTCAGGTTCACTCTGGACATCTTCCTTTCCATACCCCTGAAGATTAATACTGAAATTATACATTGTAATCTTCTACCAGAGCCCATCTTGAGAACCCCATACAATTCCAAAGTGCTCTGGAGGCAAAGCAATCTTCAAGCGGTAAGGTTTTCCAAAAATCTAAAACTTTGCTTTGCAAAGGAAGATAAATTTGCTTTTACATGCAACAAATGAAAGATTGTCAAATCTTGTATGTGGCTTCCTACTTCTATCCCATGAATTCACAGCTTGTTACAATGCTGAATTTGATAACTGACAGCTTGCCTAGATCGACATTTTAATGCCATACTCTAGAAAATTAAAGTGAATATTCAAATTATCCACATATGGAAGATTTTTTAAGAGAAACTTCATAAACAAAAGTGGCATCCAAATTTAGTTTTAAATGGTAATGACTATTTTAAAAATAGCAACTAAAAGATGTTTTTAAGCAAAAGAGTGTTACTTTGTTTTTGCATATCATACAGTACAGGCACCTAGGTGTCATGCATTCCCAGAAAGAGACAATGCACTGCTCATGGGGGGCGGCTCATTTGTATTTACTCAAAGAAATGATGTAATTACACTCCAATCTCTGAAACTATAAGACTCTTTCACACATAACATGATGTACTTTTCTACGTCTAATATATTACCCCACAGTTCAGAAAGATGCTGACATAAATTCATAAAGGAATGAAAAACAATCCTACATGTTATGTGAAAGTACCAATTCCAACCACATATAAATTCTTCCAATAACTTTAGAAATTGTTGAGACACATAATATTACCAATATGGAATTTTAGTCAAATCTGAATACTCAAGCAAAAAGCAAATGCTTACTGAGTGCTTACTATGTGTGCAAGGCATGCCTGTATTTAGAAATGAGAAGAGGCAAGCAAAGGATAAATAAGACATTTTCTCCGAGTAAACAGTAAAGTTCCAGAAACAAAGTAAACATAGGAAATACAACTTAAAATGCCAGGCAATATAACTGCCAAATGAGGCACATGCACATTTCAAGATTAAAACAATGCAGGAGAAGGGTGAAGAAGGAAATGAAGATAGGCATTTAATGAATATCTACTATGTGCAAAGACTCGCTCTTTAATCCTCACAAAGCTGGGTGGGAGGTAGTATGAATAAACTTTTTTTTTTTTTTTTTAAGGAACTAAGGGTCTGAGAGGTTAAGAATCCTTCCAAATGCTTATCTTATTGCACCACTTTGGAACTTAACCCTGACAGGTCCTTATCACTCAAAGGCAAGGCAACCCTTCAGCAGAGTAATCTGAGTGCCTGCCTCCCTCCCTCCCTCCACTCTCCATTCCTACCACTCCTCCTATCTTGCCTGATGGCCCTCGGGTCCCAAATGCATCACATTGTTTCCATCATCTACACTTTGACCCTCGTTCATCCCTCTGCCAAAATTTCTTCCTTCTGACAACCGACATCCTTGCAAACCTGGACAATTCCTCTTGCTCTGCAGAACTCAGCTCAAGAGTGAGAGATGTCGGAGGTGCAGGAGGTGCACGAGGGGCAGGGGAGAAGGCCAAGCCCATTGTCTTTTTCCAGAGATGTGGGCAGAGCAGATGACTCCATCATGAGACAGCTACAAATCATGGTGGCTGCACAGTAATGTTAGTAATGTTGGTTTTCAGCAAGACCAAGACAGTGGAGGAAAGGTGGTGTAAAGCTACTTGAGAATAAGGGAATGTTTTCCCACATAGGAATAAACGACTACAGCGGCACCAGAAGCCAGATGTCACACAGAGACGGCAGGTGGGAGGGACTGGAGGTAAAACGGTGGGATGAGTGAATAGGAGCTGCCATGAACACTTCTGAGTCTGTCTGGGATTCATCTAAAACACATTTGAAATTGTAACTGCTTTTGGCTTCTGACACAATGAAACATGACTACATTTAGCCATTTTGTTAATTTCTTCCCTCAACTTCACATTTTAGGATGGAAGTTCTACCTTACATCCACATGCTCTCTGTCATTATCCCAAATGCTATATGGCACCATGACCCAGAACCTTCATAAACCCTACTCTCTCAGGAAAGCCCCTGTGGCATCTTCTGTCCCCGAAAGGCAGAAGATCAGAAAATTCTTCTCTCCACCTGACTATTCCTATTGGATCTCACATCGTCTAAAGCAGAGAGACCCAATCGTCAACAATTCTGATTCAACAGATTTGGACTGAGACCAGTTATCTGAATTTCCAAGAAGCACCCCTAGTGCTCCTGATATTCGTTATGAGATCATGGACCTCTCAATTTCCTTGACATCCTTCATTACCCAAACTAACACTTCAAGGTAAAATTCCTTGCAGAATTCCTATCCTCTATATACAACCAACTGCTAATGTGACAGGTACAACTTCAGCAAAATCATTCGGCTGTATCTACACTATCTACCCCACTGCCAAACCTATTATCCAGAATCAGTTACCTCGCTTATAAATACTGCATCCTAAGCAGAACCCTGGGGCATCCCATGCATGACTACCAATATTAGTTTTCATATTTACTTTTTGAATGCCTGTTTCTTTGCTACGTATCACCTTCTAGTATTTACCCAGTTCCTTTACAATCAAATGCATAAGCCTGATTGCCTGCTTTTACTGTTTCTCCATGTTTCCTTCACAACCAAGTTTGTCTTTTCTCAGTCACCCTTTCTCTGTATCTTTGCTGAGTTTCCTCTAAACGCCAAAATATACTTTCCCATCCTTTAAATCTGAGGAAGCCTACTCCTAAAGACAGTCCTCAATTAACATCACATGTTTCCCAATCCATCAACATGCACTCATATTCTCTTAATCGGTGCAAATTTGCAACATTTTGATCATCTGGTACACTTCAATTACTTACAAATCTTTTGTTTTGTCAGCCACTAATAAATCAAGGATTGTATGTAACCAACGTTGAACACGTATCCCAGAGGCCTAGAGCATGACTATGCATGTCCTGTGATGCTAATAAATACTGGTTAACTGACTGGCTTCTGATTAGAACTAGGGTTTAGCTACGATAAGTCTTCTGCTATTGAGGGAACAAAAAGAACGTTGTGCTATTTTCTTTGGGACTTTGCTGATTTATTTGGATTTAGGTTGCAGGGATTTTGGGTTTTTTGTTTTTGTTTTTGTTTTTGTTTCCAGAGTCTCACTCTTGTCCTCAGGCTGGAGTGCAGTGGCGCAATCCGCTCACTGCAAGCTCCATCTCCCGGGTTCACACCATTCTCCTGCCTCAGCCTCCCAAGCAGCTGGGACTACAGGTGCCACCCCCCACACCCGGCTAATTTTTTGTGTGTGTTTTTAGTAGAGACGGGGTTTCACCGTGTTAGCCAGGATGGTCTCGATCTCCTGACCTTGTGATCCCCCCTCCTCGGCCTCCCAAAGTGCTGGGATTACGGGCGTGAGCCACCACGCCTGGCCTGTTGTTTTTTTGTTTTTTTCTTGAGACAGATTTCGCTCTCGTCACCCAGGCTAGAGTGAAGTGGCGCAATCTCGGCTCACTGCAACATCCACAGGTTCAAGTGAGTCTCCTGCCTCAGCCTCCCAAACAGCTGGGATTACAGGCACCCGCCACCATGCCCAGCTAATTTTTGTATTTTTGGTAGAGACAGGGTTTCGCCATGTTGGCCAGACTGGTCTCAAACTCCTGACCTCAGGTGATCCACCCACCTCGACCTCCCAAAGTGCTGGGATTACAGGCATGAGCCACCGTGCCCAGCCAGGTTGCGTTATTTTTTAAAAGACGTTAAGAGAAAAGCTCCCCATGAAGCAGGACACTATCAACATGAAGATAACAATGGTGTATCCCACTTCTCCAGCACACAAGCAACTCTCCCATTAGGACAGTGGTCTCCCAAACTTTGCTACATATTAGAATCATCTGCAGAAATTTAAAGAATCCTACTTCCCAGTCCACATCCAATAGCAATTAAGTCAGGCCGACAGGGTATGAGAGCCTGGCATCAATATTTTTAAGGCCAGGTACAGTGGCTCATGCCTGTAATCCCAGCACTTTGAGAGGCAGAGGAGGGTAGATACTTAAGGTCAGGAGTTCGAGACCAGCCTCGCCGACATGGTGAAACACCACCTCTACTAAAAATACAAAAAAATTAGGGTGTTGTGGCACACGCCTGTAATCCCAGCTACTCAGGAGGCTGAGGTAGAAGAATCACTTTAACCCAGGAGGTGGAGACGGAGGCTGCAGTGAGCCAAGATCATGCCACTGCACTCTAGTCTGGGCAACAGAGAGGGACTGTGTCTCCACAAAAAAAAAAGAAAAAAAAATTTTTTTTAAAGATCCCAGGTAATTTCAATGTGCAGCAAAGTTTGGGAACAACTGCTTTAGGAAGTCTTTTAGCTCAGTGTAAAAAAGCAGTCACTTCCTAGTGGTAGAGCCAGTATGTATTATTAGCAAATATTTGGTAAATGGATGAAAGACGAGTTGATGTGACTCCCACACATGCCAAAACATCATGAGCAAACTACTCTACGGAAAAGTATGGTTTGTTAATTTATGCTGATACTGCAGCAAAATGGAGTTTTTTCTTATCTCAAAACTAGAATAATTTCTAAGTAACTGCCAGTCCTACCAAAATATATTAATATCCATAGGTCATATATTTATTATTTGTTATTTAAGATATGTTATACACTAAAAATGTCATCTTAAGAGTACTGAGAACGATAGTACAGTTTAGACATTTGTCTGAAGCCTTGCAAATACTGCAATAATATCACAAATAAAGTTTTTAATAAAAATGTCAAATGTCATTTTCAAAAGAACATGTTAAGAAAGAGGTAAGGAGAACTGAGCCACCTTCGGAAGCAATTGGAGGCCAGAAGAGAATTTAGTAGAAGAGGAAAAATGAGTCCCATCTTATGTAATTTCTAATTCTTAGTTTTCTACAAAAGGTAAGTATGAGAGAGTAAGGTCCCAATAATTGAATAGTTAATACAGCAAGTGTTGTGTGAGGCCAGCTCAATGCCAGGCACAACGTGTGTCCTCAGAGACGCTTGGTCCTCTGCTCTAGGAGCTACAGACAGGACTAGATTCTCAGTACCCATGTGAGAGACATGACATATTCTTTCTTTTCTCACTCAATCATAGCTTGGGCTACTCCCAGTGATAGTGAATTAAATTTCCCCAACTGGCTTACTCAACCTCACAGCTGCCATGATAGGTCTGTGCCCCAGGTAGGCTGGACAGCTAGGGAGATGAAGGGCCCCTAAGTCCAGACCAGGGATGGCCAACAGAAAGACAATGTGACCCACCTATGCAATTATACGTTTTCTAGTAGTCATACTAAATAAAGTAAAAGGAACCAAGTCAAAATGATTTCAATTGGCAAAATGTTTTATCATTTTTCAATATGGGTTTACACTGATCATAAAAACATTATTCAAAGATCTTAATGAGGGCTGGGCGCAGTGGCTCACACCTGTAATCACAGCACTTTGGGAGGCCGAGGCGGGCGGATCACGAGGTCAGGAGATCAAGACCATCCTGGCTAACACGGTGAAACCCCGTCTCTACTAAAAATACAAAAAATTAGCCAGGCTTGGTGGCGGGCACCTGTAGTCCCAGCTACTCGGGAGGCTGAGGCAGGAGAATGGTGTGAACCCAGGAGACGGAGCTTGCAGTGAGCCGAGATCAAGCCACTGCACTCCAGCCTAGGCCACAGAGCAAGACTCCGTCTCAAAAAAAAAAAATCTTAATGAGACAGTTTAAATTATTTTTCTTATTCAGCCTTCAAAATCCAGTGTATTTAAATAAATGTATCTCATTTTTTATATACATATGTTGTAGAAGCAGTAAGATTATAAAAATATCTTGGTTTTGATACTGTAACCAAACAAAACCAAACAAAATACAGGCTCTCCTAAGGCTGCCTGATTGCAGGTGAACGGTTTTATGATTTTTTTACAATAAACTTCTAAGTGGGTATCTTCATCATCTTATTCATCATTTTGAATAAATGACTGGTTTAATAAATGCGACTTTAAGAAAGACCTCTGAGTAAATGTGATAAATTAATCAAAATGAGATTTTATTTTCATGAGCTAAAACTACATTTTAGCTCCATTCATAAAAATTAATTTCAAAGTCAAATATTTCATTTCAAAAGTTTTAGTCATAATCCTATTCTTCTATCAACATCTATAAAATATACAACCTAATCTAGAATAAGACAATATTTTGTCCATACTACTTTCTGAAACTCTTAAGTTAAAATGATCTCCTTTGTTTATGGTAATCTGTCTATGGCTTCAGGAAAAAACTAACTTATGGCAGAATTAAATCAAAATCTGATTGAATTAAGGAGGATTAGTAGAATGTGAACACAGTAGGGAGGGACCCTCTATATACAAGCCTCTTGTAAGTGGAGCTCACTTCACAATCGAGCTGTCAGTGGAAGCAGCTGGAGGACACAGAAGACCCTAGTGGAGGAGACAAGTGGCTATGACAGAACAATTTAGAGATGTACATGTGTTGTCTGTTTATCGTATCTTGAAAAACCCATGTCCCTAAATTGTGGCTCTGTCTGCTGCCTTCAATACATTAGCTCAATTTTCAAGGAACCTGATGGGGGAGGTTCATTGTGGCTCTTCCGCTCTGTGGTCACTCTGAAGAATGCCATCAGGCCCAATTACCAGCTGGGGAAGACAGTTTCCAAATAAAGGAAGTAAAGCCCCAGCTGAGAGCTATCCTACACCTGAATCAAAGGATGCTGATGTTCCAGGTGCATGCAATCTTTGATGGTGACACAGGAACAATCAATTTCTCATTTTTGATGACCAGAGGTGTGTTTGTTGGGGACATTTATAAAAGAATCACAGAGAATACGCTGAGAGATTCAAACACATAATCTGTATCCTGGCTCCCCTCAGTTCACCTCTGGCCACCATTACTGGGAGGCAGATGTAGGGGCAAGCAAAGAATGGGATCTGGGTGTTTGCTAACAATCTGTTAATTATACTAACAAGGGGCAATTCCACTGTCTTCAGAACTTGGCTTCCAGGCTCTAGGTTTCAGAAAAGAGCTCCTCTCAGGCAGTACACTGTGCCTTTACCCTCTAGATATGCCCCCGCAGCTATACCATGTAGAAATTTTCCTGGATGTGGACTTTTGGAATCACTTCCTTTTATAACATCAGCGATGGATCCCGTATCTTTACCATTCACTGAAGTTTCTGCTACAGAGCCACAGAAATTGCTCCTGTGAATGCAATTAATGATGTTCAGGCTTCCTGAGTATTTGTCCTGTGAATAATCTGGGCACTGCCAGTTCTCCAGTTTATCCTGAGCCAAGGCAAATAAACTTTTGGCCACAAAAACAATTAGAGAAAAACTACTTCGTGCTCAAAGCTAAAAACTTTTTCTGGTTGGTGCAACCCATGGGACAAAGTTACAAGAGGAAAATATGGAACATTTCATAAGTCATACACACACTGAATAGATAGCTTAAGAAAAATCCCATAAAATAGTAAGTATTGTCACAGTAGTCTTTTGAGTTTATGTTTATGTTCCAATAAATATGTTCTAAGCAGTCAGATCAAAACCAGAAAGACATGAAATGAAAAGGTAAGAAAAAGGCTAATGGCTTTAACCAAACCATATGAAATACTAGTTTTTAGATGATAATATTTAGAACATGAAAACGGTGATTAGAAGTAATTCTTCAATTAGATCTCATTAAATGCTTCTGGTCATTAGTCACATAGACTCGAGAAGTGTACAATAGTTATTAATGCTATTTACCAACTATTTCCATCTCTTTACCTGTTTTCCAAGCTCACTGTAGCCTCGACCCCTGGGATCCAGTGATCCTCCCGCCTCAGCCTCCTGAGTAGCTGTCACTACAAGCAAACACTATAACACTCAGCTAATTTTTTTAAAAAAAATTTTATACAGACAGGGTCATGCTATGTTGCCCAGACTGGTCTTGAACTCTTGGGCTCAAGCAATCCTCCCACCTCAACCTCCCAAAGTGCTGGGATTATAGGTGTGAGCCAGTGCCCCCAGCTATCCTCATCATTTTCAATAATAAGTTCTGTTGATTCTTTTAAACTCTTATTTTTAGTCTATTACTCCACTGAAAGCAAAAGTTTCAGTAATGGAAGACCTTTGGGGGGAAAAATATTCAAAAAGAAAAATATATGCTTTTTGTCTCTTATTTTTAAATGAGAAAAGCTAACATAAAATGTGTAGACCTATTCAACATCTATATACTTATAAAAACATATTCAATGCCTCCAGATTCCAATATATATTTATGCCATTCAATGTATGTAACACTCCATAAAACTACACATACCAATCAGAAAGCCTTCTAGATGGATCTGCATCTATTCAGGCAGAAATAAGTATGTATAAAACATGCCCTTTTGGGAAAGAATTTATCCAAATTAATAAGCATGCAAATGACACAAAGTTCTACTTAAGAAACTCAGAAAAAAAGAAACATGAGTGTCAAGTGAAAGATACTAAAATTGCAGGGATTTTTTCTGAAATTCTTTCGAGGTACCAGGATAAGAAACAAATTTGCCAGCTCAGTTTCAGTGCAGATTGAAATGAATGAAAACCTGCCAGTGTGAATTGCCACTGTAAGAGAATGTGGGAAGAATGGCTTTCTGTGGCATAGGTTGTTGTTATTGATGGGCAAATCCCCAAATCATATAACAGCTCCTACTCCGCCGATATCCTACACACTAATTTCACAGGCGGCAGTCCTGTCTTTATAACAAAGACCTTGTTTGGAGAGAGAATGTGAAGGCAGTATTTCACCCTACTAAGGCATCCAAACTCAGACTGGAATACAGAATATATGAGAGTGAATTAAATATTCCATTTATACATACTTCACTAGATCGCTAAACAAAGAGAATGTCAACCTCCAGAAATAGCCTGTTTTGCAATGTTTAATATTTAGTATCTCCAAAGTCTGCTGGAATGGCTGCATAGCAAAAGGGCCCAATTTTTGCTTAGAGACTTAAAAAAAAATGTTTTGGGTTATTGGTCAGTGGAGGAATTAGTTTTCCCTAAATTTAAAACGGAAACACAAACAACCCAAATATGTATCAATAGGTGAATGGATAAACAAATTGTGGTCTATATCCATATAATGGAATACTACCAGGCAATAAACAGAAATTTACAGAGCTAAGTATCCACCCAACTGGTGAATCTCAAAAGCATTACACAGATAAAGCCAGAGTCAAAAGACTATGAACTGCATGATTCCATTTGTACAAAAATGCTGAAGATGTTAAAAAAAAAAAAAAGCGGGGGGGGGGGGAGCGCAGAACATGCGTGATTAAAAAATAGCTCAGGGACAAGCATGGTGGCTCATGTCTATAATTCCAGTATTTTGGGAGGCCCAGGCAGGAGGATCACTTGAGCCCAGGAATTTGAGGCTACAGTGAGCTATGGCTGCACCACCACACTCCAGCCTGGGTGACAGATTGAGGCCCTGTCTTAAAAAAATAAAAATAAAAATAAAAATGCAACGCAGCAAATACAGGAAAGGAGGAAGGTAGGTGCCAGAAAAGAACTCAGTGAGGGAAACAGAAATTTTCTGTGTATGTAATAGTATCACAATTGTGTATGTTTTCAATTCAAAACTCTTCCATTTGTACAGCTGAAATCAGTGAATTGTACTGACTGCAAATTATACCTCAATAAAGCGGATTTCTTTTTTTGAGATGCAATCTCGCTCTATCACCCAGGCTGGAGTGCAGTGACACGATCTCGGCTCACTGCAACCTCTGCCTCCCAGGTTCAACTGATTCTCCTGCCTCAGCCTCCCGAGTAGCCGTGATTATAGGTGCATGCACCACACCCAGCTAATTTTTGTATTTTTAGTAGAGATGGGGTTTCACCATGTTCACCAGGATGGTCTCGAACTCCCAGCCTCAGGTGATCTGTCCACCGCAGCCTCCCAAAGTGCTGGGATTACCAGCGTGAGCCACCGCATCTGGCAAGCTGATTTTTTTAAACAGGGACCCACACAACAATGGAGGGTGGAGAGTATCTTCAGAGTGCTTCAACCAAAAGTGATTACGATGAGTTGTACATCACTGCTGGCTCTTCTAAGGATTCTTATGGGCTGAACTGTATCCCCCTAAAATTCTTATGTAGAAGCCCTAACCACCAGTTTCTCAGAATGTGACTGTATTTAGAGATGGGAGCTTTAAAGAGGCCTTTAGGGTGGGCCCTAATCTAATAGGCCCTTATAAGAAGAAGCTTCCACATGTAAAAGGGACACCAGGGACATGGGTGCAAAGGAAAAAAGGCAATCTAAGGACAAAGCGGGAAGGGGGCCACCTGCAAGCCAAGTGGGGAGGCCTCAGAAGAAACCTTGAATTTGACACCTTGATTTTGAACTTTCAGCCTCCAGAACCACGAGAAAATAAATTTCTATTCTTTAAGCCATCCAATCTGCGGTATCTTGCTATGGCAGATCTAAGAGACTAAGACAATGCTCATTTCAACACTGACCTCATGTTTTAATATAGGAAAGAAATATGTAAATAAAAAGGAAAATCCCTCATTGTCATAGTAAATGAGTAACTGATCCTTCTGATACTCAGAATGAGCATTTTGTGTTAACACGTTTCATTCTGTAACACTTAAAAGCAAGAAGTATTTTTAATGACTTTTAGATTTTACATACCTACAGCCTCTCATGAATGAAATGATTCAATCATATTACCTCGTGTTTCAACAGCACTGATGCATTTTCTGATAATTGTGAACCCCATCTTATCCAACTGTGCATCTACAAGAAACAGTTTAAAACATTAAGTGTACAATTATTATTTATCACATTTCCCTTTAAAAATAGGAAAAATTATTTAAATCCAAACTATTTTTAGATTACTATTAAAAAGCTAAAGGCAGATAGGCACATTGGCTCACACCTGTAATCCCACCACTTTGGGAGGCCGAGGGAGAATGATCACTTGAGCCTGGGAGTTCCTGACTTGTTGGGGAACATGGTGAGGCCCCACCTCTACTGAAGATGTTTTTAAATTAGCCAGGTTTAATGATGGGTGCCTGTAGTCCCAGCTGCTCAGGAGGCTGAAGAAGAAGGATAGCTTGAGCCCAGCAGGTAGAGGCTGCAGTGAGTTATGATCATACGACTGCACTGGGTGACAGAGCAATACCCTGTCTCCCAAAAAAAAAAAAAAAAAAAAAAAGCTCAAGGCTATGTATTTCCTATTTAAATAATATACACAGGAATTTTATATATATATATTTTTGTTTGTTTGTTTGTTTTTTGTTTTTGTTTTGAGAGGGAGTCTCACTCTGTCACCCAAGCTAGAGTGCAACCTCTACTTCCTGGGTTCAAGCGATTCTTCCACCTCAGCCTCCCAGGTAGCTGCCATTACAGGTGCCCGCCACCACGCCCAGCTAATTTTTTGTATTTTTAGTAGAGATGGGGTTTCACCATGTTGGCCAGGCTGGTCTTGAATTCCTGACCTCAGGTGATCCAACCACTTTGGCATCCCAAAGTG
This sequence comes from Gorilla gorilla gorilla, assembly GCF_029281585.2. NCBI lineage: Eukaryota > Metazoa > Chordata > Mammalia > Primates > Hominidae > Gorilla > Gorilla gorilla. Next base: position 168,949,432 of record NC_073227.2, on the reverse strand, counting down.
CTGGGATTACAGGTGTGAGCCACTGTGCCTGGAAGGAATTTCATATATTTAGAGCACTTACTGGAATATCAGAATCTCTATTTACCAATAGTATATATATTTGTAATGTAAAATAATTTTAAAATTAATAACTATAATTCATTTTAAAAGTCAAAAAGAAAGTGATACAAATCTCTAAGGGAAGCTATCTAGACACAGTTAAGATATATTTTGCCAAAAATTCCAACAGCAGCCCAGTTAAAGAAAACTATATATATATATATATACACACACACACACACACACACACACACACACACACACATATATATGAATGTTCTTAAATTACTTGAGAATCTAAGAACACAATCCTTTAAAAAAAAAACACCTAGGAGGAAAAATTTTAAGAAAAGCTTTTTAAAAATATTTGGGCAATAAGCTTGAATTAAAATTTTGATATTTTACACCATGCTCCAAGCTTTTAAAATAATATTTTATTATTTTCATAATAAATTTAAAACAGATGATTCATATGGCAGAGCAGACTATTTTGGAAATACAATTTTTATACTTTTTCTAATATAGATGCTTATCTATGATTAGGCTGGCATATCTGTATATCCTAATGAATGACAATTCTTGTTTCAAAAATTAAGTTAAGAGGCCAGGCGCAGCGGCTCACGCCTGTAATCCCAGCACTTTGGGAGGCCGAGGTGGGCGGATCACGAAGTCAGGAGATCAAGACCATCCTAGCTAACACGGTGAAACCCCGTCTCTACTAAAAATACAATAAATTAGCCGGGCGTGATGGTGGGCGCCTGTAGTCCCAGTTACTCGGGAGGTTGAGACAGGAAAATGGAGTGAACCCGGGAGGCGGAGCTTGCAGGGAGCTGAAATCGCGCCACTGCACTGCAGCCTGGGCGACAGAGCAAGACTCTGTCTCCAACAACAACAACAACAACAACAAAAATTAAGTTAAGAAAAGTACCCTTAGCCACTGCATTTAGAACCTAGGGAACAGTAACACTAATCCTTGGCTGTCCGAAGGGTTACAAGAACAATCCATGAATATAAACTTCATACATAACCCATAGTGCTAAGCTTGAAGAGAATTTTAATGAATTAGGCAGTGGTTTTCTGCTCAAGAATTCACTATTCACAAAGCTTTATAAAATGGAAGTATTTATTTCTGCTTAGCAAAACTATGTTTTCTAAAAAAGACATGTTTTAACATCTCTGTAATAAGAAGGGAAAAAAGAGAAAAGAAGGAAAGAGAAAGGGGAGAGGAGGGAATGAGGAAAGGGAAAGAAAAGGGAAGAAGACGAGGAGGGAGGAAGGAAGAAAAGGTGTCAGAAGAAGAAAAGAACAAAGGAGGGAGGGAGAAGGGAAGAAGGAAGAGGGGTAAGAAGGTGCCTCAGGGGATGTGCTGCTTGTGGCATCCTGTCAATCACCAGTGCCAGGCTACAAGAGTTGTGTTTTATTCAAACACTGGCTCAAGTGATCACAATTATATTGGAATCCTATGTTACATAACCACAGTGTTTACAAACTGTGGACATTTGATAAATGTAGCTTAATTTTTCCAAATATATCAAAAGTAAATTCATCAGGAACCCAGCAGATCTGATCACGTTTTTATGTAAGTTAAAAAAAAAATCAAGGGTACAGAGCTGGGCATGTTTCATTTTCTTCAAGTACAGCAGTGGCATGTGAAGATCGTTGTCCTCGAATATTTGAATAAATTTAATTGTTGTTGCTATTGTCCAAGGTGCACTGATAAACTATTTGTATAGCCTGTAGTCAAACACTATAAAGATAAAGCATATCAAGGGTAGGAAACAGGGCCTCGATATAAACAGCTCTTACCCACAGGAGTTAACTCAGACAAGAAGTTGAAGGTTGCATACTTGAAACTCTTATGTGATTGTTAATAAACATTAAAGTAAATGTAGAGAAAGTATTTTGTACAATTTTTTTTTTTTTTTTGAGAAAGACTCACAAAAAAGCCCATAGGCCAGGCAAGGTGACTCACGCCTGTAATCTCAGCACTTTGGAAGGCGGAGGTAGGAGGATCACTTGACCCCAGGAGTTTGAGACCAGCCTGGACAACACAGCAAGATCCCATCTCAACAACAAAAAAAAATTAAAAATAAAAACAACTGGCCGGGTATGGTGGTACATGCCTATAGTCCCAGCTACTCAGGAGACTGAAGTGGGAGGATCACTTGAGCCCAGGAGGTTGAAGCTGCAGGGATCCAAGACCATGCCACTGCACTGCAGCCTGGGCAACAGAGCAAGACTTTGTATCAAAAAAAAAGAAAAGAAAAGCCCACAGATGGGAAAGATCAACAAGGGCTACAATAGTCCAAGAAATGTTGAGGAGGTCTCTGCTGAGTAAAACAGAATACATGCAATAGAGGATTATTACATGTAATACCCCTCTATCTAATAGAGGGTACAGAGAGTAAGCTCCCAGCAACAGCTTGACATGCATAATGTACACAAAGTAATAGATGGAAAAGGAGGATACAATCATTTTTATAAATGAGCACTTACTTCCTTCTGGTCTTGGGATGATGGCTGTATTAAAACTATGGGACAGCTAATAAAAGAGAATGGAAAAACAGAATTTTTTAATCAAATCAGCAAAAATTATTCAAGTAGACACACTGAGGACCATACAAAAAAAATACATTTTTATAAGCTTGATTCTGGTTAATGTGATAGAATAAGAAATTGGTCTTCATCCCCACTTCCTGACACAGAGCATCTAAACTCTTGGGATTTCCTGAGTAATAAGAACATCTTTTGTTATTCATAACAAGATCCTTTTGGTCACATGTGAGTTTATGCTAATGAGGTGACTTCTTATAGAGCCCCTGGACAGGCCATCTCAGGATGGGGCTGAATACCACAAAGACCCAGTGATATTTCTTTCAGCCCTACCCACCAATCTCTTCAGCAGTGAGCTGGCAATTGAGTTCTGAAACAACAAGCTCTGATAAGCTTCCGCGCTGGTGAACATGAGGAAGTGCTGGGAGGCTGGTGTACCCACTGAGGGCATGGGGGCTCCGTGCACCCACCTCAACCTCACTTCAGACTTTGTCCTATGCATCTCTTCCACTGGGCCCTTGCAGAGTTGTAACTTTTATAATGTACTACTAAATATAAGTATTTCTCTCAGTTCTGTGAGCTAATCTGGCAAATTATTAAACTGATGAGGGGTTCACGGGAACCCCCAATTTATAGCCAGTTAGCCAGAAGTATGGGAGGGTCCAGACTTGTGATGGGCACCTGAACTCAGGCAGTCTTGTGGGAGTGAGCTCTAAACATGTGGGATCCAACACTAACTTCAGGCAGATAGTGCGCTGTGTTTTCTCAGTTAATAACACACTATCATATGCTCAGATGCAAAGATAAATAACAAAAAGGAACATCTCTGAGACTACTTTTTCTCTCCCTGAGGTATACCAAATGAGCAAAAATAAGATAAAGGGGGCAGGGTCCTTAAAAGGGACTTATTGAAAATTTGTGTATACTTGAAATACTCAGCCGTACAGCTATGGAGTGATAAGGAAACTGCTGTATTCTAACCATTAAGATGGAGCTCATGTTTTCACCAATATTTCAAAAAATCAGTATTTACCTAAAGAGATAACTCCTGCCCATAATCTAAGTAAGTACAGCAGAAATAGCACGGTGATAATTCTAGGCAACCTTTAAGAACTGTGAGGCTGGCAAATTATTTGCAAGCCTTACAACACCCACCAAAAATATGCAGTCCCTTCAGTGTCCCCATATAAATACATAGCTGAATATTGTTTTTCTGCAGACTTGCCTTTGTCTGTGTATCTCTGAATTAATCACTTGGCTCCTGACTCTAAAAGAGAGGTTATATACGTCTTGAAGGTTACACTGACATTGCGAACAGACTCATTTTTCAATGACTTAGTCTTTTCGCTACGCAAACTGACTTTCCAAAGTACCATTATTTTTTTTCTGTATTTTAATGGATGCAAATCCAATATACTTCCTGCATCTCTGGGGCAATACATTCCAGTGAGTGTGCTGTCTTTACTAAAGAAGATTAGTATAACCTGTTTTGGAGTCTCAGTAACCATAAACACTGTAAATACTCTTGATTCACAGCTAAAAATTTCAACAACAAATTAAGAATAAATAGAAATAAGGCTGGGTGTGGTGGCTCATGCCTGTAATCCCAGCACTTTGGGAGGCCAAGGTGGGTGGATCGTTTGAGGTCAGGAGTTCAAGAACAACCTGGCCAACATGGTGAAACCCTGTCTCTACTAAAAATTACAAAAACTAGCTGGGCATGGTGACACACACCTGTAATCCCAGCTACTTGGGAGGCTGAAGCAGGAGAATCACTTAAACCCAGGAGGCAGAGGTTGCAGTGAGCCAAGGTCACGCCACTGCACTGCAGACTGGGCAACAGAGTGAGATTCCATCAATCAATCAATAGAAGTAAAACTACAGAGGCTAAATGCATCCCAAATATGGTAAGATGACACCCAAATCTGACCAAGGATGCTTTGTTTTTGGCGGGGGTGGTGTAAGAGTGATACATTCCCCAATATAGCATCAATTTTTATACTATGTTAATTTAGGTTTTCATTTTCCAAGTACTTCAAGATTGCCACATGCACTGCTGATCAGCCTCCTTGCTCTCGTTTCCTATACACTCACCAATGCGCTCTCTGTTACCACAAGATAACATTAGCTTTTGCCCATTTCATAAGCTCTATTCTGAAATCTGTTTCTGCTCTAGATGATCCCTCCTCTACTTTCAAACCATTCTCTTTTTTTTTTTTCCTCAACAATGCTGAACTGGCAAATGCTTTCCAGATAAGCCTGCCTGGTACCTGCAATGGCAGTTTATTTAGAGTCATACATAATACTTTAAGTAGAGTTTATTTAAATTGGTTCTGTGGAGTTTTCTACAATTATCCTCACTAAATCCCCAATACATGATCTGCCAAATTCTCAACTCTCAAAAGCCACTAGTCCATCAAAATGAAAGTGTTTCAATAGTGGCCAACAGACTGAATCTTGGCGCCTCTGGATCTATACCACTACCTTCAATTCCTCAAAGCACTCTGAATACAGAGGCCCATTCACTAAGGCTACATAATACTGCATACTGTAAACTACTAGATGAAACTTTAAATTGTTACATCAAGCAAAACAATTACAGCAGTCACCTATAATATTGCCTGCACTATCTCACATTTCCTGTTCCATCTCCACTGAGATCAAAATGCATTGCAGGCATTTATTGTGTTCATCATCCAAAGTACTGTCAAATAGGAAAGATGAAATTGAGAATTTAGATGACTTCCTCAAGGAAAGCAAATCAGAGTGGCAAGTCAAGAAAATACAGAAATAAAAACTAATGATACACCAGTCTTATATGTACTGCTGCTTGCCCAAGCCAAATTACTAGAATGTTGAATGCTTCCACGATGATTTTTGGAATACCTGTTACAGAAGGGAACTTTTCTCAAATACTACACAAAAATAACATAAAAATGAATGCAAGTCAACTCTAAAGGCTTTGAAATAAAACTCAACCATTGATTATTCTTACAGCTTCCTTTCCACCCAGAGCTTCCAACCACTGCTTCCTTTCCTCTTCGGAAAATGCCTGCATGGTCAAGGAAACGCCAGGCCTGAAAGACACCAGTAACAGATCAGGTTACCCCTTGGCCACTAAAAGGCAAGTTTTTCCTAAGATTTAACTGTTGTAACCATTTGTTTTTTTTTTTACTTTTATCTGTGGTAAAATACATGTAACCTAAAATTTATCATCTTAACGATTTTTAAGTGTAGAGTTCAGTGGCATTAAATATGTTCACAATGTTACATAACCATCACCACCATCCATTAACAGAACTTTTTTCATCTTGCAAAACTGAAACTCAGTACCTGTTGAACAATAACTTTCAATTGCTACATAAAATCCTAATATTCCATTGTGTGTGTATATACCACATTTTTCTTATCCATTCACAACATCCGCAGACGCTTGGGTTGCTTCCACCTTTTTGCCTGTTGCGAACAGTGCTGCTATGAACATGGATGTACAGATACCTGTTTAGGCCCCTGCTTTCAATTCTTTCAGGTATATATCAAGAAATGGAATTAATGGTTCATATGGAATATACATATGAATATACAAATGGCAGAGGAGCGTTAAGAAAAGATGCACCTTCAGCAAAGTCTCAGGATACAAAATCAATGTACAAAAATCACAAGCATTCTTATACACCAACAACAGACAAACAGAGAGCCAAATCATGAGTGAACTCCCATTCACAATTGCTTCAAAGAGAATAAAATACCTAGGAATCCAACTTACAAGGAACGTGAAGGACCTCTTCAAGGAGAACTACAAACCACTGCTCAATGAAAGAAAAGAGGATACAAACAAATGGAAGAACATTCCATGCTCATGGGTAGGAAGAATCTATATCGTGAAAATGGCCATACTGCCCAAGGTAATTTATAGATTCAATGCCATCCCCATCAAGCTACCAATGACTTTCTTCACAGAATTGGAAAAAGCTACTTTAAAGTTCATATGGAACCAAAAAAGAGCCCGCATCGCCAAGTCAATCCTAAGCCAAAAGAACAAAGCTGGAGGCATCACACTACCTGACTTCAAACTATACTACAAGGCTACAGTAACCAAAACAGCATGGTACTGGTACCAAAACAGAGATATAGATCAATGGAACAGAACAGAGCCCTCAGAAATAACACCGCATATCTACAACTATCTGATCTTTGACAAACCTGACAAAAACAAGTAATGGGGAAAGGATTCCCTATTTAATAAATGGTGCTGGGAAAACTGGCTAGCCATATGTGGCAAGCTGAAACTGGATCCCTTCCTTACACCTTATACAAAAATTAATTCCAGATGGATTAAAGACTTACATGTTAGACCTAAAACCATAAAAACCCTAGAAGAAAACCTAGGCATTATGGTTCAGGACATAGGCATGGGCAAGGACTTCATGTCTAAAACACCAAAAGCAATGGCAACAAAAGCCAAAATTGACAAATGGGATCTAATTTAACCAAAGAGCTTCTGCACAGCAAAAGAAACTACCATCAGAGTGAACAGGCAACCTACAAAATGGGAGAAAATTTTCACAACCTACTCATCTGACAAAGAGCTAATATCCAGAATCTACAATGAACTCAAACAAATTTACAAGAAAAAAAACAAACAACCCCATCAAAAAGTGGGCGAAGGATATGAACAGACACTTCTCAAAAGAAGACATTTATGCAGCCAAAAAACACATGAAAAAATGCTCATCATCACTGGCCATTAGAGAAATGCAAATCAAAACCACAATGAGATACCATCTCACACCAGTTAGAATGGCAATCATTAAAAAGTCAGGAAACAACAGGTGCTGGAGAGGATGTGGAGAAATAGGAACACTTTTACACTGTTGGTGGGACTGTAAACTAGTTCCACCACTGTGGAAGTCAGTGTGGTGATTCCTCGGGGATCTAGAACTAGAAATACCATTTGACCCAGCCATCCCATTACTGGGTATATACCCAAAGGACTATAAATCATGCTGCTATAAAGACACACGCACATGTATGTTTATTGTGGCACTATTCACAATAGCAAAGACTTGGAACCAACCCAAATGTCCAACAACGATAGACTGGATTAAGGTGGCACATATACATCATGGAATAGTATGCAGCCATAAAAAATGATGAGTTCATGTCCTTGTAGGGACATGGATGAAATTGGAAATCATCATTATCAGTAAACTATCACAAGGACAAAAAACCAAACACTGCATGTTCTCACTCATAGGTGGGAATTGAACAATGAGAACACATGGACACAGGAAGGGGAACATCACACTCTGGGGATTGTTGTGGGGTGGGGGGAGGGGGGAGGGATAGCATTAGGAGATATACCTAATGCTAAATGACGAGTTAATGGATGCAGCACACCAGCATGGCACATGTATACCTCTGTAACTAACCTGCACATTGCGCACATGTACCCTAAAACTTAAAGTATAATAATAATAAAATAAATAAATAAATAAAATAAAAGATGCACCCTATCAGATGTCATCAAGGCAATGCGAATTAAAATGAAATACAACACACTCACTAGAACAGCCAAAACCCAAAACACTGACAACACCAAATGTTGAAGAGGATGTGGAGCAACAGGAACTCTTATTCATTGCTGGTGGCAATGCAAAATGGTACACTTTCAAAGTCTGGTTGTTCCTTACAGAAGTAAAAACACTCTTAATGTAGGACACAGCAATCACATTCCTTGGCAGTTACCTAAAGGAATTGAAAACTATGTCTACACAAGAACCTGCACATGGATGTTTATTCACAACTACCAAATTATGTTTGACTCACAACCACCAAAACTTTGAAGCAGCCAAGATGTCCTCAGAAGGTGAATGAATAAACTATAGTACATCCTGACGATGGAGTATTATTCAGTGCTAAAAAGAAATGAGCTACTGAGCCATGAGAAGACATGGAGGGAGCTTAAATGTATGCTACTCAGTGAAAGAAGCCTATCTGAAAAGTCTACACACTGTGTGATTCAAGTAGATGACACTCTGGAAAAGGTCAAACTACAGAGACAGTAAAAAGATCACTGGTTGCCAGGGACTGGAGGGAAAGGGATGAACAGGTGGAGCACAAGATTTTTAGGGCAGTGAAATCTTCTGTATGATACTAGAATGATGGATACATTCAGTATACATTTGGACAAACCCATAAAATGTACAACCCAAGAGTGAGCCCTAATGTAAACTATGAATTTTGGGTGATTATGATATGTCAAGGTAGGTTCCACAGTTCTAACAGATGCAGCATTCTGGTGGGGGTGTTGATAATGGGGAATGCTATGCGTGTGTGGGAGTTGGGGGGAATAAGGCAAATCTCTATCTTCCTCTTCTGACTGTGAACTGAAAACTACTCTTTAAAAAGTAGTCTCTCAGAAAAGTTTTTTTTTGAATGCAGAGTTGTCCTCTAAGCTGAGAAGGTGCATAGAAGACCAAAAGCACACTCTGGAGGAGCTAAGATCAGCTTCCTCACTGGCGCCATGAGCCTGCTGGAGAGTGGCACAATGGAAAGCTGCAGAGGCAGACTGGGGTCCAGCCACACAGGGCCTTCCTGGCCATGTGGGATGGTTTGGCTCTGGGTCCCCACCCAAATCTCATGTAGCATTTACAATTCCCAAAGTTGGAGAAAGGGCCTGGTGGGAAGTGACTTGATCATAGCGGTAGACTTCCCCCTTCTTGCTTTTGCTTCCATGAGAGTTCTCACAGGATCTGGTTGTTGGAAAGTATATAGCCTGCCCCACACACCCCCACCCTCCCCTCCCGCTTCTCTCTCTCTTCCCCGATCTGGCCACGTAAGACATGCTGGCTTCCCCTTTGCATTCTGCCATGATTGTAAGTTTCCTGAGGCCTCCCCACCCACGCCTCCTGTTCCTGTACAGCCTGCAAAACTAAGTCAATTAAACCTCCCTTCCCCTCCCCTTCATTTTTGAGATGGAGTTCGCTCTGTCTCCCAGACTGCAGTGCAGTGGCGCAGTCTCAGCTTACTGCGACCTCCACCTCCCAGGTTCAAGCAATTCTCCTACCTCAGCCTCTGAGTAACTGGGATTACAGATGCACAGCCACTACACCCAGCTAATTTTTCTATTTTTAGTAGAGACAGGGTTTCTCCATGTTGGCCAGGCTGGTCTCAAACTCCTGACCAGGTCACTCCTGACAAGGTGATCGGCCCACCTCGGCCTCCTGAAGTGCTGGGATTACAGGCATGAGCCACCGTGCCCGGCCTCAACCTCTTTTCTTTATAAATTATCCAATCTCAGGCAGTTCTTTGCAGCAGTGTGAGAATGAATTAATGCACCATGCTAAGGATTTAGTTTATCCTAAGTGCCACTAAAGGTTTTTAATAGGGGAATAGCCAGATCAGGTTAAAATTGCACATGAACAGTCTGGTTGCTGGGTGGAGAATGGACTGAAGATAGGCAAGAGTTGACTGCAAAAACATATTAGAAGACTAAAAGGATGATACAAAATGGCAAAAATGAAAAAGGAAACAATGAATGGGCTTGGGAAATATTCCAGAAGTGCTTCTACATGTCATGGGCAACAAAATGATGAGTATGAAAGCTGTTGCTCCAAGAATAACAAATAGAAGACAGACCAACTACAATATACCATCAGTAACTAGTAAAGGAATTCAGTGACAATCACGAACCACTGCAGCAAGTAAGGACCTAATATACTTACATATACTTACACTCTCAAAGTCAGACCATGAGCCTAAGGAAATTCCTTGTCCTCTCTAGTTCCTTTTTGTTTTCCCCTAAAGTTTTCCACTGATGCTCATATGTGGAAGAAAAATAATATTAACTCAAGATAGATGGTTGTATGTTCTTCACCAGTTACACATAGAGCAGTAAATAGAGATGCTGGACAGGAAGAATGACTGATTCTAGTAACCTAAAACACAGAAATAACTGTTGAATGATGAAGGGCTTAAAGAGTTATGACTAGAAGTACAAATACTGAAGTAAGGGAAAAAGCAATTATCAGGCTTCAGATCAAACAGCCATATTATTTCTGGATAAAAATCCAAAGAAGCGTAAAAAGTAAAGTATTATTATATGTCTTGCCTCCAAGCACAACGACTCAAACTTGAGCCACACAGCCCTTTGTGGAAGCCAGCAGAGAACAAATTTGTTGAAAGATGAGAGATTAAGTAGAAATGGATCATCCACAAGGAAAGAATTCCATTTGTTTATATTTTGGCAAATAATGTAATGATAACTCAAAACAGTTCCACTATTGAGAATTAACTCATCACAGTCTACATTCTTCAGAACACTTCACGCTTGCAACGCATTACTTTAACATTAAAGGGATCAGCCACTAGTATTAAATAAGGCTGGGTTCCCATCCTCTCACAAAGACTGCTCATATTCATTTTCTATTTACTGATTCCCTGCCTCTAAAGTATTAGTGTAGGAAAAATAAAATGTTTGCTAGAACATGTTTCAACCATTTCAAATTTCTCAAGTTTTTCTTTTCTAATAATCAATTGCTTAGGACATCACTAAGAAAGAATGAGACTTTGAGAAACATTGGACACATTTCAAACTGCAGAAATCAATAGCAACACACTGTTAAACCAAAATATAAAAATTCTGTAGTTTTTGAAACAAAGGACATATTTTATTAATAAAATTTAATGGATGTAAAGGAAATATGGTGAATCTCAGAATAGTAAAGAACAGAAAACTTTACAAAGTATATTGGATTATTCGCATTTAAATAAAAAATAAACTTTGGGAAGCTGAGGCAGGAGGATTGCTTGAACTCAGGAGTTTGAGACCAGCCTGGGCAAAATAACAAGAACCTGTCTCAAGGCGTTTTGTTGTTGTTGTTGTTGTTGTTGTTGTTGTTTAATTTATTTATAGATAGAGAAGGGTGGAAAGGGAGGAAGGAGGGAAAAAATAGCAATCACATCTTTGTTTCATGGAGAAGCTAAGATAACACTAGTGACTCCATTAGAGCAAGAATTAGAACTGAGAAAGTTCCGATTGGGGGCTCTTGGAGCCATATTGCTGCAATGCATTCTACTGGTTCAGCTGAGAACACTGCCATTTTCTCACTCACCTAATAATTCACTTAAACCAAACTACAATCTGAGTACCTACTAAGTTCCAGATACCATTTTAAGCTCTGGATAACTCATCACATACAGCAAGTCAGAACTGATTCCTGGTGAATACACAGGCAAAAGTATAAATTTCATGAACGAAAAAAATAAATCAAGTGAAAAAGGGCAAGCTGCCAGGATAATCTTTATCTAAAACCCTAATTATTATCTGTAGTACCTAAGTTTGGGAATTGGAATCTGAAGAAACAATATTAAACAAGTTCTTAAATTCATAAATTCTTTTTAAAAGAATTCTTAAATTCATAAATCAGCATCTCAACCTCTTTCATTCATTCATTCAGAAAAAAAATACAAATACAAATACATGCTATCACCAATCAGGCACTACCCTCAGCCCAAGCATAAGAAACTGCCTATTATCTGTATTCTACATTTCACTCTGTATCTATTAAGTCTCTTTTAACTGCATGTTCTATAGCTCTATCAAACCATGTAGAAGACAGGCTTTACCCTTGTGTTTTAAGTGACAGATTACTGAGCTTATAAATTCAGAAAATACACAACGAAAAAAGCAGAGAGAAACATTCACAAGTCTAAGGAGACATTATTGTAAACAGAGTAGCTCTTAAGTGAATAAACAAAGAAGCAGATACCAAAACTTACAAAGGTAACAATCAGGAATATTCTATTGCTTTTCTAAGAGGAATGTTGAAAAGGAAAAAAAAAAAAAAAAACCCAGCACGTAACAAGTTCTGCCCTACATTTTATTATGAGAAGGGGAAACTGCTGAAGCCAAAAAAAGTTTTTAAAGTTATAGAAATGTAATCAGTTTCTCATAGGGTTTCTGGGAAAAAAACAAAGTACAAATCTATGAATCATGCATTTTTTCCAGAGATGATAAAAGCATGTTGCCTAATTTTACTCAAGGTCAAGTCTTTATAGTAACTTCTTTCTTCTGTCCACCAAAAAAAAAGTTTCAAATAGAGCACACGAGCAATGACAGTCAGAAGATTGTATGTTCCAATGAAAGTGAATTCAAGCAATTAATCATTAGAGAACTGTTGCTTCCACCTGGAATGTAAAAAATTATGAAAGAACATCATTCCCACTCTACCAATAAGAACAAGATGGAGAACCTAAGAAACCATTGCTTTTCAAAAACTCATTTAAGAGCAAAGATGTAAAAAAGACCTAATGAATGAAAATCCAAAGAGTGACAAGCCACTCCCTGGATAGAAGACAAAGACACACAGACACAGACACAGACACAGACACACACACGCATGCACACACACACACCCCAGCTGCTTTCATCCAGGTGGAGCAGCAAGACAAAGAGGAAACCATCACAGACAAAGAAAACAGTGGAATTTTAACAAAATTTTAAAGGTAGAACACAGGCTGGTGTGATGGTTTAGAATTCCTAGGAGACCTAGACACAGAGAGTCTGAACCCGCCCTCCAACTCTTGTCCGTGGGACCTCAAGCGCTCATGAGGAAGTCTGAGAGCAGGACTGAGAGACCGCCCTGAGGTGGATCCGATGGGCTACTCTGTGTCCTAATCCACCTACTCTGTGTCCTACTCAGAGATGGCATGGCCTGCCTGGAGGGTTTCTCGAATTGTAATCTCCACATGTCGAGAAAGGGATCTGGTGTAAGGTGTAAGGTGATGGATCACAGGAGTGGTTCCCCCGTGCTGCTCTCCTGATAGTGATTGAGTTCTCACAAGATCTGGTGGTTTAAAAGTGTTTGGCAGTTCCTCAACCCATCCCACCCCACCCCATCTCTCTTTCTCTCTAAAGATAACCTAGGCAGAGGCTGAAACAGTTTGGAGGGCTCAGAAGAAGACAGGAAGATGTGGGAAGGTTTGAAACTTCCTACTGAATGGTTTTGAAGATGGACAGAAATGATCCAAACACACACAAATGGAAATCAGGTGGGAAAAGTGAAACAGAGAATCTGAAATCTCCAGGGGCAGTACCAAATGCTCTGACATAAGGTAATTCGAATCCCAAAAAATAAACAGAAAATGGAGTAGAAGACACATTTGAAGAGATAATGACTAAGATTTTCTAAACCGGGCAGTAAGAAATATCAAACCTACACATCCAAGAACCTCAATGGAACCCTGGGCAAGGCAAAACAAAAAAAAAAAATCATAAAAATTATTTAAAAAGAAATAAGGAAAGCAGCAAGAGAGAAAGACAACAGAGGAGAGAGGAGAGACTGATAAGAAAAATGGATGACTTATCATCAGAAAATAAACGGAAGCCTGAAGACAATGAAATGACTTCTTTAAGATGTATAAGGGGAAATCTATGAAAACAATTCTATATCCATCAAAAATGAAGGCAATATAAAAGACATTTTCAGATAGACAAAATAGGAAAGAAATCTTCTCTAGCAGACCCGCATTACAAGAAATGCTCAAACTAAAGGCAGCCTAAGGAACTTAAAAGAAATGGAACAAGATAAAAACCCAGTTTTGCAGAAAAGAATAAAGAAAACCATAAAGGACAAATACGTTAGTGTTAAAAAAAAAATGGCCCATTCTAGATAACAGGATGAAACCCCATCTCTATTAAAAATACAAAAAAATTAGCCAGGCGTGGTGGCAGGCGCCTGTAGTCCCAGCTTCTCGGGAGGCTGAGGCAGGAGAATGGCGTGAACCCAGGAGGCGAAGCTAGCAGTGAGCTGAGAACACGCTGCCTGGGCAACAGAGCGAGACTCTGTCTCAAAAAAAAAATAAATATATACATATAGCCAAAAAAAGTTACACCCACATGTATGCATATACCTGTATGTAAATAAATAGTAAATTTCTTTAAAAGACCACTGATTACTGATTTCATAAAATAAAAGTAGTCATGTATAATTACTTCATAACATATGTAGTTCAAATGCTATGTAATTCCCACATTCATAGTGTATGTAGAATTAGAATATATAGTAACAAGAGCACAGAGAGCGAAAGGATGATTGGAAGTCATCCACTGTTCTAAGGGTCTTTATTTTTGAGAAGGCAGATATTATGATTATTTTAAAATGCATGTTATACTCTGAGACACTATCTAAAAAATACATTAAAAGGCATAACTAAAGATCATTAGAAAAGGCAACAGCAAAAAAACTAAGAAAAGCAAACATGGAAACTAGAAATCAAAATCAACATGGCAGATTTAAGTCCATACGTATCAAACATTATATATGGATCAGCTGGGCATAGTGGCTCATGCCTGTAATCCCAACACTTTAGGAAGCCAAGGAAGGAAGATGGCCTTGAAGCCAAGGAAGGAAGATGGTCTTGAAGTCAGGAGTTCAAGACCAGCCTGGGCAACATAGCAAAACCCCATCTCCACAAAAAAATAGTAATAATAATAAAATAATAATTATTATATATAAACTAAAACTCTGCTTAAAAAGCAATGGCTAGCATATTTTTTAAAAACAGAACTCAAGTATATGCTGTTTATAAAAAAAAGTTTAAACATAAAGAATCAGATAAAAGGAAAAGGGTGAAAAAAGACATGCTGTACAAACAGTATAAGAAAGCAAGTGTAGCTATATTACTGTTAGAAGGTAGAGTTTAAGATAATTATTAGCACAGAGATATTTCATAAAAGCGTCATTAAGACAATATGCACACATGCAAAAAAATCCTTTCGATATTCAATACATATTGATAGACTATAAACTGTTTTCTCTGACCAAAAGAATACTTAAGTAGAAAAAAAGCAATAATATTACATGTGGAATATCTCCAGCCATTTGGAATTTTTAAAAAATACTTCTAAATATCACGTTTTCGATCTATAGCCTAATCACATAAGGATATAAATCATTTTTAACTGAATTATAATAAAAACAGCTGAAACAGTCCTTAGGAGAAAATTTATAGATTCAAATGCCCATCTCAAAAACAAGGTGTAAAATTAATGATCTGCGCTTCTAACTTAGGGAATGAAAAGAAAAATTAAATCCAAAGTTAAAAAAAATAAATTCAGAAATGAATGAAATAAAAAGTGTTTAATACAGATTCTCTGAAAATACTAACAAAATTGATAAACCTCTAGGCAAGACTTATCAAGAAAATATGAAACAAAAATCCCTACCAAGCATAAGTTACCATTATAAATCCTATAGATATGAAAGGAACAAGTAGATATGACATTTATGCCAATAAAGTCAACAACTTAGAGAAAATAAATTCCTTGAAAACCACAATTTATCAAAACCCAAGAAAAATAGGAAATCTGAATATCATTATATCCTCTAAATAAAATGAATTTAAAATTTTTAAACTTCTCACAAAGGTAACTCTAGGCAAAGATGACTTCATAGGTGAATTACCTCAAACACTTAATACCAATATGACACACACATTTATGAAAAAACAGTGAAGAAGGGAAAACTTCCCAATTCTTCTGTAGCCATCTTAACCTTGGTACCAAAGCAGACAAGGACATAAAAAATGAAGATCATAACACACACACATCTCTCATGAACATAAATTTAAAAATCCTTAACCGTATACTAGCAAAATGGATGAAGCAGGTACAAAAAGCTAGTATATCATGACCAAGTAGAGTTTAATCTCAGAAATGTGAGGTTAACTTACAAAATTCAGTGTAATTCACATCCAAAGATTAAAGAAACATATTTAATGATCATTTCAAGAGACACTGAGAAACATTTTGTCAAAATTCCAACCAATTCATGCTTAAAACTGGGAATAAAAACTTCCTCAAAATGAAAAGGGCATCTACAATCAATTTTCAGCTAATGTTACACTTTAAATAATGAACACTTTTCCTACTAAGATCAGGAACAAGGCAAGATGGCCAATAACACCACTTCTGCCAAATGTTTTACAGGCAACCTCAGGCAGTGTAGGCAGGCAAGTAAAAGAAATAAAAAGCATACAGATCGGAAAGGAAGAAATAAAGCTGTCTTTTTTTTTTGAGACAGGGTCTCTCTCTGTTGCCCAGGCTGTAGTACAGTGACACGATTATGGCTCACTGCAGCTTTGAACCTCCTGGGCTCAAGCTCTCTTCCCACCTCAGCCTCCTGAGTAGCTGGGACTACAGGCACATACCACCATACCTGGCTAATTTTTTTTTTTTTTTTTGAGACAGGGTCTCATTATCTCATTACACTGCCCAGGCTGGTCCCTAACCCTGAGCTCAAGTGATCTTCCTGCCTCAGCTTTCTAAAGTGCTGGGATTACAGGTGTCAACCACCATGCCTGGCCCTAAGGCTGTTTTTGTCACATATAAAATCACTGTGTACATTTAAAAATCCTAAAGAAACTGCCAGAACTAATAGAATAAGTGCACTTAGCAATATTGTAAGATACAAAAACCAAGTATGTTTCTACATGCTAATAGTGACCAGTCGGAAATTAAAGGTAAAACAAATATTTTAAATTATCATGCAGAAACATAAAATATTTAGGAAAATTTAACACCAAAAAAAAAATGCCCATGACTTCTATGCTGAAAACTGTAAAACATTACTGGGATAAATGGAAAGTCTAAATAAATGGAAAATCAAGTTCACAAACTGTAAGGTTCTATATTCACAATATTGACCTATGGGTTTTGGGGGTTTTCTTACAAAAATAAATTAATTCTAAAATTTATATGGAAACACCAAGGACCTACAATAGCCAAAATTGTTTTAAAAAGAACAGAGGACTTGTACCACCTGACTAATGATACAGTAATCAAGGTAAGTGTGTTACTGGCAAAAGAACAGACAAAGAGATGCAACAGAGTAAAGAATCTAGAAATAAACCTACAGATGCACCGTCAAGTGATTTTTTAGAAGGTGCCAAAACAATTAAATGAGAGGCAAGTCTACCAATAAATGGTGATGGAAATACTGGCTATTCACCTGGGGAAAAAATAAACAAACCTCAACCCTCACGTCTCACACCATACATCCCCCAAAAATCTTCACAAGTCATGGACTAATTATAAAGCTTTTAAAAGAAAACATCAGAAAATTTCTTCAAAACCATAGAGTAAAAAAAATATTTCTTGGTGCAAGAAGCCCTTAATAAAATGTTTTTAAACTGATAAATTCAACTTCAAGTTAAAATGTTCTTCTCATCAAAAGACACTAAAGAAAAAGATAGGTAAACCACAGATGAGAGAAAATATTCACTATTATTATATCTGGTAAATGATTTGTTTCTAAATAATTCCTACAATTCAGTAATAAAAAGATCAACAATACAATTTTTAAATGGGCAGGAGATTTTAATAGACACTTCATGACAGAAGAAACATAAATGGCCAATAAGCACAGGAAGAAGTGCTCAACATCTCTAGTCAAAATTGGCTAAAATGAAAAAGAGTAACATAACCAAAGGTTAGTAAGGAAGTGGAGCAAATAGAACTCTCATACACTGCTGATGGGAGGGTAAAATTACTTTGTAACCTTAATTGCCTGAGAAGTCAAACATACATATACCACACCGCAGCAATCCCACACCAAACTATTTATGCAAGATTAATAAAAACATATCTCCACAAAAACTCTTGTAGAAAACTTTTTATTCTGGCTTTATTTTCAGAAAAGCTAAAAATTTTTCTATGGCCCATGCTCCAGTATCCTTCAGCATACAATTTAAAAATAAATCCATATTAATGTCAATTCAGATTTCCATTTAAATATCAGAGCCCATATAAAATGTGTCTTTCAATACATCACCATCAACAGTATCATCTTTAGGGAAAATTCTTACATTCTATGAAAAACACAGAGACCTATATACTAGAAATGCTGTTTTTAATTCTACCCACTCCATGTTCTATCAGTTCCACTAAAATTCTGTTAAAATAACTTACTTTGCTCTTCTTTCTACACTGGTATCTTGGTAGTTCCCGAGTAACTGATCATCATTGAACAAATCACATGGAAGAGTCAAGACACAAAGCCCTTTCCATCTGGCTTTACTTCATTGCTTATACTATAACCAAATTAAGCTATGGTTACTTTTTATTGAAATATATATATATAGTTCTATATAGAGATTATATAAATATATATGAAACACATGAAATATGTGAAATACATGTGATATATATTTACTGAAATATATATTCTATAGTATACCTTTTTATTGAAATATGTATTTCTATATATATATTGAATAGTATTATATAGAGAATAATAATATATATATTGAAATACATACATTTCAATAAAAAGGTATAATTCCACTTACATAAAAAAAAATTTACATCTAAAAAGTTTACTTCCTGCCGGGCGCAGTGGCTCACGTCTGTAATCCCAGCACTTTGGGAGGCTGAGGCAGGTGGATCACCTGAGGTCAGGAGTTTAAGACCAGCCTGACCAACAAGGTGAAACCCGTCTCTATTAAAAATACAAAAATTAGCTGGGCATGGTGGCTCACACCTGTAATCCCAGCTACTCAGGAGGCTGAGGCAGGAGAATCGCTAGAACCCAGGAGGCAGAGGTTGCAGTGAGCCAAGATCACGCCATTGCGCTCCAGCCTGGGGGACAGGGCAAGACTCCGTCTCAAAAAAAAAAAAGTTTACTTCCATTCAATTCCACAAGTATTTGTAGGGGTCTCTATCTTATCACATGCATTAAATCAGGACTTCTCAACAGTGGCACTCCTGACATTTTGGAGCAGATGATGTTTTGTTGCAGAAGCCTGCCCTGTGCCCTGGAGGGTGTTCAGCAGCACAGCTGCCCTCTACCCTCTAGATGTCTGTAGCAACTCCCTGCCCTCTTCTAACCCCCAGCCCCCAAACACACAGTTAAAATACATTATATCAGTGTCTCCAGATATTGTCCAGTGTCCCCTAGGAGCAACATCGCCCACAGTTGAGAACCTCTGATTTAAAGGATTATCTCAACATGTGTTCTCCATACTTCCTGTGATTCCTTTTTGCCTTGGGCCCCCCTTCCTCTGAGTCTCCAAACTGGTTACCTCATCTTCAAGAGTCAATTTTAAAAATCACTTTCTTTAGTAAGCTCTTCCAGCCAACCCCACACTCCCCCATGCTGCTCAACTCCCACAGCACCTTAGACCTCTGAACTGTTACTTGCTTCTAAATCCTCCTGGTCTGTGAGTTCCCTCAATTTCAAGTCTTTTAATTTCTAGTTTATTGCTGTATCCTCAGTGCCAAAAACAGTCAACAATTGTCTAGGTGCCTGGATGTGAGGCTCTATAAAATGCTTACAAATATTAGTACAGTTAACATGTTATACAAACATTCTTATATTCAGTCAAATTGCATGGGCTTCTGAAGGCAACATGCTCTTAACTCACTCTTTTAAATTGAGAAACGGTACAGCATCACGCAAACAGATACTAAATAAAGTTGCTGGTATAAAATCACTGTAAAACGCCCAATGCTTCAGATACATAGGTGATTTCCTCCTCTCTTCCTCAACATAAAAATATAAATAAGTGAATTCTACAAGTCAGAAGCATCTTGCCATCCTTTCAAGAGTGATATGGGAACCAGGCAAAATGAAACCAAATATAATATTTGAAATGTCAGATTAATGAGAGCAAAACGGGAAGCATTTTCTTTAAGCAGTGCCTGAATGTGATGTGTGGGAGAACTTTCACAGAACGGGTAATTATTTATCAAGCAAATGTGTGGGGGGGTCACAGCACAAAAGTGGCATGTGGCAAGCATGCCAGCGAAGCTAACAGCATGTTATATAACACAATTGTTGGGGCGGGGGAAGGGTGATATTCCACCCTTCAGGGAAGAAAGCTACACCTCCTGACAGACTACAACTTGCCATGGAGAAAACATCCATACAAAATACGTCTCCAACCTAACAAAATGAGAGACCTAATCATTTCATAGCCCATGGTCTCTGAAATGTGGCTGACGTCATGTAGTGATAGTTTATAGTGATTTAAGACCCTTCTTTTAGCTATGGTAGGTATTCATTTGCAGCTGTGTTCCACTGTTAAAAATAGCTCTATTGAGATGTAAGTCACACCATAAAACTTACCCACTGACAATGTACAGTTCAACAGCTTGTAACATATCCACAGAATTGCATAACCATCACCAAAATCAATTTTAGAACATTTTTTATCACCCTAGGGAGTAAAAAGAAAACCTGTACCCATTAGCCATCACTCCCCATTTCTTTCCAAACCTCTAGACCTAGATAATCACTCATTTACTCTCTATCTATATAGATGTGTCTGTCCTGCACATTTCATATAAATGGGATCATATATACATGGCCTTTTATGACTGGCTTCTTTCACTTAGCATTATGTTCTCAAGTGTCATTCATACGGTAGCATGTATTCATTTTTCATCGTATGGCTATACCACCTTTTATTTATCCATTCATCTCTTAACAGACATTTAGGTTGTTTCTACTTTTTGGCTATTATAAATAATGCTTCTATGAACACTCATTCACAAGTTTCTGTGTAAACATATGCTTTCATTTCTCTTGAATGTATAGCTAGGAGCAGAATTTCTGGGTCAGAGGGCAATGTTATGTTTCGTTTTCTGAAGAACTGACAAACTGTTTTCCAAAGCAGCATTCCATTTAAATTCTCACTCTCAGTGTATGAGGATTTTCAATTTCTCTACATTCTTGCCAGTACTTGTTATTATCTGACTTTTTATTTATAGCCATCCTAGTAGATATAAAGTGGTATCTCATTGTGGTTTTGATTTGCATTTCCCTAACAGCTAACAATATTAAGCATTTTTTCATGTGTTTATTGGCCACTTGTGTTTTTTTGTTGTTGTTGTTTTTGTGATGGAGTCTCGCTCTGTTGCCCAGGCTGGAGTCCAATGGCGTGATCTCAGCTCACTGCAACCTCCGTCTCCCGGGTTCAAGTGATTCTCCTGCCTCAGCCTCCCAAGTAGCTGGGATTATAGGCACCCACCACCACACCCAGTTAATTTTTGCATTTTTAGTAGAGATGGGGTTTCAGCATGTTGGCCAGGCTAGTTTCGAACTCCTGACCTCAGGTGATCCGCCCACCTCGGCCTCCCAAAGTGCTGGGATTATAAGCATGGGCCACTGCACCCAGCCAACCACATGTATATTTTCTTTGGAGAAATGTCTAAATTCAGGTCTTTTGACCATTTCATTGTTATTTGTCTATATATTATTGAGTTACAATGGTTCTTTATATATTCTAGAAACAAGTCCCTTATCAGACATTATTTTCAAATCTGTGGTCTTAAATGCTGTCTCTTAGCTAAGAAAAATTCAAAGTAACCCTTTGGTAAATTGAGGGAGAAAAAAATGAAGCACACATCCATCTAACCATTGATAATCAAAGTAGTACTGGCTAGCTGGGCTCCGCCCCACCCTCCATTAGCCATTCTCCCATTGGTTCTCAGTAATAGTAAAGTACTAAAACAACACATGGACCTCTGAAAACAAAAGACAGCAATTTCCCAACCTTAGGATTTAGAAGCCTCCCTTGCAACTAGGTATAACCACATAACTCCATTCCAGCCAATGGTCTGTGAGCAAAAGTAGTCTATGCAACCACTGGAAAATGTCCCTACAACCACGGACAGTGCTATGTGATAAATGGAACAGTGCTATATGCTGTCTCGTGCCTCGGGTGACTGATTAAACTAAACCATGCTCGAGAGAGCAGGATTATATCAGCTGTGATCTGGCAACCTCTGGGCTTCCCAAACAAGAGAAAAAAATAAACTTTAACCCCGTTTAAGCCATTTTGTTTTGACTTTTTCTGTTACATGCAGCCAAATCTGATCTAAAATAATGCCACAAATAAGTAAAAGCTCTTGATTTATATCTACACAGATCAAATGCAAGCCCAGCCTCCACTGTGCAGTTTATTAAATATCACCTACTTCAAAATGCTACCCGGCTGCCCTCCCAACACAGGAAATAAAAAAAAAAATAGCAAAAACAGATACTTGTAAAGAAGACAAAGTATGTTTACATTAGACATATACAATCAACTGAGAAATTGCTATAAGAAGGTACCCAATATGAGGGCCGGGTGTGGTAGTTCATGCCTGTAATCCCAGCACTTTGGGAGGCAGAGGCAGGCAGATCACCTGAGGTCAGGAGTTCAAGACCAACCTAGCCAATATGGTGAAACCCCATCTCTAACAAAAATACAAAAATTAGCCGGGCGTGGCGGTGTGTGCCTGTAATCCCAGCTACCTGGGAGGCTGAAGCAGAAGAATCACTCAAACCTGGGAGGCAGAGGTTGCAGTGAACCGAGATCGTGCCATTGCACTGCACACTGGGTGACAGGAGCAAAACTCCATCTCGAAAAAAAAGAAGGTACCCAATACGAACCTTGTACAAACTGCATCAGAAATCCATTTATAATACCCACAAACTCCACAACAAGTTAGGTTTATTTTTCTTGAAGGAGAATGAAGACACTAGAGCTCACAGTATAGCGGTGTGGTGCAGAAGAAAAGGATAGTTGACTGACAGTTGCTTGATTGAATCTAATCACAGTTCAGTCACTCCTGAGCAACAATTCAATTTCGTTTAATCCAGTACAAATCTGTTAAATGTCCACCATGTATAAAGCATTACATGTGGTATTGTGATACCAAGTAACACTAAGTAAGACAGTGTTCCTACCCTCATGGAATTCATAATCTAATAGACAAGGAACAAATTTCTTATAATTCCCTGATTCCTATTCTACCTAGGAATCAAGAGAGTAGACAAGAGAAGAGCCTATCTCATTCACACTTTTCACTAAATAATGCTTTCAAAGCCCCAAAATCACAGATCTCAAAGTACATTCACCTTCTGCCAGCAGATTTGGCTCCAGGTGAGACTAACTGTAAGACACAGACGGTGGTGAATGGCAGGAAATTAAGGAACCCCAAACAGTATCTACTGGTAACAGCAAACCAGAATAGACGTTTCTCTGTTTAGAAATGAGGAAATAAACCATTAAAGGTGGGGGGTCTGTAATTGTTTTTAAAAAGCAGCTTGATCTTTTAGACTAAAGGATATGAACACAACAAAAAAATCATTTTCCAAGTTAACCAAGGAGCTTTAGAAAAAGTTTGGACTTAAAATAAGCATGTATAACTTTTAAGAAAAAATAAAGATTTACATATTAGTATTTATATGGTAGGAATGAATTCATTTACCTATATAACATGTTAGAGGAATATAACTACCCCCACTCCCACTCCCAAGACTTATTGGAAAACTTTCAAAAAACAATCACCATTCACCACATCAACACTGTTTGAAATGCCTTTTAGACACCCCAGAATACTGAGTAGGCAGCTGGATATAAGAAGCTGGAGGTCAGGGACAAGATCCAGGTAGAGATAATAAATTTGCAAGTTACCAACATACGGATGGCACATAAAGTCGTAAGACTGGACAAGGTCATAAAAAAGTGTGAGTGAAGAGCGAAAACATCTAAGGGCTGAACTCCAACATCCAGGGGTCTGGGAAATGAAGAACTGGCAAAGAAGTACAAAAAGTGAAGAAGCCAGTAATGCGAGAGGGAGTGTGATGTCCTTGAAGCAAGTGTATGATGGAGGAGAGAGTGATGGGCAATGTCAGGGATGCTGTGAGGAAAAGACCATGAGCACTGGGAATCAACCACCAGGCACAGCAACAGGGAGACCACTGATGACTTCAACAAAAACTGCAGTGGAGAGAAAGGGCAAAGGCCTCAGTAGACAGCTCAAAAGAGAAGAGGGAAGAAATAAGAAAAAAAAAATTTTTTTTTTTTTGAGATGGAGTCTCACTCTGTCGCCCAGCCTGGAGTGCGGTGGTGCCATCTCAGCTCACTGCAACCTCCGCCTCCCAGGTTCAAGCAATTCTCCTGTCTCAGCCTCCTGAGTAGCCGGGACTACAAGCGCCCGCCACCACACCCGGCTAATTTTTGTATTTTTAGCAGAGATGGGGTTTAACCATATCGGTCAGGCTGCTCTTGCACTCCTGACCTCAGGTGATCCACCCACCTCGGCCTCCCAAAGTGCTGGGATTACAGGCGTAAGCCACAGCACCTGGCCAGGAAAGAAATTTGAGACCATAAATATAACAGCTTTTTGAAGAACTGTTATTGTTTATAGGAGTTAAAAAATGGGCAGTAAATGAAAGGGAAGGGTGGTTTCATTGGTGATGGTGGCTGTAGTGGCTTTTGTTTTTTTAAGATGAATGAAATACGAGCATTTCACTTGCTGCCGGGAGCCAAAACTAATGTTAACAAGAAAGAAAAAGTAGAGTTGCTTGAGTAATATCCTGGAGCAGTGGAGAGAAGATGGGAAGAGGAAATGGAAACACCTGAACAGAGGAGTTGGCCTCCATCAGGAACACAGGCAGCTCCCACAGGCAGGGAGGAAAGGCAGGGTGTCTGGGCACTGAGGGTGGAGGTGGGTGTCTAGAGCGGGAAAGAGCTCTTGTTACAGCTTCTATTTTCACAACAAAATAGGACACAAAGTCATCAGGAAAGGAAGGCAGTGTCAGAGCTTAAGAGAGAGAGGAAAATATAAAATATTCAACTGGGAGTATACAGCAACTAAGGAAACACAGCATGGGCCGGGCAGGGTGACTCACGCCTGTAATCCCAGCACTTTCGGAGGCCGAGGCAGGTGGATCTCTTGAGTTCAGGAGTTCAAGGTGAAACTGAAACTCCGTCTACTAAAAATACAAAAATTAGTCAGGTATGGTGGCACACACCTGTAGTCCCAGCTACTCAGGAGGCTAAGGCATGAGAATTGCTTGAACCCGGGAGGCGGAGGTTGCGGTGAGCAGAGATGGTGCCACTGCCCTCCAGCCTGGGTGACAGAGCGAGACTCTATCTCAAAGAAAAAAAAAGAAAAAGAAAACACAGTATGATCAGTGGCTACCATGAATGGCCTATTGGAGGACAGTGGTCATGTATTTGAAGTGATCCCATGAATACAGTAGAAATTGCTTCTCTAGAAAGAGAGAAGGCAGAACTGAATCTTAAGTTGGGATTGTGCAAACAAGCAAAATAAAGAAGGAAAGAAGCAGTGGAGTGAAGGGTATTAAAAAGGGACTGTGATGAGTGACTAAGAAATTTCAACTAGTTAAGGAAGAAAGTGAGTGCACGAGGAACAACAGACTGTAGGGCTTAACTGGGGAATCTAAGGGTACTTATTAGGAAAGAAGGTGGTAGAAAGAGAAAGTCTTGCAATCAGGATTGCGGAGGACTGCAGTTCCTTGCAATGACAAGGTCTAAGGAATGAACACCGGAGAGAACGGCTGAGGTACGGTAAAGAACAAGGTCACTGAAGGAGAGGAACTTAACAAGTCAAGATGCCAAGTGCTGAAAGCATCATCTGAAGCCATACTGAAATTACCAAGACTTGTAAAAAGAGCAGAATTGGCAATGCACTGGTTGAGTATCCTTTATCCAAAATGCTTGCAATGAGAAGGGTTCTGGATTTCAATTTTTTGGGGATTTTAGAATATTTGCACATACGAAATGAGATATCTTGGGAATGGAAACCAAATCTCAACAAGAAATTCATGTACGTTTCATATACCCCTTATACCTGTAGCCTGTAGGTAACTTTGTACAACATTTTTAATAATTTTGTGCATGAAATGAAGGTCTGACTACAACCCATCACATGAGGTCAGGTATGGAATTCGGAATTCTCCACTTGTGGCATTATGCCAGTGCTAAAAAATTTTTGCATTTGGAAGCATTATAGATCTCGGATTTTAGGATTAGGGAGCTAAACATTCTAGAAGCAGTTCAAAACACAGAAAAGGGTAACAAAACTACATATTACAGAGAGATATACTTTCAAGTGTGAAACCATGAGAATGGATGGATACAGAAAAACAACTATAGGAAATGGCAACATTTAAAGGAGCAACAGCTGAACTGGAGAGGACCAAGAGATCTCAGGGAGAACCAGAATGGTTAACTGTCATGGAAGTAAAAGGATAGAGAGTTTCAGGAGGTCAAACGTGAATAACAAATCAAATGCTGCCATAGCCGCCAAGCTCTGTACCCAATTTCCTCCCAGGTTTCTCTTCATAATGACCCACAGCAATCTAACTCAACATGACTGATATGGTTTGGCTGTGTCCCCACCCAAGTCTCAACTTGAATTGTAGCTCCCATAATCCCCATATGTTGTGGGAGGGACCTGGTGGGAGGTAACTGAATCATGGGAATGGGTTTTTCCCATGCTATTCTCATGACAGTGAATAAGTCTCACAAGATCTGATGGTTTTTATAAAGGGCAGTTCCCTGCACATGTTCTCTTGCCTGCTGCCATGTAAGATGTGCCTTTGCTCCTCTTTCACCTTCTGCCATGATTATAAGGCCTCCCCAACCATATGGAACTGTGAGTCCATTAAACCTCTTTTTCTTTATAAATTACCCAGTCTTGGGTATTTCTTCATAGCAGTATGAAAATGAACTAATACAATGACCCAAACTAATTTCACTGTCTTCCCCCATCCTTATGCCCCCACTTTGTTTCCCACCTTAGTAAATGGTACCATCTAGCTACTCAAGCCAGAAACCTTCCCCACTCCTTCACCCTCTACTGCAACATCCAGTTTATCCCCAAAAATCTACCCCACTTGGCTCCACCCCCACTGCCACCACACCAATCCTGGCCCTCTCACCCTGTCCTTAAACTACTTCCTCTTGTCCCCTCTTGCTACCTCCAAATCTTTCTTACTCTGCCAGAACGAGCTTTGAGAAATACAAATATAATTGTCACTCACTGCCCTGCTTAAAACTATTTAACGGATTAAGTTCAAAAACTTCAAGTTCAGGCCCTTGCCCCATCTCAAGCCTCTTCTCCCACTGTCTCTGGCTCTTGCACGAGTGACACTAGGTGTCTCAAATACATCATGCTCTCTCCTGTCTCCAGGCCTCCACATGTGACGCTCACTCTACCTGGCACATGACTCTCAATCCCAGCTGACTCCAGATAACCCTTTAGTTTATGAATTTAGATGTCAGATCCTCTGTGTGCCTTTATTTAGCCACCTAAACTAGATTAGGTCCCCCTGCCAGGAGTTCCCAGAAAGGAGCTGTGAGCCTCAATGGAAGTAAATTAGAGACTTCTGCAAGAAAAAAGATGGAAGCTAAAAGGTGGGGGTGAATCCAGGCCCCTATGCCTCTTTAATAAGGGAACCCACTTTTTTTGCTTTATATACGCGTTAACATGAAATTTTATTTGAAAAGAGGGTCTCCCTATAAAGCACTTGAAAACCACTAGAATAGATCACCGACCTAAAGTCCTCCCCTGTTCCAAGAGTCTCCCTACAGGTATTATCCTTCGTATGTGTAAGCACCTCCATAGGAATCCCTCATCAATGTCTTTGAGGGGTGGAGAGTGGTTCCAATCATAGCAAGGATCATGGCTGACAAAAAAAAAAAAAAGAAAAGAAAATTGGGGATGACCAAGGTCTCAGAGAAAACCAGAGACTCTGGATGATTAAAATGATTAAATTGCATTATAGAAGTACCCTGCTTTCAAAACTAATCAGATTCACCTCACTTAACATATTCTCTAGTAGACAGCTAACTCATCTTTGTCAATTATTTAGAAAACATTCTGATTATATGGTAATCTGCAGAGACTTATGGCACAGTGGTTAAGAGGTAGGCTCAAGCTAGGCACAGTGGCTCTTGCCTGTAATCCCAGCACTTTGGGAGGCCGAGGCAGGTGGATCCCTTGAGGTCAGGAGTTCAAGACCAGCCTGGCCAACATAGCGAAACCCTGTCTGTACTGAAAATACAAAAATTAGCCCGGTCTGGTAGTGTGCCCCTATAATCCCAGCTACTCAGGAGGCTGAGGCAGAAGAATCACTTGAGCCTGGGAGGCAGAGGTTGCAGTGAGCCGAGATTGCACCACTGCACTCCAGCCTGGGCAAAAAGAGTGAGACTCGTCTCAAAAAAAAAGAAAGAAAAAGAAAAAGGTAAGATGTGGGGCTCTAGGCGGAGAATGCAGGGGCTCAAATCTCAGCTCTTCAACTACCCACTAGCTACGTGACCTTGGGGAAATTGCTCAAACGCTCTGTGCCTCAGTTTTTCATCATAAAATGGAAACAGTAACAACTACCTGAGAGAGCTATGGCAAGGAATTAGCGGAGATAAAACACAGAAGCATTTAGAACAGTGGCACTCAGAAAGGAATCCAATGCCACCCATGGGTGTGTGCGCACAGGTGTATGCTCGACTTGTGTTACACTGACTAATTCCCTTCTTAAAGTTTGGAAGAGTTCTTACTGGCTTGAAATCTAGGCCAGGCATGGTGGCTCACACCTGTAGTCCTATGACTTTGGGAGGCCAAGGTGGGAGGATTGCTTGAGTCCAGAAGTTTTGAGACCAGCTTGGACAACCTCTTTTTCACTGACATTCTCTTTCATATTTTTCCTATCTTGGCAAAACGCTTATTTAACCTCTTGTCCTTTTCACAGTAGTGCCAAACTTATCATGGTGCTTAAGGGCCTGTTTTTATGTACAATAAATGGTCTTCAATTCATTTATTACAAAGTGAACCACTAATCCTTCCTCTCTGCACTACCCCCAGAGACTCAACTATATCATCTAAGAGAGGAAGCAGCATTAATTACTTTTGTATTCCTGGGTTCTGACCTGAACTTTTGCTTTAACAAATCTCATAAGCTTCTATTATACAAACATAGAACAGCCTTACCTAAAAACTATCACTGCCAAAACCAGGGCTGGCAAGGAATCACTGTACTGTCAGCCATTAAAAAGCAAATATTCTATGAACACTAGGATTTTCCTTAATGCTACTGGAGGACACAGAAATTAATGCCAGACAAGTAGTAATACTGATTAACAAAATTTTCTCTTCTACTTCTTCCTCTCTGGCAAAGATTCTTTTACAACTAAATAACTGGAAGTCATGCAATAAGGAAAAAAAAGAATTCATCTTTGAATAAACAGAAGGAGTTTGCCTAAGACCCTCCATCACATACAGGATGCAGACACTGAAAACCCCCCCACACACGAATGAATGTTGTTCTGTATTAGTAGCTAGCTACCTATCACCCCTTTTTAGCTTTGTCACCCAGTTCCTCTCGCCATTGTTCTCTTCATGCTACAAATTAGGCTTGGATCAACAATGAAAAGCTCCAAGGCAATTTTTTTTTTGAAACGGAGTCTCACTCTGTCACCCAGGCTGGAGTGCAGTGGCACCATCTTGGCTCACTGCAGCCTCCGCCTCCTGGGTTCAAATGGTTCTCCTGCCTCAACCTCCCATGTAGCTGGGACTACAGGTGTATGCCACCATGCCTGGCTAATTTTTTTGTATTTTTAGTAGAGACAGAGTTTCACCATTTTGGCCTGGATGGTCTTGAACTCCTGACCTCATGATCTGCCCACCTCGGCCTCCCAAAGTGCTGGGATTACAGGTGTGAGCCACTGCACCTGGCCTCCAAGGTTATTTTTTAAGTGACAACCCTGGTTAGAATGACTCCTAACTAAATCAAGATGAAACTATCACCCCATAGCTAAACCCAGTGATCAAGACTAAACAGCTTATAATGAACACACAGCCCGGAAATATATCAAGATAACATTCTCCCAGGCCACAGAAATCACAGTTGCAACTAACCTCTATTTTTTTAAACCATTTTTTTAAAACGACTCTTTCACCATGTCCAATAATTCCAATAACTTACCGATCAGCAGCTTCTATGTCAAAACAAAACCTTCTGTCAATGGAGTCAGTATGCCTCTTGGTACATTCTTTCAAAAAGAACACCTCTCCGTCCCCCTGCAAATAATCATTTTGAACATTCTCAAAACCTACAGGATAAGTATATACACACTCAGCCATTCTATACTGGAGAGCAGGGGAGCAAGGTTCAAGATCTTAAGTCCTTCTCTTTACCCTATCCTCTTTCAAACTGGCTTATTTAAATGCTATTTAGAATCTAAAATATTAATATTTTTGTCATTCTCCTGATTCTTTTGAGAAGGGAGTCTCGCTCTTTCACCCAGGCTGGAGTGCAGTGGCAGGATCTTGGCTCACTACAACCTCCATCTCCCAGGTTCAAGTGATTCTCCTGCCTCAGCCTCCAGAGTATATGGGATTACAGGCATGCACCACCACACCTGGCTGATTTTTGTATTTTCAGTAGAAACAGGGTTTCACCATGTTGGCCAGGCTGGTGTCAATCTCCTGACCTCAGATGATCCACCCGCCTCGGCCTCCCAAAGTGCTGGGATTACAGGCGTGAGCCACTGCGCCTGGCCATTCTCTTGATTCTTAAGATTTTCTAGACCTTACTGATTACGGTACTGTTATGCCAGACAATACCAATGTTATTTTTTTTTTTTTGACAGTCTTGCTCTGTTGCCCAGGCTGGAGTGCAGTGGTGCAATCTCAGCTCACTGCAAACTCCGAATCCTGGGTTCAAGCAACTCTGTGACTCAGCCACCCAAATAGCTGGGATAACCGGTGTGCATCACCATGACTGGCTAATTTTTGTATTTTTAGTAGAGACAGGATTTCACCATGTTGGCCAGGCCAGTCTCGAACTCTGACCTCAAGTGATCTGCCCACCTCGGCCTCCCAAAGTGCTGGGATTACAGGCGTGAGCCAATGTACCTGGCCAAATGTTAATTTTCAAAGGTAGATTAACAGTACAGTTTTTAGATACTGGAATACTGTTAGTCTCTTATTGTGCTCTTTTTTTAGTGTAAAAATTTATTTCTTACCACATGTCACAAAAAATATGTGACTATTTTTGGCCTATAAAAATTGCAATTCCATACAGGTCAGCCTAAAAGTACACCAATAACCCTAGATTAAATATTTTCATAATCTAAAGCTAGAACCATTTAATCTATGCAATTTCTCTCTTCCATATGTGAATCACCCTGAATTTATCTTTACTTAATTTGCAATGCAGAGATACAAGTGCTCAGTAAAAGAACAACTATATAAAGTGTGAGTACACACTTATTGAACATTTTAACATTTTCCAGAATGTGAAGATCTCTAAGTAACAAACATTAAGATACACAAATATTCAAAATCTCACAGTTATATTCCATAACATATTTATTATTATTATTTGGAGGCTAAAACAGAAAGATATCACTAAGCAGAAATATCTTAGGACTTGAACTGGCTCTGACAGGAAACTCAGTCTCAAACCTGATGCTTCAAGAGCCATCTCCTCACTTCCTTCTCCTCACCATGACTAATTTTCCATGTCTGTTTCATTATTATATAAATGTGTTTTTATTAAAAGCTGCTTTAAATATTTTTCAGGGAAAGGCATAGTACAAGTAAATAGAAGTGAACATAGGTTTTTCTTTTTTTATTCACCTAAGCAAAACCATACCCATTCACCCAGTAAGCAATCAATTAAGCTGCTTTCTTAAAATGTGTTATCAATTATGTTCAACATTGGTGGGAAGCTTTGTCTCTAGGCCATTAATTATTGTAATAAGCTGCAGATTCCATTTAAAATACATATAAAGATCACCTTTCCTACACAGCCAACACTGTGAGATCTTCTTGCTCTTTTCTTACTATCATGCTTTGCTGTTTTAGTTTCAGGGGGAACAGTTAACTAAATGGCGAATACCTATGTGAGAACTTTGTAAGATGAACGGAACAACAGTAAAATTTATCGTAGATCACTCTTCTTTGTTTTCAGGCTATGAACAGCAAGTCAGTTCCATTGTATAAATGCTGAGGAACCACTGAGTCATGAAAGCTTGCTGTCAGTGTTACCTTTATCTTCCAAACAGTGACATAAAAAGGATTCTATTGTTCACCTAAAAAATATCTAGTGGTTAAAACCACATATTCTCACTCTTAAGTGGGAGCTGACAATGAGAACACATGGACACAGGGAGGGGAACATCACACACTGGGGTCTGTGAGAGGGCTGGGGGCTAGGGGAGGGATAGCATTAGGAGAAATATCTAATGTAGATGATGGGTTGATGGGTGCAGCAAATCACCATGACACATGTATACCTATGTAACAAACCTGCACGTTGTGCACATGTATCCCAGAACTTAAAAAAAAAAAAAAATCTAGTGGTTTAAAACCCATGCATGTAATTCAGAAAACATATATATTGTTCTGTCTTCTGGCCCATTTCACTCAAAAACAAAACAAAGATTTTAATACTAACAATTTATTTACCATCCATGAATATAAACCATTAAAATATAAACCATTAAAATGACACCCTCAAACACTACCTCTGACAGATTATAATCTATTCTATGTTGAATCAAATACTTACAAGTTTCCCTCCAGATCTGTGCTCAAATGGGATCATGTTGAACTTCTTTGCTGCTTTTCGATACATGCAATAGTGTTTGACCCAACTGGAACCAAACGGAGCAGGCCCTTCAACAAAAAAACAGCCCTTTATATTTTCCCTCATAAATAAGCAGATATGCAGAGCTATAAACACATTACTAAAGAGGAAACGTCTAAAACGCAGCAACGAATACAGCTGAATCAATGAAACAAATCAGCAATACTGCTAGCTCTAAGAAGAAGAGGGGAGGCCGGGCACGGTGGCTCACGCCTGTAATCCCAGCACTTTGGGAGGCCGAGGCGGGTGGACCACGAGGTCAGGAGATCGAGACCATCCTGGCTAACACGGTGAAACTCCATCTCTACTAAAAAAATTAGCCGGGCATAGTGGCAGGCGCCTATAGTCTTAGCTACTCAGGAGGCTGAGGCAGGAGAATGGTGTGAACCCAGGAGGCAGAGCTTGCAGCGAGCCGAGATCGCGCCACTGCACTCCAGCCTGGGCAATAGAGCGAGACTCTGACTCAAAAAAAAAAAAAAAAGAGGAAGAGGGAAAATAAGAGTTACTTTGAAACAAAACTCTAAGATTTAGCAAGACAGAAGTGATTTAAAGACATACTGTTTAAATAGTTTGCTAGAAAAAATCAACGGTTATGTCCTATCTGAAAATCTCTTAATTGTAAGCTCTATTTTTTGTCTGTTTCTAGGTATTAAGAGCTCACAAGGGTTTCAAAAGTTCCATCCCGTATATGAGATGGTTTGGGATTTAATTCTGGCCTCTCAAAATGATAGAATTGTAGAATCATAGTGCTAAGAAGCATCTAGTCTAAAAATCCACCTAGTGCTTTCAGTCCATGAACAGCATCCTGGTAAGCAGCTGCTCTTACTGATGATTGAAAGCTAGCCTTTAAAAATGAAGTATGGGCCAGGCGGAGTGGCTCACGTCTGTAATCCTAGCACTTTGGGAGGCCAAGGCGGGTGGATCATGAAGTCAGGAGATGGAGACCATCCTGGCCAATGTTGTGAAACCCTGTCTCTACTAAAATACAAAAAATTTAGCCAGCCGTGGTGGCACGCGCCTGTAGTCCCAGCTACTCGGGAGGCTGAGGCAGGTGAATAGGCTGAACCCAGGAGGCGGAGGTTGCAGTGAGCTGAGATCGCGCCACTGCACTCCAGCCTGGGTGACAGAGACTCTGTCTCAAAAAAAAAAAAAAAAAAAAAATTAGCTGGGCGTGGTGGTGCGTGCCTGTAATCACAGCTACTGGGGAGGGTGCGGCAGGAGAATGGCTTGAACCCAGGAGGCGGAAGCTGCAGTGAGATGAGATCGTGCCACTGCACTCCAGCCTGGGTGACAGAGCAACACTGTCAAAAAATAAAATAAAATAACATTGGTATTGTCTGGCTTAACATTACTGTAATCAGTAAGGTCAAAAAATCTTAAGAACCAAGAGAATGGCTGGGCCTCGTGGCTCATGCCTGTAATCTCAGCAAAAAAAAAAAAAAAAAAAGTATGAAGAATAAGAAATCTAAGACTCAATAGGAGTGACTGTCCAAGTATGCCCCAGAACACTCTCTGAACCCCTTTTCCACTCTTACTAAGTCAGCAGTACCACCGTCAGGGCTCACAGGACAATGCTGTATGTCAGAGGGACCTCTAGCATCTGGAACTTCACATGCCAATAAAGTCCAACCATAACAAATTAAAGGTTAGGCCCAGCAGAAGTTGACAATTTCTTACTTTACTGAGTCAAGACATTTTTTAAAAAGCAATTAACATCTGTTATCACCGTAATTTCATGTACAAACAAACAAACAAAGTTTCTACACCTAAAAATCAAAAAAGCCCAGGAGGGGAAAAATAACTCATGTAAAAGGAATGCTTTTAGCTAGCTTTAGGAAAAGCTAATTACATTATTTGGGATAGGGGTAATAGATGAAAGGGGTTACCAGACCACTATCAATTTTATCTCAGACCATCATCAGTCCAAAGACCTGAATTTGGGAAACATTGCTTTGTGTTTTAAAGAACCAGCATTTGTACTGTGTTCTATGGTTCAGAAAAAATATTGCACAGATATTTTATTTAACTCTAAGAAAAAAAAAACTGCCCAGAGAGGATGATACTGTCTATTTAATCTAAAAAAATGTAAGCTTAGCCCAAATGCCTGGAAAATGACAAAGCCAAACCTTAAATCAGAATCTCTGGCCCCAAATATCAAGGTCTTTCCACTACTTAAGCCACCATTCCCTTCTGACAACCAACAGAGCCTATTCAACCAGCTCTGGGCATACACACTAATGATGCTCTTTCACGCCTGTTCAAGCGCCAAGCAATTTACGGGAGACATTACCAACACAGACTCCAGGTTCAGAATGACAACTCCAGCATTTAGTAGTTGTATGACCTAGGGAACATTATTTACCTCTCAGTGCCTCCATTTTCATTTATAAATGGGGAATAGTAATAGTACCTTATACTTCTTAGGGCTGTTTTATGGATAAATGAGACAAGTTGTATACGAGTTTAGCACAGTGCTGGGTATACGGTAAATGAGGAAAGAATTTTACCACTACTGTTATGTTGTTTCAGTCCAATTTCTCTCAAAGGCAACAGTGATGAATCTAAAAATTAAAGTTTCCTGTGATTTTCACTTGGGCATATAATACAAATAATTCTAACATTCTCAAGACTATCGAGGTGTTTTGTTTGTTTGTTTGTTTGTTTTTTCCTTTTTTTGAGACAGAGTCTTGCTTTGCCACCCAGGCTGGAGTGCAGTGGCGCGATCTCGGCTCACTGCAAGCTCCGCCTCCCAGGTTCACGCCATTCTCCTGCCTCAGCCTCCTGAGTAGCTGGGACTACAGGCGCCCGCCACTACGCCCGGCTGATTTTTTGTATTTTTTAGTAGAGACAGGGTTTCACTGTATTAGCCAGGATGGTCTCGATCTCCTGACCTCGTGATCTGCCCACCTCGGCCTCCCAGAGTGCTGGGATTACAAGAGTGAGCCACCACGCCCAGCCCTGTCTTGAGTTTTAATTTATTTCTTTCAAATTCAATTTTAAAAACTGAGATTAAGAAGATAACGTATGAGAAAAATGGAGACTTCTGCCATATCATACAACTGCTCACAAAAGGTGAAGGCTGCGAGATTCCAGATTAAATAAGGGCAAATGGAAAAGGCACAACCATCCTGCTGCCTGCATAGAACATTAACTTCTATTCAAAGCACAGATACCCTGTAACCGTTCCCTGAGTCATGTCTACCACTAAATTTTTAGGTCGGATTGAAAGTCCTATAAATCAGCCACACTTAAATGAAGTGAAAACTGTAAAACACCCTAATCACAGTTAAGGGTGGAGAGGGAGGGAAATAGTAAAGAGACACATTTCACATTCTCATCCCTTCTGCTAACTAGCAATTGGGTTGTACAGTTGAAGTAGTAAACGTTAAGAATTTAGCTGTTAAAATAAGACCAAATGTTCAAAGTCTGAAAGAAATACAGGTCTTTTAATTTTCAAAATGAGAACAATCTATGCATTGCATATTTGCTAAGACAGCAACAAAGACTAAAAAGCCTACAAGTTAGGATGCCACGTAGGAATATCTTTTATCACCATCTGCAATCTTCCTGATGATTTTAGTAAGAACCAGCTATCTCAGATTGGTGGGAGCAAAAATGGTATGAAGGAAGACGAAAAATACTAATATGTCCCTCTTGGCCTTAAGATGACAGAGAGGCAGGGTTATGGGAGGGGGAGGACGTATACGTGTGTATGAATGAATGTGTGTGCCTGTGTGCATTGGTGATGAGGGTAGAGGTGAGGTGGAAGGAGAAAACACATCATACCCTCGTAACTCTGGCTCATTTTCAGCCTTACACCAAATTCTGACTCTCTTACAAGCATGTTCCTGGGGTGCACACAGTGTAAAACAGAAGCTAGTGGGGTGTCTGAAGAACAGGGTGCTCACAGCCACTCCTAACCTCACAGTACCCCCTCTCTCCAGGGCTGGAATGTGTTTCTCCTAAACATGAAATATACACCCATTAGGTGATAGGAGCAGGGAGAGAAAGAGGTAGGAATAATTGCCCAAAATGTCACGGTAATGGCAAGAATAGCAGTTTTCAATAATTTGCATTTTTAAGCAGCCACGCAGCCACTGCTGGAGGGCCTCTTACTTTTTTCCTGGACATACAGGTAGCCTTCGGCTGTAAACTGACTTGCTCGTTTGTGGTCCTTGGGATTCTGTCTGATTTTGTTCATGAGCTCTTCCACTTCTGACCTTGTTCCTTCAAATCGATTCCGTGTCTGAAATGGATTAAAAAACACACATAAATGTTAAGTTCTCATATGAGTTTTCTCACGAACATTTTAAAGTCTCTGCATAAATGTAATTACATTTTTTAACTCTAAATAACTTTTTTATAAATTTCTCAAAATACCCCCATTCTTCCCAGTGTGCCTCCTGAGATTCATGTGCAAAGAAAAAAAAATGGCGGTAAAATAGCTACCAGAGGAGTATAAGCCAAGGTTACTACAGGTTACTTTGGAGGCTTTCGAACACCATTAATAATTTTATTATTCAACATAAAAATTCCTGCCTTCAGGTCTCACACTATTACTAAATTTTAGGTTTAAAACATAAGTAGGTTTTAATATAGCTACCTGAGAAGAATTTCCTTTGCAACAACCAATCTGACTCAATCAATCTGTTTTGTTACTGTTACATTAGCAGTCTGTAAATACTCAGAATCTGAAAAAGTTTAATTCTTCTTTGCAAACTAATAAATAGAAGTGTCAGTTTTTCCAGGTCATGGCAATTGCACTTGAAAATGACATTTCTTCCCTGAAGACAGAAGGGGGAAAAAAAATCTCACCTACACAAATAATGTCTTTGATATCTGAAGAGACAAATCACATTTCTGAAACCCAGGACACCTGGTGTGCCAATATCTGTCAAACAGCTACACTGAAAACATATATACAAGGTGAAGTGACAGAATTAGCAAGGCAATTGTGATGAGTCGGCACCACCGTGTTCCTGGACACTTCTTTCATCCAGGCTCAAAAATAATTGTATTAATACCAAAAAACGGCTGATGTGAAACTGTGGAGGAACTGAGACAGAAAATTATTATTGAAATTTCTCCTCTTTCCTCCCTACAATAAAAGGGGCTGCCAAGGGTCCTAAGCGTGGCAAAATGTTAGAATGGCACATCTTTTTTGTAAAGGGATGGAGAGTCTGATAAATGTAGATTGTAAAAGGGAAAACCTGTCTGCAGAGGTTTGTTTGTTTTTTAAAAAAACAAACTAAGAGCTGCGAGAAATATCAGCTTATGTCCTGTAAGAAAGTGTAAGCCTGCAAAGAAAGTAGAACTCAGTTGTTGATGGCTAGGTTCCCTCTCTCCTTCCATTTCTCCAGGTTTTCTTATCCCCATTTTTTTTTTTTTTTTTAAAGACAGGGTCTCACTCTGTCTCCCAGGCTGGAGTACAGTGGCATGATAATACCTCATCACAGCCTCAACCTCCTGAACTGAAGTCATTCCCTCACCTCAGCCTCCAGAGGAACTGGGACTACAGGCGCACACCACCACGCCAGGCTGAGTGTGTGTGTGTGTGTGTGTGTGTGTGTGTGTGCATGTTTTGTTTTGTTTTTTGTTTTTGTTTTTTTTTTGTAGAGACAGGGGTCTCACTATGGGGCCCAGGCTGGTCTCAAACTCCTGGGCTCAAGCAATCTACCCGCTTCAGCCTCCCACACTGTTGGGATTATAAGCATGAGCCACCATCCCCCGCCCTTATCCCCATCTTTGTAATAATTTCACCCTGACTTTATTCCCCTCCTTGGTCATTTTGCTGAGATTCCTTCCAACCCTCATCAACCCTCATTTCCCCCCATGTGTGTATAATATATATACACATATGCATATATGTGCATGCCATACGTGTATGGATGCTATCACAGGTGTGAACATGTACACACACTTCTATTTAAGCCAATAATCCTATTATTTATGTTCATGCTCAAATTGCCCTAGATTTGAGCAGCAGGAGTCCCTTCGAACTGGCTTCTGTCTTTTGACTGGTCCCCTTAATTCTTCAACCAGTTCCTTACCTTCTGGTCCAATAAGGTACCCTAGGCTCATCTTATACTTTCCCTGCCCCAGTCCTGGAAAGGAGCTCTTGTTCTTTTTAGTGGAGAGTATTTAGTATTTGGGAACCAAGATCTGGGCACAGTGTGCTTACAGCTAAGGACTTCTCAGCAGATAGCCTTAGGAAATAGATGTACACACAGTTGAGCCTTAACACAGGCTTGAACTTTGTGGATCTACTTACACATGGATTTTCCTCCCCATCTACAACTCCTGAGACAAGATCTAGGCACAGTGTGCTCACTTCTAAGTCTTCTCAGCAGACAGCCTTAGGAAGCAGATGTACATACAGTTGAGCCTTAACACAGGCTTGAACTTTGTGGATCTACTTATACACGGATTTTCCTCCCCATCTACAACTCCTGTGACAGCAACTCTTCCTCCTCAGCCTACTCATTATGAAGACACACATGAAGGCCTTTATGATGATCCACTTCCACTTAATAAATAGTAAGTATATTTTCTCTTCCTGATGATTTTTGTAATAACATTTTCTTTTCTCTAGCTTACTTCATTGTAAGAACACAGTATATCATACATAGAACACATAAAATGTGTGGCAATCAGCTATTTCTGTTATGGGTGAGACTTCTGATCAACAGTAGGCGGTTAAGTAGTCAAGTTTGGGGGAAGTCAAAAGTTACACACAGACATCCAATAGCGCAGGGGTGCTAACCCCAACGTAGTTCAAGGGTCAACTGTATACACAGAGCACACGTGTTTATATAAACACACAATCACTACTTCTTTATCTACCTATATATTTGAAAACCCATGACTTCCTACCAAGAAATCTAATTCTACTCCAGTTCTTCAGGTTTCTTTCCAGCCTCTCTCCTTCCAAATTTGTGAATTTTTTCCCAGACAGTAAGAAGCCTGGTTCTCATTCTCAACATGTCTGCTTATGTGCTCACTTAACATCTCTGCTCAGCATAAGCAATCTCCCAAATGCCCCAGCAGCCACCTCTGTCTCATCACCACTCCACCATCCCTGCTGCAGACGCCTCCATGAGGTCCCCCTCTCCCTCACCACCCAACTTCCTCAGAGGTCTATTTTCTGCACTGGGAATGGAAGGCTTTTTTTTTTTTTTTTTTTTTTTTT
Organism: Gorilla gorilla gorilla; assembly: GCF_029281585.2. Taxonomy (NCBI): domain Eukaryota; kingdom Metazoa; phylum Chordata; class Mammalia; order Primates; family Hominidae; genus Gorilla; species Gorilla gorilla. The sequence continues at coordinate 168,909,196 of NC_073227.2, read as the reverse complement.
TTTTTTTTTTTTTGACCGAGTCTCACTCTGTTGCTCAGGCTGGAGTAAAGTGGCACAATCACAGTTCACTGCAGCCTCGACCTCCCAGGCTCAAATGATCCTCCCACTTCAGCCTCCCGAGTACAGGGACTACTCACATGCGCCACCACCTCCAGCTAATTTTTCTCTATTTTTTGTGGAGACAGGGTCTCACTATGTTGCCCAGGCTGGTCCTGAACTCTGGGGCTCAAGTGATCCTCCCGCCTCAATGTCCCAAAGTGCTGGGATTATAGGCGTGAGCCACCATCCCCAGCCACTATTTTTTAAATGTACCATTTTTAGGTAAATTATGAATTGAAAACTTTGCATAAAATCAATAGAATGGCTAAAAGCTTGCAATTTCCAATTATAAGTTCCAAGTACATATGAAGGCATCTTCTAATTACAATAATGTTAGACCCCAAACGTTACCATAGGTAACATTTGAGCATTTACATGGTTCTTTAATCCTCACAATAATCTATATGGTAGGACACTGTCTAATGCTATCTTTCCAATAAAAGATCACTGCTGCCTTGTTTTCTTTACATCCTTTAGTAGTTAAACATTTCCAAATAAACTAGCTTTAAATTAAGCCTTATTATTTTAGTATTTTAAATCTGATTGAAAGAGAAAACATCTTTAAAAAACTTTTTTCTCATTATAGAAACTAATCCGTATCATTGTAAAATAGAGAGACGGACACGAATAGTCCTATTTGGGGGGCAAAAACAAAAGGGATAAGTAAGACTAAAGCTAATCACAAGCCCACCCCTCAAGTAACTGCTGTTATATTTTGATGTGGCCATTTCTAATCTCTTTTAAAAACACACACACGGCCAGACGTGGTGGCTCACGCCTGTAATCCCAACACTTTGGGAGGCCGAGGCGGGCGCATCACAAGGTCAGGAGATCGAGACCATCCTGGCTAACACGGTAAAACCCCGTCTCTACTAAAAATACAAAAATTAGCCGGGCACAGTGGCGGGCACCTGTAGTCCCAGCTACTCGGGAGGCTGAGGCAGGAGAATGGCGTGAACCCAGGAGGCGGAGCTTACAGTGAGCCGAGACTGGGCCACGGCACTCCAGCCTGGGCAACAGAGCGAGACTCCATCTCAAACACACACACACACACACACACACACACTCTGTAGTTTTGGTATTCTACTTTCCTTACAACATTGCGACAAAAATATTTTGCCCATATTCTTAAATACTTCCTACCCATACTTGTTATCTTCTAGGGACTCTTTACAAATCCTAAAATTTTGCACACTGTATTTCCTTCCAGGAAGAATTCTATTCTAGTCTCTTCTTCCCCACATTCTTCGGGAGACAGAAATCACAAAAGTGCAAAATTAGTTTCTTAAAATATTCTTTAAATTTGAGGCAATTTCCAAATTTCTTCTGGAAAACCCATTTCCTAAAAGCCATCTTGCTGCTTTCTTGATTATTATAGAAAATGAAGATTCAATTTCTCAAAAAAAAAAAAAAGTCTAGCCACTTTTACAATACAATAGGTATTATCAGATGGGGAAAAATAGGTTTTTGCTTTTAAATACCTTTTACCTTTTTCTGATTATAAAGTTTTGCTTTTTTACTAAAATTAAATACTAAAAAGATGACCAAAATATTTATGATGTTATAATGCAGAGGCAGTTAACATTTGATTATGTTTCCTAAAATACATATATGTGGCCGGGCGCGGTGGCTCACGCCTGTAATCCCAACACTTTGGGAGGCCAAGGCAGGCAGATCACGAGGTCAGGAGATCGAGACCATCCTGACTAACACGGTGAATCCCCGTCTCTATCAAAAAATACAAAAATATTAGCCGGGCATGGTGGCAGGTGCCTGTAGTCCCAGCTACAGGCGGGAGGATGGCATGAACCCGGGAGGTGGAGCTTGCAGTGAGCCGAGATTGATTGGGCCGCTGCACTCCAGCCTGGGTGACAGGGCGAGACTCCGTCCCAAACAAACAAACAAATAAATGCAACACACACACACCCAAAAAAAAAACTGGGACTTTTTTCAACAATATGTTGTTTTATATACCCAGCATTTTCTCTTTATTATAATAAAAAACTGACATCAAGGAATGAGATGAATGGCCAAGAAATGAGCAAATTACAACATCACTGAGGTACAGCAGATGATACAGAATGAGTGACCTGCTTTTCATAAGTGCTTGTGTTTCTGATAAAAAATTAGCTAAAAGCTAAAATTTTGAAGAGCAAAGACGCCACCTAGATCAGGTGTTCTCAATACTGAAGGTGACGCAGAGAGAAGCTCTGAGTTGTAAGAGTGTTTATTAAGAAACAGCCAAATAAAATCAAGAGAGGAATATTTAGAGAAAAGGTTGAGAATGTAGGGAGATTTACTGATGACCACATCGTTAAGTGACAGAGAATACAAAAAAGGCTTTTTTTTTTCAATAAACTGTCATTTCCACATTTCTCTACAGAAAATGATTACCGTTGTCAATTGTGTAAGTTCTGAATATATTAAGGATTCCAACCAGGTCATTTTGTGAAACATTTCAAATGATAGCTTAGCTTCAAGGTTTGCTCGTAAGATTTCCAGACAGAATATTGCTCATTCCCATCTAAATATGTAATGCCTCTGAAAGTCTTTTGGTTTATATAAGGTAAACAGATGCCCCCCCCAACAGGTGTGTTATAAACACACTTCCACAAATAAACGAGCCATGCAAGGAGTTTCACTCAACATCCCAAGAGACTGTTTCCCCATAGCTCACCCCAGAGTCTGAGGCAGAGAGCTGGCTTCAGGGCATTCACCTATGCAGTCCACAGGGCCCTGCGCTCAGAAGAGCTTCTGCTTGGTTTAATGATCAAATGCCTCTGATCTGAAACTCTTAATTATCTCTAAATAAGGGGCACTATCTTCTTCATTTTACCTTGATTCTAGAAGTTGTATATACAGTCCTGCCTGAAGGTTCTCATTCTGGCCAGCCCTGCACTTGACAGATGAGGTCCAGACAGACAAGGTGAATTTCCACAGATTATATAGCCAGTAAGCGGAGGGGAAAACATAAGTTATAATCTCAAGCAGGGGTCCCCAACCCCCAGGCTGCCGACAGGTACTGGTCCATGGCCTGTTAGGAACCGGGTCACATGGCAGGAGGTGAGCAGCAGGTGAGCCTGAGTCCACCTTCTGTCAGATCCGCGGTGGCATTAGATTCTCATAGGAGCATGAACCGTACTGTGAACTGCGCACGTGAAGGATCTAGATTGTGCAGTCCTTATGAGAATCTAATGCCTGATGACCTGAGGTGGAAGAGTTTCATCACGAAACCATCCCCTACCTTCTCCCACCCCCACTGCATCTATAGAATTGTCTTCCTTAAAACCAGTCCCCGGTGCCAAAAAGGTTGGGGACCACTTACGTAAACTATCTAGTGTTCTTTTTACATAACTGTTTTCTGCTGCCTGCAAAAATATTCTGAATAATCTCAACATCAGCCAGGCATGTTGGCTCACCCCCGTAATGCCAGGATCTTGGGAGGCTGAGGAAGGAGGATCACTTGAACCCTGAAGTTTGAGCAGCCTGGGCAACACAATGAGATGCCATCTCTACCAAAAAGAAAAAAAATTAGCTGGGTGTGCTGGCATGCACCTGCAGTCCCAGCTACTCAGGAGGCTGAGGCAGGAGTACTTGAGCCTAGGAGGTTGAGGCTGCAGTGAGCAGTGGTTGTGCCACTGCACTTCAGCCTCAGCGACAGAGTGACATCCTGTCTCAAAAACAAAAAACAAAAAAAACTCAACAACATTAGACTCAATATTCTACTACCTGCAGGGACAATTTTGGGGTGACTAGAATGAATCCACACATACCCATTTTGGATTTTTAAGTTTTGTCACATTATAGTCATACCACATATTTTATAACTGTTTTCACCAATTGTGAGACCACAGCAGCAGAAAAAGAAAGAATCTACTCCAGAACTCTATCATTAGCCCAGCTGAATGTCCAAACAATCCTCAAGTACAAGTTGACACATAAATTATAAAAATAAGAGATTTTATCAGTTACACTCCTTAGTATAAGGAACTGTACATTAAAAAAAAAAAAAAAAACAAAATCTACACAAAAGGTATTCACCCTCAACTTTTTTTTTTTTTTTTTTTTTTTTTTTTGACACAGAGTCTCACTCTGTCACCCAGGCTGCAGTGCAGTGGCACGGTCTCGGATCACTGCAACCTCCGCCTCCCAGATTCAAGCAATTCTCCTGCCTCGGCCTCCCGAGTAGCTGGGATTACAGGCACACTCCACCACACCCAGCTAATTTTTGTATTTTTAGTGGAGACAGGGTTTCACCATGTTGGCCAGCATGGTCTCAATCTCTTGACCTCGCGATCTGCCCGCCTAGGCCTCCCAAAGTGCTGGGATTACAGGCATGAACCACTGTGCCCGGCCCACTCTCAACTTCTAATTGTGAAAGAAATGAAGAGCAGGCAACAACCACAGCTTCCCATCCATCTACCTGTGTGTCTTTCACTATGTGCTGTGAGTCTGTCACAAAGCTATCTCACTACATTCCTAATGAGACCTCAAATTACGCTCAACATACCCTGACCAGCTTGTCAATGAGGACACTTCCAGGATCAACTAGCACTGAGAGGAAAAACATATACCACCTGATCAAAATGACATATAGTATACTGCTTAATAACATTCTCCTAAATCTCTTTATCCGAGACCTGGCAGAAAGCACACATTTTCCAAAGGAAAATATTCAAGACCAATAGCAACTGTAAACACCAATGCATTAGTAAATATGCATAAAATGTAGGGAAGAAATTCTACTCAAATGATAAGCCTATCTGGGAACCAAAATCAAGATGCCCAGTTAAGTAGTGCATTATAAATTCAATGCCTTAAAGTGGAGTGCTCTTTTGTCTGTAGCAGACATAGCTGATTTAGAGTTAACATAACAAAGCTTATCCTTAGAATTGACCCAGAAACTGCAGGAAAAGCCGCCAGGTGGCAGAATTTCCCAAGCCTCAACCAACTGTAGAGCAGTTGGTCACACCAAGAGTTGACCAGCAGGTGGCAGCATACCCTCAGTTTCTCAGTACAAACAGATCAGCATTGTCTTCATTTAATTAAGGCTTTTCATACAACACACAAATGAAAAATACACTTTTCAAACATCTTTTTATAAAGAAAGCTTTCACTTCCTTACATTCTGAATGTTGATCTGTAGTTCCATTTTGTAGTGATTGAAGTCTTTGGCAAGTTCACGGCCCTGATGATAGAAGGTAAACATCCCCTGAAAAAATGACAGCATCTAAGACACAGGAAGAAAAGAGATATTAGCACAAAAAAACTCAGGAGAAAAAAAGAATCATATAAACAACCAAGTGTTCCCCCCGCCATCTCACTGTTATCCCACTGAAATAAACTGATTAAAGGGAAGTCACTAATATTCAAGTAAACCCAAGTACATATTATCTATTAATCGGTCTTTATAGAAAATGATGCTTTTTTCCCTTAAATATCACAGCCATTAGACAGCTTATATGGCATGTTCTGCAGGAAAAATTGAATTATAAAGTCATCCATTTGTCCTCTTTAGTCAGGAGAATCCCAATATTTGTAATTGAAATCTTATCACTATAGGTTGATACAATCTTTAAGAAAGTAAAATCACAGAATCAAAGAGCTCCAGGCTCTCCCCAGCCACATCCAGCAGACTGCAACCCCTGTGTTTTGTTGACAAAGATATTCCATGACTTGCCAGGGGCAGCCTCAAACCCGTAATTAAACCTTTACTTTTCTACCAACTCCCAACCTGTCTCTGAATTAGAGGGCTGTTGCCTCTGCTCCACATGTAAGTCAATAAATCTAGAAGTAAAGAGAAGTGATCGGGGGAGAGAGTTAAGGAAATCTTGAGATTCATTTTCTTCCAAATGCCACACCGTGGGTGGTTAGGAATCTGGGGCTCTGACACCCAGCAGGCTCCATTCCCAACGTCAGCCATGACCTGTTATGGGACCTTAGGCAAATTACTCAACCTTTCTCTACTTCTATTTCCTTATCTCCTCATTGAGTTATAGTGTGGAATAATGAGTTCGGTACAACACTTAGAACAATGACTTGAACAGAGACTGAGCATTATAAATGCCCAATAAAAGCAGGCCATTATTATTATTTCACATTAAAAAGAAAGCTTTGAGGAGGTTGAGTTTTTCTCTAATGGTTTAGGTTAATGACTATCGCTCCAACTAAACCATAGCTCCACAAATTCTCATTTTTAATCATTACTTGGTTATTCTTATTTCTATAAACCATACTCACAATGAGTAAATTGTATACTGTGTGAATGTTATCTTAATAAAGCTGTTTAAGAAAAAGAAACCATTCAACAAGTCGATATTAAAATTAAAATGAATCCTGAGAATGAGTTCCAGTGTTTTTTTGCTGAAATCCACATGAAATATCCTTTACATTATGATATATACATTCATGTGCATATATCTTCATATATAAACAACTGAAGCTACTAGAAAACATCTATATAATCACAAACAAAAATCATGTGTTTCTAATATAAGTAAAAAGAAATGTTAGAGTAACTCACAAAATTGTCTCAAATGTTCCATATCCTGCTTCTAAACTTAGATTGCCATAAGCATCGTGAATTGTGTTTGAAGTCATGTTACAAACGATTGTTTAAAGTACCAAAGTTTGAACCGGTATAAACAACCCATGTTCACTCATTCTAGTATAAATTATTTCAGAGAAATTTTTAAAAGATAGAGCTATAGGCTAAGGTGGCAGAAATTGCACCTGGTTGCCTTCCTTGAGATCATGTAGCAATGGGAATATTACGTGTATTATCAGTGCAAATACAGCTGAGAACCACTGATTTAGAGGCAATTCCTTGACTTCATGGCTATCTGTGTCTGCCCTTTTTAATATGTCTCTTTCATGTTTATGCACTATGGCCTCTAGTAACTATAAACCATAAATCAGATCTAGGAAAATAAATACTTATCTTACATTGCAAAAATCCACCAGCAAACAACTTGGCAATAATACTCACAGGTTCCACAAACTCAAACTTCTTTCTTTCTTGGATTTCCTGCAGCTTACACACATACTCAAGAGACAGTTCATAGAAGTGTTGCCGGTTCTGCTCTACTTGGATATCTGCCTATGTTAAAATCACAGAGGTTAGTCAAACTGGAGATGGTGAAAAGTGAAACGCTACATCAGAGGTCATCACACTGTGGTCCATGGGCCAAAATACGGTGTGCTGCCTGATTTTGTAAATAAAGTATTGCAACACAGGCACGACAATTCATTTATGTATTGTCTGCAGCTACTTTCCTGCTGCAACAGCAGAATTGAGCAGGTGCAACAGGAACTTTATGGTCCACAGAAGTCTAAAATATTTACTATCAGTTTCTTTGCAGAAAAAGCTTGTGACTCCTACTCTGTATATTGAGGTTGACCCCCAAGAACTGAAGATCAAAGGGACTTCTCTTCGTGAAAAACTCACCCCAACCACAACTGATGCCCCAAGGCTGAACCACATGCAATCACAATCAACAAACATTTCGATGAACAAATCCTCTAAGAATAAAGTCTGCCTGAGAAAGGGCCCAGCACCTCAGCGCTCAGGGAGTGATGGCGGCAGGTGAGAAGGAGCCAGCCATGGCAGCATCTCAAGAACCCGGCTCTCAAAGGCGGGCCAGGGCTGGACGCCCATCTGCGGCCCTCACAACGTCTGATCCCCTGGGAGAGAAGGGGGCACCAGCTGGTCAGGAGGCTATTCCAAAAAAAGCTTCCAGCTTAGCTTGCCTAACTAGAAAGGAACTGGGAGAAGAGCAGCACTCCACAGAGAATAGTGGAGAGAGAACTCATGTCCAAGAAACCATTCTTACTAGGTATCATATGATATTTTTCCTAACTTAGCTAATTTTACTCTTAAAAATATTTATCTGGGCATTTCTCCAGAGAGGATATACAAAAGGCCAACAAGCACATGAAAAGTCACTCAACATCGCTCATCATTAGGATGCAAATCAAACTCACAAGGAGATGCCACCTCACACTCACTAGGGTGGCTACCCTACAAAAAAGAAAAGTAGTGGTGTTGGTGAGGATGTCAAGAAACTGAAACCCTTGTGCATCATTAGTGGGAATGCAAGATGGTACAAGCACTGTGAAAAATAGTGCTTTAAGTAAAATAATATTGAAACATAACGTGTTACTAAGCTAACATGAACATTTCTACCTAACACTCCTCAAAATCATATTTTTGTGGCTTCATTAACCAGAATTCAATAGTTCAGCCACCAGCAGTTAACAGGCACAACTCCCAGCAAAAAATTAAAATAAATTTTTCCCTTAAATGAAAAATAGTATTACCACATGACCCAGCAATTCTACAGCTGGGCATATAGCCAAAAGAACTGAAAGCAGAGACTCGAACAGATATGTGTACACCCCTGTTCATAGCAGCAGGGGGCAAAGTGACCCCAATGCCCATGGATGGATGGATGAGTAAATAAAATGTAGCCAATCCATATGTATAACAGAATATTACTCAGCCTTAGACAGGAAGGAAATTCGGATACATACTACAACATGGATGAACCTTGAGGACATCAGGCTAAGTGAAATAAACTAGTCACAAAGGGACAGATACTATATGATCCCACTCATATGAGACACCTAGAGTAGTTAAATTCATAGAAACTGAAAGCAGAACGACGGCTGCCAGGGGCTGGAGCAGGGGAGAACGGAGAGTTATTGTCAATAGGTACAGAGCTGCAGTCTGGGAAGATTTTTTTAAAAGCCCTGGAGATGCATGGTGGTGACAGTTGCAAAACAATGTGAATGTACTTAATACCACTGGACCATAGACTTTAAAATAAAATCATACATTTTATTGAAATTTTATTCACGTTTTATAACCAAAAATGTGTTGTTTTTGAAAAGCACTTAACACATTTGAAACACATTTCAAAATGTAATAAAAAACATTTCAGCAAATACTTTAATATATATTACTAAGCTAAAATGAGAATTTCTACCTAACACTCATCTGAATCATATTTTTGTGCCTCCAATAACCAGAATTTGATAGTTCAGCCATCAGCAGTTAGTTGGCACATCTCCCAGCAAAAACACTGTAATTTGGTTGACTATTTAATAAAGACATAAGAAGGGTGATTTCCTCATTTGTTATTACTGCAAAGGCTCTTGAAGAAATTTATACCAGCATCAGATTTATCAATTTGATTTTATCTTTTAGTAAATTCTCTCTCCTGGTTGTTCTTGCTACTGTAATTACCCTTGCATTACCAGTCAACCTCTATCACCACCCCCTTAATGTTCTGAAAATCCAGAACTGTTGTGCCACATGCTCTGTGATTAAATCACCAGAATCCCTGGGATTACTGGCAATGATGGCAGCAGCGGCCAGTCTGGAGCAGCCGCTGTGAGGACACCAGCTGCAAAGGGCAAAGTGCGGCCAGGGCTGCGCACTCCATGGTGCCCGCGGGGGCCAGAAACAGGCAGGAGCCCCAACTTCTACAGAGTTATCAGGGCAGGAGCCCCATGCTCCCAGACACAGCTGCAGCCGTGCAGCCACAGCTCTGGACCAGGGCATCCCTGTGCTCTTGGGGGCCGGCGAAGGCCCACTGCCCCACCAGCAGGCTCAAGAAGTGCCTGCTCCTGCTCCCTGGCCTCTCCCCGCTCCCGGCGCCTGATGCAGTGTGGAGCAAAGCTGTAGCCAAGCCCAGGTACTGTTGCCACCCAGCCGGGTATGCATGCACACAGGGTGGTTCTGACATGCCAGCGCCCTTGGTAACCCCAACCTCCAGCTCGGCCCCCTCTGGACTTTGGATGCCAACAAGCACAGGAGGGAGGCCAGGGGGCTGAGAGCAGCTCGACAGGGGCCTGCAGGCACCTCTTGGCACAAATACCTTGGGCGCCATGGATGACATGTTGACAGCTGTGGGAGACAAGTTCCTAGGTGGGAAGGGACAGGTCCCTGGTGAAACCCCACCTTCAAGCCAGGGACGGCCTGAAGCCTGGGAGCCGCTAGGCTGCCAGTTCTGGGTCGAGTCTGCAGCCTGGGATGAAAACTTACGGTGCTTTTTCCAGGCCCACTCATGGCAGCACATGGGCCAATCAGCACACTTCCTCCCTTCTGAGCCCAGAAAAACTCTGGACTCAGCCAGACTCAGAAAGACATGGGGACTACCATCTGTTGGAAGGAGCAACCCCCTGGGGGTCTCCTCCACTAGTCAGGATGACCTGCCTGTGGAAAGGAGCTATGCACTACAGGTCTCCTCTCCATTGAGAGCTGGACACTCATTACGTCGACCTGCCTGCAGAAAAAGGCTACTCACTTCAGGTCTCCTGAGAACTGTTCTGTTGCTCAATGAAGTTCCCCTGTACCTTGCTCACCCTCCAGTTGTCTCCATACCTCATTCCTCTTGGATGTGGGACAAGAACTTGGGACCCAAGGAACGGCCAGACTGAAAGAGCTGTAACACAAACAGGGGTGATCCTCCCCCTCCCCTGCTCACTACATTGTGGGCGACGAGAAGGAGAGAAGAGCTGCGGCCCTTCGGGGAGCCCAGACCTAGGGGCTCCCTAAGCCAGGGCTGTGACATCCTCTTTGGGGCTCTGCAGTTCCTGGTGTCTCCAAGTTTCTGGGTGCCACCGTGTTCCCGGTGCCCACAATGGAAGCGAACTGCAGTATGCCTGGTCCAGCCACAGCCTTGCATGGAGCCAGTGCCTGTGCCTGGAGCTGCCTGCCCCACCACAGTCAGCACGCCTGGCTGTGCACAGTGGCCGGAGGACCCTGAACTCACTCACGAAGTCCTCGCCACTCCGTGCCTGGCTCGCCCTTTGCAGGCATGAGATCCAGGCCAGTAGCACAAGCCGAGTGCAGCCTGCCAGGAAGAGCAGGCAGAACAAGCCCAGCAGGCCAGAGCAAAACTTGGGCAAAGGCATCACCAGCCACAGAGGTTTCTGGCTGGAAAAGAGACATCCTAAAAATTCCGTGACAACAGCCCTCACTTACAAGAATGCCATGGACGTCCAAGTTGTAACTAGGGTCATAAAATGATTTCCTTCAGCCTGACCAAATCTATAAGGCAATCACTATACGTTTTACTACTCCAAGCAAATCACCAGTTTTTAACAAATACACAATTTCAATTTGATTATCAACTAATTTCTAGCCATTCCTGCTGTAAATATATGTAAGAAAGTAGACAAGTCTCACATAAAGTTATTTAGGAAATCTGCTTCTCAAGTAGATTATTATTATACTGAAATATCATTTGGCTACTTGGGAAGAAAAAATAGACTTCAAAAATAAACAGAAATGGAATTTTCTCAAATATCCAATACTTGTTACAGTACAACTATTAAGTAGAATGTAGGGGTGTGGATGGAGGTAGAAGCTATTATGCCCAATAAACATAGAGGTATAGCAGCAAGGCCTCAGAGAACTGCCAAAATAGCCAGCATGGTGTATGCCACAATTTTCTCCTGGTTTTTTTTTGTTTTGTTTTGTTTTGTTTTGTTTTTGAGACGGAGCTGCCGCCCAGGCTGGAGTACAGTGGCCCGATCTCGGCTCACTGCAAGCTCCACCTCCTGGGTTCACGCCATTCTCCTGCCTCAACCTCCTGAGTAGCTGGGACTACAGGCACCTGCCACCACACCCAGCTAATTTTTTGTATTTTTAGTAGAGACGGGGTTTCACCGTGTTAGCCAGGATGGTCTCGATCTCCTGATCTCGTGATCCACCCGCCTCGGCCTCCCACAGTGCTGGGATTACAGGCGTGAGCCACCGCGCCCGGCCTTCTCCTGTTATTTTCAATTGAAGCAAGAGGAGAGAATGAATTATGTACGTTTCTAAGCCTTTGTTCAGTATCATTCTCTGCAACTCTTATGAATCTCTTGAGCATCTCAATTCACTGAAAATTAGCATTACATTAACCACTGCCAAAAGTAATGAATATCCAAACCTAACATTTTCTCCTTTAAAAATCATCCCCCCTATTAAGGGCTTCACACTTAAAATAGAAGGCTGCTTCAGTGAGAGCACGTAAGTTTGTAAAAAGCAAACAGAGCAAGATAAAAAAGTGTATGTAATTTAAATGAAACAAATTATTCATCGTTAGGATCTCTTCATGTTTCTAGAGGTTAATTATCCTTGGGACTGATAAATTGCTGGAGCCCCAGCTCACTGTACAAGCATCTCCACACTAGTTCATTCAATAAATATACATTAAGTACCTACTCCCTAACAGGTACTGTTCTAGGAACTGAAGATAGAACACTGAATAAGACAATGTTGTTGCCTTCAAGAAGCTTACATTCTAGTGGAAGAAGCCATGTAACAAATGCACAGTTTGTCAAACAGTTTTAAGACTATGAAAAAAAAATAGGCTGGGCACTGTGGCTCGTGCCTGTAATCCCAGCACTTTGGGAGGCCAAGGTGGGTGGATCGCCTGAGGTCAGGAGTTCAAGAACAGCCTGGCCAACATCATAAAACCGTGTCTCTACTAAAAATACAAAAAATTAGCTGGGCGTGGTAGTGGGCACCTGTAATCCCAGCTACACAGGAGACGGAGGCAGGAAAATCACTTGAACCCGGCAGGTGGAGGTTGCAGTGAGCCAAGATCTCACCATTGCACTCCAGCCTGGACAACAAGAGCAAAACTCCATCTCAAAAAAAAAAAAAAGGATATGAAAAAAATATAAAGCAGAGTAAAGGGGACATTCTAAATAAGAAGGTCAGGAAAAACTTTTAATAAACTGACCTCTGAGTGGAGAGTATTTGGAAGAGTAATTGAAGGTTTGAGACACATGGATCCCTGTTGAAAAGATACCGGGCAGAAGGAAAACAAATACAACGGCCCTGAGTATATACTATGCTGACCCCAGCTGTGTTGGGTGCAGAACATATAGGATCTTGTGGCCCTGGGGCCTCTGGAGAAGCCATTAGGAGGGTTTGGAGAAGAGCGAGTCATGAGAAGTGGACACACTCTGATTATATTCTGGAACTAAAGATGACATACTGATGGACTAGATGGGGAGTGTAAGAGAAAGGGCCAAGGTGACTCCAAAGATGTTGCCTAAGCAAAGTTTAAAATGAGATACCTAATGAGAAAGTGAAGTGGATTTGGAAATTTACTTTGGGAATGAAGATCTTTTTTAGGATACCTGAAAATGGAGGTGAGAGCAAACACAGGTAGAGAACTGCTAGCATAAAGGGGGCCTGTAAAAGCTGCAGCTGTCATCTCAAAATTGACAGAGGGCAGGAGATGAGGGAGCACACAATAATATGCAACAAGGAGAGAACAGAGCCCTACCCAAAGTACTGCAGTAAGGGCGAAGAGGTGTAAAAGCTCCTTTCTCTTCTATGAACTGTCAAGTGCCATCCAAATGTCAGTCAAAGGTATTAGAGACACAGAAGAAAAAGTCACATGTGGATAATGTCAAACAAACCATACACACACAGAGTATGTAACTAAATAGCTAACATTTAAATATAATCCAGGTTTACACAAGACTTAATACTGTGTCATTTTGATAATACTTCAATAAGTGTTTATGACAGTAGTACATAATGTCCAGATTCCTTATGTGTTAAAAAACAAGAAAAAAAATACAATTTTGTGGGATGAGACAAAATCCTAACAATGGCAAACAGCATTATTTTTAATAAAAGCATTATGTTTTGAATTGTAAACAACTGAGTTTCCATCCAAGTGTGTGAGTGAGAGAAACAAATGGCAGGGGATTTAGAAGTAAACAAAGAGAAAATGAAAAATAAAATATAAATTCCTTCCTGCTTACATATGGCTGCCTCCAAAATAAATGAGTCTGTTAATACAAGTAAAACAGATGCTCTCTTTACAACAAAGCTGAGCCTCCTGAATCCTCAGCATTAAATAAGATTAATGCTGCCTTCACATAAACGCATAATGGTATATGAGCTTATTAAATTCAATTCATTTCTTCAAGAACTCCCAAAAGCCAATTAATTGATCTATTCCTGCAAATAATATATCTGTTCTTCACTAATGCTGGTTTAAAGTTATGTTCCTGTAAAATAATACTCAGAGACAAAAATTTTACTACTATGAATCCATACCTCACTAATCACTATAAGATGTATTCATTATTTTGTCTTGTTTCACAAGGACTTTTTTCTTAATTTATGACAATACCTGTTCGCTTTTTGTTATCTCTATATAATGACAGATGAAAAGTTATCAAATTAAAGCACATTTTTAAAAGACATGTATTGCTTATCAAATTTTGAAAACTTAACAGAAAAATAAAAAATTATACCTCTTGTAAATGTGAGTCTTTCTTTTTTGCTGATAAATTCAAATGTTTATCAATTAGACTATAATTCTTTTCTGTCTCTTTGTCAAACTTCTTTTTTTCTTCCTACAAATAAAAAAAAAAAACTATGATTAAACAGAAACAAAAGGATACACATGGTTAATCCACTGGGAAGCTCAAATTATGAAAAATATCTGAAAATAAAACAAAGCACCACTCTGAATGTGATAAAGCTATCTAAAAAAAACATATCTGTACCAGGCCTACTGCTTAATCATCAAGACAGCATTAGGATAGAAGAGACACTTTTATTTCTTCCTTTAATGGACTTTTTTCCAAGCCTATGTTATTTTTCAGTTCTTCAGACTTAGCAGTGTTAAAAATTAATTCCATGTCACTCACCCCTCACCAACCGAATGAAACAAAATACGTAAGAAAAATAACATAAAGCTTAAAAAAGCAAACTTGCTCCAGATTTTGGCACAGACGTGGAATTCGTTTAAAATGGAATAATAGGCCAGTGGCTCACACCTGTAATCTCAGCACTTTGGGAGGCCAAGACGGGCGGATCACCTGAGGTCAGGAGTTCGAGACCAGCCAGCTATCATGGTGAAATCCCATCTCTACTAAAAATACAAAAGTTAGCAGGGTGTGGTGGCACACACCTGTAATCCCAGCTACTCAGGAGGCTGAGGCGCGAGAATCACTTGAACCCCAGAGGCGGAGGTTGCAGTGAGTCGAGATCACACCACTGCACTCCAGCCTGGGCAACAGGGTGAGACTCTGTCTCAATCAATCAGTATGTTTTACTCTAGATTTTCAAAAAATCATAATACATAATCAGTGTTGGAAAAAAAACATCTTGGGAAAGATCTTCCCTAATGGTCCAGTATGAATACAGGTTAAGTATCCCATCTCTGAAATGCTTAGAACCAGAAGTGGTAGAGATTTTTGGATATTTTTGAATTTTGGAATATCTGTGTATACAAAGAGAGGTATCTTGGGTATGGGGCCTAAGTCTAAACGTGAAATTCATTTCTGTTTTGTATACACCTATCACACATAGCCTAAAGGTAATTTTATACAATATTTTTAATAATTTTGTACATGAAACAAAGCTTATGTACACTGAACCATCAGAGAGCAAGAGGTCAGGTGTGGAATTTTCCACATGTAGTGTCATTTCAAATTTTGGAGCATATCGGATTTCAGATTCAGGATGATCAACCTGTATAGCAATAAGATTGTCTACCAGAAATGTCATCTACTTTCCCAAACCTTTCCAGTGATTTCTGTAACGCTATTTAAAATATGTATCAATAGGTCAACAGGGCCTAAAATAATATTGACATACCAGTACTCACCCTTTGGTTAACATCACAAACATTTCTTAGGTACTGTCTAGAATTAGGACATACTTGCATTCCTTTTGCTATAGAAGCTTTTTGAGAAAATAAGTATACACGTTTATAAATGCAGAGAAGATGGGCTGTCTCCCCTAAAGCTGTCAGCCAACTTGATAGATTTTTAATAAACATTCTTGAGTATCAATGAGAGCACACCATGTCCTCATGCTGTCAAAATGTTTCCATTAATTTCAAATTCTCCCTAACTCTCCACACCTCCTAAAAAAGGAACATTCTCTTCCCTAATTTTCCAACTTGTATTTTCCAAAGCAAAAATAATGAACTATTCCAGCCTTTTCTGGTATGATTTCTTTCCTGTTAGGCAAAGAGATTAAACAAAGCATGTTAACTCTCTACTTCTTTTATTTATCTTTTTTCACCACATGGGACCACACGCTGTTCTTCTGGAAACCCAGGACAGTATGTCCCCTGTAAGGTCATCTAAAAGCCCTCAATTAACTCCCCCACACTGATGGAGGAGGAGAGACTCAGGAACTGAGGTTTCTTCCCTTTTCTACTCCAAGGTTAATTACCAACTAGCTGCATAACTTAAAAAAAATAAAAAAACCATCTGACAATATAGAACCTAAGTTTTCTTACCAAAAAGATCAGGGACTTTTCTTTCACTGCCTCATAGATCCAGACCTAAAATTCTGTGATCCTATGGTTCACCCATGTGTAGAAATGGAACCAAAAAAAAGCAGAAGTTGTATTTTAACCTCTTTTACTTCATAGTCACTCTTTTGTTGATACAGAGGATCAGAAGACTTTATTTTTCTTTACGCTCTAGGTTTTTTTTTTAATTTACAACTAAGTCCAACGTATTGATATTACATAGTTACTCTCTTTTCTGCTTTTCGTTATGCTCTTCCACTATTTTAACAACTAACAGAAAATAAACTGAAACAAACAGATGCCCATTACCTAAAAATGTCCACTATTTTAAAAAGTTGATGTTGTGAAGTACACACTGAATTAGGTGTCAGAAGACCCAAGCTGCAGTCCTAGCCACTCATTACTCTGTGACTCTGTAACAAGGTCACAAACATTCTCTGAGCATCTGTTTCTCAGATTTAAACAAAAGACAAATGGAAGTCAGGCCCCTGCATTTGCCCACAAGACTGCTGCAAAGCAAGGTCACATAGTAAGAAGCACTATCACTGCAGACTAGTACTTACCAGGAACACAGAAAACATTTTTACCACCTTATTTGATTTAATCTGAATCACAGAAAGGGGCCGAGGAAGGGGTGACGCTTTAATCAGCAGTCAAAACACCCAGCACACTCAGCAATAGAAGGCTATGAAAATCAACATGTGGGTAAAGTTGGGAATGAAAGAAAAAGAAGACATCAAGTCTTTATGAAGAAAGAATTTAGCCAAGAAACAACAATAACAACATCACACCCACCAAGCTTAGAATAGAAATATCTTCGTCCATATATGGTATGGTATTATACAAATGCTGCTGTGTTTTGTTTCTGAATCTTAAAACGCAGGTAATTATTTCTTCCTGCATTTGTTCTTAATGTCATTATAGAGTATTATTGTTTCTTTGTGCTCATGTGATTTCTTGTGCTGAAATGATACAAATTTCAAAGGAAACTATTCAAGTAGCATTCAATAAAGAATGGAGCTTTTTTCCCCCAATACTGCATTACAGAAAAAAATATATAAATGTAACAGCGTAATCCAAAAAGTTCCAACAAGGATCAAGTTAAATACAGTATGAAAACTTTTCTTATAAATCAGACATTACAAAAACTGAAATGAGTCTGGGCCAGGCAGTAATCTAATGAGTGAAACAGGCTGGGAGAGAAATGCAATCAGGAGTGGTAGGCAATGAAAACCAGATAGTCCTCGTCTACTCCAGAGAAGAAGGCAGCCATTACTCAGCGCCAGAACATTTTTGCCTCTTGAGAACACAGGCCCAGTATGTTGGCTGTGCCTTCTGATTTCTCTGGAACTGCTGAAAAATCCAATGATTTTTATGGTGGCAACACATTTTTTTTTAATTGTTACAACACGAGGAAGCCAAACAAAATTTATAAGTTGAATATGGTAGAAGTCAGCTTTCTAATCTGTTATAAAATTGCACATGCAAAACTTTTTTTAAAAGTAGAGCTACTACTTAGAACAGCATTTTGGGTCAAAAAAAAGACATACGTTATATAAATGGTAGAAGAGAAGAACCTAAGAACCCCAATTCAAATAACCAGATCTTCTGAATACCATTAGAGGTTAAAAACTATATAAGTTTGTCATTACACATCACTGGGTTTAAAAAAAGGAAGAGACGATTCAACCATTGGTGTTGGCATGACTGTTTACTGGGAAGCAGAAAGAGAACCTCATCTCATATCAAAATTAATTCCAGATGGATTGAAAGAGTCACAAGTAAACAATGAAGCCATAGAGAGTATTTTCAACAAATCTCAGAACTTAGAGAAGGATCTTCTAAGCAAAAAAAGGAAAGAAAGAAGCTATAAGAACTTGCCAATATAAAAAAAATCATAATAATCAAGCAAAGGGCACACAGCAAAGGGGGGAGGATTACAACCAATATGTAAGAACGTAGGGAAACATTTGTAACACAAAATATATTCTTCATTAAGCAGTTTTTTGCAAAAAACACACAATAATGCTTCCACTGAAAAATGGATAAAGAACACAAAGAATTCATAAAAGTTTAAACATAATTGTGAATTGCCCATTTTTCTATAGGGTACCAGATTATTTTGCTTTAGAAGAGGAAAGAATTTGTTACTAGATGACTTTTTTTGAATTTTCTTTATTTTCCAATTGTTTAGGATGAGGAGATGGAAAAGGCTTATTTTCAAACTATAAAATTAAATAATGTTTACTGTTGTACTCGTCTAGAGAAGAACTTAAATATGGCAGGTCCTTGAATAGCATCATTTCATTATAACATTAATAAGGGAAAAATAAAAACCGATTCATGGCCAGAGCCACTGTCCGTGTGGAGTCTGCAGGTTCTCCCGTGCCTGTGTGGATTCCTTCTGGGTATCTACTATTTCCTCCCACATCTCTTAGGTCAGTTCACCAGCATGTCTAAATAGTACTGTGTGAGCGAGTGTGGGATCATGCCCTGTCCAAGGCTGGTGTCCACCTTGCACTCTGAGCTGCTGAAATGGGCTCCAGCCACCTGCGACCCTGAACAGGAGTGAGTAAATGATTATCTTGTTTTCATTAATCTTTCTTAAATGTATGTATAGCTCACATTTATTTCAATATTTAATATTAAAAGTGTTGTGGTATTGAGAAGTTTGGTGATGTTGGGGTCAGGAGTTTGAGATCAGCCTGACCAACACGGTGAAACCCCCCATCTCTACAAAAATACAGAATTAGCCTGGCGTGCTGGCGAATGTCTGTAATCCCAGCTACTTGGGAGACTGAGGCACGAGAATCACTTGAACTTGGGTGGCAGAGATTGTAGTGAGCCAAGATCATGCCATTCTACTCCAGCCTGGGTGACAAGGGCGAAACTCTGCTCCATTTAAAGAAAAAAAAAAAAGTTTGGTGATGTTTCTGAGACCAGAAATATGACATAAAAACTTTTGTTTACGTCAATCGGCCCACGGTAAAACTGGCTTCCTTATGTGTTGCTTTGCTTCAATTCAGTTTCCAAGAACCTACTGATAATGTTAAGTGAGGACTCCCCACTCCAGCAGGGAGAAGGCACACCCTCCCTTAACTCCCAAGCCAAGTGTCACTCGTTCCTACTTGACACTTCATTTGCCCTGTCCTACCCCAACCCGCCCCTTTCCTTTAAGCTCCTCTAGCCTCTCTAAAGAGATGAGAATTCAGCTTCATCCTCACAGATTGGAGCACTTGAATCCAGACCCAGAAGGGTGCCCGGCAGACACCTGTCAGAGCACAAGTGAACGGCCAGCACAGGACTGCAGCAGCACCAACGCTAGAAAAGTGCCACCTCGGTTCCTCAGTGGTGGCTCCGGAGTCACTAATCCAGTGCCTTAGCACTATTTGTCCATAAAGGTCATACGCCACATGCTATGGCTTGTCCCCCTAAACCCAGAATGCAGAGAATGGACAAAAAGCTGAGCAATTCCTGTTTGGCAAGGTGATGGGGAGCAAGCCATGAATGGGATAATAAAATTACTCTATGGATACCAGGTCCCAAACTAGACACTTCAGGTACATTATCAAATTCACTTAACTCTCACAATAACCTCCTGAGACAAGTGTCATTAAGTCTCATTTTATAGACCAGGAAACTGAGACTTAGAGGCCTTAAGTCACTTGTCCCAAATCACATGGCTAATTAAAGCACCGAAAGAGGATTCAAACCAGGAAGAATTAACTCTTCCTGAAAGACTTTCTGGTGCTCCAAAGATGAGATGGTAGAGTACATCCCAGGGCACCTATGCTTACTGCTATTACAGCACTTTTCACAATATATTTTTATTGCTTTTTTGACAGTCTCACAAAAAGTTGCTAACTTCCTGAAGGCTGGCCAGTGTTGTAATTCCTAGTTGTATCTCAGGGCCTCTAACACTATGCTGTATGATAGGCACTAGTGTGTTTTATTACTGAATGAAAGAAATGTAATTAAACTAAATCAATATTGTTTCTGCTCTATTAAATACAATGTAATATGAGAAATTATCCAGACAGGTTTACGTTTTACTCATGTTTTGTAGTAATTTATAGAATCTTTGGAAGTCTGTATTTAAAATGTATTCATTAGGATGGGCACAGTGGCCTGTAATCCCAGAACTTTGGAAGGCTGAGGCAGGAGGATCAATTGAGCCCAGGAGTTCAAGACCAGCCTGGGCAACACAGAGAGACCCTGTCTCTACAAAAATAATTTTAAAACTAGCCATGCATGGTGGCAGGCATCTGTAGTCCTGGCTGCTCAGATCATCTGACCCAGGAGTTCAAGGCTGCAGCCCAGCCTGGACAACAGAATGAAATCCTGTCTTTAAAAAAATATATATATATATTAGTCATAGTCTTGGAAAGAAATTTGGAGTAGAGGTCTGGTAATGAGCTTAGGTAATAAGTCATAATTTGTGAAATGAACATCTATTAAGTTTTCTGCCTAAAATTCTTCTATTGGATAAAATTATAATTGGCTCTTTCCAAGATAGCATCTGAATAGATTCTATTCTCAATCCAGTTAGTTGCATCCACCTGTCATCTGTGTGCTGCTGCTTGCCCAAACCCACATTTTCATTACTTGGTCAAATGTCCAAAAAAGCAATTTATCCCATGTTAACTCTTATCACGTTCTGGTATTTCTCAGAGTTTTTGTTCAACATACTTGGCCCCTAAGTTGTTCAGGATCTGTACTGGTTCCTGTTGCTACCCACAAAGTCCTGTGGGACATTTGGCAATAAGTGCCAAGCTCAAAAAGGGTGAAGGAGCTTCAGAAGAAAATAAGAACTCAGCTAGGCCTTGGAGAAACTCTTGACGTGATGCATCAGGCAACAACCTGTGTCCTGTTGTGTCCAGAATTGGTTCCTTCTGGTGGGTTCTTGGTCTCACTGAATTCAAGAATGAAGCCGCGGACCCTCGCAGTGAGTGTTACAGTTCTTAAAGATGGTGTGTCCGGAGTTTGTCCCTTCAGATGTTCAGATGTGTCCGGAGTTTCTTCCTTCTGGTGGGTTCGTGGTCTTGCTGACTTAGGAGTGAAGCCGCAGACCTTTGCAGTGACTGTTACAGCTCTTAAAGGTGGCACATACAGAGTTGTCTGTTCCTCCCGCTGGGTTCATGGTCTCCTGGCTTCAGGAGTGAAGCTGCAGACCTTCGCGGTGAGTGTTACAGCTCATAAAGGTAGTGTGGACCCAGAGAGTGAGCAGCAGCCAGATTTATTGCAAACAGCGAAAGAACGAAGCTTCCACAGCATGGGAAGGGACCCAAGCGTTGCCCCTGCTGGCTTGGATGGCCAACTTTTATTCCCTTACTTGGCCCCGTCCATGTCCTGCTGATTGGTTCATTTTACAGAGTGCTGATTAATCCATTTTACAGAGTGCTGATTGGTCCATTTTTACAGAGTGCTGATTGGTGCATTTACAAACCATTGGCTAGACAAAGAGCACTGATTGGTGCATTTTTACAGAGTGCTGATTGGTGCATTTACAAACCTTTGGCTAGACACAGAGTGCTGGTTGCTGTGTTTTTACAGAGTGCTGATTGGTGCATTTACAAACCTTTGGCTAGATACAGAGCGCTGATTGGTGCGTTTACAATCCTTTAGCTAGACAGAAAAGTTCTCCAAGTCCCCACCCGACCCAGAAGCCCAGCCCAGCTTCACCTCTCACTGTGATGGCAAAAGGGCTTTTTGAACAAAAGCTAGAACCTAGCAAGCACATAAGAAAACGCAGCAGAACCCATAAAATGGAGGGATACGTCCAAACCAAACAGATAGGGCTCAAGGAGAGCATATCCAAATATAAGCAAAACAGTAGACAATACCTGGGGGCTTTTCAAAATCCAATTTACAAAAACCACCTAGCTACTTAGAATAGATTTAAACCACAGTTAAACATGGAACTGGGCTTCTGGAAACCGGAGAAGGTAAAAGCACAGGGAACTGAAAGAGCTTCAGGCAAGGGCTACAACACTATCAGATGGGAAACAGGAGACAGGGAAAGACCAAAATGTTGACCCCCATATCTAAAAATTCTGATGTGGTCAACTTTTAGAGACCTTTTTCTTAAATCCCCACATGAAAACTGTTTTATGCTGTTTACAAAAAGCTCTTTAACCTAAGAGAGTAAAGTCTTTTTGAAGTATCCCATGTAAGCAGATTTAATCAGAGGAACAAGACTGTGTGCTTGCCAAAATATGACTGAATGTTTAGGCAGCACAGATGTGGAAAGTAATTCAAATACCCAAACTTAAACCCTTTCCTGTTTCTTCTAGAATTATCAGTTGGATAGGCTATTTATTAGATACTTTATGTATTAAGGCAGGGTAGGGGCTGGTAGAGAATTAAAAAAAAAAAAAAGCAGAGTCTTTTAAAGATTTAACAACCTAATGGAAAGGACAGATGTTTACATAGTTTACATATCATTACAGAACACAGACAACCACCTTTCTCTACTGTTTATTATGGTACACAAAACTACCAGGAAAAAGGGCTTCTCCCTATGACCTACAATGACAGGCTCTTCACAGGTGACATCCGTAGGTACAACAGTCAACACACATACTGTACTGAGCAAGACTGCACATAACATAAACTCTTTATAAACTTGAAGCCAGAAGAACAGGGAGGGATACAGAAATAGGACTTCAGGAAAGAATTTGGTCATTAAACAGCTCAAAGCACAGAATAAACTATTGTAACCATTTATCCTTTTAAAAGGATTACTTATTGTGCAAGTTGCTTTGCAGCATATACTCTGAACAAATGTTAACATCAGAAGCTGGAAAGTTTAGGGGTAAAAATGAGTCAATAGAAGATTCAAGGTCAGACATTTCTAAATTCCAGTAGAATAGATGGCAAGTAAAAGTAAATATATTCACTCGCACTCAATTTTCATTTCCATAATATAACCGTCACGCATATAGCACCATCCAATTCAAATGAGAAAAATAAGAAATGGATGTTGTTTACATGGAATACCTGCCAATGAAATGTTAAAAGAGAATGAACCAAAATGCAACAAGCTTTAAAGAGCTTAAAGAGACACAATCAAAACAAAATCATAAAACTATAAAACAGTAGTCAGATCCCCCAAGTCCTTCATTTTACATATAAGAAACTAAAGCCAATTACTTAGTCAAGGTCGCAGAAGTGAAAGCTGACCTCCGATCTCCTGCTGCAAAGCCAGAGGGGACAACCCAGCTGCCTGCAGCATGGCAAACAATCCAAGGAAGGAGTCTGGGGTGGTGCCCCCAGTGATCTCCCACTGTTCACAGGGTCTGAGCCTCAATTCGTAGCCCTTCATTAAAAACTGTAATACGGTATGCCAAAAAGAAATGTCTAATATTTTCACAAGTCACTTAAATGAGAATTCATTCCATAAACAGCAATTACAGAGCTGGAACTCCTTGGGTTCATCTGTGTGGTTAAGCTACTGAGGCCACAGTGTTTATTTCCACCAAGGGATTTTAGTCATTTCTTTTAGGAAGAGAAAAAAAAAAAAACCTCACATCCCCAGCCACGTGGGGGGAAAAAATACAAATATAAAAACTCCCTTCCCTACCTAAAATTGATGTTAATTCCCCTCTCCTTGGGCCAAGCCAAAAATGGTCAACAGCATGCAAATGTTACTTTTTCTTTCTCAAGTACATACACAAAATTCAGGAAAGACCGGTGGAAATTATTTCTCTGGGGTAATTTCAAAGCTCAGATTGCACATTTGAAATAAGTTGCTAAATATATCTCAGGCTCCTTGTGGCAAAACCACTGCATTATTCCTGGAAATCACGGTTAAATCCCAGATACTTAAGTGCAAAGTCTGTGGTTTACTCACCTTTGAATCCCCAGCACAGTACTATACAACACAAAATATAATGCACAATACCATAACAATACTGGCACATAATAGAGGCTCAATAAATTTTTGTTAAATTGAAGGAAATTACATCCCAATAATTTAATAGTCTCTTCCTAGTTTCAATGGCATCACAGTGTGGCAGCGTCTATAATCTTAAACCCTACTGTAATGCTACCCTCCTCCATAAAACTGAGGTGCGCACAGAAATAACTACACTCCTCCCAGTGATAAGCTCCTTCTATTCAGAGCAAATGTGTTGTTTGGTTACAGGTATTTTTTAAACTCTATATGGAAAGGTGTAGCCCAAGAAGATTACTAGAGGTTTTACCACCTTGTCCAGGTGTTTTTGTTTTGTTTTCAATTCCATATCCCCCAAAGGGGGAAAAGCACATTTCAAACAAAACAACAGATGGTTTGCTCCGGCATCTCCTTCAAAGCTGCCAAATGTGAATAAAGTGTACCATGAAGCAGCAGAGGCATCTATGTTTTCTGTTTATGAGTGTATTCAAATTAGACACAAACCTTTACAGCTCCAAGTTGCTCTTTTCTGAATTTTTCCAAGGGTTTAATCAGGGTTTCAGTTACACTTAATGCCTAGAGAACAAGAGTGATAACAAAAGAGCACAGCATTAGGTTTCCAAAAAGGAAAAAATTAGTATTTCATTTCCCTCTTCCACCCCACCCAGAAAGAAAATGAACGTATTTAACGGCTTTATCTCACTCTGCCAATGCAACAATTAAATCACTTCTCAACTTATTAAAGCACTAGAACTCCATAAATATTTTCAGGGAAGAGGAGGTGGGCAGATTGCCAGTGAAGTGTGCAACACAGCCCCAACTCTTCCACGAAACAGCAAGACGGCTGTCTGTAAATAACAAAGGGGTCTATCACATTCATTAACAGAACACTTCTGTTTGAGATTGTTTTTTTCTTCCCCCTCCTTAGAAATTTAAAATTCAATTACATTCCTTTATTGATAATCAGACTACATTATGTAAAGAACTAGGACTGTAGCTACTTGTTCAAATACAACCAGTCTGCCCTTCATTACGGAAACCTCCTAAGGATTTAAGGTATATTAGCAAAGTAGAGTCACTGGAGGCTCACGAAAAAGTCAAATGCTTGGGCGTGCTAGCAAACATGACATCAGGGAAGCTCACATGAGAGAAGCCACACACACAAACTCCAGCCACAACCACATTTATTTTTTATGTTGGCTGGTTTGGGGCTTTTCATGTTAAGCCACAAAATGCTGAAAATGCAAATAAAAGAAAATACTCATCAAAAGAAAACATACTTAGTAACAATATAGTGGTGAGAGTAGTGGCTTCTCACCCTCTGCTTCCAGGAGACCAGAAATATCCAAAATAGAAAAGAAAATCTCAAAACACTATTTAAGAATGTGCCATCCCTCTTTTTAGAAAGGTTATCAAAAATCCAAGCTTAACATTACAGAAAAAATAAGTGACTTGGAATAGAAAAAGATTCTTAATGTAACCAAAGGCTCCTCAGCAGTGTTTCATTATGTGAGGGTTTCTCCCAAAGAGACCTTCATACTCTAAGGTAGGGAACACTCAAAATAAGCGACTATGCCCACATTCAGGATGCTCAGTTTCAACTTTCTACCCCAGGCTGACCCCTGGATTCCCCTCACTCCCACCTGGATAATTTGCTGCTTGGGTGTAAAATAGCTGGGGCAACAAAGCTCTAAAAGAAAGAATTAAGAGCAACAACTAGTCAGGGAAAAGGGATCATCTTTCAAAATATCATTTTATCCTCTCTACATTTTAGACCATGTGACCTACAGCAATGGCAAACCAAAGAGTCCTACAAAGCACCACCAGCCAGGAATCCTGACTCCCCAAATAATATGGAATGTCCCACATTCCATTTGAGAGTACAGATACAAGAAGTGCTAGCATACGTTTTCACGGTGCATGAATTTACACACAGTGTCTCACAGATAACTTAAGGCACACTTACATGAGCACCTGTGTCATTTTTTAAGCTCCCACATCTGGATCTACCCAACTAGTGATCCCAAATAAACCTCCATATAATATGTCTTCTGTGAAACTGGTACACTCAAGAAAGAAGTCGGCCCAGAATGAACTGCAGGGATCACAGAAGCTAACAGCTGCTCAAGTTCACAGAAGATAGGAATAGGGATTCCAAGTCATGTAAGTCTGGGCCCACCAAGCATAACCACCATGCAACATGGCAATAAAAGTACCAAAGAGGTGCTTCTCCAAAGTTGCCATCTTAATAAACTTTAAATATTTACCTATTTTACGAGATAAATAGCTGTTAAGCATGCAATGCCAGGTGATGGGGATACAGCTATGGACAAAACAAGCACAGCCCCCTGCCTTCATGGAAATTACTGTTCAGTAGAGAAGATGTAAACCAGATACATGAACACCTAAGGAGATATATAAGCGCACATTCTAGTAATTCCTTCCAATGAAGAAAAGTAGGAGTACAGTGAGGAATGCATCAGAGGAGGTCTAAGGAGAAATGTGTGCAAAGAGAGCTTCTTCAAAGTAGTGACATTTAAGCTAAACCCTAAAAGGTGAGAAGGAATCCGTGGTGCAAAGGACAAGGGAAATTGTTTCCTGCTGAGATCAGCAGAGGCAAAGGATGAAGGTGAGGAGTTTGAGCATTACAGGGAATGTCAAAAGGCCAGAACGGCTGAAGCGTAAGGAGCAATGAAGTGAGCCTGTAATGCTGAGTGATGGCAGGGGATCAGAGCGTGCCGGGCCTTGTGGGCTCCGGGAAAGGTTAGGATTTATTGGGGGTACAGTGGAAAGCCACAGGAGGGTTTTCAAGCAGTGAATTGACAGAATGATAACTAGAGCTTTTCAAGATTACTCTGGCTGCTGAGGGTGAGATGAGAGGTACAGAAAACCGGAAGACAGACTCATTAGGAGGCTTCTAGAGTGGTACACGAAGAGATGGCGGTGGTTCAAATGAAGGAAACCAACAACAGAAGTAAAGAGAAGTAGACAGATTTGAGAGATATTTGCAGGTGGTGTCAAAGTAATCAGAGATTGACTGAATGGAAAAGGTGAAGATTTCCAGGATCCCTCCCAGATTTCTGGCATGAACAAATGAAGAGATAACAATTCTACTTATTGCCAGGCACAGACAGACAAGCATCACATGTTCTCACTTATTTGTGGGATGCAAAAATCAAAACAATTGAACTCATGGAGATAGAGAGTAGAAGGATTGTTACCAGAAGCTGGGAAGTATAGTAGCGGGGAAGTAGGGATGGTTAATGGGTACAAAAAAATAGTTTGAAAGAATGAATGACACCTAGTATTTGATAACACAACAGAGTGACCATACTCAAAATAATTTAATTGTACATCTTAAAATAACTAAAAGAGTATAGCTAGATTGTAACACAAAGGACAAATGCTTGAACAGATGGATACCCTATTTTCCATGATGTGACTATTATACATTGCACGCCTCTATCAAAATATCTAATATAACCCCATAAATACATATACCTATTATGTACTCACAAATCCTAAAAATAAAAATAAATTTAAAAATAAAAAATAAAGGACACTATTTACTGCAACAGGGAAAATCTTGAGGGAAAGCAGCTGGGAGCACACACTAAGGGCTCATGTTAAATCCAAGATGCTGAGAAACGCTCAAGATCTTAGTAAAACCAGCTGTCAGAGACACAGGTCCAGAGCCTAGAAGAGACACCTAGGTCAGAGATACCAATTTTGTCCTCATCAGCAAGTAGATGGCATTTGAAGTCATGCAAGTAGAGAGGTAGGACGGTAGAAAAATGGGAATGTCTCAGACCAAGTACTCAGATCAGGAAATGAAAGAACAGAGGTAAACGATGGCAATGAGACTGGAGAAAGCTACCAAGGTGTTGGATAAAAGAAGAAAGGGGTTCAGGCCGGGTGCGGTGGCTCATGCCTGTAATCCCACTTTGGGAGGCCGAGGCGGGTGGATCACCTGAGGTCAGGAGTTTGAGACCAGCCTGACCAACATGGAGAAACCTTGTCTCTACTAAAAGTACAAAATTAGCCGGGCAGTGCCTGTAATCCCAGCTACTCAGGAGGCTGAGGTAGGAGAATCGCTTGAACCCAGGAGGCAGAGGTTGCAGTGAGCTGAGATCGTGCCACTGCACTCCAGCCTGGGCAACACAGCAAAACTCCGTCTCAAAGAAAAAGAAAAAGAAGAAAAAAAAAAAGGAGTTCAGCTGTGTGGGCTGCAGAGACGTTTTAAAGAAAGAATGAGAGCTCAGCAATATCCATGGCAAGGTGGCAGAAAGGGCCGGGCTGGAGTTGATTTATGACTGACAGGTGAGACCATGTGGGGAACAACCCTTCCTCAAAGAATGACCAGGTGGGGCAGTACAGAGAGAGGATGACTGCTGAAAGAGAATATGCCATAAAGTAAAGGCATGTATTCTTTTAAGACAGCTGGTATTTAAGAGATGAGAGCATGTCTAAATGCCCATGTGAAGAATCCAGAAAGAATGGTTCAAAGTCTCTGACATGGGAGGAGATGGGATGCTGAGCATGCATGGAGGGTTGGCCTGTCATAGGAGTCAAAAATCCTTCCTTCCCTGTGATAGAAGGATAAAAGGGGTGCCAGTACAAATGGGTTTGTGGGCTTCATGACAAAAAGCTGAGAGTTGCTACCAAATGGCTATTTTTTCCATAAAGTACAAAACAAGGTCACTTGCAGAGAGTTTGGACATGAGAAGTTTCACGCCCAACTAACTGAAGAATGAATGAAAGAATCATTACAAACGGGACAACACTTCTTAGAGAAACAAGAAGGCCTTTTGAGATAGATGAGGAGGAGTTTATGAAGTTATCATCTGCCTTATTGTGGGATTTTCTCCAGCAAGGAAGGGAAAAGGTGGGTGGCTGAGTTCATCCCAGGCGAGTGTTTCTAAGAGATGTGAACACGTCAGCACAGTATGACGCGGCAGACAAAGTGCTGGCAAGCTGCGCAGAGCTTCTGGGGAGCAGAGGAGGAAGGCCCCCTGGGTAAGAGAAGACTTCCTGAAGGAGATTATGCACAGCTCAGCCTGAAACAGAGGGACGGTGTTCTCCAGGCAAAGGCCTTCCATGTGGAGAGGGGAAAACAGCAATTTCAGGGTATGGAACCTAAGCAGTTCGGTGTCACTAAAGCAGATGAGGAAATCAGAGAGGATCACAAGACAAGGCTAGAGATATCGGATGGTCTCCATTAGCCATCAGAATGGGACCCAGGAAATGCTCAGAAAGTAGATGTAGGTTATCAATAATACAGATACATGAAGGCATTTTAAAATAAGAACCCCAAAACTCCATATTCTGGAGTAAACACTGTCTTCCACCAAAAGAACCAGGCTACAAAGATTACACAATAGCAATCTTAGGTCATTATATTTTTCCTTCATTTGGAGAATTCAATGCAACATCCATCTGAGCCCCAAAGGCTAACACTAGAGTAGAAAAAGAATATAAGGGTTTCACGGCCAGGCATGGTGGCTCACACCCCATAACCCTAGCGCTTTTGGAGGCCGAGGCGGGTGGATCACTTGAGGTCAGGAGTTTGAGACCAGCTGGTCAATATGGTGAAACTCCATCTCTACTAAAAATACAACAAAATTAGCCGGGCATGGTGGCAGGCACCTGTAATCCCAGCTACTCATAAGGCTGAGGCAGGAAGAATCGCTCGAACCTGGAAGGCAGTGGTTGCAGTGAGCCAAGATTGCACCACTGCACTCTAGCATGGGTGACAGAGCAAGACTCCATCTTGGGGGTGACGTGGGAGGAAGAATATAAGGGTTTCTGCCTTACTATCTTCAGATTAGTAAGCGAATTTCCAAAACAAGGATAGTAGTAGTTGTGGCAAATAACACTACATCCAACTCATTAATAAAAAATTTTTTTATTAAAAATACTTTTAAGAGCTTAAAATTATGATTTTCCTTCTTTAGCAAAGCCTGATTTTATAACTTCTAAACTGAACCTAAAAATTATATTTAAGAACAAAATAATAAAGAAGCCAATAAATGTTTCAATAAGGCAATGTCAATTGAGCAACAAGAATTTCCTTTTCTCAAAATAGACTGGAAGCTCCACAGAATCTCTCACTTCCTGCTATAATTTCACAGAAATATTATATAATATTTGTCAGTAGTAAGTGTTACTGATGTTTCCTAATGCTGAAACACGATCCTTCTTCCCCAGCAACAAATGAATACCAAATCTAGGACTGTCCCTAAAACTTAAAAGGCAATTTACAGTGATGACAGTTTCCCAATGTCAAGGAGATGGATGAAGTAATAATATTGAGAAGTTTTCAAATACTAACATATTAGAAATTAGATAAGAGAACAAGTACAGAATGTGATTTTATAACCACACATACAGATTACATAATCATATTCCTATAAAATACTTGAACCAGCCAAGAAAAGAAGTCGCAAAATGCCTTTGCTAATGAGCCTTGGAAAGGGTTTTGGATAGCTCTGCTTGGAAACAAAAGGAAGCTTCTTGAACATAAAATAATCAGATGCTCTCTCCTCACAGCAGAAGTCAGCCAACTTTTTCCATAAAAGACCAGTTAGTAAATAATTTAGGCTTTGCAGCCATGCAGCTGCAGTTCCAACTACTCATCTCTGCTGTGGTAGCACAAAAGCAGCCACAGACAGCATATGAATGATGGGTCCAAGTGTGTTCCAACGAAACTTGACTTACAAAAAGAGGAAGCAAGGTAGGTCAGGCCCATGGGTCACTGTTTGCCAAACCCTGCCTGAGAGGATCATCTTGAGTATCATGGCAAAACAATGCTATTACGCTTATCTTGTATTTTTTAAAAATATACATTTACAATATTTGCAGCCAATCAGAAGTTGGGAAGGAAGAAGGAATGCTGGATAAAAGAATCACAGTTCAAGGAGCTCTCGAGCTAAAGAGAGGGACTCAAAAGTAGCGCCGTTAGGATTTGCCTGGGATAAGCAATCTACAGGATGCTGAAAGGCAACTGCTCAGGTGTGCAAGATGTCTCGAGAACAGGTCACATGAATTTCATACTGGGCTCAAATCTCCTAAAATGTTCTCTTAACTGAAAGTTTAACATAAGCCAATGGAGCCACAAATTGACCCTGTAACATACACAGATGACACATACCACCTGAATCCAAACAAGGTAAGCACTCGACTGCATCCCCCGTTAGATTAGAGCTTACCTCAATAGCATGGTTACCACATTTTAAAACAGCCATTTCCAACTGGGGTAAAGCAGGAATGTAACCAGAATGCTAAAAAGGTTTAGGAGGAAGAAATAAAAAAAACTAGATGTTTCATGTGAGTGGGGAGGAAGAGAACATTTAGTGGAAACATGAAAGCTGTCTTTAAATATTTAAATGGGTACTGCATGACAGAAGAAAAAAAATCATTCTGATTTGCTTACAGGGAGCAAAGCCAGGTTTGATGGGTAGAAGCTGTAGAGTAGCAGATTTGGGTTTCCTATCATAGGGACTCAAGAGAACTATAATGAAACAGGCTGCCTGGCAAAGTGGTGACCTCCAGCTCCCTCCACATAACCAAGCAGAGACTAGATGACCCATGACCAGGAATACCCTCTCACACATGCCTGCACTGGGAGAAAGCTGGCCAAGAGGACAGCAGAGGTCCTCATCCATCTCTATCAATCTGGGATTCTAAATGAGCTGGGAGACACAGAAGTACAAACTACATTTCCATGCTGTAGTTTTGAGAATCATGCTACAACAGCAAACTAGAGAATCCATTAGAACTTCACAATTCAAAGTAAAAAGATTATTATGTAACAGTGTGGAGGATTAAAATGTTTCCCACAATTACTCAAGTCTGAAATCCTTTTTCGTCAGACATTCGGATGTAAGGATCTTAAACGTCTAAAAAGGAAAGGAAAGTTATGTTATCTTAATCTATCCTCCACAGTCCACGCTAGAGCTAAAAAATCTGTTGAGAATAACAACCAACCTGCAGAGAATCAGACTCCACTGTGGGGAGGAACCACTCCAACAACTTTACATTCCCCCACACTGGAAATCAAAGTCTAAGTTCTGATGTCATAAATTCTAAAGACAATAGGACTTAGGGCTATAACCCCATACCCAGTAAAAACACAACAAAGGCATACCTACATCCTATAGTATCTTTAGTAACAATTTTCTAAAGTCTCAGTCTAGGTAAAACTGAGTAAGTCAGTATAACTACTAAATCATGGCTTTCTAATCACTCAGTACTAACAAGGATAGGCTGAGTATAGTGAAACAGAAGGAATTTTACATCCGTTCCCCAGAACACTCATTATTTTAAGCCTGGATTCCAAGTGTTTTTGACCCCAGAGGAATGCATAATCTGAGAACAAAGGAATATCTCCCCTATTTTCTCCCATGACCTTCCAGGTACTTCCCATTTCATTAAACTAAAGGGAAAATTCTGTTTTCCAATTCTAATGTCAAGAATAGCAGCAAAGAAACCATTCAGCAAAAACACAGCTCTTGTTTTTCCTTGAAACGGAATCTTAAATGGTGCCTAGAAACTTTATATATACAGAGACAGACAGACAGACAGACAGACAGACAGACAGACAGATAGATAGATAAAGATAGATCTAAACATAAAGGAATCTTTTTCCCAAAATGCTCTGTTAGGAAAAAAAAGAACTTGCCTCGCGTAAGAGTTCTTAAGAGTCTTCTAAAAGGAGTGGACTTTCCCATTATTTTGATCAACAACTGTTTGGAATCTTAGCCTAAAACAGCCCCAATCACATTTAGTTTCAGATAGCTAGAGATTACAAACAGGACTAAGTTACAAAAACAAAGGGACACTAAGAAATTTAAGATATTTAGTTACAATTCCAGAGATGACTTCAAAATTTTGTATTCAGTAATTTTATAAAGCTCACTTTAAAAGGAATAAGATCAGTGGTTACATTAAGCAAATCATAGCCTGGGCAACAAGGCATAAACCCCATCTCTATAAAGAATACAGAAAATTAACTAGGTGGGGTGGCATGCATCTGTAGTCTCAGCTACCCAGGAGGCTGAGGTGGGAGGCTAGCTTGAGGCCGAGAGGTTGAGGCTGCAGGGAGCAGTGACTACACCACTGCACTCCAGCCCAAGCAACAGTTAGACCCTGTGAAGAAGAAGAAGAGGAAGAGAAATCATGAAAACATATTCCAGAGTTAAGTCTTTGGTGTGTTTGTGTGTGTGTGTGTGTGTTTTTTAAGAGACAAGGGTCTCACTCTGTCACCCAGGCTTGGAGTGCAATGGTGTGATAACAGATCACTACAGCCTCGAAATCATGGGCTGAAACAATCCTCCTGCCTCAGCCTCCTGAGTAGCTGGAATTATGGATTCAAGCCACTGTGCCAGGTTCAGGAATAAGTTTTTTAAAGAGACTGTCCAAATGGGCTGCTAACATATACTTTTGGCTTGAGATAAAATTTCCAGTGAAAGCATCAGAAAGATTTTAAAAGGTGCTATAGCTCAAAGAACTCAGGCAGATGTGGCCATCAATGCTCTGGAAAGCTGTACTGAAAAATTCAGAATGTATCCAAGATGAATATACTAATCTCAAAGGTGCCAAGAGCTGGGACAAATTTTTTATTAAATAAGTGCGGAAAAGGTTTCTAAAATATATGCTGACTTTGCCTATTATTTGATTTTAAATATGGACACATATTTAATCAAGTAAATGATGAAGGGAGACATCTGATTATCTAGCAGATGTACATATGCATACCTAAAAGTATACATGTTCAAGTTGTCTGAAACAATTGTATTATGTTTAATCTTCTGGGAAAATAATGTTGTCTTACAATCAGGCACATACAGGAACATCAGTCCTTCTGGGCTGCCCAGCACTTGAAACCCCTTCCTATGTTTGAGGAATTCTCCTTCCCACTGAAACAAAGTCCACCTCCCACCATAAAAGCCAAAAATGACAGACACTGGCTTGCATTAAGGTAATGACACCTAGGTAGCGTTCCACTAATGAGATGCTCCCATCCAAGACTTTGATTCAAAAGCTAGTGCTTTAAAAAAAAAAAAAAAAAAAAAAAAAAAAAACAGTGACCAGAGATTCTAGCGAGGTGGCAGCAACTAGTCTAATTTCCAGAGGCAGCAGTTCTTCCAACAGCCACAGGGCAGTGAGGCTCTTGGTGCAAACTGTAGTGTCCACATCCAGTAGCAATAGTGGCATCTGCTCTAAGCCCAGCTCTGTGGTACAACCTGGGCATCATTCCTGGTTCCCCACATCTCTTAAAGATACTACAAGAAACCCAATACCCTTTAATGAATTTCCTTTATGTTCAAACTAGCTAGTGCTTGCAATTGAGAATCCAGACTGATAAAGGATTAGTATTTTTTAGAATTTCAGAACCGTATAAACAATCTTGACAAAATGCTTTCGTATTCTTTTCTCTATACTCCTAACACAAGAGTTCCCCTAATTAAACCAATTCATTATCAATTAATTACATCACTCTCCCTCCACACTCACCTTTTGGTACCTCTTTCTCCATCTATCCAGCCTCCCCGGCCCATACCTTCCCCATCATTCTAGGCTCACGTTTAAATAGAAAGATTAAGATGGTCAGTAAAGTTCCCCCACTTTAATACCTGACATAAGAGAAAGAACAAGAGTCAAAAGACTAATGTTGACAAAAAGTGAAAAAGCTTCACAATCGATTTCGCTATGAGGGCCCTCCAGCAGGGAAAAATAGGAGGCCAACGTGTTTTCATTTTGGCTCTGCCCTAACTAGTTCTATTTTTAGATGACAGAAAATAACAATTTCCTTTTGTTACCTGAATATTCTCAACTATAAAGCCAGGAATAATACTTTCTCCCTACCTAAAACAATTTAAAAAAAAAAAAGGCACATCATACTTGAAGCAATTGTAACTTCCCAACAAATCCCAGTATGGTATTTTATTTTCAAGCACAGCTCAAGCTAATCTAATTTTCCCAGTAGAGAAAATAATGTAAAAACGAAATTCAATTTTATGATGGCAATAGCTCAAACTCATTAGCTAAGTACTAGCTTACTTAGTACTTAGATTTTTTTTTTTTTTTTTTTTTTTTTTTTTTTTGAGACGGAGTCTCGCTCTGTCGCCCAGGCTGGAGTGCAGTGGCGCGATCTCGGCTCACTGCAAGCTCCGCCTCCCGGGTTCACGCCATTCTCCTGCCTCAGCCTCCCGCGTAGCTGGGACTACAGGCGCCCGCCACCACGCCCGGCTAATTTTTTGTATTTTTTAGTAGAGACGGGGTTTCACTGTGTTAGCCAGGATGGTCTCGATCTCCTGACCTCGTGATCCGCCCGCCTCGGCCTCCCAAAGTGCTGGGATTACAGGCGTGAGCCACCGCGCCCGGCCACTTAGTACTTAGATTTAATGAACCCACGCACAAAGCTCTAACTGGGACATAGGTGCTCAGGTGCTATAAATTAATTCCACAGGGTTCAAACGTGAAAATCAGGAGCCGATTAATAGGAAATGGCTGTTGAATAATGCCGCATTCTTTCAGACCAAAGACGACTCACATAATAAGCTAGAAACTATGATTTTAAAGTATATATCCCAAATCGACTAGTTCAATTATCACACTTCTGCTTTGATACAGATAATCCAAGAATAAAATGTCCCCAGTAAGAATTTTATCAACTTTCAATCCTGAACTGTGAAAAACTTGAAACCTAGTCCTATTAAAGAGGATTAAGGCTGAAATTCTGACAACTTCTGGTCTCTGATTTAATTCCCTGAATATCTGCCTATGACCTGGCTCTCTCAAAAAATAAAAATAAAAAAAAAAGGTCAATGTATTACCAAAGTCTACAATTCTCTTAGTATCTATCTTCTATGAACAAGTATGTTAGGGTGTGTTTGCCTCCCACAAAAGAAAAGCTAGCATCCATTCTGAAGGACATTAACTGAAAAAAGATAGCAGAAATTTCATTCAGATTATTTAAATCAAACACAATCTACCTGTAAAGATTTGTTTTTAAGTACACTTAGGAAAAAATGAGAATCGTAAAACAAAAGCTACTGAGTATTTAAGGAATGAGTCTGCCTAATAAGGATATGCAGCAGATGCTGAAACTTGATCTTCCTTCCCTCTGTGCATAAGGGACAGTAAGAACCTCGCTTCGATATTTTAAACAAAATAAATACTTGGGAAGAATATTATTATGAGAGGAAATAAAAACCCCATAGAAATTAAAGTTTCATGAGGCAATTTTGAATTTTTTTTTAGTTTTACATAAGAGAAAATTTTAGTTTCTGAAGTGAATGGTATGACTCAGTGGCACAGCTAGAAATGGAACCTCGTGCATACTAAGGCAATAAACTGTTAAATCAAGAAAATAAAATAGGCCAGGCGCAGTGGCTCATGCCTGTAATCCCAGCACTTTGGGAGGCCAAGGCGGGCAGATCACCTGAGGTCAGGAGTTTGAGACCAGCCTGGCCAACATGGTGAAACCCTGTCTCTACTAAAAATACAAAATTTAGCCAGGCATGGTGGCACATGCCTGTAACCCCAGCTACTCAGGGAGACTGAGGCAGGAAAATCTCTGGAACCTGGGAGGCAGAGGCTGCAGTGAGCCAAGATCCTGCCACTGCACTCCAGCCTGGGCGACAGAGTGAGACTTAAGGGAAAAGGAAAAGAAAAAGAAAAAATGTGAGAGAAGAAAAGAAACATTCAGAAAAGAATGGCTTTAATCAATGACAAAAGCTTTTCTTTCCAGCCCATCTGTGATGCACGGGTTAAGAGAAAAAAGTGGCAGTCAACAGTAAAAAAGGAGGGCTGCAGGGTTGACTCTTGGGAACTCATTCTCTACCAGGTGGCGGCCATTAGCTGAGCACTCTGGACAAGGGTTTCCTCATTGTATCCTCAGGTGTGAGAACATGGTGGCTCATAGTAGGCACTCAAAATATTTATAAACGAAGTGGGATTCTCCTATAAATTTAGATAATTTAAAGAACAGCATTTCTACATAAAAGCAACATTTTCTGCTTATAGTGATAATAGCAACCGATGAATGACAATGCTAAGTACCCTGAATCTTTTACTCCAAATGGTTCATTTTTATTAGTCCAGGTCCTCTAAGAAGCAGACACCAAGACAGGATGAGACACACAAGAAATTTATTAGGGGAAACATCTGTGAGAGAAAATGGGGAGGGAGCCAGGGAAGACTGGAGGGGCCATCAGACAGTGATGCAGGTCTGACCCAGGGGAAGGAGACAGGGAAGGAAAGCAGGCCGGATGGGTGGGTGTGTATGGGTGTGGGGGTGGGGGCAGGTGGGTGAGTGTGCGGGTGGAGGTGGGTGTGTATGTGTATGGGTGTGGGTGTGGGTGGGTGGATGTGTGTGTGGGTGAGGCTGCAGTGCCGTTCTGGGGTAAGTCTGACAAGGCTGCCGTTAGAAGGCTTGGGACATTCAAACAAGTTGAAACTTAATCCCCAGTCTGGCATTATTGAGAGGTGGGGCCTTAAAAGATGAATGGATTCATCCACTGATGAATTAATGGGTTAATGAATTTTATTAATTTTGTTGAGATGGGGTCTCACTCTATCACCCAGACTCTAGAGTGCAGTGGCACAATAATAGCTCTCTGCAGCCTCAACCTCCCAGGCTCAAGCGATCCTCACACCTCAGCCTCCCAAGTAGCTGGGCCTACAGATGCGTGCCACCACCACGCCTGGCTTCCCCCTGCCCCTGCAGAAATGGGGTCTCATTATGTTGCCCAGACTGGTTTTGAACTCCTGGGCTCAAGCAATCCTCGTGCCTCACCTCCCAAAGTGCTGGGACTACAGGTGTAAGCCACCATTCCCAGCCTAATGAGTTAATGGATTAATGGGTTATCACAGGAGTGGACTGGTGACTTTATAGAAAGAAAAAGGAAGAGAGACCTGGGTCCCCCACTCTTGGACTTCTCAGCCTCCATAACTGTAATAAACAAATTCCTTTTATTTACCTAGTTTCAGGTATTCTGTTATAAGCAACAGAAAACAGACAAAGATAGGCAGAACATGGGAGGCGTGGCTTTCACACTAACACAATTGTACCACAGAGCAGCTGGGCCTGATAGTCAATGTCACTCCTCCTTCCTCTATCTGAGAGGTGCCCACGGCTGCCACAGCTTCGAAACCATATTTTCCCACTACATTGGCATTTTCTTGAATCTCTAACACAATCTCTACCACCAACTTAATATATATATCATTGAATCTAATCACCACCAACTGTAAAACACTCCATTACTTTATATCCTACCACAAAAAAATCCTGCTAATTTTGAAATAATAGCTTAACACTTAGCACTTTTATATACATTGAAAAAGCTCTTTGAAAGGTATGTTTTCATCATGTATCCCTCTTGTGCATAAAGAAGTAAGCAAACTACATTTGTTAAGATATTTCTAAAACTTCTTCAGAGTCCAACTCCTCTGAATCACTTTTCATCTCAGTCATCAAAATGTGGTTTTTCCCACATGAATTAGTCTGTTTTCACACTGCTATGAAGTTACTGCTTGAGACTGGGTAATTCATAAACAAAAGATGTTTGACTGACTCACAGTTCCACATGGCTGCAGAGGTCTCAGGAAACTTACAATCTTGGCACAAGGGAAGGGAAAGAAGGGCACGTCTTACATGGTGGCAGGAGAGAAACCAAGTTCAGGGTAAACTGCCACTTTTAAACCATCAGCTCTCATGAGAACTCCCTCACTATAACAAGAACAGCATGGGGAAAACTGGCCCCATGACCCAATCACCTCCCACCAGGTCCCTCCCTCAACACATAGGGATTACAATCCAAGGTGAGAGTTAGGTGGGGACACAGAGCCAAACCGTATCACCACACATATTTTTCCTCTGTGCCACTGAAAATACTGGAGATGCATCATTTCTTCAAAGGGTGCTCTTAAGGAGCTCCATTCTTGTATCCAGGATTTTCTTCCAAGATGATGGCAGGCACCCACTCTTTGGATACTGATACCAGCACTTCCTTGACCTAACCAGGTCTCAATGGAAGGTTTTCAAACCACCACCAGGATTCATATTTCTTCCTTACGTGGTCTGTGGACTGAAATACTGAGGAGCTACAGTTGTCCAAAGAGTAAAAGAGAAGTAACCTCATGTCCGTTTCATGACTGCTGCCTGGCGGATAGCAACTATAAGATACATATCCATTTCACTAATGTTCAAAGGTGGAAGGAAAAATATTATGTCTTACAAAGAGAAAAAGGCAAGGCATAATGTTGTTAGGATACTAGAAGATGTGAAAGATTCTATTTTCATCTCTGTCACGACCTTATTTAGTGATGTAGAAACTCCACCCTCAATGAGCTCCAATTTCCTCTTTTTTTTTTTTTTTTTGAGACAGAGTCTTGCTCTGTTACCCAGGCTGGAGTGCAGTGGCACGATTTCAGCTCATTGTAACCTCTGCCTTCCAGGTTCAAGCGATTCTCCTGCCTCAGCCTCCTGAGTAGCTAGGATTACAGGTGCCCGCCACCACGACTGGCTAATTTTTGTATTTTTAGCAGAGACAGGGTTTCACCATGTTGGTCAGGATGGTCTTGAACTCCTGACCTCAAGATCCACCCGCCTCGGCCTCCCAAAGTGCTGGGATTACAGGCGTGAGCTACCGTGCCTGGACTCCTCTTTTAAAAAAAAAAAAAAAAAAAATTAAGTGGTCAAATATAAGTCTCCCTAAGTTCTCTTCAGTTCTTTGTTTTCAAGGCTATACCATCTAATATTTTCATGACATGGTCTAAAGGCTGATCCTAGGTACCTTGGCTCATCCCAAAATATTTCCCTAGTGAAACAGTAGACTCAGCTGCACACATTCCCAATAATCGAATCACTCCTCTGGATTAGACAATTAAATGGGCTGGTTACATTCTAGGGTCCCTTGTGTGTGTGTGGGTGGGTGTGTGTATGTCGGGCGGGGCAGTCAGGGGGAAGAAGAGAGCAGAGTTGGCCGATTCCTCAGAAGCAGAGAATACACCCTAAGGATATGAAATTCAGGAAATGTAAGTTTCAACAGGGAAGTAGAATCTGATGATGACAAGGCTGGAAGGCCACAGATGATAATGAGTCACTAACAGAGAGGACACTGAGTCATGGGGCAAGGCCTTGCAGGGAAAGGGGTCCGAGAAGGAGACAGGCCTCCTGCCTAAGACAATCTTCACTCATTTTAGAATTTTGATTTGAGTTATTCCTGACTGTGATCTCTATAGGATTCTGAGTCAGTAAATTAAACTCTCAAACGGTACATTCCTGAAAAACAGGTTTTACAAAGACATCCCTATCTGACTGAATAACAGGCTTACGGGGAAAAAGAGAATTGTAAGAAAAAGCAATGCTGTCCAATTGTAAAGGTCAGTTCCAAGGAGGAAAAAGTCTTCATAAAATTAGGTCACTGACAACTTTTAAACCAAACTGAGAAATGTTCTCACAAATAAGTTCAAGATGAATTTCCTCCATTCTGAATGTGCCTGCCAACAGAAATCCACATAAACTGTAAAAGAACTGATTAAAAGAAGCTTCACATGCCATATAAAATATTGTAAATATAATAAGATGAAACTAAAGACATAATCTTTTTAATGGCATCTAATGCCTTAGGTACTTATCCTATAAGAACTCACAAGCAATATTAAATACAAAGTAAGTAACACTAAAAATCCTACTAAACCTATTCCATTAACACAAACCAGCTATAGTCTCAAATCCTTTGGAAATGAGAAGTCAAAGCTTAGGCTTTCCATCACTATTTTAACCTCCTGACAGGGACACAGTCATCACGAAACAATTTAGAGCGTATCCAACTTCCAGACAGATCTAACCCTAAGGAAAGGACTGCCAGCCAAGATTTCACTAGCACCCTAAGCCAGTAGCTCTGATTTCAGCCTGCTTCAGAATCACCTGGAGAGTTTCATGAAAGACCAGCTGACAGAGTTTCTGACTCAGTAGAGTTCTGGGGTGGGCCTGAGAATGTGCATTTCTCGCACGTTCCTAAAGTGATGCTGGACCAGGGACCATACTTTGATGACAAGTGCCCTAGGGCATACTAAAGAAAGAATAGCATATTTGCTCCTAAAAGGTGGAATGCATTTAACTCATTTTAACCAACATATATTCTTTTAGTAATACTCTGAAACACTTTTAAAAAAATATTTAGGTAAGTGCAAAAGTTAACTGTGGTTTCAACCGGATGCGGTGGCTCACATCTGTAATTCCAACACCTTGGCAGACCAAGTCGCACAGATCACGTGAGATCATGAGTTCGAGCCCAGCCTGGCCAACAAGGTGAAACCCCGTCTCCACTAAAAATACAAAAATTAGCCGGGTGTGGTAGCAAGTGCCTATAGTCCCAGCTGCTCAAGAGGCTGAAGCAGGATAATCACTTGAACATGAGAGGCAGAGGTTGCAGTGAGCCAAGATCCCACCACTGCACTTCAGCCTGGGAGATAAAGCAAGGCTCCCCCTATCAAAAAAAAAAAAAAAAGGAATTGTGGTTTTGACCATTTAAAAAAAAAAAATGGCAAAAACTGCAATTACTTTGTACCAACCTAACAGTTTGGAACAAAAATCCGTGTCAAAAGTCCAAAAAGTTATGGAGGAGATTCGAGAGCATGAAAGGATGATGAGAAGGGGGTGCAGTAAAGCATAGGCCAGGGCTGAGAGAGCAGGCATCACGTCTTGCCTGCGACCGACCATCTGAATGCTAACAAAAGCCTTTGGTGCACAGCAGCTTAGTACCTTCCCTATAGGGGCAAAAGCTCAGGGCAGGTCACCCAGGAAGTGATCCCTGGCCTGGTATTTTCACAAGGGTAAAGTCTGTGGTAGAGAAAAACAACAGAAAAAGAAAAGGGTCTCAAAAGCCTGAAGAGTCTGCATAGGCAAAGGGCTTTCCTGCCCAAATGGGGAAAGGGGTGCAGCCGTGGACAAGACACTTCCTCACATCTGCTTAGCAGCCCAGTCTGCCCCCCAGCGCCCCCAGGATGAGAGGGAGGCGGAACAGCTCCATCTCAGGCACCTTTTGTGCACCATCGGGCAAGCTCCACCTTCTCTCTCCTGGCACTCCCACTTCCCTGCAGCTTTCCTGAACCTCTGGGTCTCAACCAATTGCCCTTATTTGCTAGAATCCTGAGAAACTGAGCAACCATTTTAGCCTAGGGATGAAACTCAATGATCTGATAAGAGAATACATGTAGAGAAGTGAACGCAATATGAAGGGCTTTTAAAAGAACAACATAAACACTACAGCACTATTTTAAAAGTCCTTAGATTCCTGGACAGCTGCCCACCTCAGATAAGTACAACATGTCCTGCCATGCCAGAGAGAACATCTCTGGAATTCTGGCAGCAACACACCACACAGCCCTTTCCTCTGAGAACACGCGCAGAAGTGAGTAGAGCAGTTGCAGCCACTAACTGTATCAGAACTGGCTCCCGAGGTTGAGTTCTTCACCTCCACAGTCAAGGGTGGCAACATGATCAGCAAAAACTACTCACTCAAAACACTGTCCTGGCCGGGTGCGGTGGCTCACATCTGTAATCCCAGCACTTTCAGAGATTGAGGCGGGTGGATCACCTGAGGTCAGGAGTTTGAGACCAGCCTGCCCAACATGGTGAAACCTCATGTCTACTAAAAATACAACAAATTGGCTGGGCGCGGTGGCTCACACCTGTAATCCCAGCACGATGGGGGGCCGAGGCAGGAAGATCACAAGGTCAGGAGATCGAGACCAACCTGGCTACCACAGTGAAACCCTGTCTCTACTAAAAATACAAAAAAAATTAGCCGGACATAGTGGCACCCGCGTGTAATCCCAGCTACTCGGGAGGCTGAGGCAGGAGAATCGCTTGAACCCAGGAGGCAGGGGTGCAGTGAGCTGAGATCACACCACTGCACTCCAGCCTGGGCAACAGAGCAAGACTCCATCTCAAAAAAAAAAAAAAAAATACAAAAAATTAGCCAGGCATGGTGGCAGGTGCCTGTAATCCCAGCTACTGGTGAGGCTGAGGCAGGAAAATCGCTTGAACCTGGGAGCCAGAGGTT
Source organism: Gorilla gorilla gorilla (assembly GCF_029281585.2). Taxonomy (NCBI): domain Eukaryota; kingdom Metazoa; phylum Chordata; class Mammalia; order Primates; family Hominidae; genus Gorilla; species Gorilla gorilla. The sequence continues at coordinate 168,865,829 of NC_073227.2, read as the reverse complement.
GCAGCTGAGCTGAGATCATACCACTGTACTCCAGCCTGGGCAACAAGAACGAAACTCCATCTCAAAAAAAAAAAAAAAAAAACACTATCTTGACTTTTTAAAGGGTGAGGCATGTGTATTCATAGAAATTACACTTCTTTGAGTGTGGAGGGAAACACTGACTTTTTTTCTTAGACCGGCAATTGCTCTACTTCTCTCTCCAACAATTCATTTTAGTAGGAACAAAGCTGGACATTGTCGGGGGAAAAGGAAGGGGCTATGCAAACATACCCTTCCCTCTTTTCGAAATTTCAACAGTTTCCCCTCAAGGAGGAAACCAGACATAGCTAAGGCTCATCCTTCAACTCAGCCCAGATATCACCTCTCCAAGATGCCTTCCCTGAATTTCTCAATCACTTGATTACCACGAAGCATGTTGGAAATTACATGCCTTCTTTCAGCCATCTCCTCCAATGGATGAATCACTACTTATGTCTTTATCTTTATAGCATGGGGCACAGTGCTTGGCATGTGGCAGGCACACACTATTTGTTGAACTGTATACCTAATACAGCCTATTTAAGTATAGAGATGAGGTGTATGAACTTACATAACTGGTGGCTCAAAACCAACAGGGATTGCTGAGCATACAACACAGATGACTTTATCCCTTAAAACCTAAAGTCTCATCTTACCCTTATAAGATTCAGAAAACATTTTAAAATAGTTGACATTACTGTTCGCCTTCTAAAATAGACATATGTAGTTTTAACATTTTAATGACTCAGTCTTAATTATGAATATCCAATTATTAATATTATGCTGCACCATTATTCAATTTAGGATTTCAGAAAATACTAAACTAATTGCTTTTAAAGATAAAGTGGAACGGGCACAGTGGCTTATGCCTGTAATCTCAGCACTTTGGGTGAACGAGGCGGGCAGATCACAAGGTCAAGAAATCGAGATCATCTGGCCAACATGGTGAAACCCCATCTCTACTAAAAATACAAAAATGAGCTGGGCGTGGTGGCACACACCTGTAGTCCCCGCTACTCAGGAGGCTGAGGCAGGAAAATCGCTTGAACCTGGGAGGCGGAGGCTGCAGTGAGCTGAGATCGCACCACTGCATTCAGGCCTGGTGACAGAGCGTTTTTGTTTGTCTCAAAAACAAACAAACAAAAAGATTAAGTGACCACTATGAAATCCTTGGAACCAATTTTAGACTATTTCTAGCTCCATTTTACAGTCATTTTGCATTCCTTTCTTAATCTGTGGCTTTTAACATGCTGATGGTTTGTAAAACTTTTAAGTTAAAAAAAATTTAAGTAAAACAAGAGTCTTTCAAAGTTCTCAGAATGTACTGGCAACCATTTTAGCTGCTTAAAGACATTCCTTTTCTCTTTGTCCCGGTGTCGGGGGTATGGACTTACTAAACTATACAAAGGCCCTCTGCTGTGTCTCCACCCCACAAACTCTAGCTCCAATACTTCTTCCATAAACCCTTTACTAACAGCCACAAGCTTAGGGGCTGCCCACTCCATGTGAGCCACATTATCTTTGCTGGCGCACTTTGTATATTGTTTTCTTTTCCCATTCCTTGTCTGAAGCACTTAGTATAGGCTATTTAATTAGCTCTTTACCACTTACTCTCCAGTATCACACTGGAAATTTCTTGAGGCAAGTATCTATTCTTCCTCAAAAGTTTCAGGCGAGTGTTCTGTAATGCATCAGTTATGTTTTAGTAAGCATTCAAAGGTATTTAAAGAAACAAAGGTAGCCACAGTGATTCCACTTTAAAAAAAAAAAAAAGTGATCAGTGACTATCAAGGTGAGAAGTACCCAAACAATGTCAATATGGGTTAAGAATCCAACTTTTCAACTTTTACTAATTTCATTATTGCAACTCACTGATAACTTAGGAAAGTACTATTTCAAAGGTTTCTGAGGCAAATATAAAAGGATCAGGAATTCTTGTAAAGAAGAAAAAAAGCGGATGGGGAGAAGAACCTATAGATTTAAAGTGACTTGGAAACGTATCAATCAAATGTAATATGTTTGGACTCAGATTCAAACAGACCAACTGTTATTGAGGGTGGGGGTTGGGGAGGGAAAGAGTCAGAATTTGAATGAGTATCAGGAAAACTTGAATATGACCTAACTTTTCACAAAATTAAGAAATTACTGATTGTGATAAGGATACTGTGTTTTTTTAAGTGTCTGCTTTTTGAGATATATACTGAAGTATTTGTGAATGAAACTGGGCTTTCTGTCAAAATAATGAGGAGAGCAGGCGGTCAAGGGGAGTAAGGATCACAGGAGAAAAGAGACTGGTCTGAGGCTGGATGTCGAGTCCGTGTAGTTTCATTGTATATTTATCTCGACTTTGGTACATGTTTGAAATTTTCCAAGCTAAAAAGGAAGAAAGCATTAGGAGGTGTCCTGTTAATTCCGTGGTTGGCTGTGGCTGCCACCCACCCCAGCTTTGGACAGCGTCCTGCTTTCCAGCAGGTGTTTCTGTTCCCACAATGAGTTGTGTATGACACACCACACCACTCCTAAGGTTCATGGCCTTATACACACACCACCCTATTCTCGTTCCTACCCTGCATGGGAACCCAACCTCGTCTAACACAGAGACCCTATCAACCTCCATCATAGCTGGAGCTTAAACCAGTCAGTTGGCTAACAACAGCTCTGCAAACCATGCTGTCTACTCCACACAGCCTGGAGCCAATACCATGTTCCCGTTTTTGGACCTCATTGCTCTATTTCAAGGAACCTAAAACAGAAACAGAATACTGAGCCTAACAATGGTCACACGCTATTCCTGTAGAGCTAAAATCCAGCACCACTCTGCTCAGAACTTTTCCTCCAGACACCAGGATGATGCCCTTTGTGCAGTATCCTACTGAAAAGGCAGTCAGCACCTCACCACTCCAGATATGCTGTAGCCCCGCCCCACCTGGCTCCTTGCCCTGTATTGTTTTGTAGCATTTTTCACTGCCTGCCAATGGATTACAGGTTTATTTCTACTTCACTACCCCCGCCTAGAATCTAACCTCCATGAAGGCAGAGACTTTTGCTTTCTTTGCCTTTACCTTCGTCCTGAGATTCTCAACAGCAACTGGAACATAAAAAGAGATCAATAGGTATGTGCTCAATGTTCAGGATGCCAGGAAAGTACAACTATCAAAGAGGGTTAAGAAAAAAAATTGACACTATTGACATAAACTAAGAACACATACCTCACCAGCCCACACATCTGCTCCATGTACTAGAAAGGTGATGTCATGGCACTATTTTTATTCACCATCTTATTTAGTCTTTCCTAAATAGCTGAAAAATTGATGACTACAGGATCACATGAATAATGATTGTATCTGTCAGTGTGTGCCAGAAAAACCTCATGGGACCATACTGTCTTCACACACCCTCTACAGTATCTACAATATATACACACAAATTACCTCAAAATTTAGGAATGAGTGCAAATTATATTAGGGCTTTTGAGGACATATGTCTCTGTCACTTTTTTTTTTTTTGAGATGGAGTCTCGCTCTGTCGCCCAGGCTGGAGTGCAATGGCGCCATCTCAGCTCACTGCAACCTCCGCCTCCCGGGCTCAAGTGATTCTCCTGCCTCAGCCTCCCAAGTAGCTGGGACTACAGGTGCCCACCACAACAACCAGCTAATTTTTGTATTTTTAGTAGAGACAGGGTTTCACCAGGTTGGCCTGGCTGGTCTCAAACTTCTGACCTCAGGTGATCCACCCACCTCAGCCTTCCAAAGTGCTGGGATTACAGGCATTAGCCACTGCGCCCAGCCCTCTGTCACTTTTTAAATCCAAATCAGTGTCCTCCCGCAGCCCTAGCCAACATAAACCACCACCAGCCACCACCCAGGAAATTAGAGTGACACCTATGAAGCCAGCTGCAGCGACAGGGAGGGCAGTTCAGAGTGCCTGCTTCTTAACACATACGAGCTCTACCTCCTAGATGCCATGTGATCTAGGGCAAGGTAATGTGCCTCAGTTTCCTCATCCGTTAAATGGGGAACAACAGCAGAATCTATCTCACAGGGTTGATGTGAGAATTCAGTGACTTAGCATTAGGTAAACAGCTTAGAACAGCTCCTGGCTGATATGGTTTGGCTCTGTGTCCCCCCCCAAATCTTACATGAAAGCGTAAACTCCATAATCCCCACATGTCAAGGGCAGGACCAGGTGGAGGTAATTGGATCATGGGGGTGGTTTCCCCCATGCTGTTCTCATGATAGTGAGTTCCTGTGAGATCTGAAGGTTCTATAAGCATCTGGCATTTCCCCTGCCTGCATTCAACTCCATCCTGCCACCTTGTGAAGAAGGTGCCAGCTTCTCCTTTGCCTTCCACCATGACTGTAACTTTCCCGAGGCCTCCCCAGCAATGCGGAACTGTGAGTCAATTAAACCTCTTTCCTTTATAAATTACCCAGTCTCAGGTATTTCTTCATAGCACTGTGAGAACGGACTAATACACTGGCACACAGTCAAGGTAAACCAACTTAGCTAATATGTCCAGTATTATCTCTACCACATCTAAACCCACTCATACACTTACACTACAACGTAATTCTAGATAGTATTCATTTTCAAGAATATAGAAAAAAGAATCCGTATTTTTTTTTTTTGAGACAGAGTCCCACTCTGTTGCCAAGTTTGGAGTGCAGTGGTTCACTCTCAGCTCACTGCAACCTCCATCTCCCAGATTCAAGCGATTCTCTTGCCTCAGCCTCCCGAGTAGCTGGGATTACAGGTGCATGCCACCACAGCCAGCTAATTTTCTTGTATTTTTAGTAGAGACGGGGTTTCACCAAGTTGGCCAGGCTGGTCTCGAACTCCTGACCTCAGGTGACTCACCTGCCTCAGCCTCCCAAAGTGCTGGGATTACAGGCATGAGCCACCTCGCCCAGCCTGAATCTGTATTTTTTTTTAAGCCTGAAATAAATGGTGAGAATAGATGGTGTGTCACAACCTGGTAGCAATTCTGCTGTAAATCTGGTTTAATTAAAGAATATCATTAGGAAGGTAATGTAAGCTTTTAAGAAAAGCAGACAATATTCAATAACCCCAAAATTTACAATTGAGTGCAAATGAGATCATACACTCAAGGCACTCAGCACAGCACTGCATATGAAGAGCACCCCATGGGGGACAGCTGTTTTTTGTTTTTTCTTTTTTCTTTTTTTTGAGACAGGGTCTTGGTCTGTCACCCAGGCTGGAGGGCAGTGGCACAATCTCGGCTCACTGCAACCTCAGCCTCCTGGGCACAAGTGATCCTTCCACCTCAGCCCCCTGTACTCAGGCTGGGACCATGGGCACATGCCACCATGCCTGGCTAGTTTTTGTATTTTTGTAGAGATGGGGTTTCACCATGTGGGCCAGGCTGGTCTCGAACTCCTGAGCTTGTGCAATCCACCCACCTTAGCCTCCTAAAGGGCTAGAATTTCAGGCATGACCCACCATGCCTGGCCAAGGGTAGTTCTTCTTATTCTTGTTATGATCATGAATCTTGATGCAAAGTGGGATCTCAAAGACCTCCAAGGCCCAAGTTCTCTCCCTTTCCACACAGCCTAGAAATCTACAGGGGTATGAGTCAGGCGCTAACATTGCCCAGCTGTCCTCTGTTTCTACATAAGCTTTTCTGCTTTTATCCCCCTGATATATTAAGCTTCTGCATGAGAGCCTACATAAATGAAAGTGCTCTGCTGCAACAAAAAGCTAGAAAGCAGTGATATAGTCCCACTGTCCACTTTACAGATGAAGAAGTAAGGCCTTGGTCGAGAGGCCCAGCAGCTTCTCCAAGTTCTGACCGTGGTCAGCACCCTCACGGAACTAGAAATCAGGGCTCCGGAAACCTCACCTTTCCATTACAATGCACTACTGTACCCAGAGATAAATGCTTCACAACTTCTACCAGAACCAGCTTCCAAATCCAGATTTTTTCCCCCTTGAAAGCTGACTTATTAATTTACACCCCTCTCAACTCACCATAATTTCTCTCTGTTCCTCCAGATTCTTCAAAAAATTTGAAAATTCACGTAAGGAAGCATCTGTAAGAAGAAAGGAGTGATTATTTGGTGGCCATGGCAAAGGAAAACAAACCAAAATATCATGTTTAATTACCTATGCATCGTTCATCATCTGTCACAGCATCACCGATAAACTCAAACTTAAAGTCTCTGAGTGAATGAGCAAACTTCCGCTGGGCCACTGACAGACCTAGAAAGAAAAGTATAATGATGACTTGGGTTCTTGTTTTAAGTCAAAGCATAAAAGAAATTTATTCCTCCTAAAATTGGTAAAGCTGTAGAGCTCTCCTCCACTCAATCTATGAGAAGGCATGACCCAACTCCCTTGCCAAATGGCCCGCCATCTTCAACCTGGCACGCTCTGGGTAGCCTCTGACTTCTAGTTCATACCCTGCCACAGAACAGATGCTGAAAAAATGTTTATTCCCTCCCCTACCTCCTTCTTCCTCAGATCTGATTATTTCACATTGTTCCCTAAAGTATTCTCCCTTTCTCTGCTCACTCCAGTCAGGACTTGCCCAATTCTAAAGTTCAGGCTGTGATTAGGAACACACACACCTGATAGTGGCTTGATGCAATCTGGCTGCCTGCCATGGTTTCAGACATAAGGAACTCAAAAGCCCAAGGTCAGCCAACCAGCTGCTCTTAACCAATTGCCAAATAACCACTCCAGCCAGAGAAACCCAGAAGATTCAAAAAGAATGTTCATAGAAAACAGTATCAGAGAGGTAAATGAAGGCCAAGAAGAAATGGTAGGAAGAATTAATTCTGCAAAAGACCTACAGAGGTCCTCATCTTAATTGGAGATTAACAGTGGAAAACTCTACTTCTAAAATAGGCTAACATTTATTTTACAGGCCTTGCACCATGCTAGGTGATACACATTTCATTTCATTCAAAAATTCTCAAGAGATATATAAAGATTATTATACCATTTTACAAACAAAGAAGCCAAACCTCAAAGATGTTGAGTAATTTGCATAAGGTTGGCACAGCTACAAACAATAGCAGCAAAGGCTTGCTGCTTCTTCAGAACCACTGGTCCAAAGGCCACGGCCTGAGCAGTATACAATCCTGCCTCTGGTTTAAAGCACTTTCTAAGAAGGTGTTCACTGATTTCTGCACTTCACACAGCTGCTGTCTTCCTGTGTGTCTCCTTCACACATTACTGTCATAATGAAGACTGAGTCATATTATGGTAATAATATTGTTTAATAGACTATTTTTAGAGCAGTTTTAGGTTCACAGTAAAACTGAGCTGAAGATACAAAGGCTCCCCATATAGCCCCTGCTCCACCACGTGCACAGCCTCTAACCTTTTGTTCAACATTCCCCACTATAAGTTTCTGAAACTTCATTTTTCCTCTAATTCATGTTTATCGTGCTGTTTGCAATTTTTAAAAATAATATGTAAACACTGAAAGACCTAAATATGAAAAGGCAAAACTGTAAAACTTTTGGATCATACAGGATTGTAATTCTTACACCTAAAGTATAGAAGAAAAGCACCAAGCATAAGGTGAAATGGGATGGATTGCAAGCATGGACCAATCCTCCAGCCCTCCTTGCAGGCACAACTCAGTGCACTGACATTGCAGCTCCTCCCATGGAAACTCATCTATTTCCCACCCCTTGAACCTGGGCTAGTCTTGTAGCCAATAGAATACAGAGAAAGTGACACTGTGCCAATTCAGAGCCTCCACCTCAATGAATGTTACACACCTCTGCTCCACTCTCATGGAACCCTCAGTCTTTCATGAGAACAAGCCCAGGCTCGCCAGCTCACTGATGAATGACTCCTGGCTCAGTGGCCCCGTATAGTTGCCGCAGCAGCAGCCCGCCAGCCAGCCAGCCAGCCCTGTACATGCATGAGGCCGTTTGGAGGGACATGTAACTGCCCAGTGAGTAAAGCACACAATGGAATAAATGGCTGCTATTTTAGCCATTAGGTTTGGGGGTAATTGAAAAGATAACTGATAAAGAAAAATTAATAAAATTTGGTTGTGTTAAAAGGTAAAATATGGCCAGTGTGGTGGTTCACACCTGTCATCCCAGCACTTTGGAAGGCCAAGGTGGGCAGATCACTTGAGACCAGTTTGAGACTAGCCCAGCCAACATGGTGAAACCCTATCTCTACTAAAATTACAAAAATTAGCTGGACATGGTGGTGCATGCCTTTAGTACCAGCTACTTGGGAGGCTGAGGCACGAGAATCACTTGAACCCAGGAGGAGAAGGTTGCAGTGAGCCAAGATCATGCCACTGCACTCCAGCCTAGGCAATAGGGAGACCCTGTCTCAAAAAAAAAAAAAACTGGCCGAGGTAGCCCACGCCTGTAATCCCAGCACTCTGGGAGGCCAAGGCAGGTGGATCACCTGAGGTCAGGAGGTGGAGACCAGCCTGGCCAATATAGTGAAAACCCATCTCTACTAAAAACACAAAAATTAGCCGGGCGTGGTGGCGGTTGCCTGTAGTCCCAGCTACTTGGGAGGCTGAGGCAGGAGAATCGCTTGAACTCAGGAGGTGAAGGTTGCAGTGAGCCAGGATCACACCACTGCACTCCAGCCTGGGTGAGAGAATGAGACTGTCTCAAAATAATAAAGTAAATAAATAAAATAACTTAGTTCCTAATGTAAACCAGGCAAACATACAATTGTTCTCTAAGATCTAGACACACTGGTTGCTCTTGGTTCACACATGCCAAACTCACTCCAGTTTGAAAACCCTTTACTTGCTATTCCCTGAGCCTACATCTTTACTGGCCCACTCCTCCAACACCATGGCTCAGCTCAGGAATCCTCCCCACCTCAGCCTTCCTAGGATAGGGCTAGTCCTAGGCACCATGGCCCTCTCCATTCTACTGCCGTCTTATTTCCTTCATAGCACTTATTCATTCACCCAAACTTATTTAGTCAATATTTGCGCATTGTCACCTATCTTCCCACTCCGGAACCTCATTTCCCTGAAGCGACGGCTGTCAGTCTTATGCTTCTCTACATCCCTGAAACAGCAGCCAAAACTGTAAATAAGATACAATAGGCTGGGCACGGTGGCTCAGGCCTATAATCCCAGCATTCTGGGAGGCCAAGACGGGCGGATCACCTAAGGTCAGGAGTTCAAGACCAACCTGGCCAACACGGTGAAACCCCATCTCTACTAGAAATACAAAAAGTAGCCAGGCGTGGTGGCAGGTGCCTGTAGTCCCAGCTACTCAGGAGGTTGAGGCAGGAGAATGGTGTGAACCCGGGAGGTGAAGCATGCAGTGAGCTGAGACAGTGCCACTGCACTCCAGCCTGGGCGACAGAGCGAGACTCCGTCTCAAGAAAAAATAAAATAAAATAAATAAATAATAAAATAAAAATAAAAATAAAAAAGATATAATAGGATGATTTTATTTCACGTACCTATTTCCAAATACTGATAGTTTGTGGGCTTATAATTTTTAGTAGTTACATACACATTATTCTATTTAGCTGTTTGCTTTGCCAGATCGCAACAGGATCTTGTTTATATGTGTACATTTACACATAATATATACGAACATGTTTGTTTATATTTACTTACCTATGTATTTTTTATATATTGCTATGAATAGACTGGCGTAAGCTATATAGTCTTCCACTGGAGCTGTTTCATTATTTTATCCAAAATTACTAGATCAAAGGCTGCAGGTTATTTTAAAGATGGTGTTTCATATGGTCAGAATAGTAGGTTCTCTGGAAAGTTAAAACTGAAATGCACCAATTTTTCAGCATTTCATGCCTAATTTCATTAGTTGAAAATGTTTGTAACAGATTAAATTGGGGCTCATTTGCATAACTAATCTGATGTATTTCTCCCTATGTAAAGAGCATGCTTTGTACCTGTGCTAAGAATTATAGTTATATCATTTCTTCATTTTAAAATATAAGCATTTCTATCACTCATTTTCCCCTTTCTGGTGATCTCCTCTTAGGGTTTTACCAGAGTTCATTATGCAAAATTTCCACTGTTAAAAATCTGACTACACCATATTCTATTTCTTTTAATAATTATAAATGTAATTTCCTTTCCATTACTTTATACATTTTAAATTTATTTTCCCATGCAGTTCATATTTTATAGATGTCTTCTTCTTTTCAAAACAAAAGCATAAGGCCGTTTGCTAAACTTAATGCAGTCCATTAAATGTATTTTCTTTCCAATATCATTGCACATAAAACTCAAGCAGTTTCTAACTAAGTTAGTTACAAAGACCAGCAACATCTCTGCCTGGATTAGATGCAGGGCGGGGAGAATAGAGGAAACTAACCAACTAACTTTTTTTTTTTTTTTTTTTTTTTTGGTGACAGTTTCACTCTTGTCACCCAGGCTGGAACAGAATGGCAAGATCTCAGCTCACCGCAAACTCCGCCTCCCGGATTCAAGCAATTCTCCTGCCTCAGCCTCCCAAGTAGCTGGAATTACAGGCATATGCCATCACCCCCAGCTAATTTTTTTATTTTTAGTAGAGATGGGGTTTCTCCATGTTGGTCAGGCTGCTCTCGAACTCCCGACCTCAGGTGATCCACCTGCCTCGGCCTCCCAAAGTGCTGGGATTACAAGCGTGAGCCACCGCGCCCGGCCTAACCAACTAACCTTTATTGAGTGCCTGCTCTATGCTAATTGACTTACAAATATTATTTCAATTATTCTTAATACACCAGCAGGGTAGGTGTTGCTGTTACCTTTAAAAAAAAAAAAAAGAAAAAAAAATAGGTTCAGAGATAGTTTAGTGACTCAATCAAGTCACAGACCTCTTTACACTGCTGGTAATAAGTCCTGGAGGCAAAGGACCAACTCCCTGGTTTCTCAGACTCCCACCAATGTCCTTTCCATTACACCATTCAATCTTTCAAGAGATTTCACGTTATTCCCAGGTCCTTTGCCCAGATCTCAACTGGTGTGAAACCATCAGGCTCTCTAAATGACTCTAGTGCAGAATTGCAACTAAATGGAAAAATCATTTATTTGTAACTCCATGCCCCCTATTCTCTTCTGCCTGCTAATTCCTGAGTATTGTGAATTAATACTGCTCTTGAGATACCCTCAAGGCTCTTATATATTGGTGGATAATGCCAAGTCTGACTGTGCACAAAAAGCACAGCTAACATAAAAGAATGAATGTGACCTGCACCCTTCAAATGAACTTGCCACTTCAGAGTCTTCCAGACTTGAATTTTTGTGTCTTGATCTACAGGCAAATAGGAGAGACAATGTAGGTGATCTAATTCTTCCCAGGGTTAGGAGCAGTTTGAGAGATGAGGGGTTATATTTGAGATGTGCTGAATTTGAGAGGTAGGATACCACATGGAGAGATCCAACCTCGTTTTGAATCCAGGTGTGGACAGCCTCCAGATTCTGGCCTGAACTGCCACTGCTTGTCCTTGATTCTACAACTGAGAAAATTATTTCTTATAGCAGAGCCACCTATTTATCAACAATTTTTAGTTAAGACCATGAGATATTAGACAAACAGACACTCTGCTGGGGGGATGGGGAGCATCTCTGTTTGGGTCACCCTACCTTGACTGCCCGTCTAGGCAGCACTGTCAGTGCAGGATAACCCCTTAAGTTACAAGCCTGAGCCCTCGTCATGAAGTTGTCACTACTAACTCCTACAACTTCCCACCCCACCAACGAAAGCACTAATGGGGATGCTTTTAGAAATGCAGCATGTTCTATAATCCTGGGCTTGAAAAGAAAAAGGGTATGGTCAATAAATATACTCTTGTCACTCATTAAATCTGAATACAAGATTCTTTATAAATCATAATAGATTCCATAGCCCTTTTCAAAATAGACAAATTGCACCTGGAAGCTCATATTCTTTATGTAGAGAGCCACGTAATTAGATTATCAACTACGCAAAGGTCTGCTGAGGGAGCTGCCCCTGACTCTGCACATCAAAACACGCACCAAAATTCTTTCATGTTTTATCTAAAGAGGAACAGGGTACAGACTCTAAGAATTTAGTACCCTTCATGCCAGCGAAATAATGTTGACATTAATCCAAGTAACTTGGAAGCGAAATGAAATTCCTCTAGGATTGTAGACTAGCTTCATATTTTCCTTCACGTTTTCCTGTTTTACAAAACCAGCAGTGGTACTATATGCAAAAATGGCATTATGGCTTCTCTGTACAGGTTAAAAAATAAAGCAAATAACTAACTCATTTTTTAGATTTAAAAAATGCTGCAAACAACTCATAAGCCCAGAATGCATCACGGGGCTAGTTTAGGCCTAAAGGCCAAATCACAGGCTGTTCCAGAAGCAGCTCATGGGCCAACATTGTCTCTGGCTCTATTCTGGTAAAGCGTTCCTGGCCCTAACTCTGAGTCCAGCTTGCCTGGGGTGTCTGTGTAATGAACTCTTATCATAGAATACACAACATCTGAAGTCACTTGAATGACCTGAAGTGACAAATTTATGGAGTAAAAGGAAAACAAGTAGAGACCATAAAGGTGCACAGGCCCCAAAAGAAACCCATAAACCTGGAGCACAGAGCTCAAGGCCAATATTGCACATGACAGACAACCAAACACCAAAATAGCCAAATAATTATGAAGAATCCTTCAGGAGTGATGTGGGGACTGGAGAGAATCCCACAGGCAGCTCCACACTGGAGACCACCACCCAGCCTTCCCTAAACATTCCACAAATGCTGAGAAACTACTGGGGCTAGGCACTGTCTGGAGACAGTACCTGCCACATCAGGATGGGAGATAGGACGAGAATGCTGGCGACCACCTAGCCCACTCGTTTTCCAACTGTCTTTGGCCACAGATTCCTCTGTTTGAAGAAAATCTCATTTACAGTAGGAACAGGAAAACCAGATAAAACAGCTGACACTTATGTATTCATTTCCTATTGCTGTAGTAACAAATTGCCACAAATTCAGTGGCTTACAACAACGCTAATTTATTATCTAACAGTTTTTGGAGGTCAGAAGTCTAAAATGGGGGAAGTCTCATGGGGTTAAAATCAAGGTGTCAGCAGGACTGTCTCACTCTGTCACCTAGACTAGCGTGCAGTGGCACTATCATAGCTCCCTGCAGCCTTGAACTCCTGGGCTCATGAGAAACTCCCACCTCAACCTCTCGAGTAGCTGGGACTACAGGCATGAACCACCACCACCACGCCTATCGCCTATTTTTTTATTTTTTGTAGAGATGGGGTCTCACTACATTGCCCAGGCTGGTCTTGAACTCCTAGGGTCAAGTGATCCTCCTGCCTTGGCCCTCCAAAATGCTGGGATTACAGGTGTGAGACACAGTGCCCAGCCTGACCTTTGTTTCTGTCATCACATCTCTTCTCTCTTTTAAGGACCACTGTGATTACAACGGGCCCTACGATAATCCAAGATAACCTCCTCCCCCCGCCCCCCACCTCCAGCCAATAATCTCAGGGTCTTTAATCACATCTGAACGTCCCTTTTGCCATGTAAAATAACATATTCACAGGTTCCAGGGATGATTAGGACAGGACATCACTGGAGGGCCACCATTCTGGCTACCACACCTTATAACATCAGGTACTCTACTAATCACTTTACGTTTGAAGATTCGGTTAACTATCACTACAACAGAAGAGGACACAGACACAGGTTACCCAGCTTGCCCAAGATCATACAACCAGGAAGTAGTGGAACCCAGAGATGTGTTGAGAGCAGACTGAAGGTGGACAAGGGCGGCAGCAGGGTGACAAGTTAGGAGGCTCCTGTCCTGATCCAGGTGAGAGATGAGGAGGGTCCTTTAAGGATTTTCTGGTAACTATGCCAACACCTAGTGAGACTCAGAAGTCTCAACCTAATGACTGTGGACTCTAGGGGCAAACAAATCTTTTAAGCTTCTTGGCTTCAACGCCAAGAAAGCCTGGTTTAATGGGTGCTATGGTAATTAGTAGGGTGGTGGTTCCTCTGTATTATGGGTTGAACTGTGTTCTCCCCAAATTTATATACCGAAATCCAAACCCCCAGAACCTGAGAATGTGTCCTTATTTGGAACTAGGGTCTTTACAGAAGTAATCAGGTAAAATGAGGTCATTAAGAATGGGCCCTGCTCCAATATGACTTGTGTTCTTATAAAAAGAAGAAATTAGGACACAAGAGAAACAATATACAGATGAGAACACTATTTCAAAGCATTGTTTTTAAAGATCATGGAAGTTACGCTCAATGACAAAACACAGCATTATTCAAACATTTTGGTAGCAAATATAGTAACTTGGCAAATAAAGTGGTTTCCCAAATATGCTAAGAAAGGGAATACCAAAAGAAAAACACTCCCACATGCGGGAGTAATGTCAAGACAAGTTACCTTGTTAACCACAGAATATACTTAGGGCCCAAAGCAAATATTAGTAGGGATTTAGTTGTCAGGTGTTCATCTCGCTTAACAAATGAGTTTGTTCACTCCTCTGCCATTGGAGTATCAACATTCACAGCACAAATGAGAAACTTAGTTCCCAATCAAAGCCAACAGTTACTGTATAACTCCCTCATTTCTCTCAAATTCTTTAATATTTATTTTCCTTCAAATAAATTTAAAACTTGGAAAAAAAAAAAAGATGCATCCTAGCAAAGGGCTAAAACATCCACTTTTGTGATCCAAGACAAGCCACGATGATAAGAACTAAGAAACGACCAACGACTTGTTGGGCATCTATCACTTGCTCAGCACAGCCCATGGTGCTGTACGAATACAAAGAGGGTGAGGCTGCTGCCCTAAGGAGTCCACGCCCTAGATCTGAGAGAAATCACCAGCCCGTGTTGCATAGGAACGCAGGGGTCCAGATTTGCAAATTTCACAGGAGTGCAATAGAAGACATATTCCAAAAAAAAGGAGAAAATAAATTAGTGCTATCAGGAAAACACAGCATGGAATATGGAGACTTGAAGATAGTACTAAAAAGTGAGTTCAATTTATATCACTTTAAATTGCAGAAGAGGTATTAAGGCAATAAGAACAAAATGAGAGTAATCCTTTCGATGGGAAAGGAAAGGACTACATATGCTATATAGCTGCTGTTAAGTTAGGACCTTTTGAATGCAAAGCCTCAAATAATGAGAATACAATTACGAAGAGACCAGGAAAACATGTGAGCAACTTGCTTTGAGAAAAAACTCACAGTACAGCTATGTCTGAGATCTTCTCCCTGGGCCTCTGCCATTAACCTAACTTGGCTTCTCTCTGTGTGTTTAGTTTTCTCTGTCGCGTGCAATTGTCACATCTTCTCTTCTACTTCGTATTAATTCTTGCTGTCAGACTCTGGGTTTGCTGCCATGTCACTGCCTGGCAGGCCTGTCCTCATGCCATTAGTTCATGGCATTCTTTCAATTTCGGCTCCCACGGCTTTTTCCTTCTGATTTCCCAAATTAAAATTCTCAAGAGAATCAAATTGGCTTGGCTCATGTTTTTCCCACGGAAGGCCATGACAGAGGTAGCTATCTGGTGTCCCATCCCAATCAAATCAGCCACCCCAGGAAAAGGAGAAGAGGGAGGACACAGTCCTCAGAGAGCTTTCTCCCCAGCAGGGGCTGTGGGCAGAGCAGTGTCCTTCACAGGAGCTGTGAAGTAGCTAGCAGAGGCCGTGAGTGACAACTCGGGTATAGGCCAGTGAGTATAAAAACATCCCTTAAAGGCCAAAATTATGTTTGAAGACTTTATTACATTAACACATACAATTCTTTTATTTAAAAAAAAAAAAAAAAGGGGGGGGCTCCTAAAGGCAGAAACCAATCCATGTAAAAAATTGCAACAGGCAGTACCTGAGTCCATGAGATGGGCCACTGAAACATAAGGAACTGTGTTCAACATAAAGAAATTTGAACACTCATTATTAACTGGAAAATTGTTTCATACCAGTGCTTCCAAGCAGGTTAAGTATGTGCAATAACCATCTAATATTTATTTAGCACTCCCTATGTGCCAGTCGCTGCTCCAAGTGAGTACTCTGCATGTATTAGTGCATTTAATGCTCACTATACCAAATTACGTGGACATTTTCACACTGTATTTTATAGACAAGCGTAAGAAGGCACATAGAAGTCAGATCACATTAAATGGTAAAGCCAGGCTTTGGGTCCTGGGTTCAGTTCTCAGTCTAAACCATCAAAATATGCTGCCCCGGTGTGGGGAACAAACACTGCTCAGACCACAGTTGGGCCACAAAGCCCTTTCTTTACAATGTCCTTGTAAAATGTATGTGAATAATCAAAATATCTTGACTATGTTGAAATATTAGAAGAGAAGAAAGAAGCAGAGGTGGGGGAAAGGCTTTATGGGCAGCTCCTGGGGAAGGAACAGTTTCCAGGAAGACTGGAAAGAAACGGAGAGCTACACTGAGGAACACAAAGCCAACAGGAGGAAAGAAGGAAGGAAAGGAAATCTGGAAATGTGGCTGTTAGAAAATGAATGTGCTGGCTGGGTAGTGAGGTCTGTGAAGTATTCCTCACAAGCAAGGTCAAGGTAGACGCCAGAATCAACATCATCCACAGCACCCTAGAGCATACTGACACAGGCCTGGACCTCCTGAAAACTAGCTGTGTTCAAAGAGGGAGAAGGTGTTACATAAATATGTAACCAAGTACCCCATTTTTCAAAGAGTTGTTTTCTTTTTTTCATTCCCCACTTCCTACGCAGCCTTTTAGAAATGCTAAAAAATAGCTTTTTACTCCCTCCTTCACCAGCCATTCCCTACTAAGTTCATCCAAGTCCTCGAGAGTTAGTCAATTTACAGACCAAAGCATGCGTGCTATGGAACTCTCACCCATCAGGAGGTTGCCTCGAGAGAACAGTCGAAAAACATTCCCACTACTCTCTCCCACCTGAGGGGTTTAGGGCCTAGTCACACCCATGAAGACCCCAGCAGTCACCAGCTCAGCCGCCTCGTTGATAAGGCACCAAGCTAACACAGGTATCCCCCACCTTGCTTACACCCTCCCTTGACTTTTATAAGTGCCCACTTTCTGCTCCAAAAGCTAAGGGGTACATTTGGAGGTGGGACACCTGTGCTTCTTCCTCTAAGCTAGCTTTGGAAATAAATCACCGTCTTTATATCGGAGCTCACTCTTGTTAATTGCACTCTGCAAGTGGCTAGCGACCAATCTGCAAGCAGGTTACAGATAAGACACAAATGTCAACTTGTAAAACATCAATGAAAGCAGGAGAAAAGTATGCAGTTGCACATAAAACAGCTGTTTAGAAGGTAAGCTCCCCCCCCCAAAAGAAAACCTTAACCAGTGTTTTTTTTTTTAAAGCCATTTCATATTTGTCAGTATTTTTCAAATATTCTTCACTGAGCATAAACTGCTTTTAAGTAAAACAAAAAGAATGGATGGTACCCAATTATCAGGACAGTCAGGGCTGCAGGATAATGTGGCCATGCTTACAAGTCAAGATTGTCATTCCTGGGCTGTTACTTGAGGATCTACACAAATCACATGCCTCAGGTAGACCAAACTCCCTAGGGAGCAGTGAACCCCAATATACACAGTGGGTTCACACATGTTCTACACTTGTTTCAGAAGCCAATGTGTTAAAAGAATGGCCAGTATTCCAACGAGGAGCTACTAGAAGACAAAGAGAATTCTCACAAGAGGACACTGGGGGCCTGAGGCCCGCACTTACCAGTCTGACTTGGGTGGGACTGAGGGTTGCAGCTAGGACATGGTGAAGCCAGGAATAAAAGAAGTCCCTTATTAACAGAAGCTGTTGAACTTAGTAGCAGAACACTGAAAAATGAAGAGGAAGCCAGGCTTGATCTAAGGGCCACAGGAAAAAGAGGATAAAGGCAAGGAGCTAGGAAGCAAAGAGTTAGACTTGAGAAAGTCAAGTATGGAGAGCCTCCAGGGGAGCTAAACTTGTCCCCAAAGGGAAACTCTGAGGTCAGGGATATTTCTATTCATTTTATTCACTACCATAACCACAGGATCTAGAACAAAATGAGGCACAGAGTAGATGCTCAATTAGTATTTGTTGAGTTAATGAAGTGACAGACCCTGTCATGATGGCTTTAGGAAGATTCCCCAGATAGATCTTGCAAGAACCCAACCCTGTGGGCTCTGTTCTAGAAGATGGGACAGTCACTGAGGGCCCTCTATCTGGACTACTGCCCTCACCATACCCTAAGGCACTACAGAGAGGCCTTTGATGTGGAGGCAAAGCACTGTATGTGCATTTAGGTTCTCCACAAATAGGTTTACAGTTGTGTTACTTCAGGCCCAACACATTCTCCAGCTGAGCCTGAATCTCTCAGACTGGCAACTCTGCACCACCACTTCCAGAATTTGTAAAGATGAGATGTAAACGTTCAGATGGTTAATATAAAAGTTTGTTAAATACTCAGAAGCCACAGGTTCATGTAAGACATCTTCAACCCAATTTCTGATGCAGAAGTTAGAAGACTGGTTGCACCTTTTAATTCATCTCTACCAAGTTTCAGAGCTAAGGGCCAATGATAATAATGGGGATAATGTTAACTGTGAACAATGAATGCAATTCACAAAATAAACAGAAATCACTAGTAAACACCAAAAAATGTTTCCAACTTCACTAGTAATAAAAGAATGCAAGTTTTAAATAACAGTTTTCCCCAGATGGCCAACTATGTTTCAAACAATGAAACGGTATTTGCAGGAGCAAGGGTAAATGATCTCTCGCCTGTAATGGTAGGGAAGAAAAAAGGGAGAATCTTGTGCCCACCACTCAATATCACTCCTTTCTTCTTCCCGCTCAAAAAGGGTGAATGTAAATAAGCTGCTATAAGAAATTGAAAATCTCTATAAAGAGATACTATATGTGACATACTTATAGAGAAAATACTAAATGATAGTATGACAGTTGTTAATAGCAGTAGTCTCAACCTTAAAATTTAGCATATATTAAAAACAAAGTAAAGTTAGGTATCTTTCGGAAAAGCGTTATCCTAAATCTCCTTGGCCTATAGCAGGGGTCCCCAACCCCTGGGTCCCAGATCAGCAGGGGCATTAGATTCTCAGAGGAGCATGACCCTATTGTGAACTATGCACACATGAGGGATCTACGTTGCACACTCCTTATGAGAATCTAATGATAAATGTTATGCACTTGAGTCATCCCAAAACCATCCCCCAACCCAATCCATGGAAAAACTGTCGTCCATGAAACCAGTCCCTGGTGCCGAAAAGGTTGGGGACCGCTGGTGTACAGTATAGTGCAATGATTGAGAATGTGGGTCTGAAGTCAGAGTGGGGCTCACAAACCCGTGTCACCAGTGACCAGCTGTGTGACTCTGGGCAGGTGACAATGCTTCCGAGCTTTAGTTTCTTCATCAACAACCTAGAACCAATATTGGAGTTTACATGTTGAATTGCAGTGAAAGAAAATAATGAATCAAATATTACTAAGTTATCCTGTCTGGATGACAAAGATTGGTGGAACCATTAAAAAGAAAAAGGGAAGTCAAGAGAGGAAGCTAATTTAAGGTCAAGAAAAAAAAAATGCATGTTAGCTATTTCAGAATGCAGCAGATTAACTACACAAATTCCACAAACGGTTGCAGATAAAGGTCAGGGTCAGAAATTTTGACTGTCGATTATTTAAAGAAAGGTGATTAAAATTAAATAAGGAATGGCGTTCTGTTTTTTATAGAGACGAGGTCTTGCTATGTTGCCC
Organism: Gorilla gorilla gorilla; assembly: GCF_029281585.2. Lineage (NCBI taxonomy): Eukaryota > Metazoa > Chordata > Mammalia > Primates > Hominidae > Gorilla > Gorilla gorilla. Next base: position 168,846,110 of record NC_073227.2, on the reverse strand, counting down.
AGGCTGGAGTGCCGTGGCTATTCACAGGCAGGATGCTATACTGATCAGCACAGGAGTTTTGACCTGCTCCATTTCTGACCTGGGCCAGTTGGCTCCTCCTCAGGCTCCCAAGAGGTCACCATACTGATGCCAAACTTAGTGCAGACACCTGATTAACATCGCACACTACACTACAGCCAGGAACTCCTGGGCTCAAGAGATCCTCCTGCCTTGGCCTCCTGGGAAGCTGGGACAACAGGTGCCACCAGGGCAGCTGGCAAGAATAGTTTTTAAAAGGAAAAAGTAGAGGAAATCTAGAGTTGAAAATAGAGAATTAAACTAAGAAGGAGACACAAATGGAGAGCAGAACAGAAGGGAGGGGGCAGAGGGAGAAAAGGCAGCTAAAATGAGGTCCGAGAAGAGTGCAGAACCAGAGGGGGCCCAGAGTTGAGAATGCTCCAAAATGCCAAATGTTTTTAGGTTGTCATTTTTGGCAAGAAATCATTCTATGACAAATCATGCTTGATTCCTGCCTTTCCCTTAACCCCCTACACATCCACTCTACATGCAAACATCCCACGGATCTGCTCACTTCTCTATCTCCACTGTGAACACATTACTCTGCTCCCACTCTTTCCTCCAACCCAACTCCCACACAGCAGCAAAACTTAACTTAAAATATGAATTGGATCTCCTTACTCCCCCGCTTAAAACCTTCAGTATCATTCTGTTGTATTCAGGATAAAATCCAATTCCTTCCTAGAGCCTGAAAGACCCTGCATGATCTGATCTCTGCTCACTCTGCAGCCTCATCAACCCCTAAGCTAACCTAACTCCAGCTTCAACAGCTCCCTTCTGTTCCTGGAAAAAAAAAATGCCAAAGTTTTTTCCGTCCTTGCAGTCTTTGTACATGCTCTGCCTTCCTCCTAGAACGCACTTCTCTCACCTTCTCCAAAACCCAAATACAACCTGCATAAGAAACCCCCAGCCAGCTCTCAGTGGGCTCACCTCCGACAGCCTTTGTAACTGGGGTCCCACAGTTGTTAAGTTGTATATAAAGTAGATGCACACAGTGGCAGGATGTGTGATCCATACTTTCTAACTTCAACTAGCTTTGATTCTAAATCGGTAGATTACTGAAAAGACCACACAAAGACACGTAAGAAATAATTATTCATTGAACAAAGATCCACATGCCTATAAAGCACATTTTCCTGTTACCTTTTTATTACTGATACTCTGGATTTAACTTCATCATTGATTCTCTCTTCCCCTATACACACATACAACCAAAGGAGGACGAGGACCTTCATGAACTTTTTCTGGACCATTAATAAAATTCAGGCTCCAGTTCAAAGGACACTAAGCAGGAGACTGCTAGCATCCTCTAGTCACCAAGTGATATGGGGTTCATTACTCTATTTGTTCAACTCTTTTCAAAATTGATTTTGTGTGTTTTACTTATTTGATTACAATTATGTCTCTGGTATAAAATGCCATTGATATACAGTCTTTATTTGCTCTATTACAAGTTTGATATATAATAATTTGGTTTCAAATATTTTCCTCTTTATGGCCTTTTTTTTGGATTATTCTTTTGAACTCTCTATTTTTAGGTAGTCAAATGTTTTTCCATTATTTTGAAGAAGGCAATTCCTTCTGTCACTTACACACTTAAAATACACCCACCTTTTTACATTCCTGACCATTTCAGAAAAATTCTCTTTAATTTTCTAATTTTCCTACATTTAAAAAAAAATGATTCTGGAATATAAGTTCTTCTGTTCCTTTTTCTTCTTGTATCACCTTTTGAACAATAGTTTCATGTCATACTTTTTATTACCTAATACAATCACCTACATTTTTTCTTTTTTAGAGCCTTAATTATCATTTCAAAATTCTTAACAATAGTAAGCATCTACTGTTATGCAGGATATTTCATATAAAAATCATTCCTAATCCTTAGAAATCCTACAAGGTAGATCTTATGTCTCCATTTCGTGGACTGGGGGGTGGGAACAGGAAGCAAAATATGTCACACAGTAAAACCAGAATCAAACCCAGGTCTCTCCAATTCCTAACTCATGACCTTGCCATTTTCAAAGTTTCATTCTCAAACTGTTCAGCAGAATTACCTGCCCCCACACTAAATGGCACTGGGCTGTTGGGTTTAATTTGACATATGAATTAGGTGTAGCATCCTTTCACCGGGTTTCACGCTTACTAGAGACTTGGAAAACCAATGGATCTACTTCTTAGAACTGGGTGGCAGGGGCAGTTTCGTGGCACCTACAGGCAATGCTATTCAAAATGTTGGCCCCTTTAGCTGGGCAGGATGGCATACATTTGTGGTCCCAGCTACTCAGGAGGCTGAGGCAGGAGGATCACTTAAGGCCAAGAATTCAAGGTTGTAGTGAGCTATGATGGCATCCCCACACTCCAGCCTGGGCAACAGAATGACACCTTGTCTCAAAAAAGATAATATGCTGGCGCCTGAAGGGTTTGTCACAGGGTCCCTGCCAGACAAGGAATCTGTATAGAATGTAAATTAACCAAGTCACTAAGCACCTTTGTTTAGTTTAACTAACATTTTCCCACAGCATACTTTCTTGATGAAAGCAGCAAACTCCTTATCATAAGCAACAGTCTTCAGACAGGCATTGATCTATAAGCAGCAACTCCATCCCCCGCCCCCCCAAAAAAAGAAAAAAAGCCCCTGATTACTTAATCTGGTACTATATAATGCCAGATTATATTAATAATAAATTATATATTATACAATATTCATATATAATAATATATGTTATCTGATTACTATAATCTGGCATTACTATAATCGTATTGAAACACTTTTGGACAAACTAACACAAAAGTCTACATGAGACTAACATTATGAAAAGGGAGATAATAGATATATGTAACTATGATGTCTGGAGAGCCGATTTAGACAAATTTAGAGTAAATTTGATCCGACCTGGAAAGCCGCCTGGACTCTGGACACTGAGGTGGTAAGATGGGTGGGGAGAGCTCTCAGCATTGCAAATGTGCCCTGCCTGGATTCAGTCACTCAGCTCCGTCAGCATGTGTGCATGGTAGCTCTTGTGAGTTAAATAAATATAAACAAAAGGCTTAAAGTATGGATTTTATAAATAAAAATTTTATTATAATAAAGGGCTCATTGGGTGGAAAATATTGTATAAGTACAAACTTGTGGGCTTCTTTTTAGCCTTCAGGGTTGGAGAGTAAATAATCTTAAATTTGAGACAGTTTGGGATTATTAGCCCTTTGTGTTAGCATAAAGTTTCACAGGCGTGTTATCCACACTCTATGCAATATTACATGAGTAAGATAGTTAATTTACCTTTTTTATATCTTTTTAAAGAGACAGGGTCTTGCTCTGTCGCCCACGATGCAGTGGTGTGATCACAGCTCACTGTTGCCGTAAACTCTGATCTCAAGTGATCCTCCTACCTCAGCCTCCCAAAGTGCTGGAATTATAGGTGTGAGCCACTATGCCTGGCCTAATTTAAATTATAAATTATTATTTTCCTTTGGTTTTCTAAGAACTAGTTTTTTTAAAAATGAAGAGAAGGGATATGACAAATCAATATTGTTAAAATGGCCATACTGCCCAAAGCAATTTACAGATTCAATGTTCTTCCTATCAAACTACCATTGACATTCTGCATAAAATTAGAAAAACTATTCTAAAATCCACATGGAACCAAAAAAGAACCTGAATAGCCAAAGCAATTCTAAGCAAAAGGAATAAAGCTGGAGGTATCACACTTCCTGACTTCAAACTGTACAACACAGCTACAGTAACCAAAACAGCATGGTACTGGTACAAAGACACACAGAAAAATGGAACAGAATAGAGAGCCCAGAAATAAAGCCACACACCTACAACCATCTGATCTCTGGCAAAGTCAACAAAAACAAACAATGGGGAAAGGCCTCCCTATTCAGTAAACAGTGCTGGAACAACTGGCTAGCCATAGGCAGAAGACTGAAACTAGACCCCCTCCCTTACTCCATATACAAAAATTAACTCAAGATGAATTAAAGACTTCAATGTAAAACCTAACACTGTAAAAACTCTTGAAGAAAACCTAGGAAGTACCATTCTGGATAGAGGACCTAGCCAAGATTTCATGATGAAGATGCCAAAAGCAACTGCAACAGAAACAAAAATTGACAAATGAGACCTAATTAAACAAAAGAGCCTCTGCACAGCAAAAAGAAACTATCAACAGAGTAAACAGACAACCCACAGAAAAGGAGAAAATATTTCCAAACTATGCATCTGACAAAGGTCTAATATCCAGAATCTAAAAGGAGCTTAAATTAACAAGCAAAAAACAACCTCATTAAAAAGTGGGCAAAGGACAAGAACTTTTCAAAAGACGACATACATGTGGCCAACAATCATATAAAAAAAAGCTCAGCACCACTCATAATTAGAAAAATGTAAATCAAAACTACAATGAGATACCATCTCACATCAGTCACAATGGCTACCAAAAAGTCAAAAAATAACAAATGCTGGCAAGGCTGTGGAGAAAAGGGAACACTTATACATTGCTAATGGAAATATAAACTAGTTCAACCAGTCTGGAGATTTCTCAACTTAAAACAGAACTACCATTTGACCCAGCAATCCCATTATTGGGTATATACCCAGAGAGGAATAGAAATCATTCTACCATAAAGACACACACACATTTATGTTCATCGCAGCACTATTCACAATAGCAAAGATATGGAATCAACCTAGATGTCCATCAGTGGTAGACTGGATAAAGAAAATGTGGTACATATACACCATGGAATAATATATGGCCATAAAAAGAACACCACCATCATGTCCTTTGCAGCAACATGGATGGAGCTGCAGGCCATTATCCTAAGCAAATGCAGGAACATAAAACCAAATATAGCATGCTCTCAGTTATATGTGGAAGCTAAACACTGACTACACATGGACACAAAGAAGGGAACAACAGACCTGGGGGGCTACTTGAGGGTGGAGGGTAGGAGGAGGGTGAGGATCAAAAACAAACTACCTATTGGGTACCATGCTTATTACCTGGATGACAAAATAATCTGTACACCAAATCCCCGTGACACACAGTTTACCTATATAACAAATCTGCACATGTACCCCTGAACCTGAAAGAAAAAAAAAAAAAACTAAAAATACAACTACCATATAATCCAGCATTCCCACTACCGAATATTTATCCAAGGGAAAGAAAATCAGCATATCAAAGGGAAACCTGCACACCTCATGTTTACTACAGCAGTAGTCACAACAGCCAAAACAGAATTAACTTAAGTGTCCATCAATGGATGAATGGATAAAGAAAACGTGGTCTATAGATAGATATAATGGAATACTATTCAGCCACAGAAAAGAACAAAATGCTGTAATTTACAGCAACATGGATGGAACTGGAGGTCATTATATTAAGTAAAACAAGCCACACACAGAAAGACAAGTATCACATGTTCTCACTCAAATGTGTGGGCCAATAAAGTTGACCTCATGGAGGCAGAGAGAAGAATGGTGGTTACCAGAGGCAGGGAAGCATGGGAGAGGGGCAATAAAGAGGTTGGCTAATGGGTACAAACAGAGTTAGACAGAAGGAATAACTTCTAGTGTTTGACAGTACAGAAGGCTGACCATAATTAAAAATATTTCAAAATAACAAGAAAAGATACGAAATGTTCCCAAAGCACATGATAAATGTTTGAGGCAATGGATATCCCAATTACCCTGATTTGATCATTACACATTGCATGCATGTATCAAAATATCACATGTATCCCATAAACATGTACAGTTATGTATCAATAAAAAAAGAAAAATAAATAGGCTGGATGCAGTGGCTCACGCCTGTAATCCCAGCACTTTGGGAGGCCACGGCAGGTGAATCACTTGAGGCCAGAAGTTCGAGACCAGCCTGGCCAACATGGCGAAACCCCATCTCTACTAAAATTACAAAAATCAGCTTGGCATTGTGGTGCACACCTGTAATCCCAGTTACTTGAGAGGCTGAGGCATGAGCATCGCTTGAACCCAGGAGGCAGAGGTTGCAGTGTACCAAGATCACACCACTGCCCTCCAGCCTGGGCAACAGAGCAAGGCTCCATCTCAAAAAAAAAAGCAATAAACAAAACTAAGGGAAAAAAAATGGAGAGAGGTTGATAAATACAATTTACAGACCCCAAACTCTTACATGTCACAGTCCGCACTTCCACACAGCAAAGGAGTTCTCCAAAACTTTAGGGGCACCATGTTTCATTTGGAGGACCACATTTTGAAGGGATACCGGCAAAACAGAACATGCAGAAAACAGCAGGATAAGGAGTCTTCACGATTGATGAGAAACAACTTTGAGAAGGTAAAGTCACAACATCTGTTCTGAATTTTGACAGATATTAACAAGAACAATTATTAGATTCACCCTGCATGGTCCTAGAGACCCAACAAAAAACCAGTGTAGGTAGAAGTTACAGGGAGGCAGAGCTGGTTTAGTGCAAAGCAGAACTGGCCACCTGCAATACAACAGGCTGCTTCATTACAAGTAACTACGAGACACAAATACCACTATTTATATTGTAGAGACACTCTGCTGAGGACAGAGAGGCTACAAACATGGTCCAAAGGGAGCCCTGCCCAATGCTAACAGTCTTTGAGTCTGAGCCAGTAAACAGTCAGTACATTGTTGGCATTAATACTACCTACCCCCTTACCTTTAGGATCATAGCTCAGCTATATTATGCTTTAGAGAAAACAAGTTTGCAAAATCAACCATCATCACACTATCACTTTTTTAAGAAGCTTCACCCTAACTCCTGAACATCTCATTTTAGCCTATGGATCACCTATGTTGGAGTTTTACTATGAGTGATGGGAAAAGTTCTCCAAAACCCAGTATGTTTAATTCCATTCTTCAACACAGGTCAGAGATATTTTTCAGCAAGACTATTAAGTAGGGAACAGGAAGGAAAAACAAAAGTAGAAGCAAAAGGAATAAGTCCACATGGAAAGAAGAAAAACAGAGTCAGTCCATCCTCATAGGCCCCACTCCTCCGACCCGTCAGTCATCATTACTCAAGCATCATTACTCAAGCGACATTAAACAGGGCCAGTGTTTAGTCCTATTTACTCTGCCTAGTTCTTGCTGTGCCTCAGGGAGAGAAATCAATGCCTCCCATCCCAGACATCCAAAGAGTTTTGGGATGAGTTCAACTCCGGCTCCATTTTCTGTAAAATCCCTGGGGACTTCAAAAAACATTACAAACAACTTAACAGTTAACTTCTGGGTTTCTCCATTTCTCCATCTCTGCAGCAGAGGAAAAAAAGCTTCATGGAGAACTATTTTGAGAGGTATCTGATGTCTGTGGAGTAAACAGCAATGACCTGATGAAAAGTCCCACATAATGCTAAGCTATCAGATTAATTCGCTTGGGTGGTGCCACCAACCTTCATTATATTCTTTACTCTCTTTGAAGTATAATGCAAACGGTGATAACCAGTGAGAGAACTTTCTTTTGCAAGAAGCATTTTATAAGGCCATTCAAATATTTTATAGTAAAAAACAGACGGTATGTTATTTTAGACTTTAGAAAAAATGATTAATACTAAAATTGGAACAAACACAGCATGTTATTCACTCTTAATATAATTGAACACTGGATTCTTTTCCTGTATTCTGAGAGGTTTTCCACTTGATATATAAATTATTTTGTGTGTTAACATTATAAAGCCCAGAGCATTACAGCACAGCAATGGTTCTCTTCTCTTTTCTTCTAGAGAAGTCTTCAACTTAGTTTGCTACAAAGAAACAAATAGTGGATTCATTAAGAGGAGTCTAACTCTAGTCTGTGTTCTGTAATTAACGACCAATAGAGCCCCAGGACCAGTCATTTAACCTAACTGGTTCTCATGTTTCCTTACCTCCATAAGACCCCTGAGTGATATGTTTTACTAAACGTAGAAAAATAAATGCTAAATTTTGCTGACATTTTTCACTGCTTTTTAAAATTCCAACATCTAAGAATGAATAAGGCTAGGCACGGTGGCTCACACCTGTTATCTCAGCACTTTCAAATGCAGAGGTGGGCAGATCACTTGAGGCCAGGAGTTTAAGACCAGCCTGGCCAACATGGCGAAACGCTGTCTCTACTAAATATACAAAAATTAGCCAGGCGTGGTGTCAGGCACCTGTAGTCCCAGCTACTTGGGAAGCACAAGTATCACTTAATCCCACGAGGCGTGGGTTACAGTGAGACAAGATTGTGCCACTGCACTCCAGCCTGGGTGACAGAGTAAGACACTGTGTCAAAAAAGAAAAAGGAAAAAAATAATGAATGACAAGGCACAAGACAGCATAGAACTATGTCTCTCTGCTCCTCCCTACTAAGCACTATAAACCCTGGAAATAGCAGAGGAGATAACCAAAGGAGAACTCTGAAAGATGGTAAGAAGAAAACAAACCAGTTTGTGACCCCAAAAATGGAAGAAGAGCTCAGTGAAACAGTATCTTGCATCCCCCTATGCAAAGTGGTCACCCAGACCCACCATTTCCCAACCCATGACATGAGAACAAAAGGCAGCTCAGGTAGGCTCACTCCTATGACCCAGATCAAACGCGAGTCCCCCTCACATCAGATAAGTCCTACACCATCCAAAAGAAGGACCAACCTAAAGCCCCACCAACAATAACTAGGGAAGCCTCGACATACGCAATAGGGCAGACACAAGACTGCCCAGCCACAAGTGACCTGGCCCAGGAAGCCTCTCTGGTCACATGGGCCTAAGACGCCCTTCCATTGCACACAGACATGAGGAAAACTGTGGGGCACAGGTAGAGAGATTCCATCTCAACAAGTGTCTGGCTCAAGAGCTCTCTGTCCCCCACAGGAAGGGGGACTATGCCACAGTCAGGAAAGTCCCTCAGTCTCCAGGGTCCTGAGACTACGTTTCCCCCACTGGGAGACACCTAGTAGCCCAGCCTAGGGAAATCCCTTCTGCCTCCACAGCCAGCAATAACAGCAGGGGGAAATGAGACGGCAGCCCTAGCGGCATCTAATCACCAAGCAGACAAACACCACAAAGGCTCTGAAAGTTAAACTGTCATTGGAACCACAGCCCACAAATGTAGGGCAGGACCTGTGTGCTAAGACTAACTGGGTGGCTGCCTGCTAAAACAAAAGATTTAAATGGGATTCAGAACATTCCCACTGCCCACCCCCAACCCCCACCCCCCGCAAAAAAAGATAGGCAAAATGTCCAGAATACAGTCAAAAATCACCCACCATACCAAGAACCAGGAAAATCCCAAGTCAAATTCCCATTTTAGCCAAAAAACTGACCCTAACCCTGAGATAAATCAGATGTTGAAATTATCTGATGAGGATTTTAAAGCAACCTTCTTACAAGTGCTTCAATAATCAATTATAAATTCTGTTGAAACAAATGAGAAACTAGAAAATCTCAGAAGTGAAATTATTTTAAAAACCAAATATAAATTATACAACTGAAAAGTACAGTAACAAAAACTCACTTGATATGCTCAATAGTAGGATGAAAATGACAGGATTAAAAAAATCACTGAACTTGAGGAAAGACAACAGAATTCACTCTATCAGAACAATAGAAAACAGGCTGTGAAAATAAGCAGAGCCTCAGAGACCTGTGGAACAGCAAAACGTCCAGCCTTGTATCATTGAGCCCCAAGAGGAAAAAGGGAATAGGGCTAAAAGAATATTCAAAGAAATAATGGCTGAAAACATTCCAAATTTGGTAAAAGACATAAACAGATTTAAGAAGCTGGCAAATTTATGATCAGAATAAACAAAGAGAGGCCATCCCAGCATTTGGAAGGCCAAAGCAGGCAGATCACTTGAGGTCAGGAGTTTGTGACCAGCCTGGCAAACATGGCAAAACCCCATCCCGTCTCTACTAAAAATACAAAAATTAGCCAGGCATACTGATGCACGCCTGTAGTCCCAGCTACTCAGGAGACTGAGGCAGGAGAATCGCTTGCACCCGGGAGGCAGACGTTGCAGTAGCCGACATCACACCAATGCATTCCAGCCTGGGTGACAGAGTGAGACTCCATCCCGAAGGAAAAAAAAAAAAAAGGACAAAAAGAAATTCAGGCCAAGGCTAGGATCAATGGTAAGCATCAATAACTAGTCTTCTGAAAACTAAAGACAAAGAAAAAAATCTGCTTGAAAGCAGGCTGTGAGAAATGATACATGATCTGTAAGGAACACCAATTCGAACAATGGATTTCCTATCTGAAACCATGGAGATTGAAGGAAGTAGCACATTTTTCAAGCGTGGGGGGGTAAAAAGTCTATATATATATATATATATATATATATATAGAGAGAGAGAGAGAGAGAGAGAGAGAGAGAGAGAGAGAGAGAGAGAGAGAGAGAGAGAGAGGGAGAGAGTCTCAAACTCCTGACCTCAGGTAATGCACCACCTTGGCCTCCCAAAGTGCTGGGATTACAGGCGTGAGCCACTGCACCCAGCCAAGGCTAATCTTTTGTATTTTTAGTAGAGACGGGGTTTCATCATGTTGGCCAGGCTGGTCACAAACTCCTGGACTCAAGTGATCCACCCACCTAGGCTGCCCAAAGCGCAGGGATTACAGGCATGAGCCACCACGCCTGGCCAAAATTATATTTTTTAACACAGAAGATTCAAAATTGTCTATAAGATGACCTCTAACTTCAGAGTTTATAATCTAAGGAGGGATGAAACATATAAAACAAAAATACAAATAATAATAGCAGGTGTTGTATAAGTAACACAGCCAGAGACAACGAAGATGGTTCAGAGGCAGGTACCGATATTTTGGGCTGCCATGATCAGAGAAAATTTCAAAGACAGGTCACAACAAACGGTCCACACACTACATTTAAATAAAGCTACTGAAAGAATGTATCCCTTATGAAAAAAATAAAGTAAAAGCAAAACTGAAGAGATGTAAAAGCAAAAAGTATGTTTACAGGAGAGTACAGGGAGGAACTATTCATCTGCCACTTAAGAAACACCTGAACAGGGGACAAAGAAGCATCAGTCACAATTCTTGGTCCTCGATCTAATCAGAAATGCAGAGGAAAATGTAAGAGACAGATGAAATGGGGAAACAGGACAAAGAGGAGAGGGATGGGAGGAGATGGCATGGGATGGGTTGGGGTGGGATGAGCTGGATGAGATGGGATGCCACTAAAAAAGACTGACTGTACAGACCCTCAGGGAACATAGCAGAGGGCACAATTAACTCTTTCTGGGAAAGGCAGAGAAGGTTTCGCAGGGTTAAGACTGGATCTCAAAACATCAGACCGAAGTGACAAATTTAAAATGGGGAGGGGGCCGGGCGCATTGGCTGGCCAGGCGCAACGGCTCATGCTTGTAATCCCAGCACTCTGGGAGGCTGAGGCGGGCAGATCACCAGGTCAAGAGATCGAGATCATCCTGGCCAACATGGTGAAACCCTGTCTCTACCAAAAATACAAAATTTAGCTGGGTGTGGTGGTGCGCACCTGTAGTCCCAGCTACTCCAGAGGCTGAGGCAGCAGAATCGCTTGAACCTGGGAGGCAGAGGCTGCAGTGAGCAGAAATAGTGCCACTGCACTCCAGCCTACTTTATCTCCAAAAAAACCAAAACAAAACAAAGTGGGGAGGGTACGTTGGACCATGAGAAAAACAAACAACTCCAGACATGCACACAGTAAAATGGTGGCAGTGGAAGGGTGAGGAACATAGAAGCCAGGCTGGGGTCAGTGTAAAGACCTGGGCTAAGAGGTTGGATCTTCATCTGGAGGGTAATAAAGAGTCATGGAAGAATTTTAAACACAGAAGTGATACCAAAAGAAAAAAAAATTGAATAACTTTGAGGACATTGAATAGAATTAAATGAAAGGAAAAGGCCACTAGAGGAGAGAAAACCAGTTACAGGCTATTCAGTTCCTTTTGATTTAACAACTTTGAACCCCATGATATGCCATGCTCCAGGCCGGATGCTTAAAACACAAAGATTATTTCCATCACTGTCCTTCCAAACCAAGGAGACAGCAATGTAAGCAGAGAGAAGGGAAGAGAAAGAGGAAAACTACATCCTACAATCATTTCAGAGCTAAAATCAACAAGGCTCCGTGGAAGGGCTCTATGGCATGAGGGAAAAGACAAGAACGAGGTTTTTACATTAGAAATCATAGAATGTTATAACTATGGCCAGTACTAGCATTCCAGAAATAAGGAACAGGCCGGGTGCAGTGGCTCACGCCTGTAATCCCAGCACTTTAAGAGGCCAAGGCGGGTGGATCACAAGGTCAGGAGATTGAGACCATCCTGGTTAACACAGTGAAACCCTGTCTCTACTAAAAATACAAAAAATTAGCCGGGCATGGTGGCAGGCGCCTGTGATCCCAGCTACTCGGGAGGCTGAGGCAGGAGAATCGCTTGAACGTGGGAGGCAGAGCTTGCAGTTAAGCCGAGATGACACCACTGCATTCCAGCCATGGGCGACAGAGTGAGGCTCCTTCTCAAGAAAAGAAAAATAAAAAAAAAGAAATAAGGAAAAAAAGAGATGAACCAGTATTTGGGTACCAGACTGAGGAGGAATTATGTACCTCCTCTAAGAGGAAGTTCCATTGTTGTCTCTTCCAGGAGGGCCCTCCTCCCAACCTCCCAGGTGTCTCCTTCCACTATGCCTTTAAAAAAATGCTCACAGATATATAAATATATTTTACCACAATGGGTAAGTACACGTGTGTTTGTCTCTCCCACTAGATTATATATTCCCCAAGGGCAGGGATTAATTATATTCATCTTTCTATATCCCTATTGCATGGGACCCAGCAAGGTTTCAACAAATGTTCAATGAATGGAGAAAATAGAAGAAACTTAATATTTTTACAAAACTATTATAAACTTATTTTCTATCACATTACTAAATAATTCCTCCTCTACTACAAGAAGGGGGGGAAATTATAAACAAATAGCTCTAGGTCTTCTATTTCTGTTTGAAAAGTCTAAAAATTAATCATGTTCCCAAAAGCAAAAAAACATAATATTGTAAAGGTCAATCAAAAGAAAGCTGGGCATGATGGCTCATGTCTGTAATCCCAGCACTTTGAGAGGCCGAGGTGGGCAGATCACGAGGTCAGGAGTTTGAGACCAGCTTGTCCAATATGGTGAAACCCCATCTTTACTAAAAATACAAAAATTAGCTGGAGGTGGTGGTGCACACTTATAATCCCAGCTATTCAGGAGGCTGAGGCAGGAGAATAGCTTGAATCTGGGAGGCAGAAGTTACAGTGAGCCAAGATCACGCCACAGCACTCCAGCCTGGGCAACAGAGTGAGACTGTCTCCAAAAAAAAAAAAAAATTAAATTAAAAAAATAAAAAATAAATAAAAATCTGAGGCTCCAGCAGCTCCTCATCCAGTCACCTCACATTTACTGAGCACCTACTATGTACCAAGCACCACGGTGAATACTACACAGCTCCTACCTTCAAAGAGCTCACACTCCAGAAGTTGCGTTTGTAAACTGCTGCACCAGAGAATGTTTCGTAAAAATCTATCTCCTCTGAAGGACCCACAGAGACCCTGTAAGACTCATTAGCAGGCCAAAGAGCAGAGCTAACCCTCAAGGAAAAAATATTATTTTTGACTGCAGCAGAACCAAGATCTCCTTACAGGAAGTTTTGTAGGAAAAAGGGAGAGGAGGTATAAAAAGACAAACGTAGGATAAAAGGTAAAAAAGTAAACACACTAGCAGTACTCTTACAAGGCACTTTTAAAAGGCAAGTAGATTACATATCAAAACTCAAATGGGCATAGCATGGTGGCTCACACCTGTAATCCCAGCGCTGCAGGAGGCCAAAGCAGGAGGATTACTTAAGGCCAGGAGTTCAAGACTGCAGTGAGCTATGATGGTGTAACTACACTCCAGCGTAGGTGACACAGTGAGACCCTGTCTCTAAGGAAAAAAACTACAAAGGCCACCCTTGACCGGCAGCTGCTACCTTACAAAGAAAGCCACAAAGGAAATTAATATTTCACTAGCTGCCACACTATATGGAACTGACTATAGTCAACTGCAAAAGCGGCTGGAAACCTCAAAACGTACTTTAAATATTGAATTTTTATGGTAAAGTATGAGTGATAACATGTTGGAAACAACCTAGATGTCTATCAGAAGGGGAACTGGTTACACTGTCCTATACTTACATGAGAGAACACCACAAGAACATTAAAATCATGTTTCAAAAAACACTAAATGGCACTGTAATATGTTTGTTACTGCATGATCCTGGGCTACTTTAACATCTCAGTCTCAACATTCCTCATCTGTAAAATGGAGATAATGGAATACTCAATGGCAATGGGAATGAACAATCCCAAACTACATGCAATAGCATGAAACATAACAAAATATGTACCATATAACTCAATTTCCAGAAAACACAAAAACCAATCCCAAAAAATCTGCTACTAGAAGTCAAGATTATGGTTCTTGGGGGCTTTGAAGCCCTGACACTTGTAGAGTGTGTATATGTTCTGTTTTGCTCTGGATGCTACTTACACTGGTGAATGTGACTCATGAAAAACTATCCAGTTGTATACTCATAAAAGTGCACATATATATGTGGTACATTTCAATAAAAAAAATTTTCATGGAGATAATTATAGGATCCTCTTCATAGGAATGTCGTGAGAATTAACATTATGTTGCAAAGATTGACATAAAATGTTGCCTGCCTAATCATGAGTGAGTGCACAATAAATATTAGGTATTCTTATAATCCTCCTAATGCTGACAACACAAGAAGCTCTACTAAGTGTTCTCTCAATGAACAAATTTCTGAAGTGAAATGAATCACTCACAACCTCTGCAAAACCATAACCGCTCTGTAAATTTCCTATGGCACTTACTTTGCACTTTCCACCATAATTATTTGTGTTCGAGCCTGTCCCTCCCCTACACTTACAGCTCCCTAAGGGTAAAACACTTGGCAGTCTTTGTATCCTTCACAACACACACAACAGCAGGCTACTCAATCACTGCAGTCTGTGATCTGCAGAACATTTTAAGAATAGAAGAATTGTTTGAAAATTAAACATTTTACTGGGCAAAATAATGTCCCTTCTACACTTTATTTTTTAAGGTGCTGAACCTACTTTGCGGGTGGAACTTTAGATTCTGTTAAGAATGCCTATGTGTTTCTACTTGTTCACTTCTTCATTCCACAAATACGTATCAATGTACAAAGGTCAAGAAGCTTACTGTTAAGGGGGAAGGCACGTACACAGGCACGGATGATTTGTTTCTGCAAGGCGCCTCGGCAGAGGAGGATCCATGGCTCCGCATTATGTTAACTCCCTGACTTGGTGATTCCTGGACAGTTGAGCAGTATACACATGAAGCCTCAGAAGTGAGGGCAGGCTGATACTTTCTCATTTTAGGAGGGGATCTGAGTACTTTTATTCCCTACTCTGAGTCCAGGCTGAGATGGACAAAATTCTTTGTATTTTTGGCTAAATAGCTGTGCCGGGAGATCCCAGGTCCAACTCCTCCTTTCAAGGCCCCATTCTTTTTCTAGATACAACTGTTAAGGCTCCAGGCATTTTGTTTCTCACTCTGATGCAAGTTCAACTCCTAAGATATTGCTCTGAAATTCTGTTCTTTCTTCACTGTCACATCCTGGGTATTCTTCCCAGAATTTATAATCACAACTGTACATTTGTAAAAAAAAAAAAATATATATATATACATATATGTGTTATATTTTACCCCAATATTGCTAAGTATTTTGTGAACTGAAACACCTACCATACATATATAAATGTATACACACATATATACATATATACACACATATATACACACATATACACACACACACATATATATACACACACACGCATACATACACACACACTTTCTTTTTTTCCAGAGAGTCTCACTCTGTCGCCCAGGCTGGAGTGCAGTGGTGCAATCTCTTGGCTCACTGCAACCTCCACCTCCCAGGTTCAAGTGATTCTCCTGCCTCAGCCTCCCGAGTAGCTGGGACTACAGGCATGCATCACCACGCCCAGCTAATTTTTGTATTTTTAGTGGAGACGGGTTTCACCATGTTAGCCAGGCTGGTGACATCGAGTGATCTGCCTGCCTCGGCCTCCCAAAGTGCTGGGATTACAGGAGTGAGCCACCTCGCCTGGCCAACTACCTTGTATTTTTAGTACACCTTCAACCCACATTCCCTAGGACTCCTACAGAGAAAGCTCAACTGAAAAGGAGTTCACAGAGTGAAACTAAAAACACAAAAGAAAAAAATCCCCCATAAGCAAAACAGAGCAGACACTACAAAAGAACAGGGATGAGACCAAAGCCAACACAACAACTTGGATAAATCATAATAATGGAGAATAAGAAAAGCAAGGCCCCAGAGGACCACAAAGAGAACTAGATAAGGAATAATAAAGCTCAGGTAGCATATATAAAGAGGGAAGAGGCCGAGAGACGGAGTGAGGAGAAGCACAGGAAGTTGTTGGTAACGTCTCAGAACCTGATGAGCTCGTAGGTGTTCATTATATTATAAATAAAGCAAATAAAAGGGCCATGCAAACACAAATGATAATAATGGGTTGTGAATCAAGGATTATGATTAATCTACTTCTCTGAACCTGAGTCCCTGTCACCAGTAAAGAAGGAGGGAAGGAAGAGGACATGTTATAAATAGGCAGCTCAGAAAGAAAAAGCCTGAAAGGCCAATAAATACGTGAAAAGATATTCAACCTCACTCCAATCAGGAAAATGCAGCATTCAAGTTAGAAACAACAAGGTATCACTTTTACATCAACAGATGAGCAAAAACTCAAAAGTTTCACAATACAAAATCCTGGAAAAGATGCAGCTCAACAAAATCACCAGTACAACGCAGAGGGAATGTAATCTGACTACTGTGTAAAGCAATGTGTACTATCGAGTAAAGGTGAAGACAACCTTGGAGTGAAAGACGCTCACGTGCTACCACCACACAGCAATTCCACTCTCACGTGATGTCCCCAGAGAAACGCACATACACATCATACACACGTCAGGAGACATGTATAAGAATGTTCACCAGCAATGCTATTTACATTAATGAAAATTTGGAAACACTCCAAAAATATCTGACAACAGAACAGACTAAGACACTGTAGGACAGGCTGGGCACGATGGCTCATGCCTGTAATCCCAGCACTTTGAGAGGCCAAGGCAGGTGGATCACCTGAGGTCAGGAGTTCGAGACGAGCTTGGCCAACACAGTGAAACCCCATCTCTACTAAAAATACAAAAACTAGCTGGACATGGTGGCGGGTGCCTGTAATCTCAGCTACTCGGGAGGCTGAGGCTGGAGAATCGCTGGAACCCAGGAGGCGGAAGTTACAGGGAGCTGAGATTGCACCACTGTACTCCAGACTGGGCAACTCCATGCCCCACAGGGAGGAAAAAAAAAAATATATATATATATATACACACACACACACACACGTGCATGCGCGCGCGTGCGCGCACACACACACACACACACACACACGGAATAACCATTCAATGGAATGCTATATGTTAGGTTTTTTAAAAAGAACTACAGAATGTAGCAAAAAGGAAAAAATAATGTGGCTTTTTTTCCTCCTAAAGTACAGAAGAGGCCGGGCGCAGTGGCTCATGCCTGTAATCTCAGCACTTCGGGAGGCTGAGGCAGGCAGATCACCTGAGGCTAGGAGTTTGAGACCAGCCTGGCCAACATAGCAAAACCCTGTCTCTGCTAAAAATACAAAAATTAGCCAGACATGGTGGCAGACGCTTGTAATCCCAGCTACTCAGGAGGCCAAGGCAGGAGAATCACGTGAACCTGGGACACAGAGGCTGCAGTGAGCTGAGATCGCACCACTGCACTCCAGCCTTGGTGACAAAGTGAGACTCTGTCTCAAAAGAAGAAAAAAAAGTACAGAAGAATATGTACAGTTTGCTGTTATTTTCATAAAGTTTCAAAACAATATACCTTACATTACTCATAAACTCATACATATATAATATGTATAATATGTACACATATAAAAACATATGTGGCAATGAAACATCCCAAATCCACAATAGTGGTTACTTATAGAATGGTAAGGACACAGGATGAGGAGGGGTCACAGGAGCCTTCAACTCCCACAGAGATTTATTTATATTAAAAAATATTTTGACTTGTTTCCTTCAAATATTAAAATCTGATAAAGCCAAATGCAAGTACTGAAGTATTCAGTATAGTATTCTCTATGTACTATGTTTACAATATTTCATCCAAAAGGAAACACAGGACCAGAAGGAAACTTGATAAAACTTATTTGGAATATGATAGTTAGAAAATAACAGCATATAACTTTAACACTGGCCACCAAATGTGGGCTACTGTAGCTCAGGTTTTTATTATCCCTTTGGCACAGAATCTAGCACAGGGCCTGACTCATAAGAGGTGCTCAAGTAAATATTTGCTTAATTAACTGGACAAGCAGGTAGAAAAAAGTCCAATTATTAATCTAGTCACCTCTGAATATTTTCAAATGTTTTGTTACATCTTGGAATATTTGAGAGTATGAATAATAATTACTGATACACTGGATCTTCTCAACAATTGAGAACATACTTTCTGCCAGACAGCCCATTTTTTTAAAGGTATTACTAGGTGTTACGAACTGAATGTTTGCGTTTCCCCCAAAATTCCCCCCAAAATTCATATGTTGAAACACTAACCCCCATGTGAAGTGGCACCTCTGGGAGTTGATTAAGTTTAGATGAGGTCACAAAGGTGAAGCCCACCTTATGGAATTATTGTAAGAGAAGGAGACTCAAGCATGTGTTTTCTCTTTCTCTCTTCCCGTGTCCCAAGTGAGGACACAGAAAGAAGCTGGCGTGCAAGTCAGGAAGTGGGCCCTCACCAGATACCGAATATATCAGCACCTTGATCTTGGACTTCCCAGCCTCCAGAACTGTGAGAACTAAATGTCTGTTGTTGGAGCCACCCAGTCTGTGGTATTTTGTTACAGCAGCCTGAGCTAAGAGAGTAGGATTTAAAAAAAAAAAAAAAAAAAAAAATCCACACACCAACACACCTTTCTGTTCATTAGGAACACACCTTTTTAACTGCTAATAGGAAAGGTTCCGATGTGAGCCCTCGTAAATCCCTGCCTTGGGGAGCTGATGAGACTCCCACACATCATCTGCATCCTGTCTCCCTGGACCAACAGGAATGCTCTGATTTTTAATGACTTCCATCTGTTTTACAGATGAAGCTTTGCTTATTTGGTAAAGACCCAAATAGGAAGTGAAAATACAAAAGCTCAGAGTTCTGATACAACCTAGCTGTGTGCACTGGGCAGGCCAGTTAGTCTCCATTTACCTGAAAACTATCTAAAATGTGAGATTTGGCCAGGTGGCCAAAGTGTCTTCAGTTTCTAAATCAGAATATTGCATTAGTTAGGAATGTCATTTAAAATATGTCATTTAAAACATGTGGGCCGGGCATGGTGGCTCACGCCTGTAATCAGCACTTTGGGAGGCCGAGGCCAGGAGTTCAAGACCAGCCTGGTCAACAGAGTGAAACCCTATCTCTACTAAAAATACAAAAAAATTAGCTAAGCATGGTGGCACACGCCTGTAATACGAGCTACCCGGGAGGCTGAAGCTCAAGAATCGCTTGAACCGGGGAGGCGGAGGTAGCTGTGAGCTGAGATCGTGCCACTGCACACCAGCCTTGGTGACGCAGTGAGACTCTGACTCAAACATAAATATGTGGAAAACACAACCAAGTGGTCCTCAGCCCACTTAAATAGAAATGCACCTTGATGAAATATTGCTTAGATAATAATTATGCCATGCTGAACTTAAGCTTACAGTTGAATTGACTTCTCCACGACTGAACGGAAAGCAGCAGATAGTGTTCACAAAAATAGCCTCCTTCCCCAGTGCTCACTCCCAAAGACAGTGGGAGACACTAAGAGGGGAGGTCACACTCACAAAAGCAGTCACCACCTTGCAGTTTTCAGTGATACCATCAGTTCTGTGAAAATTTCATTAGCTGAGGAGAGCTGCTGCTGCAAGAACCGGATAAGTTTATGGCATCAACATCATGTTTATAATTCTTTCATAATATTAACTGATGTTTCAACCAAAACCTGGTTTTACTCCATCTGAGTGACTTTCCAGATGTTGCTGTACAGCTTGTAGGTTAATAAAGCATGAATATTTTCTCAAGCATGTGAAAATATCTAGATTTCCTGGTGTCATGGGAATCTGCTAAAGTACTGATAATTAGAGCTCTCAGCAAATACCTCAAGAATATTGTTCCCCATTTTTACCAACAAGAGAGATCAAGCATGGATATCATTTGAGATAATCAGACTGTTTATAACCCACTGTGCAAATTCTACACACCAAATACCACAAATGTGTAAAAAGGAACAGAGCAGGCTGGTAGAGGTTAATGGAGGAACCTGCCCTTCCCAGCCCCATGTGCTGATCTCCTTACCCTTGGTCTCACCCCTAATCTCACCAAGGACTGGACAAACAAAAGTGCTTTCACAAGTTTTCCCCTTCATACCTTCACTGGACCTCAGAAGCACTTTTTTTTTTTCTTTTTGAGAAGAAGTCTTGCTCTGTCACCCAGGCTGAAGTGCAATGGCGTGATCTCAGCTCACTGCAACCTCCGTCTCCCAGGTTCAAGCAATTCTCCTGTCCCAGCCTCCTGAGTAGCTGAGATTACAGGCGCATGCCACCACACCTGGCTAATTTTTTTTATTTTTAATAGAGACAGGGTTTCACCATGTTGGTCAGGCTGGTCTCAAACTCCCAACCTCGTGATCCGTCCACCTAGGCCTCCCAAAGTGCTGGGATTACATGTGCAAGCCACCATGCCTGGCCCTTCAGAAACGCTTTTTAAAAAAACCAAACCAAATTTTTTAAAAGGAGCTATTTATGGTGTCCATGTGGAACGGCAGGGGTGTGTTTGGTTTGTGGATATAAGGAAAAGAGATGTGGAGAGGAACGGATGACAAACCCTAAAGTAAATTCTCACGAAGTTTTTTCACATCCGGGAACTATTTGGGTTTTAAATTCTTAGCCCTGATTTTGCCTTAAGCCCCTTATTCCTAATCCTATCAAAGGTACCCTCCTCATTCACTTTCTAAGCCACAGACCCTCTAACCCTCACGGGTCGGGTGCCTCACATTAACTCCAGCCACACTGCTGCTGTCTTCCCCCCAGGCATCATGACTTCCAAAGATGAGGTTCTGTTACTACTCCATAGGCTGTGCACACAAGGCGACAGGATTCGGTGGTCACTGGTCATGGCACCAGGCGGCCAGGTGAAATGAGAAGGACAACAGGGGAATTGGTTGTGAGGGCTGAGCCAGTGGGCTCAGACTTTGGTCCCCTCCAGAGCTGAGACCAAAATGAGGTTTTTCTCATTCTAATCCCATCTGACTCAACAAACTGCTGCCAGATTAGTTTTCCCAATTCCAACCACCTCTCCTGCCCAGAGTCCCCCAGATTCCTTAGCTGATCCTCACAGCCTTCCACAGTCTGGCAAGAACACACTTGCGAGCCTCCTCCCCCACCCGCTTCCATCACTCCACTCAGCCAAGAGAGTGATTCATTTTCACCTTCATGAGCTTCATCTTCTCCCCCTGCTGATGTTGTGTTCATGTGTTTCCTAAACTGAAAATACTCCTCCCTCATCTGTGTGTTTCAACCCTGCCTTTATTCATTCAAATATTGAGCCCTCACTGTGCCAAGTGCATCTCAGATCCCAAGGAAAAGAAAAAATAAATAAATAAATACTACTTCTACCAGAATGTCACACCTGATCCTCCCACTGAAAATACCCTCCTTGCTTCTAAAGCCTCCAGCACCCGATTATGTGACAACCCTGATCTTCTAGCTTCCACCTTGGTCATCTGCTGAGGAGATATGACTAGTGAGAAGAGCTGCACATTCTTCAGCACACAGGCCGAGCACTCCAGGTCCCTTCACAATAGAGAAGAAAGCACTTCAGGAACAAAAAAGTGACTGACAATATATCACATGCTCCCAAGAGGTGGAGATAAGAAATGAAAAGCATCCTCTAAACTGAGTCCAGGGAGGTCAGAGGTGTGACCCTGGAGAAGGCCACTGTCACAAGAGTGAGGACAGCAGAGAACTGTGGAGGAGGGAGGGTTGAACAAAGAAAGGGCAGGAGGAAAGACAGCACAGGCTGAATACAGACTCATTTCTGTAACCCACCTTTCCTCCACCCATACCCCCAACTAGCTTTAACAGGTCTTACAGGTTCAAGATAGTAATCACTGTTAAATAAATTCCAACACAAAAACTAATCTATGCCATCCCATATGCACGACCTGCATAATATTTACCAATGCTTTAAGTTACCATTTATCCTCCATTATCCTTTGAAACATTAAAACCTTTTTCCTACTGCTATACACTGAAACTCAACGTTTCATGGAATTTTCCCCCCTTTTGCTCCTGCAGATGGGAAAGTATCTGGGTTAAGGGAAAGAGATCAATGAAAAAGCGGAAAAAGAAAATCCTTCCTACAGATTTTGAGACTCACGCCACTACTCCCTGCCATTGCTAAGAACTAAGCTGCTTTTCACGGATGCCGCAGCAGGCTCCTAGACTTCCCAGTCTCACCGGGCAGTTACTCAGGTGGTCACATAACCTGAATGTTGGTGTTTCCAGATTCACAAAACAAACACATTTAGAGACATAATTTGATCTGTTTTCATAGTAACATGAATGCAAATCAGTTCTTTGATATGATGCAGCTGCTTAAGAGAGGCTTCCAGGCTCTCCAGCTGCCAGCTAATAAGGTTAGTTCCTCTTAATAACCTACTTCACGGCCCTCTTTAGAGATTTCACAGCTCCTCAGCCCAGGGTCTCCCTCTGTCTTACTTTTAACCAAAAAAGCAACCATGCACCTGGAAATTAGGAAACCAACAGCTTTTCAACAATCTACCTCAGAAAAATTCTTGTCAATAAACACACAAATCTCAATTTTCCCGAAATCAGAAACAAGTTTGACCTGTAAAAGGAGTTAATACATTCAGTTTTTCACTACTAGAGACTTGAAAAATGTATTTGGTGACAAATTATGAAAATAGGGAGTGGTTTGCCTATCTAAAGGATAAAGAAAATGAGCATCACTTAAGTCAACTATGAGCTATGCCTTTATAATTATTTAGAAACCTATTATATTAAAATCTCAGAGTACAATCTTCCTTATATGAAATAATTGCTGAAAATTCACACTAATTGGCCAAAGTCACAGCTAACAATGACAGAGTGAAAATCAAATGCCTGTCCTCTTAGCAGTACATTTCTTCAAGCAGCTTAGTATTTTCATTTTAAGAAAAAAGAGCTCAGACATGATAATGTTGTAGGGGGAGGGAAGGTTGTCTGGATGGCTTCTGTTTGAAAGCATAAACTACATGTCATTTATGTCCTAGATATCATATACATACACCCATGGGATGCTCAGGGAATTCATGGCAGGACTTATGGTATCATAAACACTATCTTTGCAGTATTTGTGTTCTAAAAGTTACACACTATTGATCTGACGGGCATAATACAGCTTTCACTCATGCCTAAAGTTCTCAAGTCACCTTTCGAAAGCAACTGGGAATCTGTACCAACACATGTCAAATCCGGGACCAGAGAACAGAAAGAAGTAAAAATGGAGCACTGGATTGCAGACACAACAGAAGAAATAAAACACAACAAGCCATCACTTGAAAACTGGGAAATCTAAAAGCAAAACTACAGCCTTGCGATTTTATTTTTAGATTTAGTGATGCCTGAACATTCAAAAACTCCGTTTCAATGTTAAGTACTAATCATAAAGGTTCTGAAAGCTAAACAAGTCAATATTCAGAGCTGTTCTTTCCCTTTAGCTTAGATGTTATTCTTATTTTTTTTTTTTTTTAGAAAATAGTCGTCCATACATTTCATCATTTTGGAATCAAATGCATATATATATAATATATTACATATATTTTATAATATATAACATATAACATATATTTTGTAATATATAACATATATTTCATAATATATATTTTATAATATACAACATATATTTCATAATATATACTTTATATTTTATAATATATATTTTATATTTTATAACATGTATTTTATAATACATATAATATACATTTATAATACACATTTTATAATATATGATATATATTTATAATATATATTTTGTAATACATAATATATATTTATAATATATATTTTATAAATTGTATAATATATATTTTATAATATATACTATAAAATATATATTATGTTTTATATTATATATATTTTACAGTATGTATTATATATAAATTAAATATATATAAAAATATAAATTATATAATATATATTATATATAATTTAATATATATTACATATAATTTATAAATTATATGTAATATATATTATATAATTTATAAATTATATAATATATAATTTAGTGTCATATAAACTATATAATATATAATTTAGTGTCATATAAACTATGTAATATATAATTTAGTGTCATATAAACTATGTAATATATAATTTAGTGTCATATAAACTATGTAATATATAATTTAGTGTCATATAAACTATGTAATATATAATTTAGTGTCATATAAACTATGTAATATATAATTTAGTGTCATATAAGCTATGTAATATATAATTTAGTGTCATATAAGCTATGTAATATATAAATTAGTGTCATATAAGCTATGTAATATATAATATAGTGTCATATAAGCTATGTAATATATAATTTAGTGTCATATAAGCTATGTAATATATAATTTAGTGTCATATAAGCTATGTAATATATAATTTAGTGTCATATAAGCTATGTAATATATAATTTAGTGTCATATAAGCTATGTAATATATAATTTAGTGTCATATAAGCTATGTAATATATAATTTAGTGTCATATAAGCTATGTAATATATAATTTAGTGTCATATAAGCTATGTAATATATAATTTAGTGTCATATAAGCTATGTAATATATAATTTAGTGTCATATAAGCTATGTAATATATAATTTAGTGTCATATAAGCTATGTAATATATAATTTAGTGTCATATAAGCTATATAATAATTTAGTGTCATATAAACTATGTAATAATTTAATGTGTGCTATACAAACTATGTAATAATTTAATGTGTGCTATACAAACTATGTAATAATTTAATGTGTGCTATACAAACTATGTAATAATTTAATGTGTGCTATACAAACTATGTAATAATTTAATGTGTGCTATACAAACTATGTAATAATTTAATGTGTGCTATACAAACTATGTAATAATTTAATGTGTGCTATACAAACTATGTAATAATTTAATGTGTGCTATACAAACTATGTAATAATTTAATGTGTGCTATATAAATTATATAATTTAATGTGTGCTATATAAATTATATAATAATTTAATGTGTGCTATATAAATTATATAATAATTTAATGTGTGCTATATAAATTATATAATAATTTAATGTGTGCTATATAAATTATATAATAATTTAATGTGTGCTATATAAATTATATAATAATTTAATGTGTGCTATATAAATTATATAATATATAATTTAATGTGTGCTATATAAATTATATAATATATAATGTGTGCTATATAAATTATATAATATATAATTTAATGTGTGTTATATATTTATATAATATATAATTTAATGTGTGTTATATAAATTATGATATATAATTTAATGTGTGTTATATAAATTATATGATATATAATTTAATGTGTGTTATATAAATTATATGATATATAATTTAATGTGTGTTATATAAATTATATGATATATAATTTAATATATAATTTATATAATATATAATTTAATATATAATATAATTTATATAATATATATAATTTAATATATAATTTATATAATATAATTTAACATAGTATATAATTTATATTATATATAATTTAATATATAGTATATAATTTATATAATATATGTAATTTAATATATATAATTTATATAATATATAATTTAATATATTATATATAATTTATATAATATATAATTTAATATATTATATATAATTTATATAATATATAATTTAATATATTATATATAATTTATATAATATATAATTTAATATATTATATATAATTTATATATTATATATAATTTAATATATTATATAATTTATATATTATATATAATTTAATATATTATATAATTTATATATCATATAATTTATATATTATATATAATTTAATATATCATATAATTTATATATTATATATAATTTAATATATCATATAATTTATATATTACATATAATTTTATATATTATATAATTTATATATTATATATAATTGTAATATATGTTATATATATTTTATGTTGTTTTTATATATATATGAAAATTTTTCCTGGGTCTTTGGAGTCTTTAGAGACTAGCTGAGCTGTGAGTAACTCAGGAATGCTGTCAAACTAACCAGGAAGTCTTTACACACATAAATTTTCCAGAAGTCTCTTCTTTCCTGTTTGGAAACTGGTCTGACCCCTCAGAACAAGTTGTACCACAGTCAGTACTGGGCATCTCAGACTGCTAATATCTAAATGCAGCATGCCAGTCCCTGCATCTCAGGACTGGCATGCTGCATTTAGATATTAGCAGTGACTGAACCGATTACCACACAGGGCTTTACAAAACACCTTCAGGTCATTTGACCCAGCGATGTACACAGTTCTCACAAAGCAGATTTCTCAGCTTTAGTTCTTGCTGATGTTAAGACGACTCTTTCTGCTGACAACTGTTTCCACAAAGTATTCTCTAACTAGTAAATGACTCATACCGGAAGAACCCACTCCTGAAAATGTATTAATTTCATGCTGATAATAAAACGCATATGCCATGTGGAAAATGCCACCAGCACTCCATGACACTACACAACTTCAAAGACATAAGAGTCTTGCTCCTCATGAAAACTCAACATAGTTCAACACGCCCAATACATGATCTTTCAACCATACTGTGCCAAACTGTCAATTTTCAGAGTCAAGTATTCATATGCCTAAACCCCACACACCCACCACAATTAAATTCAGTATGATTCAGTCTCTCTGCAGGACATTCACCTTATGGCAATGTGGCAAATGCTGCACTAGCAATAAAACTGTTCTCTTCATTCAAGTTGTTACTTCGCTATATTACCCCTTTGCAAGGCAAGGTCACAAGAGACATACTAAGCGGTAAAACTACTCAGCGACTTTTTAAAAGCCACTTATTTCACCGTATTTCAGAAATCAATGAAACTCAACTGTCAGTTTTCCAATGTGGAAACTCAGATTTAAAATAGATACCTAGAGTTTAGCAATAGGTATCAAGAATTATACAAATCTGACTAAGAATTTAACTATGGAAATACTGACGTGTAAAGATGTATTTTGCTACCACTTATAATAACAAATAGCTGGAAAGAAATCTAGATTAGTAATCGTATGCAATTAATAAAGAAAACTAAGCTGACATTGCGCCACTGCACTCCAGCCTGGGCGACAGAGCAAGACTGTCTCCAAAAAAAAAAAAGAAAAGAAAAAAATGAAAGAAAACTGGTACATTTAGAAGGTGAAACAATTAGCCATTAACGATATTCTTAGTAAAACATTTAGTATGGCAACATAGTCATAATAAGGACTACTATACCCTTTTTTAAAAATGGAGAACAAAATAAAAATGTCATAGTATGAACATAGTTGAGGGTCTTGACAAGGAGATATTTAAGACGTAAAAGTAGCTCCCCGTATTTTTAAATGTTTATATATGACTTGCATATTCCCAATATGTAGGGTGAGCCTAATCCTGGCTTGCCAGGTCCAGCCCAATGTAAATATGAAATCATGTCCCAGTTTGGTCAAAAATTAAACGGTTGCCACACCTACCTATCCCCCAACAGTTTCTGGCACAATCTTAGCTCACTGCAACCCCCACCTCCCAGGTTCGAGTGATTCTCCTGCCTCAGCCTCTTGAGTAGCTGGGACTACAGGCACAGCTAAATTTTGTATTTTTTAGTAGAGACGGGGTTTCACCATGTTAGCCAGAATGGTCTCGATCTCTTGACCTCGTGATCCGCCCGCCTCGGCCTCCCGAAATGCTGGTATTACAGGCGTGAATCACCGTGCCCGGCCCCGCCAGTAGTCCTAGGTTAGGTCACTAACAGTTACTCCCTAAATCTATAGGGTTAAGTTTCCCACCATCAAATGCAAATCTGAGCCCTTGCGTCTTCTCTCATTCTCTGGAGCGTCTTCTCTCATTCTCCCAAGTGGGAGGTGGAGGACAAATGGCTTAACCCACACAAAACTGATGCTACCAGCCTAGCGAGGCATCTTCCCTTGGCCCAGTCCACCCTCGGTGGACTTGCTCTCAGAGGATGCCATGCCAGCAGCACTCCTTTAGGTACCTGCTCACCCTGCTGTGCCTCAAGTTCTGTTACTACTTGCCTTTTCTGTCACCCCATGGCTGCTGCCCTGCTTGTACCACCCACAAGATGAGGCAGGCTTGTTATGACCTGGGTATTTCCTTCTCTCTGGACAGGCAAGTGACTTCCCCTTCTCAAGTCCCTCTCCATGCAAAGGAGAAGAGGGGAATCCCACAACAGGGCTGCCTGCTCCCTGCACTGATAATACAGTTCAGTCTTTTTTTTCCTAGTCTCCTTCTTCCCAAGGCCCTAAAGTCTCAAAAAGACACGCAAATGAGACCAAGCTGAGCACAGCATTTCATCACCTCTATAAACACTGCCCTCTTTCCTTCAAACCTGCTGGCCGGGCTCCCTCCTCCACTATGGTACCATTTTGTTTCACCCCTAGGGGGGCTACTGTCACTCCCAGTAATGTGACCGCATGCAAAGTTGGGGTGTAGCTAGATACTGGGTAGGAGAGAAGAGGTAGGGCAGAAGAATCTGTCACCTAACTCCACACACTGGCATGCTGAGCCTCGGCCCTGATCCAGACACGGGACCAGCTCTGCTCCCAGATCCACCCACAGCCACAGAAAAGGGGAAGTGAAACGAGTGCAGCCATCAAAGGAGTAATTTATGGGTAGCTCACAGATTTTTAATTTTATAATTATGTTCCAACTTTTCTACAATGAGCACATATTACTTTGAAAATGAGGGGAAAACTGAAATAAACAAATCTGTAAGTGTTCATAACGTTCAGATAATTAGAAATTAGTAACTTCCAGAAAAATTAAAGAGATACTGCAATCCCATGTAACAAGGCTTATGTACGAAGAGCAAAAGTGACAGTGTCCCACTCATACTCGGGCAAGACTATAAGGGTGTTAAGTGTCTAGGGAAAATTACAGTGAAATGGCTTAGTGCATTTTTAAACAATATTCTTCCATTTAAACCTCAGAATAAGAGGAAATTTCAGGGTCAAGAGATTACATATTTAGAATCATGAAAAGCTTAAACATTACAGACAAAACAATTAAAAGGCATGGTACATTCACAGACCCTTCTGAAAACAGGATAGGCAATCATCTTTGGAAGAAAATAACTTAAACTCAGTTTTAAAGTAACTGATCATTTGTGCTCTTGCTCTGACTTCCCCTTTCTGTCAATGTGATCACCATTCCCCAGACTCCCAAACTGAAGGAAATGTTGGGTCACCTTTGCATTCTTCTCTCTTCCTTACCTTCCTCACTGAACATCCAGCCTTCCAATTCTCTCTCCCAAATGCACTCCTGAGATAATCCATCTGGGGGACACTGCACTATGCTACAGCTTGCTTTCCCCCCTCAGGACCCTTCCCCATCTACCAAATTAACTGAAAGGAGATGCCAATAATATTCTCCTGATCAAAATTTGTCAATGGCTTCCCACTGCCTAAAGAGAGTGCCAGCTCCTTAGGCTGGTACTCAAGATCCCTGGGCCCAGGGCCACTGCTTCATACAAGTCACAACGCAGTGCACACCTGCGAAGAGTGGTCCCTGGAGGTGGGTGTCAGGCTGTCCTACCCTCCACCTCTGCTCCAGCATGACTCCTCTGGCCGCAGCTTACACGCTCCCCACAGCAGTGGTTCTCACGTGCAGCCCCTGAACCAGCAACATCAGCATCACCTGGGAACCTGCTAGAAATGCAAATTCCAGGGCACTACCACAGGACCTACTGAAATGGAAACTGAGGATGCAGTCCAGCAGATGACTGATACACACAAACCCTGAGAACCACTGCCCGGAAGAAACCCTCCACATCTACCAAACACATATTCGCTATTCCCACGTCATGATTTCTACTTTCCTTTTCAGTACCTTAGTTCACAGGACAGCTTCCTCCCCGCCACCTACCTAAATCCTATCTACCCTTCAAAGTACAGTTTAAGTCCTTCCACCATAAACTCTTTACTGGTCATTCTAAGTGTTCTTATTTTTTGGCCTCCAACAGAATTCATTCCCTGTACCACTCACTCAACACTTATTAAAATGAAATGGAGCAAGAGGATAACACTGCAAAGCAGATTACAAACAGATTTTATAAAATGTGCCAGTTTGGAACAAAAAGGAGTGACATCCAGGAATCATGTGTTAAGAAATACTCTAAGGCTATACCCAGGCAGGAATAGGACATTTTGATTAGCAACACCCCTATGAGCAGCTTCTTGGGGTATGAGGGAGAGAACACGTGCATATTTACTACAAATTTCTCATCCCTGCTCTAGGGCTTTAACCCAACTGAAATATGAAAAAGGGCTGTGAAAGACCCTAAGACAAAACAGACTTCAGTTAGCATAACTTTTGCCCACCATTTAATGCTCTGTGCCCTTGGCAGGCAGGTCTCCAACAGGACTGTGAGAAAGCGGCTCATGTCATGGCAGATCTCGGTAAGTTATGTCCCAGGTTAAAGAGTTGTAGCACACTGTAAACACAATGCATATCTAATTGTTTTCCCAGAATAACCCCCCAGTTACACTAGGCCACGTGATATGAGGGGCAAAAAGAGGCATTTTATGTCAGACATCTGTCATACAACAGGCAACACCCAGTCTTTCAAAGGTGAGGAAATTCACACACATGCAAAAATCCTGTCTGAGCAGGCACTGAAAAAACGCCATCTATTTCAAATCATTTTGCTCCTCTCAGCGCTAAACCGACACTTCTAGCAGGATCTCCCCTGTCACAAACCCATGTAGTTTTTACATCACTGATACCTCCACCTAAAGTATAAGCAACTTGAAGGCAGAAAGCAAGACATGTCTGGATCCTCATGTCATCTAGTTGAGTGCCATGCATAGACTAATGAACAGTAACTACACACTGGCTGGACCTGCAACGTGCCTTTCTAGCATGAGGATTCCAATTCCTCAAGTTTTATCTCCCCATCTATAGGAAAGAGTGTCTTTAGAAACTTGGATTATTAAAAACACAAAATTGATGGCACAATAAGGACCACAATGTATAATTTCATGTATATTATTCAAAGAAATAAAAAGCAGAGTCCACTCCCCCAACACCTCCTGGTTCACCTTTTACTACTTAGAGAAGGAAACTACCCCTCCGGAGGTATACTAAAGATGCTGCTGGAAATGACACAGACATGAGTCACCCTTAAAGGTCAGTCAGTGTGATCTAGTGTTAGAGATCTGACCGTCTGACAGGAAGGTTATATCTTTAAGCCTTAGGTTCAACGTGAGGTCAACTTTGAGAATTACACCCTACCCGGCCGGGTGTGGTGGCTCACGCCTGTAATCCCAGCACTCTGGGAGGCGGGCGGATCAGGAGGTCATGAGATCGAGACCATCCTGGCTAACACGGTAAAACCCCATCTCTACCCAAAAAATACAAAAAAATTAGCCAGGCATGGTGGTGGGTGCCTGTAGTCCCAGCTACTAGGGAGGCTGAGTCAGGAGAATGGCGTGAACCCGGGAGGTGGAGCTTGCAGTGAGCCGAGATCGCGCCACTGCACTCCAGCCTGGGTGACAGAGTGAGACTCTAAAAAAAAAAAAAAAAAAGAAAATCACACCCTACCCAGATGATTCTATCCAGCCACACGACTCTAATTCAATTAGCAAAGACAGAAAACCAAATTTCCTAATGGTAAAAGGCCAGAGATACATAGCTGAAATGCAAATCATGCATATGCACCTTAAAACAGTTTAACATTAATGTAAATTTATGTCCAAGAAGAAAACTGACTGTAACAGCTATCAGCATAGCAGTTATTTTCTGATGCCAGGACACACCCAGTCATAGGTTGCTCAGATCAGTGATGAATATAGCCGCTTATCTCCAGAGCGTCAATGTCACTGCAGGCCACCAGGAAGGAAAGACACGCTCTCTCGTAGGACAGAGCCCACCCCAAAGCTTTTACCATAGTACTATCGCCCTAACGAAAGTCCTCGAAACTCTTCACAGCATCTGGACGAACTGCATTTTGCTGTCTCAGCCTCTAACAGGCAAGGTGAAGTCCATGCTGTGATACAAGTCCCAGTGCACTAAGCTCCCAATGCTGCCCCATGAGCGAGGCAGCTGTTCCCTATCAAACCTTCATCCAACAGAAGCAGCACAGCTTCAAGTTACATAGGCAAGGAAACAAAGGGAATAGGAGAGTCTCTCTTGTGCACATTTATCAAAAGTTCTAGAACAATGATTTCTAGTCAGCTTGCTGTCTTGGGGGGGCCCCACAGGTAAGTCTCTGAAGGCAGAAATATGCTTCACATTGAACCAGAACAAGTATTAAAATTCTATCACTCAAGCTGGGCACGGTAGCTCACGCCTGTAATCCTGGCACTTTGGGAGGCCAAGGTGGGTGGATCACTTGAGATCAGCCTTTCAAGACCAGCCTGGCCAACATGGCGAAACCCCATCTCTACTAAAATTACAAAAATCAGCTTGGCATTGTGGTGCACACCTGTAATCCCAGTTACTTGAGAGGCTGAGGCATGAGCATCGCTTGAACCCAGGAGGCAGAGGTTGCAGTGTACCAAGATCACACCACTGCCCTCCAGCCTGGGCAACAGAGCAAGGCTCCATCTTAGAATTTTTTTTTCCATCATTCATCCGCAAAAGGGCAATTTCCTCATTAGCAGTAGGTTGTATCTGTTGCCACTAGCAGGTCTACACAAGATAAATACACCAGCTACAAGTTAATGATTACGCAGAGGCCATAAATGATTGCAAGCAGTGGTATTTTATATTATCAAAAGTCTTAGAAATCTCAAAAAATTCTCCATCTGAAAAACTGTGGAGCTAACTTTTCGGAGCCTGGATTTAAATCTGGGCTTTGTGCTCAGTGCCATCATAGCCAGCTTACGGAACTTTTCTATGCCTCAGTTTCCTAGTGTGTAAAACGGAGATGTTGTTGTGGGAAGGGTCAAATAACATACATTATATCTCATGACAATATCTGGTCTATAGTAAGCATTCTAACAGTATTAGTGATATTATTATCATCATCAGAGCCTGCCACTATCCAGATGTGCTGCATACATGCTGTTTTATACCATAATTCTGTGCAAAAGGATTTAGAGCCCCCATGCCTAGGGAGGAGGAAACTAAGACTCAGTGTGCATTATTTATTTGTACTAATAGCCTGAGTGGCAGAGCCAGAATTCAAACCCAGGTCAGCGTAGCCAAAAAGCCTGTGATCTTTCCATATTCCCACTCTGCCTTCTGGGTGAAAAGGAAACAAGGACCAGGGGTACTGACAATAATCACCTTTCTCCTACCAGGCCAGGCTACAAGGTGCTTATTCTGCATATGTGAGAGCAAGGCTTGATAGGCCCCTAATGCAGCTCTGAGGAAGACTCTTAACTGTCGCTGGCCCCTAAGACAACAGGTATTGCTTTCTCCTAGCAGCCTCTCACACACAGCTCTGCTAATGCAGACAGACCATCTCCATTAGCCTCAGCCTAGGGCAGAACAGCAAACAGCAGGACTCATTTAAAGCCTATTTATTTCTAAAGGCTGGGGACTGGCCAGAAGGAGGGATGCAAGCTTTAGGCCTGGACTCCAGGAGTGAGAATGCTGAGGGCACTTAATGACCATCAGGCCAGGTGCGGTGGCTCACGCCTGTAATCCCAGCACTTTGGGGGGCCGACGCAAGCAGATCACGAGGTCAGGAGTTCAAGACCAGCCTGGGCAACATGGTGAAACCCCGTCTCTACTAAAAATACAAAAATTAGCCAGGCATGGTGGTGAGAGCCTGTAATCCCAGCTACTCAGAAGTAGAGTACTCCTGAGGCAGTAGAATCACTTGAAATTGGAAGGCAGAGGTTGCAGTGAGCCGAGATCATGCCACTGCACTCCAACCTGGACAAAACGGTGAAACTCCGTCTCAAAAAATAATAATAATAATACATCAAGGAGGAAAGGGCTGTGGCAAAGGATCAGCATGGAGAAGACAGCAGAACAAGTGTTTCTATGTCAGCTGGGGGTCCTGTTGAGACTCTGTCAATGACAAAATATTCTTCTCATCTCTGCCAAGAATCTTCTCTTTGCCCCAAGAGGTAATCTTGCTTACCTCTTTAAGCAAGTTCAAGGAAGAAACGAAACACACACTAGTGCTCAGGTAAAAGCATTATTTGAATTTTATACTATCTTCCACAACACACAAGAAGCTTTGTAAATCCTGGGTGGTCACCCTCTCATGAAATAAACAAAGTCACAGGAAATAAAGAGGCTGAGCCCTAAAGGTTATAATAAATAAGTAAATATGTTATAGAATAAAGAAACCTGAGGGGAAGAAAAAGAGATTAAAACTTTGACTTCAAAATTGTCCTTATGTAACCCTTGTCCTAAAGACATACTTTAAACCCTACAGACACAAACCCAGGTCATGTTTTCCACCTGCACACTCTTACAGGGAAACCAAACCCATCCAACAACATTGGATACCTGCAGAAATAAATTCCACCACACAGATTCCACTAAGAACAAGAGTTCATGCTTGCCTAGCCTGGGGAATCTTATATTTTGGCTGGAGACCCCAAGACAAATTAGGTCAGGAATGTGGAACAAATGGAAGTGGATATCAACTTGGTCTGAACATGGTCAAATATAGGAATTGAACATGTACTAAGATAATAAGAGTCAACATTTTTATACAGGGCTAACTATGTGCCAGGCACTATCCTAAATTGCCTTACATTTATTAACTCATTTCATTATCACAACTATCTTATGAATATTATTATTATCCCATTTTACAGCTGAGGAAACTGGGGCAGAGAGAGGTAACTTGCCCGAGATCACAAAGCTGGAGTGGCAGAGCCAGGAATGACTCACCCAGGCAATCAGGTTCCCCAGTCTCTGCTTCTAACCAGATGTGCTGCTTCTCAAATGGCTGCAAGACATATCTCAAGCTACACTTGACAACAAATCAAGGACTAAAGAACAAAGACAAGGAAATAATCCTATAAAGGGGTTTCCAGGAGCTCTCAAATGTGCCTCTGTTTCAGAGCAGTCCAGATTCTTAATGTATTGACTCACATTCTAAAGAACCAAGGTAGAGAATCAAGAATCTTCTCTTTACCCCATAGGGATTCCCTATCATTCCACTTTAAGGCTTTTGGTACACAGAGTGCATGCTTTTTAACACTGTTTTAAGTTCTGCCCATGAAAAACAGATAACTGTTTTTAAATCCTTACTTATGACATCATGGCAACAATGAAAATCACATATTGAAAAACATTACAATGTCAGTTTGCTGTGTTATAACTCAGAATACAATATTTAAGTGTACATCGAGTTGATTTCTAATAGATACTGTAAAACATAACACTGTTTCCCAAGCTGTCTCTGGGCAGCTGTAATCCTAAAACACAGAGCCTTCCATGGCCCCTTGGCTATGGAGGGTAACATTCCAAGGGATGTTTATTTATTAGCACAAAAGCCACTTTCCACAAGATAATGTCTCTTCCCGTGTGGCATATAGGATGCAGCAAAATTCTAACTTGTGATGAACTGGGTGAACTTACTATAAAGCTCCGTAAAGTGTTTAAAAGAAGACATAATATATACACACATATGTACATTAATGAAAGTAACGTCACATTAACCTACAAGAAGTCAGCATGTTTAGAAGGGAAATCTGCTATTTTAAAATATTTTCAAATAACTCTATCTTGACAATACATTTTAACAGCTTCTTAATATAAAGTGTCCCTTCTACCAACAAAGAAAAAACTAAAGCAAAATGCAGAAGACATTTACCCAAATACTCTGTACATAAAGTGTTCTTTTTACCACTGAACTCTGGAATGCAGGAGTTCCGTCAAAATCTTTCCTAATTAATTCCAAAAGAGTTCCACCTAACTCCTATACGTATTGCTTTTGGAATTCTAATCAGTTCCGCCCACCCAATGACTCAAACTGAAATACTAAGAGATACGACAGCTGCACTCATCCACCCCACCAAGAATAGCTTTCAGGAAACCAAGCTCCAGTTGGAAAACTACATTTAGCAACCCCACTAGACTTAAGAGAATGCTCCAGGAAGCTTCCCATCATTAATAATAAAAATGCCTGTAAAAACTCTGTAATAACATTTGTAGAATACATATTTTCCCCTAGAAGTCAACAAGTTAAACGATTCTGTGGCCGTTTATACCCTAGGATTTTAAACTCATGTGTTTTTGTTTGGAATTCCCTGGGCGATAGACGATTGCTAATGCCTTGTCAAACATTCAAGAGAGACATCCTCAGAGGAATTACAGCTCACTCGCCACAAGGCACAGGCCTGTGGTACAAGTCTGAGCTAGAACATTAAGTCAATAAGCCTATACTCATTTTTCTCTCATGTTGCTTTCTCACTTGCCTATCCTACCTTGCTCTAAACTTCCCATCTGTCTGTAGAACTGTGGCTCAAAAAAAAATAAAGAACTGCAGAGAGGAGAGAGGAGAAAAGCAGAGCAGACCTAAAAATCACAAACTGTGTGATGTAAAGTGTCAACTGGCAGATACACACTACCGCCAGGTGGAAACACGGAACCTAGGGAGAGGGAGCTGAAGTCCACTGCTGTTATCTAGAGAAGTCTCAGATACTCCTGCCAACTGGGAAGGGAACAAGGGCCTAGCGCAGTTTAAAGGTGGAGATGGCACGTCCCAGTGGGCAGAGAGCAGAAGTAGAGAGAACTTCTCAGGAGAGATCCCCTTAAATTAGCATTAAATTACTCATTTAGGGCCTGGAGCGGTTGCTCACGCCTGTAATCCCAGCACTTTAGGAGGCCGAGGAGGGCAGATCACGAGGTCAAGAGATCAAGACCATCCTGCCCAACATGGTGAAACCCAACCTCTACTAAAAATACAAAAATTAGCTGGGCGTGGTGGCGCACGCCTGTGGTCCCAGCTATTCAGGAGGCTGAGGCAGGAAAATCACTAGAACCTGGGAGGTGGAGGTTGCAGTGAGCCGAGATAGCACCACTGCACTACAGCCTGGTGACAAGGCAAGACTCCATCTCAAGAAAAGAAAAAAATACTAATTTAGTTGCAAGAGTGGAGGCAAGGAAGATGAAAATTATGAAAAGGGGCACCTACATACTTAAAACACAATTTCACTGACATTTATTTACTGTTTATACTTGGATAGAATATAAAGAAAACAAGATTCTACCCCGCTCTAGCAAGGAGAAAGCTAACATTATGCATGCACTAAGCTCACATGCATATATTATTTCATTTAATCCTCACAACAACACAACACTTGAATGGGTACAAAAAAATTGTGCGACCTAGTATTTGCTGGCACAACAGGGTGACTATAGTCAAAAATAATTTAATCATACATTTTAAAATAAAAGAGTATATTTGTTTGCAAGAACAACAACAAAAATGCCTCAGGTGATAGATACCCTATTTACCCTGATGTAATTATTACACATTGCATGCCTGTATCAAAATATTACAGATAACCCACAAATATATATACCTACTGTGTACCCACAAAAATTAAAAAGTAAAATAAACCCACTTGAGCACATGTCATTTTCACTGCTGTTACAGGCTGCTGGACATGTCCCTCAAGTACTCATGTTGAATTCCTTATCCCCCAGAATGTGACTATATTCAGACACGGGATCCTTTTTTTCTGTTTAAACAGAGACAGGGGTCTCGCCTTGTTGCCCAGGCTGGTCTCAAACTCCTGGGCTTAAGTGATCTTCCAACGTGGGCCTCCCAAAGTGCTAGGATTACAGGGAACATAGGGTCTTTAAGGAGGTAATTAAGTTAAAATGAGGTCACTAGGGTGGGCCCTAATCCAATATTACTGGTCTCCTTAAAAGAAAAGAAGATTAGGACAAACATACAGGCACAGAGGTAAGACCATGTGACAAGAGCCACCTACAAGCCAAGGAGACGTGCCTCAGAGGAAACCAATCCTGCCAACACCTTGATCTCAGACTTCTAGCCTCCAGAATTACTAGAAAATAAGACTGCTATTTAAGCTGCCCAGTCTGTGGTACTCGGCTATGGCTGTCCTAGCAGAATCATGCAACTGTCATACAGAAAAAAACACCGAAGCTCAGAGGGGCTAAGTAACTTGACTGAGGTCATGAAGCCAGTATGTAGCAGAGGTGGAATCTGAATCCAGGTCAAAATACAAACAAGTCTTTCCAAGTTACTTAGCTTGGTACAAAGAAGTGCTCAATATATACTGATTACTTTTTTTCATAACACCACATGACTATAAGTTAAATACAGGATACAGAGATATAGCCATAAAACAATGTGATACAGGCTATCATTTCTTTGAGATCAAGTCTCGCTCTATTGACCAGGCCGGAGTGCAGTAGCACAATCTCAGCTCACTGCAATCTCCGCCTCCCGGATTCAAGCAATTCTCATGCCTCAGCCTCCCAAGTAGCTGGGATTACAGGCGCCCACCACCATGCCCAGCTAATTTTTCTATTTTTAGTAGAGACAGGGTTTCACCATGTTGGCCAGGCTGGTCTCTAACTCCTGACCTCCAATGATCCTCCCAAAGTGCTGGGATTATAGACAGGTGTGAACCACTGGCACCTGACCACAGGCTATCATTTCTAAGTGCTGTGATAGACAAATACTACTGTATCAGCAAGTCTACAGACTGGAGTTGAGCTCAAAATTGAGGCAGATTCTCCAATTACAACATTCATACTAAGGCCCATGTGTCACCTGGTCTAAGTCAGTGGTGGCAAGGACGGACAGGAATGGCTGGTGTATGAACACACACTCCATCTCTATGTGATCAAAGATGACAGCCCCAGAAAACTTTTTTCTTGCTTTTCATAGGCCCTTATGCTGTTATCTGGAACATGTGCATAAAATACAGAATGATCTTTCAACACTCCACATTAATTATTCTTAGCTCAATGAAGTACTCTTTATTCCACTGCTAGAGAAAAGCGGCAGTCCCTTCAGGCTCCTCTCTTTTCCCTTTTCCTCCCTCAACACATGTCTTAATTCCAGCCACTGGTTTTAAAACCAGGGTGCAGGAGAAAACAGGTTCCATGATAGTATCCTATAGTTTCTTATCTGAAAAGATCAGGAAACGGGTCATTATAACCAAAAGAAAAAAATATCTCAAACAGATGCCCAACTTTCAAAACAACTAAAAGACAATAAATACATGGCATTAAAGTTACAATGAGTAGAATGTCATCTCTGATGATTCAAGAGGGTTTTGTGGAACCTCAGGGTGATCACCGTAAGTATTAATCATCTCTGTAGAAAGAACTTGTTAACATATGGAAATCCCCGGGAAACAATGTCAGTTAACAAGGAATTTATTACATAAAGAGAAGCAATGCAGCACATACCTGAAATAAAATCCTTGATGCACAATTTTTAATGTATATTATACCATTAAAACCAAACAGAACAGAGAAACATGAAAACCTTAGATGTTATAGAACGTATACTTATTCTCTAAATAGGGGATCATCTTGAGTTATGGATAGATACCTTCATTTTTCCTTCTTCCTCAACAACATTTACTGAGTAATTTCCCTAATTACCCTCATTGGTGGTAATTAGGATCATGATGGATACCTTCATTTTTCCCTCTTCTTCAACATTTACTGAGTAATTTCCCTAATGACCAGAACTGCTATGTATAGTGAGAAAATGTCTCATCATTGAAACAGATTAGTCCTACCTTAAAGCATTATCCAGTTCCTGAGAGCAATAATGAAATCACGCTGCATAATTCATTTCTGCCCTTTTTTATGTTTTTTTAATTTTCATATGCTGAATGAAGGCTGGACGCAGTGGCTCACACCTGTAATCCCAGCACTTTGGGAGGCCGAGGCAGGCAGATCACTTGAAGTCAGGAGTTCAAAACCAGCCTGGCCAACATGGTGAAACCCTGTCTCTACTAAAAATACAAAATTAGCCAGGTATAGTGGTGTGCGCCTGTAATCCCAGCTACTTGGGAGTCTGAGGAAGAAGAATCGCTTGAACCCAGGAGGCGGAGGCTGCAGTGAACAGAGATGGCACCACTGCACTCCAGTCTGGGTGACAGAGCGAGATTCCCTGTCAAAAAAAAAAGAGAGAGAAGAAAATTTGCCCCCATTTTTAAGCACTTAAATGTTTAAACAAACTCAAAAACAAAGTTCTCACCAAATTTATTCAGCTTCTACAATTTCTACCATCCATTTCTACTTTAAAAGGACAAAAATATTATGGTTTTGAAAAATGAACAATTATTTCATTATGTTCAAGTCTCTGGCTTCAGAGAAAATTTAGTAAGTAAAATTCATTAAATCTCAACCTTTAATTACTTTTTTTTTTTAATTAGGGAGACCACTGTGATGGGGCAAGGAATTTGGCAAGTTACGTTACTAACAAATCTTTAAGCTGATGTTAACAATGGAATCTTTAGAATTATTTGACAGGTTTACAATGTTTCCAGACACTCAAAAAACCACTAGTACGTTCTTATCAGGAAGTATTTTACAACGTAATAAAGTAATGTAAGTACTGCCATCCTCAGATAGCTCCATGATTCATTCAGCCTGACACTCAGCTGTGGCAATAGTAGTGGGGAGCAGGAACCAGGGGGAGGGCCCAGAGAGGAAGAAGATGCCACTCACAGTATAATTGCACTAAGAAAGCTACTTTCACCAGAAATCTAAGCCTCTCAAGGTCAGGAGCCATCCCTTATTCTTTCCTGAATATTCAGCAGCTAGGACATGGGCCAACCAGATACAGGTATTTATTCAGTGTAAATATTTAAAAGTCATCCCGGAATAGTCCATTAACAAATATATGTTTCATGCCTGAAGACTTATACTGCACCATGGGTGCAGGGAAAGGTACTCCCTAGTATATTCATATATAACACATTTCATAATTTGATAATCTCATATCTTTGCTCCCTTTCTAAAGGGCTCTAATGTGTCTGTCCTGTTATTTAAGAGCTATTCCCTTGATAATACAAATATGTTATTCACTGGTCCTCCACTGCCATCATAATTATTTTCAATTTTGCCTTTTTGCTAGGGAAAGGACTCCAGTTGGACAAAAGCCACAGGTTAGAAGAAAACTAACATGTTTTATTTTTTCAGATATGTAATCTCATTATATTGCCCAGAGTGGAGTGCAGTGGCTATTCACAGGCATGACCATGGCACCCTACAGCCTCGAACTCCCGGCTCAAGCGATCCTCCTACCTCAGCCTCCCAAGTAACTGGGACTACCGGTGCACGCTTATGCCTAGATTTTCAAGACGATTCTTGATAATCTTTTAATATAGGCTCAGTCTTCTTTATAGGAGCAAAACCAGCTATTTTTTAAAGTTATTATTTAGGTAAATCTCAGTTCTCACAATGTTTTTCAAAATTCTGATACTAGACATGCAGGGAAACTAAGTTACCACTCAGAACCCCTATATGATTTTTGCCATGTGGATAAAAAAAAAAAAGATAAATTATGCAGCCCACACATATTAAGGCTTCACTTATGTTTCACCCAGCCAACTTTAATTAGAAGTTAAACTAGTATTTACCAATCTTTGTCCTTTGAGAAAGAAAAGAATGCTTTGAGAAGAGAGGCCCTGGTTAAATAAACTTAGGAACTGATAGGTTTAAACAAAGCTAAACAGATTTCTTTGCTGCTGGATTTGCTTTAACATACAGGTAGACTGGGCGCGGTGGCTCACACCTGTAATCCCAGCACTTTGGGCGGCCAAAGTGGGTGGACTGCTTGAGGTCAAGAGTTTGAGATCAGCCTGGCCAACATGGAGAAACCCCATCTCTACTAGAAATACAAAAAACTTATCTGGGCGTGGTAGCAGGCGCCTGTAATCCCAGCTACTTTGGAGGCTGAGGCAGGAGAATCGCTTGAATCTGGGAGGCGGAGGATGCAGTGAGCCAAGATCACACTACTGCACTCACTCCAGCCTGGGCGACAGAGCAAGACTCCATCACAAAATAAATAAATAAACAAATATATATATATATATATATATATATATATATATATGTGAACATATGTATGACTATATATGAATATATGAGCTCAAAATATATATGTATGAATATAGTTACATATACAATATATATTTATATTATACATATTTTTTGAGATGGAGTCTTGCTCTATCGCCCAGGCTGGAGTGCAGTGTGTGTGGGTGTGTGTGGGTGGGTGTGTATATACGTATATATATGTGTATACATACATATATACACACATACACATGTGTATGTGTATACATACATATATACGCACATACACATGTGTATGTGTATACATATATACGCACATACACATGTGTATGTGTATACATATATACGCACATACACATGTGTATGTGTATACATACATATATACGCACATACACATGTGTATGTGTATACATACATATATACGCACATACACATGTGTATGTGTATACATACATATATACGCACATACACATGTGTATGTGTATACATACATATATACGCACATACACATGTGTATGTGTATACATACATATATACGCACATACACATGTGTATGTGTATACATACATATATACGCACATACACATGTGTATGTGTATACATACATACATACGCACATACACATGTGTGTGTATACATACATATATACGCACATACACATGTGTATGTGTATACATACATACATACGCACATACACGTGTGTGTATACATACATATATACGCACATACACATGTGTATGTGTATACATACATACATACGCACATACACATGTGTATGTGTATACATACATACATACGCACATACACATGTGTATGTGTATACATACATACATACGCACATACACATGTGTATGTGTATACATACATATATATGCACATACACATATGTGTATACATACATATATATACACATACACCCACACACACCCACACACACAGTTATACAGACAGCCCTCCATATCCATGAGTTCTGCATCCACAGATTCAACTGACTGCGATCAAAACAATTTGAGGGAAAAAACTGATGGTTGCTTACATACTGACTTTTTTCTTCTTATATTCCCTGAACAATACAATATAACTATTTACATAGCATTTACATTGTATTAAGTATCATAAGTAATGTAGAGATGATTTAAACAATATGGGAGGACATGGGTGGGTTATATGCAAATACGACCTTTTTTACCCCCCTCAGATGGAGTCTTGCTCTGTCGCCCAGGCTGGAGGGCAGTGGCATGATCTCCGCTCACTGCAACCTCTGCCTCTCAGGGTCAAGCGATTCGCCTGCCTCAGGCTCCCGAGTAGCTGGGACTACAGGCACCCACCACCACACCTGGCTAATTTATTTATTTATTTTTTTCCAGTAAAGACAGGGTTTCACCATGTTGGCCAGGTCTCAAACTCCTGACCTCAAGTGATCCACCAGCCTCAGACTCCCAAAGTGCTGGGATTACAGGTACCACACCCAGCCAACAAATACTACCATTTCATAAGGGACTTGAGAGCATCTGCAGATTTGGGTATTCAAGGGGTTCCTGGAACTAATCCCCCGA
This sequence comes from Gorilla gorilla gorilla, assembly GCF_029281585.2. Taxonomy (NCBI): domain Eukaryota; kingdom Metazoa; phylum Chordata; class Mammalia; order Primates; family Hominidae; genus Gorilla; species Gorilla gorilla. Next base: position 168,802,044 of record NC_073227.2, on the reverse strand, counting down.
GGATATGGAGGGATAACTGTAATCACAGCATTGTGTATCTCCAAAATGGGATAGAACATGTTATGAGCTATAGAAGAATTCCAACTTCAGATACTGTTTGCATGAAACTTTTGTTTTTATTGAGATAGGGTCTCATTGTGTCGCCCAGGCTGCAGTGCAGTGGTGCAATCATGGCTCACTGCAGCCTCGAATTCCTGGGTTCAAGCAATCCTCCCAGCTCAGCCTCCCGAGTAGCTCGGACAACAGGCATGTGCCACCACACCCAGATAATTTTTGTATTTTTTGTAAAGACAGGCTTTGACCATGTTGGTCAGGCCTGTCTCGAACTCCTGACCTCAAGTGATCTGCCCACCTTGGCCTCCCAAAGTGCTGTGATTACAGGCATGAGCCACCACACCCAACCTCATGAAACTTCTATCAGCACTAGCATTCTTCAGCAAATGCTCAGAATTGCTGAGTTATATCCCACCTTGTGTTTTAATCAGAAGACGTAACACAATAGACACACCCATTACTTTGCAGTCTGTCAGGAATGAAAATGGGCGTGGCACATTGAAATACACACACACACCCCCCCCCCACACACACACACACCACAGCACACACACCCATCCCTGTTCTAATGTGTACTTTATATTTCCAGGTATGATATTGGAAACACCTGGCTGTGAATTATATAAACTTCATTCAAAAATATTTGCTAAATAGATCTTAAATGACTCACAATGATAAATTATGGCTAACAAGAAAAACTGAAAATAGCGTGGACTCCTAGATTTCCCCATTTCCCTGTCCAACATGGTCCATCATTAGTCCACAGTCTATTCTAAAAATTAACTTGGAATCTATGAACACCTACAGAGGTTATGAGTTGACTTCAGAGTATCCAAAAGCCCTAAAACTTATGCAAGATTACTTGTACTTGGGCATTTTTGTGGAAAAGCAGCTCCTACTTTTATTTCTCAAAGGGTTCCATGGCCCAAAATATTACTTTTAAAAACACTCTCAGCATGTTACTGAAAAATAACCTTACAGCTCCTCAGCACATCTGTCGTATAAAACACACTTAATAAATGTTTACTGGGCTGGGTGCAGTGGCTCATGCCTCTAATCCCAGCGCTTTGGGAGGCCGAGGCATGCGGATCACTTGAGGCCAGGAGTTCAAGACCAGCCTGGGTAACATAGCGAAACTCCGTCTCTACTAAAAATACAAAAGTCAGCTGGGCATGGTGGTGCATGCCTATAAACCCCAGCTACTTGGGAGGCTGAGGCACGAGAATCCCTTGAACCCAAGAGGCGGAGGTTGCAGGGAGTTGAGATCACGCCACTGCACTCCACCCTTGGCAACAGAGTGAGACTCTATCTCAAAAAATAAAAAAAAATAAATGTTTGCTGAATTTTAATTGATTCCAGATTTGGAGGTTTGTTTTTTTTTTTTTTTTTTTTTTTTTTTTACCTCAAAGTCACTATTACTGCATGGGAGCCGATGGGAGATCAGCCACACTTCAAAGTCACCTCCCACAGAACAGGCACTTCCTACAGTGTTAGGTGTGCCTGGTCTTCAGGTGCTGTTTACTGACCCACCTCTCTCCTGGCAAGCTCAGACTAGGGTCTCCAGCCTCACCTATCTCCAAGTCTAAAAATATGAAATCTAAACTCAAAGTGGCATTGAAGGCTACCTTCCCACCCTCATCTCACATTACTCCCCCACCAAAATTAGCTCGATCAATACCCCAAACAGACTTTGTATTTTCCCACCCAGTTTTCTCACAAGTTTTATACATTACTCAGAAACTTGCTCACGTCCTACCTTCCAGGAAACCTAGCCAACTCTATTCAGCTGATTTTGATTCCCACTAAAGATCAAGAATCACTGTCTGGGCCAGGCATGGTGGTTCACCATGTAATCCCAATCCCAGCACTTTGGGAGGCCGAGGCAGGCAGATCACCTGAGGTCAGGAGTTTGAGACCAGCCTGGCCAGCATGGTGAAACCCTGTCTCTACTAAAAATACAGAAATTAGCCAGACATGGCGGCGTACGCCTGTAATCCCAGCTACTCAGGAGGCTGAGGCACAAGAATCACCTGAGCCCAGAAAGTTGAGGCTGCAGTGAGCCGTGATGGTGCCACTGCACCCCAGTCTGGGCGACACAGCAAAACTCTATTTTTAAAAAAAAAAAAAAAAAAAAAAAGGAATCACTATCTGTGTATAAAAATTATTCTCAATCCTGACTACATGTTAGAATTACCTGCAGGGTTCTCAAACAAACCAATGCCCAGCCTTCATCCCAAAGCAAGCAGAATAAAATCACTCAGCCAGGCCAGGCCAGGCCAGGCCAGGCCAGGCGCAGTGGCTCACACCTGTAATCCCAACACTTTGGGAGGTCAGGGCAGGCGGATCATGAGGTCAGGAGATCGAGACCATCCTGTCCAACATGGTGAAACCCCATCTCTACTAAAAACACAAAAATTAGCTGGGTATGGTGGCACATGCCTATATTCCCAGCTACTCGAGGGGCTGAGGCAGGAGAATCGCTTGAACCCAGGAGGCGGAGGTTGCAGTGAGCTGAGATTGTGCCACTGCACTCCAGCCTGGCGACAGAGCGAGACTGTCTCAAAAAAAAAAAAAAAAAAACTATTATCTACTCCTACTACAACCACCACCATTATCATTAATTCCAGTAAACTTGTTTTAGTACATCTCAGATAATGTTTAATAGCTAAACTTATAGATTATCAGACCAATTAAAATATAACAAAAAAAATCACTCAGCCATTTTCTTAAAGGCATTAGTATTTAAAGTTTCTCAAGTGATTCTAATACATAATGAAAGTTGAGAACCACTGTTCTTTAGTAGCCATCTTGCAATAAATCTTATACAGTTTTATTATGGGTTTTCTGTTTTCATATTATACAATTAGCTCATTCTGCTTTTACTTTCCTTATGTTTATGTCCTGTCAAAGTTTATGTCCTGTCTCCTTAACCATAAAAGTCTTTTGTTATCCTTCATTACCCCTAGCAAATGGGATCCAGAGTAGATAAGGGCGACAGATGTTCTGATGAGCAACAATCTACCCCACTCTCCATCACAGTCCACTTAGTCAAGTTAAAAAATAAAAAAGCGGCCGGGTGTGGTGGCTCACACCTGTAATCCCAGCACTTTGGGAGGCCGAGGCGGGTGGATCACAAGGTCAGGAGATCGAGACCAGCCTGGCTAGCACAGTGAAACCCGTCTCTACTAAAAATACAAAAAAAATTAGCCGGGCGTGGTGGCAGGCAGCTGTAGTCCCAGCTACTTGGGAGGCTGAGGCAGGAGAATGGCGTGAACCCGGGAGGCAGAGCTTGCAGTGAGCCGAGATTGCGCCACTGCACTCCAGCCTGGGAGAGAGAACAAGACTCCGTCTCAAAAAAAATAAATAAGTAAATAAAAATTAAAAATAAATAAATAAAAAAGCAATTATCTTTTTTTTGCTAGTTCACCTACCCAATCAACTCTTCTTTTCCTTTTGTTAAACCTCCACTAGGCTATCATTCCATACCTTCTAAAACTAATTCTCTTTAGATCTACCAATGCTAAAGAGTATAACCAGTTAGAAATAACATTAATTTGTGGCATACCTAGATTTCAAAAGGAATGAATTTCTGGGCAGGACGCAATGGCTCCCACCTGTAATCCCAGCACTTTGGGAGGCTGAGGAAGGCAGACTGCTTGAGGCCAGGGGTTCAAGACAAGCCCGGCCAACATGATGAAACCAGATCTCTACTAAAAATACAAAAGTTAGCTGGGCATGGTGGCGCATGCCTGTGGTCCCAGCTACTCGGGAGGCTGAAGCAGGAGAATAGCTTGAACTTAGGAGGCAGAGGTTGCAGTGAGCTGAGATTGTGCCACTGCACTCCAGCCTGGGTGACAGAGCAAGACTCTCTCTCAAAAAATAAAAATAAAAAAAGAGGGAATGAATTTCTAATGGAGAATCTGGCAGTTTCTGATCTGGGTGTAAGCATGAAAAGTGGAGTCAAGAGAACGAACAAGAAAAGATGCTGTTGCTGCTGTTACTGCTACATAAAGTCCAAAGCAAGTGGCTACTCATTTAATTCACTTAACTTTTTCTCCTTCGTTTTTCCTAGTAATGCCTTCTTTAAAATCACCTTCAAAGTCACTTAGCACCAATCAGCACAAAATCTTAAGAAAACTCTACTACTATGAAAGGTAAACTAGCCCGTATATTCCAAATGGGCAGATTTCCCAATTCATTCTGTTTGCTGTGATTTGGTTACAGAATTCCAGGCAATTATATTTTATGGAGAGTAAATTTAAATGCCTGATATAATTGCTAACTCAACAAAAACATTCCTTCCTTTCCTGAAAGACTGCTCCTTCACCTGTGGAAAAGAGAAAGAGATAAATTCAAATATCAAGTTTTGAGAATCAGAGAGGAACCACTAAAATAATGCTTCAGACCCACAAGGTTGAAATTGAATGCTGTTGGCACCACCCAAAAGTACCAACGAAGCCACATACAAATGTGAAACATACACAGAACCCACTTGTGGTCAGTACAGCGATTACTACTAAAAGGAGAAAAACCTAGAAAAGATTTTTAAAATTTTAAACAAATTTAACTCTATATAGAGATTACGCCGGGTGAAGTGGCTCACACCTGTAATCCTAGAGTGTTCAGAGGTCAAGGAGGGAGGATTGCTTGGGGCCAGGAGTTCAAGACCAGAATGGGTAACATAGCAAGACCCTGTCTCTACAAAAAATTTAAAAATCAGCTGGGTATGGTGGTGCATGCCTGTAATCCCAACTACTCGGGAGGCTGAGGCAGGAGGATTGCTTGAGCCTGGAAGGTGGACGCAGCAGTGGGTTATGATCACACCATGCACTCCAGCCTGGGTAACAGAGCAAGACTGTGTCAAAAAAAAAAAAAAAAAAAAAAAAAGTTAACTCTAACTTATAAAATAAACTGCCTCTTTTTACCTACAACCAGCTCTTTTACAGTTCTCAGTTGAGAGCTATTAATTTCACACTCAGCCTTTTGTTCCAATACACATAGTTTGCCCAAGTCTGGCAGGCTGGCAGCCACCCAGGAACTACCATCTCTCAGCCACTGAAAGCCCCACCGGCCATTCACAGAAGAGCAGTTTTCCTATCCCTCCCAGAGGAGACTAACATAGCCCTCCTTCAACTGGGACTTAGGGAAACCAGCCTGAATGAGCCTGAAAGAAGAAATAAGACATGAATTAGGGTAGGGAATAAAGGGCAATGTTCAAAACAAGAGGGAAAAATGGGAGAGGTCAAAATGAGCCAAGGCTAAAATCATGCACAAGGAATCTCTGTGTATGTCCAACAGAGTAAGTCCATCAGAACGCCAGGTATGGACTTGGGGGACAGACAAACCCTTTATGTTGAAGGACTACCCCACCCTTAGAAAAGTATGGCCCCTCCCCTTCTACCTTCCCACCCAGACTCTGCCTCTCCCCAATCTGCCGCTCTGTCCACAAGCAGCACACAGTGATGTGGACTCACGGGAGCTGCTGGATTCAACCCCTGACCTTGCCAAGTAGAAACCTGGTAAATCTGGACAAGCTGGTTAAGCTCTCTAGATATTGATATAGTCATCTGTAAACATTTCTATACTAACTGGATATTGTAACCCGATGCACTTACCTCCTTCAGTTATTGTGAAAATCTAATGAGCTGAGCATGTAAACCTAAGCTTTTTGTAAATGGTCAGCCTCTACAAATGTCAGGTGTAGATACTGCGTATTATCCTCCCAAACTGGAAGAGTGACAGCCTGAATACAGGGAAGCAGCAAGTTTACAGATGCAAGACCATGGGGCTAGTGGGCACTGAAATGTACCTGGGCTGAATGGATTCGTACCATATGTATAAAATACACAGTGAAAGGTCAGGCCCAGTGTCTCATGCCTATAATTCCAGCACTTTGGGAGGCTGAGGCGGGTGGATCACCTGAGGTCAGGAGTCCGAGATCAGCCTGGCCAACATGGTGAAACACCGTCTCTACTAAAAAATACAAAAATTAGCCAGGCATGGTGGCAGGCTCCTGTAATCCCCGCTACTCAGGAGGCTGAGGCAGGAGAATCACTTGAGCCTGGAAGGCGAGGGTTGCGGTGAGCCGAGATCCCACCACTGCATTCCAGCCTGGGCGACAGGGTGAGACCCTGTCTCAAAATAAATTAATCAAATTAAATTAAATACACAGTGAAGTCCAAAGACTATCTGAAAAAAAGAGCATGCAAAATATCTCAATCATTTTTATGCTGATTACACGTTGAAATAATATTTTGGATACGCCAGATTAAGTAAAATATTAAAATTAATGTCACCTGTTTCCTTTTTAAAGCTGGGGGGGGGGGGGGGTATCACTATGCTGCCCAGGCAAGAGTGTGGTGGCTACTCACAGGCACAAACATAGCAAACTACAGCCTCAAACTCCTGCCCTAAAGGGATTCTCCCACCTCAGCCTCCCAAGTAACTGGTACTACAGGCACATGCCATTACACCTTCACCTGTTTTTTAATTTTTTAATGGGGTTACTAGAAAATTTTAAATTATATATGTGCCTTGCATTATATTTGTATTCATAGACAACAATGAGCTACACTTTGACTTATAAATTCATTCTGGCAGTTTCCTGGTTTGGGAAAGTTATTTCACCTCTGAGCCTCTGTTTCTCTAAGAGTAAAATGAAGATAACAGTTCTTCAATGAGACAACATACAGAGTTCTCAGATAAAACTGGTAAGTGGAAGTTTAACAAAGTAATACAGTGTTATCACTATTTTATTACAATAGTTTATTACTATCAGCAAAGTAATAAACCATTTGTTCAGCAAATTATCTTTGTATCTACCATGTGTTACTTATTCTAAGACAAAAACCTCTGCCTCCATGAACCTTGCATTGAAGAAAACAGACAATAATTAAAGTAGATGCATAAAAAATACACCACCTGTTTTTGGGTTTTTTGTTTTTTTTTTTTTTTTTTTTTTTTTTTTTTGAGACAGAGTCTGTTACCCAGACTGGAGTGCAGTGGCACGATCTCTGCTCACCGCAACCTCCTCCTCCCAGGAACAAGGAATTCTCACGTCTCAGCCTCCCAAGTAGCTGGGACTACAGGCACGCACCACCACGCCCAACTAATTTTTGTATTTTTAGTAGAGACCGGGTTTCACCATGCTGGCCATGCTGGTCTCGAACTCCTGACCTCAAGTGATCATCCTGCCTCGGCCTCCCAAAGTGCTGGGATCACAGGCCTGAGCCACCACACTCAGCCTAAAAAATAATAATAAAAAATTTAAAAAAAAATACATCACCTGTATTCTAACAACCTGCCTGAAAAATAGGCAGGCACAGGGGACAAAGAATGGAGAAGGAACGCACATTTAAACAGCACGGTCAGAAAGGCCTCCCTGAGCAACGCACTGAGGCATGGACCTGTTATCATCAGCATCAAAAAGTATTAGCCAAAAGGGGACAGGGTTTCTTTTTGGGGTGATGAATATGTTCTAAAATTGACTGTAGTGATGGCTGCACTAATCTGTGACTACACTAAAAGCCATTGATTATACATTTTAAATGGATGAATTGTGTGGTGTGTGAATTATATCTCAATAAGCTGCTAAAAGAATTAAAATATCAAAAAAATTAGCCAAAGGTTTAGGTTTATTCATACATAACTACACCAAAATCTTTTTTTTTTTTTTTTTGAGATGAAGTTTCGCTCTTGTTGCCCAGGCTGCATTGCAATGGCGCAATCTCGGCTCACCACAACCTCCACGTCCCGGGTTCAAGCAATTCTCCTGCCTCAGCCTCCCAAGTAGCTAGGATTATAGGCATGTGCCACCACGCCCAGCTAATTTTTGTATTTTTAGTATGGACGGGGTTTCTCCATGTTGGCCAGGCTGGTCTCACCAAATTCTTTATAGAGGTGGAAAACAGTTCCTTTATCTAATGTAACGTTTATAAAACCAATAGGGGTACACAAAGCAAGCTATGGCACATGTACCAGGCTTGTATTTGTATGGTGCCTGCCCCTCTTCTCCCTGGCCCTGGTGAGGTAGCAGTCTCGGGCACACCTGTTCTGTATCACAGGTGACTGGACAGGGATGGGCACCAGATCCCAGGGAAGCGAACAGACAGGTTGGCCAATGACCAGCGTGAGCCAGGCCTGACAGCCTCTTCCGAAACAAGGACAACGGTAATTAGCTGGGCCAACCAGATTCTCTTAGGAAAGTGACTGAAGAACAGGTAAGTACCCAGGTGTGCAGTCATGGAAGGTGAAGCTGAGGACACTCACCGTAGAGGCCCGTGAGTAAGCCAATGTTCGGAGGAAGCAGAGGCTACGAACGGATGGAAGTTGTCAATGCTACAGCAGACGGAAAGCTGGTAAAGGGAAATCTAGATGATGGACATGGCAGCAAAACTGGGAGGGACATGGCAGCAAAACTGGGAGGACCAGCTGGGTCACAAAGCCTTCTCTCAAAGCTAGACTGCCCCAGGCAGGCGTGGTGGCTCACACCTGTAATCCGAGCACTTTGGAAGGCCGAGGTGGGCAGACTGCCTGAGCTCAGGAGTTCAAGACCAGCCTGGGCAACACTGTGAAACCCCATCTCCACTAAAATACAAAAGAAATTAGCTGGGCGTGGCGGCATACGCCTGTAGTCCCAGCTACTCGGGAGGCTGAGGCAGGGGAATTGCTTGAACACGGGAGGCAGAGGTTGCAGTGAGCCCAGATGGCGCCACTGCACTCCAGCCCGGGCCACAAAGCAAGACTCTGTCTCAAAAAAAAAAAAAAAAAAAAAAAAAAGGGCTAGACTGTCCTGTGTTCCCATTAACTTTCAGGTTCTGATATCCAATGTTTGCCTCATCTCCTAAGCTGAAAAAATTATCATCTTTGATTTATATTTTTCAGTAAATTTAAAGAAGCCACTATAGCTCAGGTTCCCTCTGGCATCATTCATTTCTCTCTCTCTCTCACTCTCTCTGCAACTGCACTGCCACCAGCCTAGACGAACCAAGGCCCCTCTCCTCAAGGTGAGCCTTTTCCATTATACCAGGTATTCATGAATGCCCTTCCCTCTTCTTATAATCTGATGAAAAAAAAAAAAACAATTACACAACCTTTTGTGTCGTATTCCCATAACTAGACCGTAAATTCTAATAAGACAATACATTACACATTTGCATCTCTCCCTCTAACTCCCTAAGACCAATAACAATATAGTGGTCCCCCCTTATCCAGGGAGGATATATTCCAAGATCCCCAGCGGATGCCTAAAACCATGAATAGCACTGTAAACCTTATATACACTATTTCTTCCTATACATACAACCATACAGTGTGGATACCCTGCACAAAGGGATGATTCACATCCCAGGTGGGATGGAGCAGGATGGCACATGATTCCATCACACTACTCAGAACAGCGCACAATTTAAAACTCATGAATTATTTCTGGAATTTTTCATGTACTATTTTCAGATCATGAGTAACTGAAACCACGGATAAGGGGGAACTATGGTATAGTTCATATTAACAGTGCTCATCAAAGACCTGCTGATTAACTGAAGTTAATGGAGAAACACTCCTGAGATGCCCACTCTAGAGTGTGTAACTGTTTTTAAAAGATCCAGAATTGGTTTATTCAACAGCCATTCCAATATTTTATACTCCTCCCACCACCCACACCTTCCTCTACAACAAGGGCTGGACCACAAACAACTTTTTCCCAGACTTACTTGGGGCTAGGGAGAGCAATTAAGAACTGTGGCCCATGAGGTATTAGCAGAAGCCGACTGGAGAGTCCTGGGAAAGCCTTGGATACAGATCCTTCCTTTCCTTTTTTTTTTTTTTTTTTTTGCCTCCTAGTAAGTGGGTGGGTGTAATGACTAGCCCATCTTGCAACCATGAGGAAAAAGGCAAGAAATTTTTAGAATCCTCACCACTGACAACTAGCCAGCAACCACCTACTATTGACTTATTATGTGACAGAAAAAAAAAATTACCCACAGGGTCAAGGTCTAAAAGCCAGTTGATAACTGGCTCTTCTGTTACATGCAGCTCTTCTGTTACATTCATTACTGATGCATTGCTCCTCAACACATATGTGAAATAATACAAAACAAGGACAAAATACACAGCAAACAGCCACAGAGGCTGACTCATAATGCACTACACACACACACCCACAACCACTCACACACACCCACACCCCACCTTCTTTCGTGATAGTCCAGCTTCTAAAAGAGCCAAATAGAAAAATATCACCTACACTATATAAGGGCAAGAGAAGGACAAGAGGCAGTATCTATTTAACTGTGTTTATAAGAGCAAAAGTACAGCTACTTCCTAAAATATTTCAGCAGCTCGCCAAAGAAAAGGCCAATGATGTTAGTGTTTTCCAAAACAGCCCTCTCTTTCTTCTTGATAATATGGAACTGGCATTTTCTTTTCTTTCCCTTTTTTTGAGACGGAGTTTCGCTCCTGTTGCCCAGACTGGAGTTAAATGGTATGATCTCGCCTCACCGCAACCTCCGCCTCCTGAGTTCAAGCGATTCTCCTGCCTCAGCCTCCCGAGTAGCTAGGGTCCCTTCCTGTTTACAAACAGTCAGATGGAACAAAACACCTTGCAGTTTTCTAGAATAAATTAACTGGGAAGAAATGCCATGAACACAGAACGCCCAGACTGAGTTGATCACAAAAAAACTGGTTATGTGAGAGAAAATTTAACAAGTAAAAATAAGTAAAAATTTTAATGAGAACAAAATGATATTTTTGTTCTTAAAATAACAAAAAACTTCAAATGTTACATCTTTGGTTTTACTTAAATAATAAGTTTGCTTTTATTATATCCTTATTGTTTGGAATGTTTTTAAAGCAGTCATTTTGAAAGAATTTTTTTTTTTTGAGACGGAGTTTCACTCTTGTCACCCAGACTGTAGTGCAACTGCGCAGTCTCAGTTCACTGCAACCTCCATTTCCTGGGTTCAAGCAATTCTCCTGCCTCAGCCTCTCAAGTAGCTGGGACTATAGGCGTCCGCTAATTTTTGCATTTTTTAGTAGAGACAGGGTTTCACCGTGTTGGTCAGGCTGGTCTCGAGCTCCTGACCTCAGGTGATCCAGCCGCCTCCACCTCCCAAAGTGCTGGGATTACAGACGTGAGCTACCACGCCCAGCCGGATTTTAATATTTCTTCAGGGACTTCACTATAATTCTAACAGAAGAATGTACAACTTATGTAGCAAAATCATTTATATTTGTCTTTTTCCTGTTATTTTGCTTTATGTTAAACAAATTCAGTGCTAATGCACATGTGTAACAGTAAAATTTCACCCAAATTCTCTAGCTGGTGAAAGACAAAAAAAAATTGAATACAATTACATTCAGTATGTTGAATATAAACTATCATCAAGGAACGACAACAGAAATTCATCCAAAGGAACTAAATTTCTAACAACCCCCACTGAGCTTTTCTTTCTATCTGGAGGCAGTTTGGAGCCCTCAGTAGTTTTGAACACTATCCCAACTGTGCCCCAGAACACTGACTTTTTCTAAGCCTGTCTTAACGTTCTGAAGTTTCATCAATTCAACTAAGGCCAAAACAGCTTTCTAGCCCCTTTCACCTCCTGTGCATTAAGATTTTGATCATTTTCATCAAAGTACTCAGCAGGAATTTGCAAGAGGAACTACAATAGCAACAAATGGTATGGAGTTACTTACAAAAGGCATCGTATGCCTTATGTAAATGACACCTGGAAACAGAACAAGAATTAAAGGCCCTGAATTCCCTCAACTTGCATCTGCTTCTTAGCTTAACCTAAACATTCTAGACTTCTGGGACTTCCAACCCAAACATTCCAGGAGCCAGATGGGTACTGACTCAGTGCCTATGAGCAAGGCACTGTTCTAGACACTGCTGGAGGACGAAAGACAGACACTGCCCTCAGTAAGCCAGGAGTTTACTGGAACCTGGAACACAGGCAAGGTGAGGGGTATCAGAGTTTTTAGGAACGTTAGGTCTTTCTTAGAACGAGTAGTAGCAGATGAATGGAAGCCCCAAACTATGAAATAATGTCACATCATCTTTGCTCAATTTGTTAATCTCTCTAACCACAAATTAAGCATCAAGAGGAAGGACTCTCATACATGTGGAATTATTAAACGGTGCAGCCTCAATACTCTCTCACTCTCATCCCAATGTAAATTTTCAACATTCATGAATACGTGAGCATCATGAAAATAGTTTCGAAAGGGGAAAAAAATCATTCTCTCAAATATAATTTTCTCATTTACTGGTTCATTTCCTTAATTACTTGTTCACTGCAAACAAACATAAGAAAATTGACTTCAGGCCAGGGGCAGTGGCTCACGCCTGTAATCCCAGCACTCTGGGAGGCTGAGGCAGGCAGATCACCTGAGGTCAGGAGTTCAAGACCAACCTGGCCAACATGGTGAAACTCCATCTCCACTAAAAAAAAAAAAAATACCAAAAAATTAGCCAGGTACGGTGGTGCACACCTGTAGCCCCAGCTACTCAGGAGGCTGAGGCAGGAGAATCGCTTGAACCCAGGAGGCAGAGGTTGTAGTGAGCCGAGATCACATCACTGTACTCCAGCCTGGACAACAGACTGTGTCTCAAAAAAAAAAAAAAAAAAGAAAAGAAAAGAAAATTGACTTCAGAGTAAACCCAACACTAGAAATGAACTTCCTGAACTGACAGGACAGAGCAGATATATCTAAGTGGCCGCTGCAGGCATGTTTCATGTTTCCTTATCTATGGTGTAAGAAGGTTGGACATTCCTTCCAGCTCCAACACAGCAGTCAGGAGACGAGTTTTATTTCCAGCTTTCCATACGCAAATTGAGTTTTACTAAATTCAGTATTTACTGGCTAAACTCTGAAATGTTTTAAAATTGACTACAGTGTCTTCACTGATACTATTACTTTGCCATATGACTTTGGACAAAATTCTTAACCTTCTGGGTAGCAGGCTCCTCATAGGTGAATCTGGAGAAAATTTACTTCAGATTAAATACATTGAGAATACCATCACCAAAGAGAATAAAAATACCTCTAAAAATAAAAGGAATGGCTATTATTTGGGAAGAAAATAAAATGGCAACACAGGCATGAGATAAGCAGCAAATTTAATCAAAGGCCCAGATCAGCATTAATAGTAAAGCAGGCCAGGTGCAGCAGCTCACGCCTGTAATCCCAGCACTTTGGGAGGCCAAGGTGGGAGGATCACTTGAGGTCAGGAATTTGAGACCAGCCTGGCCAACATGGCAAAACTCCGTCTCTACTAAAATACAGAAATCAGCCAGGCATGGCGGCGCACACCTGTAATTCCAGCTACTCGGGAGGCTGAGGCACAAGAATCACTTGAGCCCAGGAGGTGGAGGTTGCAGTGAGCCAAGATCGTGCCAGCCTAAGCAACAAATGAGACCCCGTCACCAAAAAAAAAAAAAAGATCAAACTGTGAGTACAAATTAAACCTGTGTACCCTCTATTAAATCATTAACAGTAACATTACTTTTTAAAGTCTGCTTTGTTTAAAACCAAACAACAGCGTTTTTTTCAATTTTTTGTAATGCAAATAAAATAGCACAGCCACTATTCCAGATTATATAAAAATGACTTTCTTTCCTATAACTTTTAATAGCTTCAAGGAAGTTTCTATCACTTGATAGAAAATTTTTAATTTCCCGAAAGTAAGCTTTGCAGACATTACAACCCCACGACTTTACACAAGATAACACCCCAAATCAGATCTGTGAAATACTATATCAATGACAATAATGCATGCTCTTCTATAATACTAAAGGCTTGGCCGGGCGTTGTGGCTCATGCCTGTAATTCCAGCACTTTGGGAGGCCAAGGCAGGCAGATCATGAGGTTAGGAGATCAAGACCATCCTGGCCAATATGGTGAAACCCTGTCTCTACTAAAAATACAAAATTAGCTGGGTGTGGTGGCGCACGCCTGTAGTCCTAGCTACTCAGGAGGCTGAGGCAGGAGAATTGCTTGAACCTGGGAGTCAGAGGTGGCAGTGAGTCGAGATTACGCCACTGCACTCCAAACCTGACGGCAGAGCGACACTCCATCTTAAAAAAAAAAAAAAAAACTAAAGGCTTCAGAAAGTGTATAACTTGCAGGAGCCTCAGCTTCCTAGGTGAGTACCCTTGGGCAAATGTCAACCTCTCTAAACCCACGTTCTTAAATTGCAAAATGGCAATCATTACGAGATTAACTATCAGAGGACTGCTGTGAGAAATGCTAACTCCTATGAAAACACTTGGCACAGTCTCTGAAACACAAGTGCTCCAAAAAAAGCAAAAAAAAGGCCAGGTGCAGTGGCTCACACCTGTAATCCCAGTACTTTAGGGGGCCGGAGGTAGGCACATCACTTGAGGCCAGGAGTTCGAGACCAGCCTGGCCAACATGGTGAAACCCCATCTCTACTAAAAATACAAAAAAACTGGCCAGGCGTGGTAGCATGCGCCTGTCATCCCAGCTACTCAGGAGGCTGAGACAGGAGAATTGCTTGAACCCGGGAGGCGGAGGTTGCAGTGAGCCGAGATCACGCCACCGCACCCTGGCCTGGGTGGAAGAACAAGACTCTGTCTCAAAAAAAAAAAAAAAAACAACAACTATTATCTACTCCTACTACAAACACCACCATTATTATCATTAATTCCAGTAAACTTGTTTTAGTACTTCTCAGATAATGTTTAACAATAGCTAAACTTATATATCAGGCCAATTAAAATCTAACATCTCTAATCTAAAACAAGTGATCTACTCATTGTTTGTTTTTTTTGTTTTTGGTTTTGAGGTGGCATCTCACTCGGTTGCCCAGGCTGGAGTGCAGTGGCCAGATCTGGGCTCACTGCAACCTCTGCCTTCCGGGTTCAAGAGATTCTCCTGCCTCAGCCTCTCAAGTAGATGGGACTATAGGCACGCGCCATCACACCCGGCTAATTTTTATATTTTTTAGCAGAGATGGGGTTTCACCATGTTGATCAGGCTGGTCTCCAACTCCTGACCTCACGCGACCTGCCCACAATGAGCCCACCAAAGCTCATTGTTTTAAATTGAAGATATTTTATGGCCGGGCACAGGTGGCTCACGCCTGTAATCCCAGCACTTTGGGAGGCTGAGGCAGGTGGATCACGAGGTCAGGAGTTTGATGCCAGCCTGGCCAATATGGTGAAACCCCATCTCTACTAAAAAATACAAAAATTAGCCAGGCGTGGTGATGCGTGACTATAGTCCCAGCTACTCAGGAGGCTGAGGCAGGAGAATCGCTTGAACCCAGGAGGCGGAGGTTGCAGTGAGCTGAGATCACGCCACTGCACTCCAGCCTGGGTTACAGAGTGAGATTATAACCCCCCCCAAAAAAAAAAAAAAAGATATTTTATATGTACTTACATTTAAGCAAATCCAACACAAAAATGGATATTAATGCACACAAAACAAATAGGTTGGGTGATGACTATTCCCTTTAAAGAAATCATCACCAATCCCTCTTAATTTAGTTATATGTAAACTACGATTAGATTATGCACAGACAAACACAATGCACACACACAAAGCTGAATTATGTATTAATCCCGTTCCATTCTTTCTTCCTAATGTACACTCTGACTTTTGGTATGCATTCATTAAACTGACGCCACAGTCAGAAAGAAATTAAACACCTCCCTTCATTCTAGGTGACCCTCCAACACCTTCCAAGGGTCAAATGCTCCCTGATGCATTCACTTCCACCATGGTACCAACTCCCTCTCCACTCCTTTCCATTTTGTTCTCACTGCATACATTAAACCGAGGAACTGTGTTGACTCAAAACTACACCTTCAAATTTAAAGCTTTTGGAATGAAAATTTTAAGGTCAAAAAATACAAAGGTCTTTACAAAGTTGCCTCTTTGTTTTCTGGACAAAGAAGCACTTTTTAAAATCTTTTTGTTCTTTGCTTGTCAAGATAAATCAGTCCTGCCACACTCAGGTAAACACTGCCAAAAAGCACTCAACCATCTTATTGCAAACAAAACACTGTTCGCTGTGGTTAAGTGATACATTCTGTTTCTGGATACATGGCTGTTCATCAACAGGTTAATTTGCATAGCCATTCAAGCCTTTTAGACGGTATCAATTAAGCCACAACAGTCGATTCTAAAAGATTTCAGAGTTTACATAACAAATATTTAGTTTGACCGTCTCAGTTCTCTTATTGCAATGAACAGAAAATAGTGCAAATAGCTACCTACTGTCAAACCCTTACGTTGGATTTTATCCTGCATACACAACAAACTCGAAAGATGGAAAATATTTCCAGAGACTATAATACAGCTTCAGAAGAAAATAATTTAGACAACTTTTCTAGATGCTTAAAGGATTTCTCAATTGATTTCAAATTTAAAATTAAATCAAGAACATACAAAATTAGAAAATACATATGTTCTAATTTCCATTCAAGAAATGTCTTCTTTGTTTAAAGGTAAAAAGAATGTAAAATTATTCAATCCATTCTGCTGGATGAATGATACCCACAAAAATTAGTTTTTCTTAACATTGCTTTGTTTCTTCAAAAATAAATAGGAGAACTATCAGTGTCAGAAATTTAAATTAAGCCAGTAAACTGCTATTTAATTCTTTAAATATTTTCTTGGCCTACAGCAAGCTAAGGTGTTATAAATATTAAGTATTTTAATCTACATTTTTTCCTCTGGTCAGGGGTTCTATTATAAGGCATAGATACCTCACTGTGCCAACAACCTTGTCCTTGTATCCAGGCAAGCTACAGGAATCACAGTCTTCATTTCCACCCTCTCGCCAATTTCATCTCTCTCACCTCCTCTATTATGGTTAAAATTAATCAACCAAGCAACGGGGAAAAAAATAGAAGGCATACTTATTTTGACTCACTGTTTTCATATAGTCCTCATTTGTTTTGCCATGTGCAGTCCCTAGGCCCAGATCAAAATAGGTCTAATAAAGTGAGTTTCAAAAGTAAAAGTTATCTTATGTATAGGACATCAGCTTTCTTTTTTTAAGACACAGGGTCTCACTCTGCTGCCCAGGCTGGAATACAGTGGCATGATCACAGCTCACTGCAGCATCAATCTCCCGGGTTCAAGCAATCCTCCCCCCTCAGCCTCCCAAGTAGCTAGGACTACAGGTGTGTGCCCCTACGCCCCCAACCCTGTTTTTAGAAATAGGGTCTATGTTGCCCAGGCTGGTCTCAAACTCCTAACCTTAAGCAATCCTCCTGCCTCAGCCTCCCAAATTGCTGGAATTACAGGCCTGAGCCACAGTGCCCAGCCTATCTACTGCTTTTTGTGTGTTTAATGTACATAACTTGATGTGTTTGCAGATAAGCATACACCTGTGAAACCATCAAGCCACCATCATTATCAATGCTATCACATCCAAAAGTTTCCTCCCACTCCCTGTATCATTTTGTTTTTGTTTTCTTTTCCCTTTGCGGAAAGAGCACTTAATATAAGATCTACCCTCTTAGGAAAATTGTTAAGTATACAATATTGTTAATCATATGCTCTATATTATACAGATCTCCAGATCTTATTTTCTAAAACTAAAACTTGGTACAAGACATCAGCTTTTTTTACTAGTTTCTATACCCTTTGTTGTGAGCTGTGGCATTCTGTCCGAGCAATCACTTGCTGCCCACTTCTTCACCCGACTGGTAGGCACATGATTCAGGCTGGCCAAAGTACAACATCCACCACATCTCAGTGACTGGTCTATGCCGGGCAAGTGACCCAGGACCGATAAGGCCTTTACGTAGAGCAACCACAGGTCCAGGTGTACTTGTAGCAATTCCAGTTCATGGTTATTGTCTTAGCATAACTGTACTTCTCAAGAGTATCTGGGTTTAGATTACATGGGCTCCGTATCTCTAAGGCAGAGTTTCTCAACCTCAGCACTACGAACATTTGGGGCTGGATCATTCTTCATTGTAGGGGAGCTGTCCTGTGCACTGCAGGGTGTTTAGCAGCATCACTGGCCTCTGCCCGCTAGAAATCATAGCATCTCCCTAAAGTAACAACCAAAATTGTCTCTAGACAGTCAAAATCACCCATTTGAGAACCACTGGTCTAGAGAAAAAGAGTCAGTATTCTCTGGAATTCCCAGTGCAGTAAGAAAGGTCTTTAGTCTTCAGTCTTCACCCACAAGCCAAAATTCCTTTTTTTTTTCTTTTGCTTCAACAAGGTTTTAGTCTGATTCCTCTCACTGGCAGCTGAAATAAATGAGCATCCATAGTATTTTTATAACAATAATCTGAAGAAAGGGGAAGAAAAGGTTCAGATTAATTTTTGAACTCTATCCTTTCCACAAAAAAACAGGACACCAACTCTAGCTCTAGAAACACACGCAAAGAACTTCTCCACTCATATCCTCCCTCTGAAGCATCTGAAGGTCTCCACACTCCACATCCCTGAAGAGATGCTGTGTGGCCACCTCCACGGCGGTCAGGGTGTCCAGCCCTGAAGGGAAGACAAGGGCTATCTGCATACCACCCACTGATGGGTATCTTTTGTAAGCATTTATTTCTTCTAGGCATTGTTTCTTAAACTAGGTTGAACCTAAGTAGTTTGCTAGAAAACAGCAAGAGAAGATATTTTTAGATAATAGATAATTATTCCATTTTTAACTCTTACAATTTCTATTCCTCCTCTTCTCTTGGACAAAGAGGCAGACACTTGGAAGTCCTACAATCTTCCCAGGTGCTGCCAGAGGCATTTTATTCCCTGTAGACATCCAAAGAGAATCAGCATGACTCCGGTGAGATAAAAGAGAAAATCGGTTTTAATACTTTGGGGGGAAAAAAAAAAAAAGATGAAGGACCGTTTGGGTCTTTTAAGTGCAACAGAACAAAGTGTGAAATAAAGCCTGAAACAGCGGCCTTTCTTGGTATCATGAGGGTTGTTTACCCAAACATTTAACTCCTTTTTCTCCCCTAACCCCACTACCTCTTCTCAGCTTAACATCTATATGCCATCCCACTCAGTTCAAACAGACTATGAGGAAAACCACTCTTACAAGTCATGTAGTATTAATATCAACCAGAAAAAGAATGTGGTGGGGGAGAGATTAAAACAGAATTACTGAATCTTGTCATCTACCTCAGGGAAAATAAATCCATCAGTTGACAGTTTCCTCAATGTCCTGCCATAAATCTACAATTTGAGTGTGTAGACATCATTTACCATCTCCTCTGTATGAAACAGGTGAAAGGTATGCCCTCCCACCACTTCTTCACCTAGAATATGAATCCCACCTTCTATATTAAGAAGCACGCTGCCAGGCACGGTGGCTCACACCTACAATCCCAGCACTTTGGGAAGCTGAGGTGGGCGGATCAGCTGAGGTCAGGAGTTCAAGACCAGCCTGGCCAACATGGTGAAACCCCATCTCTACTAAAAATACAAAAATTAACGGGGCGTGGTGGCAAGCGAGCTACTCAGGAGGCTGAGACAGGAGAATCACTTGAACTCAGGAGGTGGAGGTTGCAGTGAGCCAAGATCGCGCCGCTGCATTCCAGCCTGGGCAAAGAGCAAAACTCCATCTCAAAAAAAAAAAAAAAAAAAAGCAGGCCTGGCGCAGTGACTCATACCTGTAATTCCAGCACTTTGGGAGGCCGAGGCGGGCGGATCACAAGGTTAAGAGATCAAGACCATCCTGGCCAACATGGTGAAACCTCGTCTCTACTAAAAATACAAAAATTAGCTGGGCATGGTGGTGCATGCCTGTAGTCCCAGCTACTCGGGAGGCTGAGGCAGAAGAATCGCTTTAACCCAGGAGGCAGAGGATGCAGTGAGCCAAGATCACGCCACAGCACTCCAGCCTGGCGACAGAGTGAGACTCTGTCTCAAAATAATTAAATAAATAAATAAGCACTTTGTGGCAGGGCACGGTGCCTCACGCCTGTAATCCCAGCACTTTGGGAGGCTGAGGCGGGAAGATCACGAGGTCAGGAGTTCGAGATAAGCCTGACCAACACGGTGAAACCCCATCTCTACTAAAAAGATGCAAAAAATTAGCCAGGTGTGGTGGTGCATGCCTATAATCCCAGCTACTCAGGAGGCTGAGGCAGGAGAATCGCTTGAACCTGGGAGGTGGAGGTTGCAGTGAACCGAGATCACGCCACTGCACTCCAGCCTACGCAACAAGAGCGAAACTCCATCTCAAAAAAAAAAAAAGGCCGGGCACAGTGGCTCACACCTGTAATCCCAGCACTTTGGGAGGCCGAGGCGGGCAGATCACGAGGTCAGGAGATGGAGACCATCCTGGCTAACACGGTGAAACCCCGTCTCTACTAAAAATACAAAAAATTAGCAGGGCGTGGTTGTGGGCGCCTGTAGTCCCAGCTACTCGGGAGGCTGAGGCAGGAGAATGGCGTGAACCTAGGAGGCGGAGCTTGCAGTGAGCTGAGATTGCCCACTGCACTCCAGCCTGGGTGACAGAGCAAGACTCCGTCTCAAAACAAACAAACAAAAAAAAAACCACTTTGTGCTCTGAGATGGACCCCTGAATCTTCCATCTCCTCCTCTCCCACTGACCACGTAATTTGGGTCTACAGCCACACCACCCTGAACACATTCAACCCTGTCTGATCTCAGAAGCTAAGCAGGGTCAAGCCTGCTTGAAGGCAGGGTTGAATGTTTTGAAGTATTTGGATGGCAGGCCAAATAATTTAGGAGAGCTATCCATACCCAAGCTCACTGACTTTCCTCACACTCCCTTCTCAGCCCTCCGCAAGCAGGCTCCCAGTTCTGCTTGGCCACCTAAACTACTCTCCCACTATTACCAATGACAGTGTGTGGCCAACACAATGTCACCTTGACTCAAGCTACTTGACCTCTCTGTGGCATGGCCTTGTCTACTCCCTCCTGCTTTCTGAACACTCTTTCTCCTTGGCTTTTGAGACCCTCTCCTGGTTTTCCATCTCTCTGTCAACGGCTACTGTTTCTCAGATTTCAAGTTCTTACACCTACCCCTTAAAAGATGGAGTTCCTCCGGATTTGCCCTGACCCTCTCCCTGCCTTCTCCCTCTACATTCTCTCTCGGCAGCCTCGGTATTCAGCTGCATGGCATCGTTTCCCATCCATACGGTGTGTCTCCAGAATCTTTATCTCCAGCTGTATTCCCCATTCCTGAAATACACACCCATAAAAGAAACACACTACTGAACATGTCTCCTGGCTACTAGGAAATACCTTGGCCTCCACATCCAAAACCAAAAACTCATCCTCTCTCCCACAAAAGCTGCTGCTGTGGCAGGACCTCAGTGAACTGCACTCACCAGCCCACATCAGAACCAGAGGTGTCAGGGCAGCCCCCACACCCAATCACCCCCTATAGCCTGCAGCTGCTAAGTCCTGACTCCTCTTCTGCCACCAAAGTCTCTGGCCTGGATGACTCACCCCCCAACCTCCAGTCCTGCTTTCCTCCGATTCATTTGCACAACTGCACTCCGAGAAAGCTTTCTACAACAATTCAACTCACACCACTCCCCTACACAAAACTTTTCGATCACTTCCTACTGTCCTTAGAGTAAAGCCCTCAACCTGCTTTCCAAGGGCCTTCTTGACCCTCCCCCACCCCCTCGACAGCACCATTCTTATCCTCAATGCAGATTCCCTGGCCCACCTGAGCACCATTTTTCCATCCACAGGATGTGCTCTCTCTGACCTTTCAGATGCATTTTCCCTGCACTTGGAGAATACTTCTTCCCCACTCTCAGCAGGGAAAGCTCTGATCCCTCCTTTTGGTCTCAGCCTAGAAGTTTTATTTTCTTGAAGTCTTCTTGGAACCCCCAAACTAGGTAGTCCTGTTAACTACAGTCATCGCATCCCATACTGATTCAACAATGTGAATGTAATTGCTTTTTAAATAAATTTGCTGTCTCCTGCACTAGAACTCTTCTGCACAAATATACACGTTTCTTCTCACAAACCTCTAGCAACTAGCCCACCACAGCTAGAGTTCAGTGACAAGATGACACCACTCCACCACTGTCATAAATAAGGTTGTTCTAGTGATGACTGAATATATTTTTAATTTTTTTTCTACGCCTAGCAAACACAGAGAGAGTTCACTATGGTTCAGGCAATTTTTCTAAGTACTTTAAAAATAATTTAAGCCTTGCAACATTTTAAACATGTAACTATTATCCACTTTATTTATTTATGTATTTATTTATTTTTTTGAGAAGGAGTTTCACTCTTGTTGCCCAGGCTGGAGTGCAATGGCGCAATCTTGGCTCACTGCAACCTCTGCCTCCCGGATTCAAGCGATTCTCCTGCCTCAGCCTCCAGAGTAGCTGGGATTACAGGCATGCACCACCATGCCCAGTTAATTTTATATTTTTAGTAGAGATGTGGTTTCTCCATGTTTGTCAGGCTGGTCTCCAACTCCCGACCTCAGGTGATCCGCCCGCCTCAGCCTCCCAAAGTGCTGGAATTACAGGCGTGCACCACTGTGCCCAGCTGACTATTATCCACATTTTACAGAGGAGGAAATCAAGGCACAGAGAAGTTAAACAACTTGCCCAAGGTCACACAGTAAGTAAACCTGGTTTCAAAGACCTATCTATTTTAGTATGTTTGCTGTGCTGCCTTTGATTCGCATTTCACAAAATAAAAACAAAACTATCGGCTGGGCGCGGTGGCTTATACCTGTAATCCCAGCACTTTGAGAGGCTGAGGCGGGTGGATCACGAGGTCAGGCATTCGAGACCACCCTGGTCAACATGGCGAAACCCCATCTCCACTAAAAATACACAAAAATAGCCAGGCATGGTGGTGCACGCCTGTAATCCCAGCTACTCGGGAGGTTGAGGCAGGAGAATTGCTTGAACCCAGGAGGCGGAGGTTGCAGTGAGCCGAGATCACGCCACAGCACTGCAGCCTGGGTGACAGAGTGAGACTGTCTCCAAAAATAAAAATTAAAAAAAAAAAAAAAACTATCTGTCAGTATGGCAGAGAATCTGCCCGATTCTCAAATAAATGTAATGTCATGTCAAGGACACTGTATTCCCTTGTACTTCTGGCTTTGTCCCCAAAACTTTAAAAAAAAAAAAAAAAAGGCTTTCAGTAATACATCAGATTTCAACACTATTATGGATGATTTCTCCTATGTATAAATGAGAGGCCTATATTTAGCTCTGTGCTTCAAAATATGGTTAGATTGGAAGAAAAAAACATGCTCTGGGCACGGTGGCTCATGCCTGTGATCCCAGGACTTTGGGAGGCCGAGAGAGGCGGATCACTGAGGTCAGGAGTTCAAGACCAGCCTGGCCAACATGGTGAAACCCCATCTCTACTAAAAATACAAAAAAATTAGCCAGGCGTGGTGGCAGGATGCCTATAATCCCAGCTACTCGGGATGCTGGGGCAGGAGAATCGCTTGAACCTGGGAGGCAGAGGTTGCAGTGAGC
The DNA here is from genome assembly GCF_029281585.2 of Gorilla gorilla gorilla. Classification (NCBI taxonomy): domain Eukaryota; kingdom Metazoa; phylum Chordata; class Mammalia; order Primates; family Hominidae; genus Gorilla; species Gorilla gorilla. The sequence continues at coordinate 168,778,552 of NC_073227.2, read as the reverse complement.
CGAGATTATGCCATTGCACTCCAGCCTGAGCTACAAGAGCGAGACTCCATCTCAAAAAAAAAAAAAAAAAAAAAAAAGTGTTCACAGACTATTTCTCCTGTAACTATGGGTAAAGCCACAACTGTGCTCAAGTTCAACCAAAGGAAAATAGTTATTTTAATAATAATAATAAAAATAATAGGCACCTACCATAGCCAAGCAGAGTCCTAAGATCTTTTAATATGTAATGTGAGGATTAAATACCACCACCAGTGAGGCAGAGTTCTTACTAGGGCCATTTTACTAATAAAGAAAAATGTAGGCACTGAAGGCTTAAATAACTTGCCCAAAGTCACACAGGTAATAAACGGTGAGGCCAACTTTACAGTCAGAAAAGAAAGCACTCATTTTTTAAGAGACCATTCCACATCCTGTATTCTGACCTGAGGTGACACTGCTGTGGCCACATTGAGTTCTTCCAGCCACACACCTCACCATGACTTGCCACCAAGAGTGAGGGTAGAAGGTGCCTGTGGGTAAACAAGTCAACAAGTCAGGAGAAATCACACTCACCGTTGAAATATTAAGTGGCACTGGATTAATGTCTTTCTGAGGAAACACAGGGAGGAAATTCTAGTTGGACCAGGGAGTCAGGCCTAGCTATGGCAGCAACTTGGGGTGTGACTCCAGTCCATCTCAGAGTTTACAGAGATGCCTGCCTTTAGAATGCAAAGCGCCTGGTGTTTTTCTGTGTGTGTGTGTGTGTGTGTAAAGAGAACGATATCAAGATGCCTGCCTTTAGAATGTAAAGTGTCTGGTGTTTTTCTGTGTGTGTGTGTGTGTGTGTGTGTGTGTGTGTGTGTGTGTGTGTGTTTATAAAGAAAACAATATCAAGGCCTTCTCAATAAAAAAGCATCCCCCTGGCAATTACATTCCTGTGTTAGGATAAGTAAGGGAAGCAGACCTGCCAGTGTTTGCTTTGGGGCTTACCACAAGATACCATCCAGTCCCTGCCTGAAAATAATGTTCATCTGCCCCAACTAGCTTGACAGTTACCAGAATTCTCCATGTACATTGTGTTTATACAAACATCATTTTTCTCTTTCTAATCAGAAGTCTAATTTCAATGAAGCAAAATGGCTTTTAAAGATTTTTTGTTTCTAACTCAAACCAGTTCTCATATAGTCCTGAGACACGAACTGGCTTACTCTGATTATCCATGCTGGGCTGGTAACAAAATATCAAAAAGAAAATGGGTTAAATGTCTTTAAGATTCATGGATTTATTAATTATTGACTGTTTTGAAAGCTAGTATCCTAAATTTATAAAACTAATTTCAATAAGGCTTTCATCATGAATATTCCCTAAATATATTTAGTTTTATCATCCAAAAAATGCATAGGTAGAAGGTACATCATCATAGAACATCAATTAACAAAGTCCTTTTAAATGTCACTTGTAGGAAAAAAAGGTTGAACTAAATGAAATAAAGTTACATACATCCAATTGGATGAATCTCACAAATATATTCAGAGGAAAAAAGGATAGGATGAAACCATTATATAAAGTCTAAACACATGCAAACACATTATATATTATTTATGGATGTGCCCAACTGTATCAAAATGCCTAGGAACAATAAACACCAGATCTGAGATAGGTCCTACCTCTTGGGGAAAAGAATGGGTATACAAGATGCTTTCATTAAGCTGGGGGGAGGGGGAAAAATAAATGAATGTTTATTGTGAGACTATCTTTTTATATTTCTAAAGTATCTCAAACTTTTCACAGGAAAAACAAGCCTAATACTAAAAGAATAAGTTAAAAGTTACTCTACTGAAGGGTAGGACAAGGAATGGGGAGGAAAAGAGGAAGGTGGAGATTGAGAGACAGAGTGGAGGTCTGTGTCTTGTAATGGATACTAAATCAACCCGACCTTGGAATGTCTATACTGCACTCATAATACAAATTAGCAATCAGCTTAAATTATAATAATGACCCCAGAGGGGTCTTAAAATTTAACAAAATTTAAATCAGTCATCATACTAAGGTAGAAAGAATATCCTAACTAGATCAAATGTACACACACTCTAGATGATCAAGATTGATTATCACTTCCCTAGCAGAAGACCACGGTTACACCCCTTTACAGAGACAGCTCATTACTGTGGTTCAGGGTTTTGGAGTTGAGACAAACCTAGGTTCACATTCCAGCTCCACCAATGACAAATTGTGATTTCGACAAGCTACTAATCTCTCTGAATTCACTGAGGTCAGGAGTTCAGGACCAGCCTGGCCAACATGGTGAAACTCCATCTCTACAAAAAATACAAAACTTAGCCAGGCCTGGTGGCACACACCTGTAATACTAGCTACAGGGTGTGTAGCTGAGGCTGAGGCAGGAAACTTGCTTGAACCTGGGAGGCGGAGGTTGCAGTGAGCCAAGATCACGCCACTGCACTCCAGCCTGGGCAACAGAGCAAGACTCTGTCTCCAAAAAAAAAAAAAAAAAAAAACAGTAACCCAGTAAGGCCAGACGCAGTGGCTCACACCTCTAATCCAGGACTTTTGGAGGCCGAGGCAGCTGGATCACCTGATGTCAGGAGTTCGAGACCAGCCTGGCCAATGTGGTGAAACCCCATCTCTACAAAAAATACAAAAATTAGCCGGCTGTGGTGGCAGGCGCCTGTAATCCCAGCTACTTGGGAGGCTGAGGCGGGAGAATCGCTTGAACCTGGCAGGCGGAGGTTGCAGTGAGCCAAGATCGCGCCATTGCACTCCAGCCTGGGCAACAAAAGCGAAACTCCGTCAAAAAAAAAAAAAAAAAAAAAAAAAAAGCCCAAGATATAAGGTGATAAACAGCTATTGAAGTCACAGAATTCAAAACAGCTTCTTTGGGAATTTGTCCAGAGCACTTTTGAGTATTCCGCTGTAGAGAACAGGATTACCTAACAGCTCTTAGGAAAATCCCTCTTAGGGATGTCTCTGGTTGTCTTCTTTTATTGTGAATTTACCATAGCAAATACAAGCTGTTAGGATTTCCAGCATGTCAGACGCTAGAAACCCTAATTTTGAGTTCACGTCCTCAAAAAGTATCTCTGTAATTTGAAGTATCTGAAGGCTGCAGTCACTCATATTGTCATGTCAATACCTTGAGATGAACTCTGTCATCAACTCTTCCTTATCAGTCACTTGGAGGAAAGGCCTGCTGCTGACTGCCTGAACCTCGACTATAGATTGCTTACTAGATTTGCAATGACCTTAGCAACACATTCTACTTTATCTTCAAATCTTTGTGAATCAAAAATAAATTCTAGAAAATATTTTCCCAAGATACCACTGAGCTCTGATTTGCCAATGTATTTTTTTTTTTTTTTGAGACAGAGTCTTGCTCTGTTGCCCAGGCTGGAGTGCAATGGCGTCATCTCAGCTCACTGCAACCTCCGTCTCCTGGATTCAAGCAACTCTCCTGCCTCGGCCTCCCGAGAAGCTAGGATTACAGGCGCCTGCCACCAGACCTGGCTAATTTTTTTTTGTATTTTTAGTAGAGATGGGGTTTCACCATGTTCTCCAGACTAGTCTTGAGCTCCTAACCTCAAGTGATCCACCCGCCTCGGCCTCCCAAAGTGCTAGGATTACAGACGTGAGCCACTGAGCCCAGCCACCAATGTGTTTTCAAGATTTTCCAGCATCCCGAACTACAATCAAAATTTGGAAGCCTTTCCAGGGTTTGACAATTTTGTCTCTCTTCTTGGTCACTGGTAATGGTGCTTTGGAGAAATATACTGTTAGGGGTAACAAACACTAAAAGGTTAGATACGTGGTCTAGGGTGCAGAACAGCTATTTTGAGGCAAGAACAGGGCCTTGATAATAAAATATATGCCTGTAATTTAGTTATGTCATCATAATTGTTAACCTTTGAGCACTTATACTAAATGCTTTACATGTATTAACAAATCCTACTTTTAATCCAATATAGTAGGTCGTATTATAATTTTTTTTTTTGGGAGGAGACAGAGTCTCGCTCAGTCGCCCAGGCTGGAGTGCAGTGACGCGATCTCTGCTCACTGCAAGCTCCACCTTCCGGGTCCACGCCATTCTCCTGCCTCAGCCTCCCGAGTAGCTGGGACTACAGGTGCCCACCACTACGCCCGGCTAATTTATTTTTTATTTTTAGTAGAGATGGGGTTTCACCGTGTTAGCCAGGATGGTCTCGATCTCCTGACCTCGTGATCCGCCCACCTCGGCCTCCCAAAGTGCTGGGATTATAGGCGTGAGCCACCACACCCAGCCCTACAATTTCTATTTTACTGACGAGAACACAGATATAGAAAAGCTAAGCAGCTTGAGCAAGGATCCCCTGTTAGCAGGTGGTTGAGCTTGGGTATGAACCCAGCCAGGCTAGTACCTCAGCTTATGCTCTTAATCTTCTATATTATATTCCATCAGCTATTTTAAAGATTAAACACAAAAATACCCTCCTCTGTGTATTCTTTATCCAAAAGTCTACAATGTACCCTAGTCCCCTCAAAAAAAAAAAAAAAAAAAAAAAACACAGCGACAAGGAGCTGGTCAAAGGAACCCCAGCAGATGGGAGGACAGAGAAAGGCAATGTGACAAAAAGACACTGAGAACATTAGATTGCTGACTGGCTAGTAAAAAATCTGTTCTAAATAACCATGGCTCAGCTGGTGGCCTGGTGGGAAGCTCTAAATAGGAACAACTCTAAATGGAGTCAAAGACCACCTGCAGTGAGTAAAGCATTTCAAGCTTTTCAAGCCTGTCTGGGTCCCCACCCTGGCTCAAGTCTGATTGTAATTATTTTCACAGCCGGTCTACATTCACACTGGAGACCAGCCACTGTAATAAAGCCCCAAGTGACAGTTGGACTTATCCCAGGTGATGCCCCAAATTGTAGGGGCTCTATGGTAACTTCTTCAAGGCAAAGAGTGTAGATGAGTATTCCTTTCCATTCGGGAAAAAATTACACTGCAATTTATTAACTTTTTAAAATAGCATTTTATTTTCTGTATCTCTCTAAATTCCACTTGATGGGAGCATAATCACAAAATTTACAATTTCACCACTTTATCAAAATTAGGCCATTAAGGCCAGGCGCAGTGGCTCACACCTGTAATCCCAGCACTTTGGGAGGCCGAGGTGGACAGATCACATGAGGCCAGGAGTTCAAGACCAAACACAGTGAAACCCTGTCTTTACAAAAAAAAAAAAAAAAAAAAAAAAAGTACAAAAATTAGCTGGGTATGGCGGCACGTGCCTGTAATCCCAGCTACTTGGGAGGCTAAGGCACAAGAATCACTTGAACCCGGGAGATGGAGGTTGCCCTGAGCCAAGATTGCGCCACTGCATTCCAGCCTAAGCAACAGGGCGAGACTCACATCTCAAACAAAATTTTAAAAATCTAAAAATATAATAAATAAAAAACCTAGGGCATTAAGTAGCAGAAAACCCAACTCAAAACTGTCTTATGTCATTTAACAAGACATTCAAAGCATAGAAAAACCCACAGGTCTCCCAACAGCACCAAGAACCCAGATTCAGTTAGCACACTATGCCACTTACCCTCAGGCCCAAGATAGTGGGTAGCAGTCCCAGGCATCATGAGAGAATACAGAAAAGTAGAAAACCATCTTTCTTCTAGTCTCCTATGACAAAAGGAAACCTCCCCCTGAAGTATCCAGACTTTCTGTCATGTCTCCTTGGCCAGAACTGGGATACAACCTCATTCTTATAATAATTACCAACCCAGAAAATGGGTTTATCATAACTGACTTATAGTTTCTTAACCCTGACTGCTTTAACAGTTCCCCCAGGTGATTTTATTGAGCAGCTACGATTAAGAACCACTGAGTTAGATTAATCAGAATTACCCTGAAATGCCTTCCCCTGAGTCATCTGAAAAGGATGCAGACATTTGAATGAAATCTGGATTGTCAGAGGGGAAAAGGAATGTTGGCTGAACCAGCAGTAGTGTCTACACAACCATTTTACATTTGTGTTTCAAAACACTTTCACACCATTTTATTTATTCCTCAAGGCTTTCTGTATCAGTCCCATTTTACAAAAAAAAAGGAAACCAAGGCTCAAGTTTACAAAATAGGAAAATTATTTTTAGTCTTCCAAATCTCAGTGGATTTAATGTAATGGCAACTTAAGAAATTTCCCCAAAAGAATATTTCTCTGAAACAGTAAACATAAAGACAGCCAAAGAGAACTTTTATGTTTTTCCTAAGAGGAACAAAGCAAAAACCATTAAAATGCCGAGGCTAGAAGTACCAAAACCAAGTCGGAAGACCTAAATTCTTGTCCAGGCTCTGCCACTAACAAGGCCCTTTACATCCTTTTCCATGCATGTTTAGTAACAGCAGACTCATTAATGAGGGCCCCTTCAGCTTCACACACACACACACACACACACACACACACACAGAGCTAGACAATTTAAGTTTACTACAGAGCATTTTATATCACTGTATTAGTGCTTAATAACTGTAAGGACTATTAGTTCTAAAAAATTTTCTCTAAAGAACAAGACACATTTTCTCAAGACTGCCTAACGTAAAATTTATGAGAAAAGCATATATGGTTTATTGCTGTTTCTGGCAACTGTGCTATCTACCTGTATGAATCATAAGCAACTGGAAACTACATAGACATCATGAAGGCTTACAAAAGTTTAAACTGCATTGAAAGAAGACACTGGTTATTTTAAGAAAAGAAAGTACTTTAAAAAGAAAACTAAAAAAGACATTTGAACAAAGAATTCATTGAATTGAGTGAATAATCTCCAAATCTACCACTAAAATGACTGGCTCTTCTCTCTGGAGTTCCTCCCCACCCCCAGCGCTATCTCCAACTTCACCCTACACACAAATGTGCAATACTGTCTCTAAACCATTTCTTTGCTATTATGTCAGCCTTCTGCTGAAAAGCCTTCAGTAACTCTCCACAAGATAAAGTCCACATTCCTAACCTTGTTTTTATGGCCCTCCATAATCTAAAACTGACCTCTCCATCCATCCCAGTCTACTACGCCCTGAAAAACCATCATTCCAGCCAAACTAGTCTCTTCAAACACTGCGAGTGTTCTGGTTTCTTCTGGTTTCCAATATGATAAGGTTCTACTCCTTATCACCAGTGAGTTCCAAAACTTTCACAAACCTCCTCCACTCTAACATACAAACCCTTGTCCCTGGAAAAGTTAGAATACTTGTCACTAAATGTTTAACCTTGTCACAGGTATGTGTCTATATCCTTTGTTTCTTCAAGAATTTAGCACAGTGCAGGAAGGAGTTCAAAAATGTTCCTTAGATTGAAGTAATTTCAACTACAGGACAGTAAACTCAAGGGCAAGGGCCTCTACCCCATTATAAATCTGTATCTAATTCCAGTATTTAGCAAATTGTAGGTGCTAAATATTTGCAGATTGCTATCTAATTGAATTCAGCAGTAAGCCTTCAGGTCGCATAGGCCTCAAAACTCTAAATATTTATGGAAGACTTCAAAGCGTCAAGACATCAAAATTACATATTGAAATCTTCCAAGAAGGTAATGCAAACAGGAGACACCGTGCAGGGCAATTAAAAATAGAAATCACTTAAATACACACTTCTCGAAATGCTCAAAAGGCCATTTCTGTAAAACAAAATTTAAAATATCTGGAAATATAAATAATCTGACCTAGTGGGTTTTATTCTTTCTGTAGATCCTCCACCCAATGTCATCCCTTGACTCTCTGATGTTATACAAAAGCTCAACTGGTTAGATGAACCATTTACCTAGACTGCAATTTCAAATAACCTCATCAAGCCATTTTCAAATGCTGCAGAACCTTATTAGTTCCCCTAAGAGGTAGACAGGGGAAGCTGGAGGCAAAAGAATAAGACCTGCTCAATTTTCCTATAGCCACGCCCTAACCAGTGAAGAAGAATTAAACTCAGGTCCCCTGACTTTAGTCCAAGGCTCTTAGTCTTTGATAGGAACTAGAAGTAAACTTTATGGAGCAAGCGGGAAAAGGCATGTGAGCTACAGCTGTGTTCCTGTCACCTTCTGGGAAAGAATTTAAACATAAATTCTTAATGAACATAACGAGAAAAAAAAGACACTTCCCAATTACTCTCAAAGCATGATTACAAGTTATGTTTCTTATGCTAAAGGACGAGAATCAAAATGAGTAAGATACCAATTCACAAATTCAAGAAAGTCTACAGTCTGGAGGAAAGCTGACATCTGGCCCCCCAGATGCACTGGCTGCTGCTGGAACCTAACGCCATGTGTCCTGATGGCAGGAAAGCTAATATGCTGTCACAGAAATAACTTTCTACCAGTGGCCAAACTGGCTTTGCCCTCTGCCTCTCTCCACACCTCTCTAGCTCCAGAGGGAACTACTACAACCAATGAGAGAGAAGGTACATCCCCCCCGGCCACTGACTCTGGTTAACATCAAGTTACAGAAAGAGTCCTCAGTCCTCATTCTCTCGTGTTCACTCTGCACCCCCGCTCCCAACTCCTCCTTTCTATGCTCACTCCTCCATATGTATAGCGCCCCCCTACTACCCACCCAACACACATACCAGATGCCAAGGGCCTGGAGAGCCCTCAACCAAATAAGCCCACTTGTCACATGTCCCAGAGTCCCATTTCTGATTCAAGCAGCAGAGACTTAAAAACAAAACAAAAAAACCCTAAGTGAGTCCCAGTCCTGATTTTGCAACACCAAAGAGGTCAGAGAACCAAAAGGAACCTTGGAGATCATCCAGAGAAGTTGAGTGACTTGCTTCCAAAATTACAGGGATGGCTCACTAAATTCTTCCCACAGAAATGTACTTCAACTTATTCATTAAATGCATATTTACTGTACCAGGCACCATGCTGGGTGCCCGAGACAGTATAATCAATATGTTTTAATCGCCCTTACTGAAAAATGGGGCGGGGCGCGGTAGGGAGAACAGTGAGATGGGGGATTTTCCCCAGAGGTGGTATCTACAAACAAATGTACAAGGGACGAATACCTAAGGCTGAGAATTACCGAACTGAGAATCTAGGTGAGTGATGAAGGCCCTAAGAACCCAGCCCCTCAAGGCTGGATACTGCCCAAGTCCCTGTCTGCTGTATGGACAGGTCTTTTAAAGGGGGAAAGGGGACATTCACCGCCATCCTCCGAAGGGGTTATGGATCCAAGGGATGGTCAGGCTGCCCAGCTCCTCACTGGAGCTAATTCCGCCCCATTTTCCAGTAGCATCACTAACTCAGTATTTCTGCATGAATTTTGGCCCCTTCTCTCCTAGAAAGACTCTCCTCAACTACACTAAAATACAGTTCTCTCTCCTGTATCTCGTGTCTTCTTCCGAGTTTAAGAGACAGAAGTTCAGGGGAGGAAGGCACCAAGCCTAACCGGGGTGGAATTCCCTATTTGCAAGCAGTGCCCGCCTGGGCTAGAGGGCAGACTGTCCGCTCACCCTTCCAAACCCCAATCTTTGAACCCTCCTCAGCACAGCAGGGGAGGAATGTGCGGAAGCAGCATAAAGCCAGGTGGAGTTTCTGGTTTGGCACGTGAAGGACCTGGAACAGGACTGTCGGGGAAGATCAGACAATGAGAGGGAAAAGGTGAAGCTTAAGGGGACTCTGGAAAACTCAACACTCCCGCAGGGTTTCAAAGAATCCCCAAGAAATTTCTTTTGAGAAGTCACAAAACAAAACTAGGCAAACAGATGCCTCGGTTTTGAAAGAGATTGTGAGTAGCTTTAGGCAGCAATGAAACCTGACTCCGGGCCAGGAGTGCCTAGGGTCGGTCCAGCGGAGCGCGCATTCAGCGAGGGGTGTTCGGCGGCGGCCAGGCGGGGCCCGCTGGCAGCTCGTTCCCGCCGCCGCAGAGCCGCAGGGGCGGGAATGGGGACTCGCCGCGCTGCCTCGAGGAGGAATGATTCCAGGGACCCCCCCGGGGTTCCGAGAGAGCTGGGCTGGTCCGGAATGAATTTCCCGTTCCTCTGGCTGCTGGCCCCGGACACAAGACCCTCCGTCTCCTGCCGAGAGAGGCTCCCCTCTCGCCTCGCCACGCCGCAGCCCGTCCGCGCCCGCGTCCCCGCTTACTTTTCGTCGCAGCGATGAGGTTCTTCCCGTCCTTAATGAGCTCTTTGATGAACTTGTTGGTCCTCTCGAGTTCCGCTTCGTGAGCGCGGATCCTCTCCCGGAACCACGGGCTGTCGAGGTAGCAGTCGCTGAACTCCAGGGGCTGCAGCCCCATGACGGCAGCGGTCGCTGCGCGGTGCGCACGGCCGCGCGTTCCTGCCCGAGCCGAGCTCCGAGGCCGCTGCCAGGTGCGGCGCCGCGCGTTCAGGGAGCACGGAGGAGCTAGCAGGCCCGGGCGCGCGGCGAGCGCGGCACGGACATGTCCCGTAGAGCCGAGTCCTGCGGCGCGGAGGAGCTGCCACCGAGACCAGCGCTAGCTGCGGCGCCCCAATCCCGGCAGCCCCCGCCGAGCTCTGAGCGCCCGCGGCCCCGCCCCGCCCGGCCCCCGCGCGGCAGACACTCCCCGAGGCGCCACCCGGCCGGGCCCGCGCTCCCGCTCGCCCCCTTCTCTTTCCTCCGCCTTCCTTCTTCCTCCCTTCCCTTCCCTGGACGCCTCTTCCTTCTCTTCCCCACGCGCAGCTGCCCCTCCTCTTCCTTCCGAGGCGTCCTGGGGCTAGAATTTCGCCCCGCGGCTCCCCTCCACCCCGGGCGCTCTCCCCTCCCCTTTGCTTGGGCTCCCGGGGCCGAGGTGACTCACAGTCGGCTCCCCGCTGCACGGAACCCGACCGGGACCGAGAAGGAGCGTCTTAATTGCAGTCGTTAGTCCCCGCAGGCGGGCGACATAACTCTGAAGTGGCTGCCTTGCAGGAGGAGATGATTAACTCATTTATCTCATTTATCCTGGGACGCCCCCAACCCCGAGCTGGGAACGAACTCGCACAGGGGGCTCTTTTCCTTATCCCGGTTCCTTTCCCAGTTTAAAGTGAGATGCGTGGTAAATCTCCGCTTGAGATCGAAGCCTTACAATGGCAAGAGCGTTTTCTTGGTGGCCCAGCAGCTCCTATTACACTTCTCTACGTATCCGCACTAAATGACTTAGTTGAAGAGAGAGGGCTGGCTAAACCACAGAAAAGTTGTTTCTGTTGTGTTCAGCACATTAAATTTGCTGGGGTAGGTAGAGACGATCTTTATTATTCTAAAAATAACCACCGGAAAACATGCCAGGTAACGTGTGGTTTTCACCGCGTGGGGGTGACGATCAATGAGAATTTATGTCAGTGCCCTCAAAAAGCCTATTTTGTGTGTTCTGAAACAACTCCAGTGTGTCCCAAAAAAAAGTTAGGCATTTTAAAGTATTGAAATGTATACCTTAGGCCGGACGTGGTGGCTCACGCCTGTAATCCCAACACTTTGGGAGACGGAGGCGGGTAGATCACCTGAGGTCAGGAGTTGGAGACCAGCCTGGCTAACATGGTGAAACCCCGTCTCTACTTAAAATACAAAAAGTACCCGGGTGCGGTGGCGCGTGCCTGTAGTCCCAGCTGAGGCAGGAGAATCGCTTGAACCCAGGAGGCGGAGGTTGCAGTGAGTCGTGATGGTGCCACTGCACTCCAGCCTGGGCGACAGAGCGAGACAATGTCTCAACAAAAAAAAAAAGTATTTCTTAAAACCACTAATAGTTCATTAGAGTAACGTTTCATAATCGCAATTTATTAAGCAATTATTATGTGCTGGGCACCCACTAGGAACTCCATACATCTACAAACTCGCAATATAGACTTACATGATGTGATGGTAATATTAACGAGAAACTTCAAAGTAATTCCTCAAGACGTTCAGACTCTCAGCTGGGTAATTAAGAATCTGTTTGGACAGCATGTTGTAGGAGGGTAACCCTCCGGAACAAGTTAAATAAGCCTCCTACTCAATAAGCCCTTTTGTTACAAAACAGCACCAGGAGTGCCTAACCCGCAGATAAACATTGTTACTCTAATGTCCATCCTCCAGAGAGTTCAAAGTGTTTTACAAATAACTTTTAGGCGGTGAAAGCTTCAGTTCCTACTAAAACCAGCAGGAGACTGGAGTCTACAGAAAAGAGAATGAAAGAGGCAAATAAAGGGGAAGAAAGACAAGAAGAGAAGGAGTGTAAACAAAAATGAGGGCCTTGCGAAACAGCCAAGCACTGACCACACTCAATCCTCAGAACAGAAACCCAAACCTTTTCTCATAGAGAGGCTGCTGACATTTCTTCAATATTGAACATGGAGGTTACTGTGTGACCCAGCAAGTCCACGCTTAGATATATACCCAAAAGAAATGAAAATATATGTCCACGCAAATGTTTACACACAAATATTCATAGCAGCATTATTCGTAATAGCCAAAAAGTAGAATCAACCAAAATGTCCTTCGTCAGCTGTGTAATGGATGCACAAAACGTTTGTCCATAAAATGAGATATTAATCTACAATAAAAAGGAATGAAGTACTGACACGTGCTACGGCACAATGAAAGGTGAAAACGTTATGCTAAGTAAAAGAACCCAGCTGCAAAAGGCCAATACTATCCATTTATATGAAATGTCCAAAACAGGTAAATCTATACAGGCAGAAAGATTAGTGGTTGCTAGAGGCTGGGGGATCGAGTGGAGGGTATATGTAGTCAGGAGTTTATTTTCAGGGTGATGAAAAATTATTAATATTTTTATTTTTCATAGAGATAGGGTCTCACTATGTTGCCCAGGCTTTTCTCAAACTCCTTAGTTCAAATGATGCTCCCACCTTGGTCTCCCAAATTGCTGGAGTTATGGGAGTGAGCTGCCAAGCCTGGCCGAAAACAATTTAAATTTACATTTTGGTAATGGTTGCACAATTCTGAATATACTCAAAATCACTTAATTGTATGTGTTAAATGGGTGGATTTCTTTTGGTCTGTGAAATATATCTCAATAAAAAAAATTTTTTAAGATGAACTACTCTAGAACTGCTTCTCCTTCTTTATCACATTAGACTTCAAGCCATAAAAACTCTGGTTTATTCAGTGTGCCCAGTTCTTTAGATATTTGGAGAAAAAAAGTTGTTTAAAACAATGTCAAAACATCATAAAAAATATTACTTATCACTTCACACACATGTACACCCAGTGTTAAAGAGCTAGTGAATATGAATCTTAATTCATTACCAAATAGGTCCACAATAATTACCATGAGTGGAGGGACCTGATTAATTTTGTTTTATTCAGCTATGCCTATGCAGTGTCTGGTATACAAGTGATCAGTAAATGTGGAATGAATAAGTATAACTAACTGAAGAGAAATCTCTGTACAGTGGACAGTGGAAAGATAGATATTTAGGAGTTCCAGCTCCAGCTTTACTACTTAACAGTTGTGCAACCTTAGCAAAGGTAATTTTCTGTAAACCTCAGACTTACCATCAGTGAAATGGAGATGATGACATTGCAGCTGCAGGTTGCTTGAGAAGATTTAATGAAATTGTGTTTGTAAAGTGCCTGCTGAAAATTATGATAATAATGAGACTCAAGGAAGAAGGAGGTGTGGAGGATGGGCTGAAGAGAGGGATGAGGGAGAGGAGGAGACAGATTACATTCCATCAATGTGGGAAAGATTTTCGGGGCAGGAGAGTCCTTAAATCATGGTTTTAAACCATGTAAGACAGAACTCAAGAAAAGTGGCCACAAAAGCAGATGCTACTGAGTTTCCAGGTTTCATCTTAATTAATCAATTATTCCCACAAATATTTACTGATCATTTATATGTATTAGGCACCATATTAGGTGCTCATGATGCAGCAGCACACAAAACAGTCCTCACTGTGCTTTTGGTCTCTGGGGGAGACTGGCCTTATCCCAGAAAAAAAGAAAAAGAAAAATCACACACATATATATCCAATTGAAAATTAAAGCACCATGCAGTTAAAGTGAAGGGTGTGTGAGAGATTATAATTGGAACACCTGATGGAGATTGGGGATGGGTCAAGGAAGGCCTCATTGAGGAAGTGATATGAAAATGATAATTTAATCAATGACCAGGAATATCAGTAGGAGTTAACTGTTAAATAGGGGTAGGAACAGAGTAGTACAGACATGGGACCAGCTTGTGCAGGCCCCTGAGATGGCACACTCAAGAGATGAACAGGTCGGGTGGCTGAAGCCCAGTGAGAGAGACTGGCTCACAACTATGCCAGGTGGTGGAGGATAGGCAGGGTCAGATGGTGCAGAGCCTCTAAGTCTTATTTAGGATTTGGGACTGTATCCCAACGCTGTTGGGAGCCTTTAAAGAGTTTTATGCATGTAGTAAAATGATCCGGATTGTGTTTTCTCTCTAGCTGCTGTGTGGAGAATGGAAATCCAGACAGAAGGTGGTTGGAGTTGTCTGGGCAAGAAATGGAATAGCTCAACCCTCCAAGGTGACCCTCCAAGGAAACAGCGAGAAATAGACAGAAATGAAGTATATTTTAGAAGGAGATTCTGGGACTTGACAATAGCCTGGATATTGGAAATGAGGAAGAAGGGGTCAGCGGTGGCCCCCAGGCTTGTGGCATGGTAAGTTAGATGGATGGATATGCCACTTACTGAAAGGATAACATGAGGTAAGAAGCTGTCATAGCAGTGTTGGTGATGACTGGCTTGGAAGGATGCGTTTCAGTATAAACTCATGAAGTTTGAGATGCCTGGGAGACATTCAAGTACCTAAGTCAGGTAGGCACTGACACCCAAATGGCATTTTTATGCTTACTCAGTGCTTGGATTAGTTAGGGATTTGAATCAATGCAAGCTGGTCAAGTTTCAGTCTACATGAAATAGAGGTTAACATATAGGAAACCTTCCCTTGATGTAGGTTCTGCTGCATATGATACTGTAGTTTTTGTGTTGTGATGACTCACAAAGTACCTACCTGTAAAGTTAAATATGGGTCTACTGAATCCTTGGATATGTTTCAGGTTGTGAGTCAGAATTAGGTTCAGACACATTATAACAGAAAATCCAAAATCACTGGTTTTTAAACCATAAGGGGTTTATATTTCCCTCTCTCTCATAAAAAGGAGTCCATGATTCCAGAGTCCCCAAGGAAGCACCGGCTTCCATCCTCAGTGTCACCTCATGGTACAAGATGGCTCCTAGAGGTCCTTCTGGGAGGAAAGAAGGGAAAGGATAGAAGGGCCCCTGTCCCCACTGAATCAGCTTCTTTTCTCAGCATTCCTGTGCATCTCACACAACATTTTATTTTTTATCTCATTGACCAGATCTTAATCAAATGGCCACACCTCACTGCAAGGGAAGATGAAAAATGTGGTCTTTTTCCCAGGTACATAAGTGAAATGTGAATTTTCCTACAAAGAGAAAAGGGATAGTAGATTTTGAGCAGGAACCTAGCAGTCTCTGCTGCAGGCTGACACCTTTGTGAGTGAGGTATATAAATTACAGCTATGCAAAAAAGTAAATTATGTAAATAGAAGAAATTTAAAATAATTATTTGGGTCTCTTGCAGACTGTGTAAAGCTGCTTTCTCTCACAAGTATTAAAAACAAAACACAAAAAGAAACAAAAATGCCAAAATAGCTTAATTATTGAAACACATCACTGAAAACCTCCACAGCGAGGTAGTTGAAGCTTCTGAAGCAGTTATCAGCACTCCAGCTCCATTTCTCTATGATTCTCTTGGCTCTGCCTGCCTTCTAGGAATTGACTTCAGCCTCCAGAAAGCTTCCTTCATGAGAACCAAATAGCATCAACATTTCCAGACTCACCTACAGGTGAGACAATACCCCTTCCTGAGCTAGAAAGTTGCTCCCTTATCACAACTACTTTAATCTGGGAATCAAAGCATTTCAGGAGACTGCCATTCCCTGAGTCCCTTGGACCTGGAGGCCTGCTGCTCAATTGATCACTGAGCCCAAGAAGGGGGTAATGCCAAGTAGCTTGGGCCATTAAGGGGTCACCTTTGAGCATGGGGCAGGCTGATCCAACAAGATATGAGGATACTACACAACGAGTTTGTGAACTGGTAACCTATAAAAGTATAATGGTGATGCTTGTACAACAATGTGAATATACTTAATGCCACTGAACTGCACGCTTAAAAAGAAAGCATAATGAAGGAAGAGTAAAGGACTCCTTCATCTCCCCCTTTATGTCACTCGTCTTCCTATAATAACCTTTTCTTTTTTTTTTTTCTTTTTTTTTGAGATGGAGTCTCCGTCTGTCACCCAGGCTAGAGTGCCGTGGCGCTATCTTGGCTCACTGCAACCCTCGCCTCCCTTCCGGGGTCAAGTGATTTTTCCGCCTCAGCCTACCAAGTAGCTGGGATTACAGGCATGCGCCATCATGCTCGGCTAATTTTTGTATTTTTAGTAGAGACGGGGTTTCACTATGTTGGCCAGGCTGGTCTTGAACTCCTGACCTCAGGTGATCCACCCGCCTCTACCTCCCAAAGTGCTGGGATTACAGGCATGAGTCACTGCACCCAGCCATACCCTTTCCTTAAAGACATGTGGTCTCACAGAATAATGATAATGGTCCAAATGTGTTTGACATTTTAATTACACCTATATTTTTAAAAGAACCTTTTTCTTCATACCACCTCTATTGAGAGTTTGTGACTAGCAGTCTGAGTAATGAAATTTGAGAAAGGCTATGCTATGAACACTAAGCTGGGTATGCTCTGCTGAGAGTCACCCCAGGATCTCTGTGTATTCCAGGATTGCAGTGGGTGCACCAGTGCAGTGTGGTGTGCAGAAACTACTACTTGTGCTGGGCGTGGTGGCTCTTGCCTGTAATCCCAGCACTTTGGGAGGCTGAGGCGGGTGGATCACGAGGTCAGGAGTTCAAGACCAGCCTGGCCAATATGGTGAAACCCCGTCTCTACTAAAAATGCAGAAATTAGCTGAGTGTGGTGGCATGCGCCTGTAGTCCCAGCTGCTTGGGAGGCTGAGGCAGGAGAATTGCTTGAACCTGGGAGGCAGAGGTTGCAGTGAGCCGAGATCGTGGCCACTATACTCCAGACTGGGTGACAGAGCAAGACTCCATCTCCAAAAAAAAAAAAAAAAGAAATGAAGAAAAAAAAAAAAAGAAACTACTACCTGTGCCTCCAGCATTTACTAAGCACCCATTATGTGCCACGTACTATCCTAGAACTGGGACAGCAATAGCAAAAACAAACAAACAAACAAAAACCTAGCACGATTCATGATCTCATGGACTAATATCCTCCAATCAGAGTGAAAGAAAATATATCAAAACATTGCAAATATAAATGTCAAGTGAAATCTCTGGTAAGCACTAGGAAGAAGCCTGCTCTTCAGGGGACTTTGGACTATTCTGAGATGTCAGTGAGGATGTGACAACTGAGCTGAGACCTGAAGCACCAAGAGTGAGTGGATGGAGGTGAAGTGGATGTGATGTGCAGAGGGAAGAAGCGTTCCCAGAGGAGGATTTGTGGAAGAACCAGTACAAGTATCTGAAACCGTGGCCATGTGGCGGGAGCAGCACGCGGTGAGATGAGGCTGAAGAGGGAGTGAGGGCCCATCCTACCTGCTCAGCACCAGCCCTGCTTCTATCCTTGAGAACACTGAGCGTGGGCTTCGGGCTTCGCTGCTTTTTTTCTCAGGAGAGCTCACCTTTTCCAGTACTTCTGGGCATCAAAGCTTGGAAGAGTTTAGGACCTCAAGGAAGTTTTAGAACTAGTACACTTAACTAGGGATATTTGGTCAGCAAATATTGATTGAGTACACGGGGTGGGGAAAGCACTGTGGTAAGCAAGTGCTAAGGCGAAAAAGTCCCTCAACTCAAGCGTTTACAATCTGGTATACTCTAGCCATGCAGAATAAGCTGACAAGAGGATAATTCTAAAACAAAGCACACTGCTGCTTCCTCCAGCCAGCCTGACAGCCTGGTTGAGAAGTGGGCGTTCCTACTGAAACTGGGATGGGGAAGAGGGAGGGTGGGTATGTGGGGGAGATTCTCCAGTCCTCCCACATTGAAATTCATATCTTCTCAGCTGGGTGCAGTGGCTCACGCCTGTAATCTCAACACTTCGCAAGGCTGAGGCGGGTGGATCACTTGAGGTCAGGAGTTCAAGGCCAGCCTGGCCAACATGGTGAAACCCCGCCTCTACTAAAAATTAAAAAAAATCAGACACCTGTGGTGGCACGTGTCTGTAATCCCAGCTGCTCTGTAGGCTGAGGCAGGAGAATCGCTTGAACCTGGGAGGTGGAGGTTGCAGTGAGCCGAGATCTTGCCAAGGCACTTCAGCCTGAGAGACAGAGTGAGACTGTCTCAAGAAGGAAGGAAGGAAAGGAGGAAGGAAGGGAGGTAGGGCGGGGAGGGAGGGAGGGAGAAAAGAAATTCATATTCTCTGAAGAAATCTAGGACTCCTATCTTTTCAAGTTTGGAGGTAGAAGAACCTGGCTCAAGGAGATGTGGGTCAAGGCACACAACCAGTACCTGCCCCAGGTGGAGTCTCCTGTTAGTGCAATCACTGCTTCTCCCGCCCCCAGCTTTTGGAGAGACTTGGCATGGAGAGGAGGGAGCTGGGTAGATCACATACAGTAATATCTGAGCACACACTGCATATAGTAGCAGGCATTCCGCACTGCCCATAGATCTCTGAGGCAAATGCTGCCCTCCTTCCTATGACATGTGGATCAACTGACCAAAGCAGGAACCTTGTAATTTGTTTTATTCAGATATCAATTGAGACTTTTTAAATGATGGAGAGAGAAGAGCTCTAAAGAGAATGTTTTTCACGGCACTCCAAATGTCCCTTCTATGACCCAGAGAAAGGTTTCCACAAGGTGACTTTCAACCAGGCAAATATCCAGCCACTGGAAATTCAACCTGCCACTATTAGAGGCATACTCTCAGAGTCCACTGGCACCTCAGTAAAATAGAAAGTGAAAAAACATAAAAATTTGTGTACTTATCCTTTGACCCAATAATTTCAGACCTGACAATTTACCCTAAGAAAAGGTGTTTTTTTTTTTTTTTTTTTAATGAGACAGAGTCTCGCCTTGTTGCCCAGGTTGGAGTGCAGTGACACGATCTGAACTCACTACAGCCTCTGCCTCCCGGGTTCAAGCGATTCTCCTGTGTCAGCCTCCTGAGTAGCTGGGATTACAGGTTAAGTGCCACCACACACGGCTAATTTTTGTATTTTTAATAGAGACGAAGTTTCACCATGTTGACCAGGCTGGTCTCAAACTCCTGGCCTCAAGTGATTCCCCCGCCTCGGCCTCCCAAAGTGCTGGGATTACAGGAGTGAGCCACCACACCCAGCAGAAAATAATCTTTGAAATGTATATGCTTGGCCGGGCGCAGTGGCTCATGCCTGTAATCCCAGCACTTTGGGAGGCCAAGGCGGGCAGATCACCTGAGCTCAGGAGTTCGAGACCAGCCTGACACACATGGAGAAACCCCATCTCTACTAAAAATACAAAATTAGCTGGGCGTGGTGGTGGGTGCCTGTAATCCCAGCTACTTGGGAGGCTGAGGCAAGAGAATCACTTGAACCCTGGAGGCGGAGGTTGCAGTGAGCCGAGATCACACCATTGCACTCCAGCCTGGGTGACAGAGTAAGACTCCGTCTCAAAAAATAAATAAATAAATAAAAACTTAAAAAAAAAAAAAAAGGCCAGGCGTGGTGGCTCACACCTATAATCCCAGCACTTTGGGAGGCAGAGGTGGGAGGATCACAAGGTCAGCAGTTTGAGACCAGCCTGGAAAACATGGTGCAACCCCATCTCTACTAAAAATACAAAAATTAGCTGGGTGTGGTGGTGGACGCCTGTAATCCCAGCTATTTGGGAAGCTGAGGTAGGAGAATCACTTGAACCCTGGAGGCGGAGGTTGCAGTGAGCCGAGATCGTGCCACTGCACTCCAGTCTGGGCAACGGAGCAAGACTCCATCTCAAAAAAAAAAAAAGTATATGCTTAAGGCTATTTGTTGCACTAAAGAAAAAAAGAATGCAGCAGCCACTTAACAATTAGAAAATAGTAAAATAAATCAGCATATATTAACTCAATAGGAATCCTGGGTTTATGTGCTTTGATGCCATTAAAATGATCATTTTTACTCTAAATAATGGACACTGGCATTTCGGAATGCCCAGCATTCATTCCCACTTCCCAACATTACCATGATTTCCACCGGGGTAATCATTTTCCCACATAACATGTAGTCTTTGTAAAATTCCTGTGCCTGCCTCATGCTAGGGAATCCAGAGAGATCCCTAGAGGTTTGTTCTATAAATCTTTCCTCTCAGACCTGCCACAGCCAAGGGCTGGGCACGTGACCTAAGCTTGGCCAACCAGACTTTCCCAAGACTTTGACTTTTGAACGTAGTAAAGCGCTGACAGAAGAAACAGAGTTCATCTTTTCCAGCCAGGAGTGTTGAAACAGACCTGCTGCTGGGGAGGCTACGAGGCTTCTTCCAAAGCTGGTTCTTTAAGACTTCCTTAACACCTCCGTATGCTTCAAATCAAATACCCTTTTGCTTAAGTTGACAGAATCAGTGTTTCTTCCTTGTAACCAGAGATTAGTAGACTCCTAGATTGGTAGTAGAAGGAAACAGACCTTCAGGGAAGTCATGGGGTGTTTAGAATCGATTATCTGGCTGAGATTGAACAGAAAACAGAACACTCCCATTTATATTCTAAAAGGGGAACCTGGTGGTTCATGGCACACATTGGAGAAACAAGTCATTAAGTTATCATCTTAGATTATTTAGTTCTAAGTAGCATGACCTTAAATCCTCTTTTGTTTGGAACTGGTCTGCTTTATACCTATTGTCCTGACATGCGCTTCGTTTGGCCTGTTTCCCCTGGATTTTGTGTGTTTGTTTGTTTGTTTGTTTGTTTGTTTGTTTGTTTGTTTTAAGAGACAAGGTCTCCCTCTGTTGCCCAGGCTGGAGTATCATGGCATAACCATAGTTCACTGCAGCCTTGAACTGCTGGGCCCAAGTGATCTTCCTGCCTCGGCCTCCCAAAGTGCTGAGATTACAGGCATGAGCCACCACACCTGGCCTGGATTTCTCATTTTTAAATGGGGTTCTACTACAAATAATGCATAGAAGCTTTTAAAAAGAGGTCGGGCATAGTGGCTCATGCCTGTAATCCCAGCATTTTGGGAGGCCAAGGTGGGCAGATTACTTGAGATCAGGAGTTCAACACCAGCCTGGCCAACATGGCAAAACCCCATCTCTATTAAAAATAGAAAAATAGCCAGGCATGGTGGTGGGTACTTGTAATCCCAACTACTTGGGAGGCTGAGGCAGGAGAATTGCTTGAATCCAGGAGGTGGAGGTTGCAGTGAGCTGAGATTGCACCACTGCACTCCAGCCTGGGTGACAGAGTGAGACTGTCTCAAAAAAAAAATAAAAAGAAAAGAAAAAAGAGGCCAGGATGGGTTTGCTGGACCGTCATTCTGTTTTTAACTCCTACCATGGTCTCATCTAGTAGTGACATCTAGTAGTAGCGTGAGACCCATGTGCAGTGAACAGAGTTCTCACTTTAACACCTGGATAATCTGACAGATGACCAAGGATAACCCATTTCACTCCTTTTTTTTTGAGATGGAGTTTCACTCTGTTGCCCAGGCTGGAGTGCAATGGCGTGATCTCAGCCTCCCAGGTTCAAGTGATTCTCCTGCCTGAGCCTCCCAAGTAGCTGGAATTACAGGCATGTGCCACCACTCCAGCTAATTTTGTATTTTTAGTAGAGATGGGGTTTCTCCATGTTGGTCAGGCTGGTCTCCAACTCCTGACCTCAGGTGATCCACCCACTTCAGCCTCCCAAAGTGCTGGGATTACAGGCGTGAGCCACCACACCCAGCCAACCCATCTTTCTTTTTCTGACGTTTCCAGAAGCAAGGTAACCAACACTTATTTTTAAGAATAGTAAGAAGGATACTTGCTGATAAAATGAAACTCTCTGAGATACAATCGGGTAGAGACAGCTACCCCTTGCAGTATTACTGGCCAGAGGAGAAGCACTTGATACTGCTAACCTTGCTGGCTATTTTGGTGTACCAACTAGTTTCAGAGTGGCCCGGGCAGTAACCTGCATGATGAACGAAGTTGCCAGGCCAGTCAGCAGGGTCAACAGGAAGCACAGAAAATTACAGGTTGAGTGTAAGATGTACAAGAAAATGGAGGCTGAGCAGAGCTGCCATAGAGCTCATAGAGAGTGGTAGAAACCTATTGCTATAGCTATTTGTCCTTTATTATATTATACAAATCTACAGCTATTAAAATGCTTTATGGTTTGGTAATACTTTTTTTTTTTTGCAAAAACAAAAGCTTTTGGCAGAAATGTGTTAAAGGGAAGAGTGTATATTTAACGAAAAATGAAGTACTGATATCCCATTTCTCAAAAAAGCTGCTCATGAATTTTTAAAGAGTTTTTTGTGTTTCTGTGTTTTTTTTTTTAGACGGAGTCTTGCTCTGAAGCCCAGGCTGGAGTGCAGTGGCGCGATCTCGGCTCACTGCAAGCTCCACCTCCCGGGTTCATGCCATTCTCCCGCCTCAGCCTCCCGAGTAGCTGGGACTACAGGCACCCACCACCATGCCCAGCTAATTTTTTTGTATTTTTTTAGTAGAGGTGGGGTTTCACCATGTTAGCCAGGATGGTCTCGATCTCCTGACCTTGTGATCTGCCCGCCTCAGCCTCCCAAAGTGCTGGGATTACAGGCATGAGCCACCGCGCCCAACCTGTAAAGAGTTTTAACATTTATCATCCACCATGGGGCTTCTTCTGTGACATGACTAATCACATGAAAACCAGAGGGTCCAAGGCTGCTGGAAAACATCTGCATCTACTTCAAAAAGTAGAAGTTATTAAGAAAGCTAGGCCCAAAGATGGCAATTTAACATGTTTAGCTACAACAGGATGTTTACATACCACTTTGTGAAACGTGACTTTTCACTTATGTCAAATGGCTGTTCTTCTAAATTAATTGTTTTATCTTCTTATTCCAGGATTTCTTGGGTAAAAATGAAACATTAATGTGTGATCTCCATTAATAGAAAATAAAACTTTGGGCCGGGCACTGTGGCTTATGCCTGTAATCCCAGCACTTTGGGAGGCTGAGGAGGGTGGATGACGAGGTCAGGAGTCCGAAACCAGCCTGGCCAAGATGATGAAACCCCGTCTCTACTAAAAATACAAAAATTAGTCACGTGTGGTGGCACGTGCCTGTAATCCTAGCTACCCGGGAGGCTGAGGCAGGAGAATCGCTTGAACCTGGGAGGCGGAAGTTGCAGTGAGCCGAGATCGCGTCATTGCACTCCAGCCTGGGCAACAAGTGTGAAACTCTGTCTTAAAAAAAAAAAAGAAAGAAAAGAGAACTTTCTAAGGAGTTATGAAGCCAGCTTTATATAATGCGGATGTGAATGAAGATATAGAGACTTCTGGTACTCACCCATATCCAGTTCTCTCTACTAGGGCCCAAGGGAGGGATAGACTTTCTAGCCCCTGCTGTGTTACTCATTTTAACTGTGTTCTTCTGGCTCTAGTGGAAGGGAAATGCGTGATTTTTCAACCGAAGCATTTAATTTCTGGTGCAAGGCTCTGCAGTATGTTCTTATCCTGCCTTTGTAACTATGAAATCCCCCTGTTCCCGATAGAAAATCTATGAAATGTTTGGACCCTGTATTAGCCTGGAACTCTGAAAGACTATGAAGCACAGACACTCACTGACTGGCACAGAATTTGTAACTTGAGTGAGAAATAGATTTCTGTAGTGTAAGCCAGAAGATTTTAGAATTGTTTGTTACCACAGAATAGCCTTTCCTATTCTGACTAATTCATTCAAATTCCAATATCTTAGGAAGAGGGAAGAGTACTACTGATGGGATTGAAGAACCTGTAGCAAAAGAGTGGCAAAATTGAAGAAATATTTTTAACTTTTTCTTTGTTTTGTGGGTATAGAGTTTCTACTGGGATAATGAAAAAGTTCTGTAAATGGATAGTAGTGATGGTTGTACAACCTTATGAATGTACTTAATGCCACTGAATTATACCCTTAAATATGGTTAAAGTGGTAAAATATGTATTATGTGTACTTACCACAATAAAAAATTACCAAAGAAGGGTTTTTCTACCAAAGTTTTCCATTATTGATAAGAGTTAGAAAGATAGGCACTCATATATTGTTGGTGAGACTATACATAGGTACATCTTTGTAGAGACAATTTTGATGGTGCTTATTAAAAGACTTTTGACATGTTTTGCCCTTTGATTCATTTATTCCTCTTCTGAGAATTTAACCTAAATTTCTAAAAATAACTTACGAAGTTTTATGTAAAATGATCATAACTCCTGCATGATTAAAAAAAAAATAATGACAGGCTCACATCTGTAATCCTCACACTTTGGGAGGCTGAGGTGGGTGGATCACTTGAGCCCAGGAGCTCAAGACCAGCCTGGGCAACATGGTGAAACCCTGCCTCTACAAAAAACAAGCTGAGCGTGGTGGTGCGCACCTGTAGTCCCAGCTACTCGGGAGGCTAAGGCAGGAAGATCGCCTGAGCCTGGGAGGTGGAGGTTGCAGTGACCTGAGATTGCACCACTGCACTCCAGCCTGGGTGACAGAGAGAAACCCTGTCTCAAAAAAAAAAAAAAAAAAGAGAGAGAGAGAGACCATGTCTCCATATGTTGGTTGGGCTAGACTGCGGTGGCTATTCACAGGCTCAGTCATAGCCTCAATCTTAGCTCACTGTGGCCACAAACTCCTGGGCACAAGCAGTCTTCCTGCCTCTGCTTCCCAAGTAGCTGGGACTATGGAACCTGCCACAGTGCTTGGCTTGCCAGCATGATTTTTGTAAGCCAAAAATTTGAAACAGTTTAGACTTGACCAAGATGAATTGCTTAAGTAACTTAGAAAATATTAATATAATTGGGCACTATGTGGATCTTTTAAATTATAGTGTAGGAGAATACTTAATGACATAGGAGAAATGCTCCAATATAATGTTTAGTGAAAAAAGATACAAAGCCCAGGTCTTGAGTAATGAGGTCTTAGGTGTTGAGTTTATTAAGTTTTATTACTTAGATTTATGTAAGGTTAGTTTGACAGTATTGATTCTTAATGAATCTATGCTGACTTTCTGTTCATAAAATTACTTACTTTTTTTTTTTTTTTTTTTTTTTGAGATGGATTCTTGCTCTGTCGCCCAGGCTGGAGTGCAGTTGCGCGATCTCGGCTCACTGCAACCTCCGCCTCCCGGGTTCAAGCGATTCTCTTGCCTCAGCCTCCCCAGTAGCTAGGATTATAGGCATGCACCACCACACCTGGCTAATTTTTGTATTTTTAGTAGAGACAGGGGTTTCACCATGTTGACCAGGCTGGCTGGTCTCGAACTCCTGACCTCATGATCTGCCTGCCTCGGCCTCCCAAAGTGCTGGGATTATAGGCATGAGCCACCACACCCAACCCCCATAAAATTACTTTCTAAGACTTAACATTAGTTGCATGATTACAACCCAAGTTCTCTCAATATCTTAGGATATACTTTATCTGGGAATAAATTAAATACATTATTAAAATAACTAAGTGTTTTTAAAAGCTCCTCTTATTTCTTACCTGCCTTGGCTTTAGTTTCACTCTTGACCGTTCCTCTTTTAACCTTTCCATTTGAAGATAGTTACTGAGAGAACAGAAAAAAAGAGATGTTGGTTCTGCTTTCTCTGTTATCTTTTCAATATTACATCATCTTTCCCTGAACAGAGTCTTTTTGTTTTTGTTCTTCTGTAAGAGCATGACCTTGAAAAGATTCTTCTGGGATTTTTGGTTATTTTTCACACCTCTAAACTCATCCTGGATTCTGCTTTTCCTGGTATTATTATTCAAGGGTCATGCTGCTGTCTAGTATCAGGTAAGTTTACACACCTGTCCATTGTCTCATATTTTGTGTTCAGTAGAGGAATGCTTCTACAGTCACTCCTGGTTTTTTTAGATAACTCTCTTTTTTTTTCTCCCTCCATATTGGGGTTATTTAAGACAACAGTATTTAACCTGAGTTATAGGAATCCCCAAATATATGTAAAGACTTTCCAAGGACAACTGGTATGGGTAATTTATTTCCAGATCCTCAACTTCTATTTCTCCTTTTTCCCAAAGTTGATCTGCCTGAAAAAATGTCTTGCAGATTCTCCTTTTCCACCTCCCCTTTCACATTAACCTTTTTCCCAAGGAAGAGGAGAAGGTAGAAGACAGCACTGCAAATTTATGTATCCTGTATCTTGGTCTCAAGATATAAAAATATCCATAGTACCAAAGGGACGATTTGAAATATTTTTTCAACTGGAAGCCTTCTGTTGGAACTACCCCACCATCATGCTTTTTGTCTTTCCCTGCCTAATGCACATTTGTGTTAAGGACAAGTCATAGCCTTAGAAACTGCCCCTTTGCGAAGTTCTGAATATATATTATGGGGTGAGGTAGTAGGAGTAATGACAATTTCTCTTTATTGATTTACCTCTCCCATCCCTAAATATAATTAGAGAATGCATGGTTCTTAAGGAAGATATATGTGAAAGCAATTAAAGACAGTGTCTTTTAGAAATGCTGAACACTAAAAATGGCTCTCCTTTTTTCTAATTTGAACATAAGCATTTTTTCTTTACCCCCTTCAATCTTCTTTCCTAAAACGTGTTGTCAGCTGGAAAGAAAAGTACTTTGAACAGATTAGTCATGCTAATTATTTAAAATATAACTGAAATGTCTTCTAGTACTACTAAGATTTTTGAAACATACTGAAGAAAACCTGTGCAAAAAAATTTTACATGACATTTCAGATTAACTTTGCATTATTCAATAAGGAAGGTAAAACTGATTTATCAACTCATATCATGAAATAATTTATCCATTTACTGACAATCTTTCTGTGCCTCTGATTCTTCCTCTGCTAAATGGAACCTCTATACTAAACTATACCTCTTCACTGAGTTCTTTTAGACATTAAACGAGTCAACCTAGAATCTATGCAAAGCACATAGAACCTTACCTGGTGCATGGTAAGTGCTTTTCATGTTGAAATGCTCCTTCTTCTGAGTCTTGGTCCTCTTCTCTTTGTCTGCATCTCCCTTTGTAATCTCACTCAGTCTCCTGGCTTTACAAACCATCCATATGCTAATAATTTCCAAATTTATATTTCTAATGCCTGCCTGTTCACTCCAGAACTCCAGACTCATCTATTCAACAGCCTTCTGGACATCTCCATGTGGATACTTAATTGATATCTCAAACTTATTATCTCCAAACTGACCTCTTGTTCTTTTCTCTTTCCAAACCTGCTCCATCTTTAGCCTTTTCACTGTCACTTGATGTCAACATCATCCTTCATTGTTCAAATCTAAAAAACTTGGAGTTAATCTGAACTCTTTTCTTTCTCTCATACCCCACGTGCAATCTGTCTTCCTGCAAAAATATATCCAGAATCTGACCACCATTCACTCCCACCACTGCTGTCTCCTGCTGCAAGCCACTATTATCTCTCTCCTGGATTACTGAAATAGACTCCCTGCTTTTATCTTTTCTTCTGTCTTTGCTCCCTGCAGTCTATTTGAAGCATAGCAGCCAGAATGATTCTTCTAAAATGAAAATCAGATCATGTCATTCCTCTGCTTAAAAACCTTCAATACAGCCCCCCATACATAACACAACGACTTTTTTAAAAAGTTATATAGGCCGGGTGCGGTGGCTCACATCTGTAATCCCAGCACTTTGGGAGGCCGAGGCAGGTGGATCACCTGAGGTCAGGAGTTTGAGACCAGCCTGGCCAACATAATGAAACCCGGTCTCTATTAAATATACAAAAATTAGCTGGGTGTGGTGGCATGCGCCTGTAATCTCAGCTACTCGGGAGGCTGAGGCAGGAGAATCTCTTGAAACCAGGAGGTGGAGGTTGCAGTGAGCCAAAATCCTGCCACTGCGCTACAGACTGGGCGACAGAGCGAGACTCTTGTCTCCAAATAAATAATAAAAATAAAAAGTTGTCCAGGCACAGTGGCTCATGCTTACAATCCCAGCACTTTGGGAGGGCGAAGTGGGTGGATCACCTGAGGTCAGAAGTTCAAGACCAGCCTGGTCAACATGGTGAAACCCCGTCTCTACTAAAAATACAAAAATTAGCTGGGGGTGGTAGTGTGCACCTGTAATCCTAGCTACTTGGGAGGCTGGGGCAGAAGAATCGCTTGAACCAGGGAGATGAAAGTTGCAGTGAGCCGAGAACTCACCGTTGCACTCCAGCCTGGGCAACAAGAGTGAAACTCCGTCTCAAAATAAATAAATAAATAAATAAAATAAAAAAATAAAAAGTTATATAAACTGGCCGCGCATGGTGGCTCACTCCTCTAATCCCAGCACTTTGGGAGGCTGAGGTGGGCAGATCAGTTGAGGTCAGGGGTTTGAGACCAGCCTGGCCAACATGGTGAAACTTCGTCTCTATTAAAAATACAAAAATTAGCCATGTGTGGTGGCACATACTTGTAATCCCAGCTACTCAGGAGGCTGACGCAGGAGAATTGCTTGAACCCGGGAGGCAGAGGTTGTAGTGAGCCAAGATCGTATCACTGCACTCCAACCTGGGCAACAGGGCGAGATTCTGTCTCTAAATAAATAAATAAATAAATAAAAGGTTATATAAACTTACCTTTGTGTACATACACATTAATTTTTCAAAACAGAGCAAAAATATGCACCAGATTATTTCCAGTGATTATCTCATGGTGGTAACATTTGCCATTTGACTCAGTAACATTACTTCAAGAAACTTATCTATAGAATATAATCAGGCTGTACCTAAAGATTTAAGTTCAAGGATGTGAATCACAACAATATTTACAGTAGGCAAAAATTTAAAATAGCCAAAGTGTCCAACAACAGGAAACTAATAAATTATGTTATAACTAGGCGAGAGGATGAATAACCTTACAATGTTGAACATGGTTTTTAAAAAATCAATCACATGTTGTTGGTGAAAAAAAATTATAAAATAGCAAGTAAGGCTATGAGATCGCCTTTGCAAATTAAAAAATATCTACAATGAAAAGAAAAGATTTGAAGGATATGCACCAAAATATTAACAACAGTCATTGCATAGGAATGACACACAGGTGGCCATGATCCGGGGCTGAGTAGCTGTGGAAGAGCCACTACTTGCTATTAGCCAACCTCCTTGGAATTCACAAACTCAGAACAAATGTGGAGATTTTAATCAACACTTCTTGCAATGCTCTGCAGTGTCAGCTTAAGCAACCATCTCTTTTAAAGGCTGCAAATGCACTCATAGAGTATATCAAATGAATATAAAGATGTTTTAACTCTGAATTTGGTATAATAAAAATCATTCTTTTGTTTTGTTTTGTTTTTTGAGACTGAGTCTCACTCTGTTGCCCAGGCTGGAGTGCAATGGTGCGATCTCGGCTCACTGCAACTTCTGCCTCCTGGGTTCAAGCAATTCTCCTGCCTCAGCCTCCCGAGTAGCTGGGACTACAGGCATGCGCCACCATGCCTGGCTAATTTTTGTATTTTTAGTAGAGACGGGGTTTCGCCATGTTGGCCAGGCTGGTCTCAAATTCCTGACCTCAGGTGCTCTGCCTGTCTCAGCCTCCCAAAGTGCTGAGATTTACAGACGTGAGCCACCGTGACCAGCCACAAAAATTACTCTTATACAGCATACTTGGGAACTAGGGGAAAAAAAAATCCCCTAATGCTTTTAGGAATTTAGGCCCTCTAAATCTTTGCCAGATTAGGATAGGTTGAGCTATTTTTTTGCAATGACTGAAAAGAGTTTCCCAAGAGCTTCCTATCCGTTTTAATTTGTTTGAAAAAGCAGTTAAAAGTACAAGAAATATGTTACTTGTCCTATTCAGTGCCTAATATCCAGTTTTTAACTCACAGTTTTCTTGGACTTTAAATATTGAACTTAACTTAGTCCTTAGAATTTTGTTTTATGTGTCTCTCGTTACTTGCTGAATGAAGTGATCAAAAGAAGAGAAGAAATTCTAAATTCATAACTGTCTTTCTATCAGTCTGTCAGGCCATCAGGCCTCAGCCATCTTTACCCAGAGAACAAAAATAATACGATTAAGGAGTCTAAGAAGTCTTCTCTCTTTATTCTTCTTTTTTCCTTCTAACTTTTATTTTAGGTTTGGGGGTACATGTGCAGGTTTGTTATGTGGGTAAATTGTGTGTTGCTGGGGTTTGATGTACAAAGATTTCATCACCCAGGTAATGAGCACAGTACCCGGTAGGTAGTTTTCTGCTCCTCACCCTCCTTTCACCCTCCGCCCTCAAGTAAACCCCGTGTCTATTGTTCCCATCTCTGTGTCCATGTGTACTCAATGTTTAGCTCCCTCTTATAAGTGAGACCATGCTGTATTTGGTTTTCTGTTTCCGCACTAATTCGCTTGGGATAATGGCCTCCAGCTGATTCCATGTTGCTGCAATCTATTCTTTACATAACTAAAGCATACATCCCACTTGAGCTATTTATTTATTTTCACTGAAAAGTAAAACAAACACAAAAGCAGAATACAAAGCTCATAAGCAATAGAATGAACTACAAGGCTATCAGAAGTGACCTAAAAGCAGCTGAGCGCAGTGGCTCACACCTATAATCCCAGCACTTTGGGAAGCCGAGGCGAGCAGATCACCTGAGGTCAGAAGTTTCAGACTAGCCTGGCCAACGTGGTGAAACCCCATCTTTACTAAAAATACAAAAAAATTAGCCGGGCATGGTGGTGCATGCCTGTAGTCCCAGCTACTCAGGAGGCTAAAGCAGGAGAATCGCTTGAACCCAGGAGGGAGAGGTTGCAATGAGCCGAGATCGCGCCACCGCACTCCAGCCTGGGTGACAGAGCAAGACTCTGTCTCAAAAAAAAAAAAGTGACCTAAAAGCCAAGCTTCTAGTCTTTTTTCCCCAAATTTCAGGTAATGAAATGCAACCATAAAAGGTATCAAGTATACAATAAAACAGATTGACCAGCACATTCCTTTATTTTATCACTTAGTTTTGTCATAAGGCATGGAGGCTGCCCCTTAAAATCCACATGTTTAATAATGAGAATATAAAATTTTACAAGACTTTTGTTGCAAAACTAGAACTGTATTAGAACACAGCCACTTTGCTCTTTTGTAACATAAAACAGAATTTACCAATCAACGGTCCCCATGAAAGATGGAAAGATCTGATTATGTGCTTATGAAAGCTTAAGACTTTTTTTTTTTTTTTGAGACGGCTTTTCACTCTTGTTGCCAGGCTGAAGTTCAATGGCACGATCTCAGCTCACCACAACCTCTGCCTCCTGGTTCAAGTGATTCTCCTGCCTCAGCCTCCTGAGTAGCTGGGATTACAGGCAGGCACCACCATGCATGGCTAATTTTGTATTTTTAGCAGAGACGGGGGTTTCTCCATGTTGGTCAGGCTGGTCTCGAACTCCTGACCTCAGGTGATCCACCTGCCTCCGCCTCCCAAAGTGCTGGGATTACAGGCATGAGCCACCACGCCCGGCCAAAAGCTTAAGACTTTTGTTGTTTTTTGGGGTTTTGTTTTCTTGGATTTTTGGGTTTTTTCCAGACTATTTTGGCATTCTTTGAAAAGAAGTTAAAATTCTATTATTTTCTGGGGAGACAGAAAAGTAGAAATTGCTAACATAAAATAAAAGTTTCTCATCAGTATCAAAGCAACATTAACTGTAGGCTTACTTGGTGTGTGTGAAATAAGAGGAATGCCTGTTTTGGTCACCTCCAAAGAGATGTATATCGTGTATGTTTATTGAATTTAAAATCTGAATGTAATGACAGATTAAAAAAAAAAACAAACCTCTAAAGAGTATAACAAAGAGACAATCATCCTCTCCTGGAGCTGTATTCAAATCTAAAGTGGAATTTTCTGAATTTATACTGTGGTTTGCAATTTAGGAATTGAGAATTCCTAAGAAATTTAGGAATTTCTTAGGAAGAAAACTACCCTGAAGTCTAAGCTGTTGCTATTTTATTTGTGATAGTTAATTTTAAAACTATACTTAGCAGAAATATGGAGTAGATATTTCATTGCTTTAAAAATGGACATGCTTTTCTAATTCAATAAGTGTAAAAAATAAAAATAAAATTGGACAGACTGCAATCTAACTACATAGGGGCTGAAAATTGCCATTATCAATAGATTCGATGATCAATGGATTAGATAATGGCAATTTTCAGCCCCTATATAGTTAGGGGCTACTTCAGTGGTATTTGCAATCACACAGAAGTAAAAGGAGCACTTGTTTTCAATACATAGTCATCAAAACTACACAAATAATTAATCCTGAACAAACTAAACTGCTGATATTTGACATTAGGTACTCCCTGCGAATTTAAAGGGCTTAAATAAAGAGGGGATAGGCCAGGCGTGGTGGCTCACATCTGTAATCCCAGCACTTTGGGACACCTGAGTTCGGGAGTTTGAGACCAGCCTAACATGGACAAACCCCATCTCTACTGAAAATACAGAAGTAGTTGGGTGTGGTGGTGTGCACCTGTAATCCCAGCTCCTCAGGAGGCTGAGGCAGGAGAATCACTTGAACCCGGGAGGCAGAGGTTGCAGTGAGCCGAGATCATGCCATTGCACTCTAGCCTGGGCAACAAGAGCGAAACTCTGTCTCAAAAAAATAGTCATAATAAAAATAAAAAAATAAAGATGGTATAAATACTCATTGGTATACTGAGGATAAATTTCATGGACTCTTTATGTCCTTAGTACTGCTCTTGGTTGCTAAGCCTCTGCTATGGTTTGAATATTTGCCCCTCCAAAACTCATGTTGAAACGTAATCCACAATGTGGCAGTATTGAGAGGGCCTTTAACAGGTGACGGTCTCTTAAGAACTCTTCCCCTCGTAAAATGATTAGTCCATTCATGAATTCACAAATTCATGGCTTAATCGATTAATGGATTTTCATGCAAGTGGGACCAGTGGCTTTAAGAGAAGAGGAAGAGAAACCTGAGCTGGCTCAGCTCCTTCACCATATGATGGCTCTTTTAAAAAAAAAGATAAATTAGGCCAGGCACAGTGGCTCATGCCTGTAATCCCAGCACTTTGGGAGGCCGAGGTGGGTGGATCACAAGGTCAGGAGATCGAGACCATCCTGGCTAACAAGGTGAAACCCCGTCTCTACTAAAAATACAAAAAATTAGCTGGGCGTGGTGGCAGGTGCCTGTAGTCCCAGCTACTAGGGAGGCTGAGGCAGGAGAATGGCATGAACGCAGGAGGAGGAGCTTGCAGTGAGCTGAGATCGTGCCACAGCACTCCAGCCTGGGCGACAGAGCGAGACTCCTCAAAAAAAAAAAAAAAAGATAAATTATAAAAAGGCTTTATTTAAAAAAAAGATATTCATTTTCAGGTAGTCTGTTAAGCATAGAGAATGGACTAAGTCAGTTCCTTTCCCACAAAAACTTAACCTTCTATGAGAACTTTGCAATTTACATATTTAAATTAAGTTGGTCCAAGGTTTCGCCCATCTTTCTTTCCCTTCTTTTTTCCTGGGGATTTATGTTGTATAGACCTCAGAGGCATCTGACTCAGGATGTGCTGGCATGGGCCATTCCCGCTAGTCTTTGGCGGTCAGCCCCTTTCCCCGCAGCTCTGTGTCTGCTAGCCTCACTCCCACCACAAGGCCCTGCCCACTTTTACCCACTTCTGTATTGCTTTGGTGGGGAGGCTCCTGAAACTGTGGGATGTTCAGTGTCCTGGAGAGTGGGGAGGAGTATCTGTTTGAGACACCTTCCTCCGTGTGTGGTGAGGGGTGTGTGGGGCCTCTCAGTGAGGCCTGCTGGAAGCAAGGCGAAGACCCTCTCTGCTCTAAAGTCTTTACTATCCCCCTGGGGAATTTCCTGCCTTCTTAGCTGATTGAGGAAAGTGGGAAGGGGGTACAGTTCTTTCCTGGGCACCTACCA
Organism: Gorilla gorilla gorilla; assembly: GCF_029281585.2. Classification (NCBI taxonomy): domain Eukaryota; kingdom Metazoa; phylum Chordata; class Mammalia; order Primates; family Hominidae; genus Gorilla; species Gorilla gorilla. The sequence goes on along the minus strand of NC_073227.2, from coordinate 168,744,591 downwards.
GCATCTACATTCTAGTCACATTGTTAGAAAGTGGTCCCAATCCAGACCCCAAGAGAGGGCTCTTGGATCTCACGCAAGAAAGAATTCGAGAGAAATCCATAAAGTGAAAGCAAGTTTATTAGGAAAGTAAAGGAATAAAGAATGGCTGCTCCATAGGCAGAGCAGCCCCGTGGGCCGCTGCTTGGGCTGTTCTTATGGTTATTCTCTCTCTCTCTCTCTGTCTTTCTCTTTCTCTCTCTCTCTCTCTCTCTCTCTCTCCCTCTTTCTTTCTCTCTCTCTCTCTCTTTTTCTCTTTCGAGTCTCACTCTGTTGCCCAAGCTGGAATGCAGTGGTGCAATGCAGTGAGCTCACCACAGCCTCTGCCTCCAGGGTTCAAATGCTTCTCGAGCCTCAACCTCCCAAATAGCTGGAATTACAGGCACGCGCCACCAGGCCCCATTAATTTTTGCATTTTTAGCAGAGATGGAGGTTTCGCCATATTGGACAGGCAAATCTCAAACTCCTGACCTCAAGTGATCTGCCTGCCTCGGCCTCCCAAAGTGCTGGGATTACAGGCGTGAGCCACTGTTCCCAGCCTTATTTCTTGGTCACATGCTAAACAAGGGGTGGATTATTTATAAATTTTCCGGGAAAGGGGTGGGCAATTCCCAGAATTGAGGGTTCCTCCCCTTTTTAAATCATATAGGGTAACTTTCTGACATTGCCATGGCATTTGTAAACTGTCATGGCACTGGTGGGAGTGTCTTTTAGCATGCTAATGCATTATAATTAGCACATAATGAACAGCAAGGATGACCAGAAGTCATTCTCGTCACTGTCTCGGTTTTGGTGGGTTTTGGTGGGTTTTCACCAGCTTCCTTACCACAACCTGTTTTATCAGCAAGGTCTTTGTGACCTGTACCTTGTGCTGACCTCCTATCTCATCCTGTAACTTAGAATGCCTAACCTGTTGGGAATGCAGCCCAGTAGGTCTCAGCCTCATTTTACCCAGCCCCTATTCAAGATGGAGGCACTCTGGTTCAAATGCCTCTGACAATATGCCCTCAGATTCTCTTTCAGCAAGTTGAACTTTTATTTTCTTTTGGTAAACAACTTCATACCTCCTCATGATTTGGTTTATGGTATAATCACTCCGCCCTGAGTCCTCCCAGCTCTAACTTATTTAGAACTTTGAAAACTTGTTTCCTCTCTTAAAACAAAACAAAAACCTGGCTCTTATAATAAAAAGCCTACTGTTTCACGTTTGATTTTAAAATTCCATTCAGAAACGCAGTTGTCATCTTCGTTCTTGGCTATGTCACCCTTATCCTGAAGCAACCAATTGCTTTGATTTAGTGGGTGAAGAGGGATGCCTGGTGGTTGGGAGAGAAACTGTAAAACCTGTGAAGAAGAGAAATATTAATTATGATATCCGATTGTATCCCACTACATTAATCAGGAAGTGTGTTTATTAGCAAATATGTGATAAATGGCAATCAAGGGTGATACAGGCCCCCTAGTGGGCATTTGGAACTGTGCATGACATTTCTAGTCACAGTGACTTCGGGATTTAGTGGCATTTAGTAGGCATAGGGCAGGGATAGTAAATCTACTGAAATGTGCAGAACAAGTCCATATACAATGTCAATAGCTCCCTGATAAAAATACGAAAAACATTCTTCTCTGCTGGGGCTTTTCCAGTCTCTGGCCCCATCCACGTTACTATAGGACACAGCCCCAGGGCCCTCTGCTTAGGCATCGGGTCCTACTTGCTTACTTCTGAGACCTGACTCTTCCCCTCCACAATTCCCTGGGACTAGCTTGACTCCCCCACACCGCCCCGCCCCATGACATCTTTGTGTCTGTCCAGCCTGAGTTGTTTGGGAGAAAAGCAAGGTGTCTCACCAGGCGGTATGTTTAGGTGTTCTGTCCTTTAACTTCAGGTTCCTCTTGTATCCTAAATCCACGAAGTGGCTTAAGGATTTTGACTCTGAACTTGCTTAGCCAGTTTGCTATAGAAATGCACAGAAATGGCCGGGTGCGGTGGCTCACGCCTCTAATCCCGGCACTTTGGGAGGCCGAGGCGGGCGGATCACGAGGTCAGGAGATCGAGACCATCCTGGCTAATACGGTGAAACCCCGTCTGTACTAAAAATACAAAAAATTAGCCGGGCGTGGTGGCAGGTGCCTGTAGTCCCAGCTGCCTGGGAGGCTGAGGCAGGAGAATGACGTGAACCCGGGAGGCGGAGTTTGCAGTGAGCTGAGATCACGCCGCTGCAGTCCGGCCTGGGCGAAAGAGCGAGACTCTGTCTCAAAAAAAAAAAAGAAAAAAGAAAAAAGAAATGCACAGAAATTATTCTTCTGGTTCCCACTGTCATTCCGATCATTGCTATGTGCAAGAGAAAAATGTGAAAGATCTTAAATTTCAGGCTGGGCGCAGTGTCTCATACCTATAATCCTGGCACTTTGGGAGGCCAAGGTGGGCAGATCACCTGAGGTTGGGAGTTTGAGACCAGCATGGCCAACATAGTGAAACCCCATCTCTACTAAAAATACAAAAATTAGCCAGGCGTGGTGGCACGTGCCTGTAGTCCCAGCTACTCAGGAGGCTGTGGCAAGAGAATCACTTGAACCTGGGAGGCGGAGGTTGCACTTGAACCTGGGAGGCGGAGGTTGCACTTGAACCTGGGAGGCGGAGGTTGCAGTGGGCTGAGATCATGCTATTGCCTGGACATTCATGAAAAGAGATCAAAATATGAACACTAACAGGAGTTTGAAAGAAGTTCATTTCAGTCCTCATAGATGACTTTGGGGGGATGTGTTCAACACTTCATTAAAGGAAGTCACTGTAGATGTGGTGGAAATGGCAAAATTGGAAGTGGAGCCTGAAGACGTGACTGAATTGCTGCAATCTCATGACAGAACGTGAACAGATGCTTCTCATAGATGAGCAAAGAAAGTGGTTTCTTAAGAGGGAATCTACTCCTGGTGAAGATATTGTGAACATTGTCAAAATGACAACAAACCATTTAGAATATTTATGAAATATCTAAATATTCTAACTTGGTTACTAAAGGAACAGCAGAGTTTGAGAGGATTGACTCCAAGTTTTAAAGTTCTACTGTGAGTAAAATGCTATGAAACAGCATCATGTGCTACAGAGAAATCTTTCTCGAAAGGAAGAGTCAATTAATATAGCAAATTTTATTGTTGTCTTATTTAGAAATTGCCACAGCCACCCCAACTTTCAGCAACATCTACCATGATCGATCAGTCAGCAGCAATCAACATTGAGGCAAGAGCCTCCATGAGCAGAAATTGTGACTTGCTGAAGGCTCAGGTGATGGTTTGCCTTTTTTTTTTAGCAATAAAGCATTTTTTAATTAAGGCATGCACATTTTTTTAAAGACATAATGCTATTGCATACTTAATAGACTACAGGGAGTGTAAACATAACTTTTTTTTTTTTTTGATACAGTCTTGCTCTGTCGCCCAGGCTGGAGTGCAATTGTGATCTTGGCTCACTGCAACCTCCGCCTCCCAGGTTCAAGCAATTCTCCTGCCTCAGTCTCCCAAGTAGCAGGGATTACAGGCATGCACCATCACGCCCGGCTAATTTTTGTATTTTTATTAGAGATGGGGTTTCACTATGTTGGCCAGGCTTGTCTCAAACTCCTGACCTCAGGTGATCTGCCCACCTTGGCCTTCCAAAGTGCTGGAATTACAGGCATGAGCCACTGCACCCGGCCAGAAATTTAAGATCTTTCACATTTTTCCCCCTGGCTGGTCTTGAACTCCTAGGCTCAAGTGATCCTCCCATCACAGCCTCCCAAAGCGCTGGGATTACAGGGTCAAGCCACCACACGTGGCCTAAAAATGATATTTTAAAACAATAATGACCAGCCTGGGCAACATAGGGAGACCTCATCTCTACAAATAATAAAATTAAAATTAAAATTAAAATTAAGATGTCTTTTTTTATTATTGAGGTATGATGAAACCAACAGAGCAGGAGATGATTTGCAATACAGTGTCAACCTAAAATAGTCAAAAAGCTTAGGATCTAGTTAAAAGAGTTTATTTAAAAGCCAAGTGTGAGGGCGGCCATCTGGGTAGCAGAGCTACACCAAAGAATGGTGATTGGCACTTGTAATCCCAGCTACTCAGGAGGCTGAGGCAGGAGAATCACTTGACCCTGGGAGGCAGAGGTTGTAGTGAGCCGAGATCACACCACTGCACTCCAGCCTGGGTGACAGAGCACTACTCTGTCTCACACACACACACACACACACACACACACACACACACACACAATGGTGATTAGTTGCTGGGTGCCGTGGCTCACACCTGTAATCCCAGCACTTTGGGACGCCAAGGCAGGTGAACCACCTGAGATCAGGAGTTTGAGACCAGTCTGGCCGACATGGAGAAACCCCGTCTATACTAAAAATACAAAAATTAGCTGAGTGTGGTGGTAGGCCCCTGTAATCCCAGTTGCTTGGGAGTCTGAGGCAGGAGAATTGCTTCAACCCAGGAACCTGGGAGATGGAGGTTGCCATAACCCGAGATTGCACCACTGCACTCCAGCCTGGGGGAAAAAAAAAAAAAAAGAATGGTGATTAGTGACCTGATGTGGAGAAAAATGAGAAATGAGGATGGTTTATATAGGCAAAATAGAGGTGTTGAACAAAGTAACATTTTCTATATGAAGACTAACATATAGATATGAGATTTGATGGGCTACTATTGATTACACTCTAACAGGGTTGTTTAACATTTTATTGTAACAGTCATAGGGTCTCTATTTTTACAGCATTTAGTCTAGGTTTGAATTAAGAATAGGGATTCTGGTTAATGTATAACGTCTCAACACAAAGTTTAGAAAGCAATGGTCATGCACCAGAGAAGAAAAAAAGTCGTGTTATGTGAGTCAGGTTTTAGGGTCTAACTTTTCTCTTTATCAAAATAAATTTGGAAAGTCCTACACTTTTATTTATTTATTATTTAGTATTTATTTATTTTACAGTAGGTTCATTGATGGTAACAAATGCATTACTCTGGTATGGGATGTTGATATTAAAAGAGGCTGCATGTTGCTGGGTCAGGGTCATGGGAAAATTTTCTGTACTTTCCATTCAATTTCGTTGTGAACCTAAAATTGGTCTAAAGAATAAAGTCTTCTTAAAAATTGCCAATTCCAAGGTCATGATGATTTGCACCTATGTTTTCTTCTATAAGTTTTGTAGTTTTTGTTATTATATTTAGATTGTTGATCCACTTTGAAGTTTTGTATATTTGTAAGGCAAGTTTTCAACTTCAGAATTATTTTGGATATGGATACCCACTTGTTTCAACAGCATTTGTGAAAAAGACAATTCTTTCCCCACCAGATGGTTTTGGTACCCTTGACAAAAATCAAGTGATCAGGCCGGGTGCAGTGGCTCACACCTGTAATCCCAGCACTTTGGGAGGCTGAGGAGGGTGGATCACGAGGTCAGGAGATCGAGACCATCCTGGCTAATATGGTGAAACCCCGTCTCTACTAAAATATAAAAAATTAGCCAGGCGTGGTGGCGGACACCTGTAGTCCCAGCTACTCGGGAGGCTGAGGCAGGAGAATGGCGTGAACCCGGTAGGCGGAGCTTGCAGTGAGCTGAGATCATGCCACTGCACTCCAGCCTGGGCCACAGAGTGGGACTCCATCTCAAAAAAAAAAAAAAAAAATCAAGCAATCGCTGGCTGGGCATGGTGACTTATACCTATAATTCAAGCACTTTGGGAGGCTGAGGTGGGAGGATCACTTGAGCCCAGGAATTTGAGACCAGCCTGAACAACATGACAAAACACTGTCTCTATAAAAAATAACAAAATTAGCCGGGTGTGGTGGCATGCACCTGTAGTCCCAGCAACTTGGGGAGCTGAGGTGGGAGGATTGCTTGAGCCTGGGAGGTCAAAGCTGCAGTGAGCTGTGATTGTGCCTCTGCACTCCAGCCTGGGTGACAAAGCAAGACCCTGTCTCAAAACAAAAACAAAAACAAAAACAAAAATCAAGTGATCATAAAAGCATGGGTTCATTTATGAACTCACAGTTTTATTCCATTGATCTAGCCTTGTGTTAGTATCACACTCTCTTGATGGCTATAGCTTTGTAGTAAGCTTTCAAAATGAAGAGTGAGGACTCCAACTGTGTTCTTTCTCAAATTTTTTTGGGTTATTCTGTGTCCTTTCCAATTCCATATGAATTTTAGGATCAACTTTTCTATTTCTTAACAAGACAATTGGCATTTTTGTTGTTGTTCTTTGAGACACCCAGGCTGTAGTGCAGCCTCCACATTGAGGTACAGTGAGGTACCTGAATGAACCCTCCTGGGTTCAAGTGATTCTCGTGTCTCAGCCTCCCGATTAGCTGGGGTTACAGGTGCCCGCCACCATGCCTGGCTAATTTTTGTATTTTTTACTAGGGACGGGGGTTCGCTATGTTAGTCAGGCTGGTCTCAAACTCCTGACCTCAGGTGATCCACCTGCCTCAACCTCCCAAAGAGTTGGGATTACAGGTGTGAGCCACCGTGTCTGGTCGACAGTTGGAATTTTGACAGCGATTGCACTGAATTTATAGAACACTTTGGAGTATCACCATCTTAACAACAGTAAGTCTTATAATCTGTGAACAGTAGATGGCTTTCCATGTATTTAGATCTTTAATTTCTTTCAGCAATATTTTTTAGTGTTTAGTGTACAACCCTACTATGTTAAATTTATTCCCAAGTATTTTATTCTTTTAATGCTTTCATAAGTGGGATTGTTTTATTATTTCATTTTCAGATTGTTCATTATTAATGCATAGAATTGCAACTGATTTCTAAATATTGTATTCTGCAACATTCTTGAACTTGTTTAGTAGCTCTAAGAGTTTTTTTTTGTAGATCCTTTAGAGTTTTCTCTATGTAAGATTATTTCACTTGCAAACAGTGATAATTTTATTTCTTCCTTTCAAATCTGTATACCTTTTATTTCTTTTTCTTGTTTAATTGCCCTAGCTAGAATCTTCAGCACAATGTTGAATAGAATGGTGACAGTTGACATCCTTGTCTTATTTCTGATTTTAGGAGGAATGCTTTTAATGTTTCACTATTACATATGTTATCTCTGGGCTTTTTATAGATGCTATTTAGCAGACTTAGAAAGCTTTCTTCTATTTCTAGTTTCTTATGTGCTATTGTCATAAAAAGGATTTAGATTTTGTCACTTTTTCTGGGTCTATTGATAGGATTGCATGGGTTTTCTCCCCCTTCATTCTATTTCTTTGATATGTTACATTGATTAAGTTTTATAAGTTAAATCAGCCTAGCATTCCTGGGATAAATCCCACTTGATTATCATGTATAATCCTTTTTATATGCTGCTGGATTTGGTTTGCTAGCTTTTTATTGAGAATATTTGCGTATATATGCATAAGATATATTATTCTCTAATTTTCTTTTCTTCAAATATTGTGTCTGGCTTTAGTATCAGGGTATTACTGGACTCATAGACTGAGTTCAGTGTTCCTTTCCCTTCTATTTTTTTGGAAGACTTTTAGAAAAACTTGTGTTAATATTAAATTTTTTTAAATTGACACATTGTAATTGTACATAAGGATTGGGTATGATTTGATAGTTCAATGCACGTATATATTATATAATTATTACATTAGGGTACTTAGCACATCCATCATCTCATGCATTGATCTTCTTTGTGCTTATTACATTTAAACACTCTCTTCTAGCTATTTTGTAATATGCAATACCCTATGGTTAACCATAGTTACCCTACTGTGCAATAAAATACCAGAAGTTATGAAATTATTCCTCCAATCTAATTGTAGCTTTGTACCTTTCGACCAAAGTTATCCCCTCCTCCTCTCTTCCTACCCTCCTCTCTTCCTGCCCATCTCCAGTTTCTGATAACCACTGCTCTACTCTCTCCTTTTTTTTTTTTTAAATGGAGTCTCACTCTGTTGCGCAGCTGGAGTGCAGTGGTGACCTTGGTTCACTGCAATCTTCGCCTCCCGGGTTCAAGTGATTCTCTTGCCTCAGCCTCCTGAGTAGCTGGGATTACAAGTGCCCGCCACCATGCCCAGCTAATTTTTGTATTTTTAGTAGAGATGGGGTTTCACCATGTTGGCCAGGCTGGTCTCCAACTCCTGACCTCAAGTGATCCACTCAACTTGGCCTCCCAAAGTGCTGGGATTATAGGCATGAGCCACCACGCCCAGCCTTCAACTGTGCTGATTCATCTTTTGCGGGGCGGGGTGAAACATGGGTTTGTGTGCCCCCATGTCTCGGTCATTCTGTCAGGCCTAGACTCCAGGCAGCTGGTGTAGTGGTGTTGTAGGCACCTGTGTTTTTGTGGTAGAATGATGACAGGGCCTCAGGGATAGAGAGAGGCAGTGGATATTGGCCTCCAGGGCAGGACACACTTTAGCAGTGGGTCCATATTCAAGATGGCACCATGCTGTAGCACTTTAGGTTGTGGGGATGTGGGTGCACAATATGGGCTCCTACTCTGGAGCAATGCAGCCATGTAAATTCCTGGCAACTCTCTAAACTGGATATGGAACCTGTGAAAATTGGGGGACCCTCCTGTAGGAAGGACTACTGACATCTGTGGTGGTAATGAAGTCTCCAGCTTATCTTTTCCCCATAGAAAGACTTCCCTGGCTCTGAGCCAATCCTGTTGATGGAGAGAGTGTTGTAGATGCAAGGTGCCTTGTGCTTTCCAGTGTACTTCTTCAGTCACTTGAATTGAAATAGTGCTGTTTATTTATTGTTCTATTCCTTTTTTTTGGAGACGGAGTCTCGCTTCGTCACCAGGCTGGAGTGCAGTGGTGCGATCTCGGCTCACTGCAACCTCTGCCTCTCGGGTTCAAGAGATTCTCCTGCCTCAGCCTCTCTAGTAGCTGGGACTACAGGCAGGTGCCACCACACCCATCTAATTTTTTGTATTTTTAGTAAAGACAGGGTTTCACCGTGTTAACCAGGATGGTGTTCTATTCCATTTTTATGAGGAATATGAGCATCAGGCAACTCTTGGCTGTCTTGCTGATGTCAGTTTGTGTTAATCTTATTAAACTATTTGATAGAGTACACTAGTGAAGTCATCTGGTCCTGGGATTTGTTTGTTTTTTGAGACACAGTCTCGCCGTATCACCCAGCCTAGAGTGCAGTGGCATGATCATGGCTCACTCCAGCCTCAACCTCTTGGGCTCAAGTGATCCTCCCACCTCAGTCTCTTGAATAGCTAGGGACTACAGGCACGTGTCACCACGACTGGCTAATTAAAAAAAAAGATTTATTTTTGGTAGAGACAGGGTCTTGCCATGTTGCCTAGGCTGGTCTCAAACTCTTGAACTGAAGCAATACATCCACCTTGCCTTCCTAAAGTGCTAGGATTACAGGCATGAGCCACTGTACCAAGCCGAGTCCTGGCTTTTTTTGCTGAAAGTTTTTAAAAATTAGCTTTATCTCTTTCCTTGTTATAGGTTTATTTAGATTTTCCATTTTTTCATAGGTCAGTTTTGCTAATTTGTGTATTTCTAGGAATTTGTACATTTAATCTAGGTTGTCTAATTTGTTGTCATACAATTTTTTCCTAGCATTTCATTATAATTATTTTTATTTCTGTAAGACTGGTAGTAATGTCTCATATTTCATTGACGATTTTAGTAATTTGACTCTTTTCTCTTTTTTTTTTTGTTCAGACTAGCTAAAGATGCCAGTTTTGTTAATCTTTTCAAGAAATTGGTTTTTAGTTTCACTTATCTTCTCTATTGTTTTTCTATTTTCTAAATAATTTATTTCCACACTTTTGCTTGCTTTGGATTTAGTTTGCTCTTGTTTTTAAAATTTATTTTTTTTGAGGTAGAGTCTATTCTGTTATTATTTTTCTGTTCTATTATTAATAAATAATTCTATTCTATTTTATTGTTAATTTTCATCTCTTTTTTTTTTTTGAGACAGGGTCTCACTTTGTTGCCCAGACTGGAGTGCAGTGGCACAATCTCGGCTCACTGCAACATCTGCCTCCTGGGTTCAAGTGATTCCCCTGCCTCAGCCTCCCAAGTAGCTGGGACTACAGATGCATGCCACCACATCTGGCTAATTTTATGTATTTTGGTAGAAATGGGGTTTCACCATGTTGGCCAGAATGGTCTTGATCTCCTGACCTCATGATCCTCCCGCCTTGGCCTCCCAAAATGCTGGGATTACAGGTGTAAGCCACCGCCCCTGACCAGTTTATGCATTTTTAGTAGAGATGGGGTTTTGCCACGTTGGCCAGGCTGGTCTCAAACTCCTGACCTCAAGTGGTCCACCTGCCTCAGCCTCCTAAAGTGCTGGGATTACAGGTATGAGCCACCACACCCAGCCTGATTTTAATTTTTAAATCTTATTTAGACTTATTTTACGAGCTAATTATAGTCTATTGCAGAGAATTTTCTATGTGCACTTGAGAAGTGTGTATTCTGTTGTTGAGTGGATCATTATACACATGTTTAAGTCCAGTTGATATATAGTGATGTTCATATCTTCTATTTCTTTGTGGATTTTCTGTCTAATCATTGTATCCATTATTAAATGTAAGGTATTGAGGTCCCCTGACTATTGTTTTAAATTGTCCTTTTCTTTTTTAATGTAGTCAGTTTTAGCCTCATGTATTTCAGGGCTCTCTTGTTGGGTGCATATATACTTATAATTGTTATGTCTTTTGATGAATTGACCCTTTTACCATTATATAATGTTCTTCTTTGTCTAACAATTTTTGTTTTAAAGTCTATTTTGTCTGGTATTAGTATAGCCACAACAGCTCTATTATCAGTACTGTTTGCCTGAAATACATTTTCCATTCTTTTGCTTTCAACTGATTTGTGTATTTAATCTAAAGTGAATCTCTTGAAGATAGCATATAGTTGGGAGTTGGGTTCTGTTTTTTTTTTTTTTTTTTTTTTTGAGATGGAGTCTCACTCTTGTCACCAAGGCAGGAGTGCAATGGCGCAATCTCGGCTCACTGCAACCTCTGCCTCCCAGGTTCAAACGATTCTTTTGCCTCAGCCTCCTGGGTAGCTGGGATTACAGGTGCCTGCCACCTCACCCAGCTAATTTTTGTATTTTTAGTAGAGACGGGGTTTTACCATGTTGGCCAGGCTGGTCTCAAACTCCTGACCTCAGGTGGTCCACCCACCTCGGCCCCCCAAAGTGCTGGGATTACAGGCATGAGCCACTGAGCCCGGCCTCTGGTTTTTTGTTTTGTTTTTTTGAGATGGTGTCTCACTCTGTCACCCAGGCTAGAGTGCAGTGGCAAGATCTTGGCTCACTGCAAGCTCTGTCTCCCAGGTTCACACCATTCTCCCGCCTCAGCCTCCCTAGTAGCTAGGACTACAGGTGCCCACCACCACACCCGGCTAATTTTGTTTTTGTATTTTTAGTAGAGATGGGGTTTCACCGTGTTAGCCAGGATGGTCTCGATCTCCTGACCTCGTGGTCCTTCTGCCTTGTCCTCCCAAAGTGCTGGGATTACAGGCGTGAGCCACCACGCCCAGCCCAGCCTGTTTTTAAAAATCACTGTGACGTGACAGTTTTATATTTTTATCTCTTCATTGATATTCTCAATTTGACAAGACATGATTCATATATTTACTTTAGTTCTTAAGACATGGCTTAGCTATTGATCATATTTGAAATAGCCAGTTTAAAGTCTGTCTAAAAAAGCCCAAATGTCTAGGCTTTCTCAGGCATAGTTTCTATAAATTTATTTTTCCTGTTTATAGACCATATTTTTTTTATTTCTTGGCATGCCTTATAATTTCTTGTTGAAAACTGGACATTTTAAATATTATAATATGGCAATTCTAGAAATCAGCTCCTCCCCCTTCCCTGGGGTGTGTTGTTGTGCTAGTATTGTAGTTATAGTTTGTTTACTGAATTTTCTGAACTAATTTTATAGTCTGTTCTTTGTTACATGTGGATCCTGAAGTCTCTGTTACATTAGCTTACTGGTCAGCTAATGAGAGAACAGAGATTTTCTTAAATACCTAGAACCAAAAAATCTTCCAGTCTTTGCAGTGGGGCTCTGTGTATTCGTTGTGACATGCTTTCAATACTCACCAGGCATTTTACAACTCTGCCTTAGCCTTCATATGCTACTTTTTTAGAGCCTCATGGTCAGGAGGAGGGGTAAGTTTAGGGTCTTTTCCAGCTTTCCCGGGGCATTTGCATAGCCCTAAGCATGCATTTGACCTTCTTGATTCTCAGGAATCTGTCAGAACTTTTGAAAACCCTTATAGACCATCTCATTCTCCAGCCTTCCCTCCCAAGCATTTTGATTAGTCTATTGATTGACCTAGCTATTGTCTATCACCACAGGCAGCAGGAACCTATTTAGACATCTTAGGAAAATATTTAGACGTTAGACTAAATATTTTCAGCAAATGCCCTGTGGCAAGAAGCTTTAGCCCTAGGCTAGTTAGAAGTTAGGTGAAATAAAGACAAGCCTTTCAATCAGTATTCCAGTGAGCCACCAAACAGGTCAGAACAGATAATTTGTACATGATGTGCATATTTCCACCTCTGGTACCAGGAATGTGGGCTGTTATTTTCATGCTACTACTGATCTGAGGAGTGGGAGATAGAACAGAGCTTAAGCTGACAGAGGAACAGTGTAGTAAATTGTAATATCGTCCTCTAGTATTCACTCTGTTCTTTCCACGAATATGCAAACTGAAGTGCCCTCTTCCTTGCAGGAAGAGTGTATATCCCTTTCCCTTTGGGGTTGGACTTAACCACAATAATATGCTTTCACCAATAGAGTGTGAGACGACATTTTTATTTTATTTATTTATTTATTTATTTATTTATTTATTTATTTATTTATTTATTTATTTTTTGAGATGGAGTCTCGCTCTGTTGTCTAGGCTGGAGTGCAGTGGCGCGATCTCCTCTCACTGTAACCTCTGCCTCCCTGATTCAAGCATTTCTCCTGCCTCAGCCTCCCGAGTAGCTGGGATTACAGGTGCGTGCCACCACACCTGGCTAATTTTTTGTATTTTTAGTAGAGATGGGGTTTCACCGTGTTAGCCAGGATGGTCTCAATTTCCCGACCTTGTGATCTGCCTGTCTTGGCCTCCTGAAGTGCTGGGATTACAGGTGTGAGCCACTGCACCCGACCTAGAGAGGACATGACACACATACAGTTTTGCAGAAACTTTAAGAAGCATCATGATTTTTTAGCAGTTCCATGGCTTTCCCTCTCTGCCATGAGAATGAGCAGGTTTCACATAGGAACTGCTTTTTTAATCTGCAACCCAGGATGAGAGAATACATGGTGCAGAGTCATAGCCTTCTCAAAATCTGAGCAGCATTGTAGGCAATTTGTAGTCTACATGTAATATAAGCAAGAAATAGTCCTTTCTTTTCTAAGGTACTTGTTATGGTCTAAATGTGTCCAAAATTCACGTTAAAATTTACTCACCTGTGTTATAGTATTCAAAGTTGAGGCCTTTAGGAGATCGATTAAGTCATGAGGACTTCTGTACTTGTAAATACGATTAGTGATGCTTTAAAAGGGCTGGTGGAGGACAGGTGCGGTGGCTTACTCCTGTAATCCAGCATGTTGGGAGGCCAAGGCAGGCGGATCACCTGAAGTCAGGAGTTCGAGACCAGCCTGGCCAACATGGTGAAACCCCGTCTCTACTAAAAATACAAAAATTAGCTGGGCATGGTCGGCGGCGGGGGGGGGGTGGGCACCAGTAATTCCAGCTACTTGGGAGACTGAAGAGATTCGCTTGAATCAGAGAGGTGGAGCTTTCAGTGAGCGGAGATCGTGCCATTGCACTTCAGCCTGGGCAACAGAGTGAGACTCTGTCTCAAAAAAAATAAAAATAAAAATGCTGGTGGAAACAACCCAGGCCATTTTTGGCCTTTTCCATCCTTTCTGCCATGTGAAGACGCAGAGTTCATCACTTCTACAGGATACAGCATCGAAGGTGCCATCTTGGTAGCAGAGCCTGGGCCCTTACCAGAGACCAAAGCTGCCGTTGGTCTGATCTTCAACTTATCAGCCTCCAGAACTGTAAGAAAGAAATTTCTATTATTTATAAGTTATCCAGTCTCAGCTATTTTTTACCAATTGACTAAGACAGCACTGAATTTTCAGAGTTGTTCGTTATGTAGCATAATCTGATAAAAGCTGACTAATGTAAACAGTTCCCAGAAAAAGAGGGAAAGATACTGGCTGGTAAAACATTAAATTACTGAAAACATTGCCTACTATACAGAATGCATTCAATAAATATCAATATATTAAATTATATTTGTATATAGATAACTAGCGCTTTTTATTAGAATCAAAACACAGACTGTCCTGGAGAAAAACCACAAAATTCTAACTTTCCAACTTTCACTTTTATCAAGTCATTAAAAAATCCTTATCGTAAAGATGAATTATAATATACAGTAGATCCCCCCTTTCTGTGGTTTCGGTTACCCGTGATATAGTGCAATAAGATATTTAGAGAGAGAGAGAAAGAGAGGCCATATTCACATAACATTTATTATAGTATATTATTATAATAATAATATTAATTTCTTTTGAGACACAGTTTTGCTCTTGTTGCCCAGCCTGGAGTGCAATGATGCAATCTCAGCTCACTGCAACCTCTGCCTCCTGGGTTCAAGCTATTCTTCTGTTTCAGGCTCCCAAGTAACTGGAATTACAGGCATGCACCACCATGCCCGGCTAATTTTATATTTTTAGTACAGATGGGGTTTCACCATGTTGATCAGGCTGGTCTTGAACTCCTGACCTCAGATGATCCATCTGCCTCGACCTCCTAAAGAGCTGGGATTACAGGTGTCAGCTACCGGGCCCGCCCTATTATAACTATTCTATTTTATTATTAATTTTCATCTCTTTTTCTTTTTTTGAGACAGGGTCTCACTCCGTTGCCCAGACTGGAGTGCAGTGGTGCGATCTTGGTTCACCACAACCTCTGTCTTCCAGGCTCAAGCAATTCTCCTGCCTCAGCCTCCTGAGTAGCTGGGATTACAGGCGCACACCGCCATGCCCAGCTAATTTTTGTATTTTTAGTAGAGACAGGGTTTCACCATGTTGGCCAGGCTTGTCTCGAACTCCTGACCTCAAATGATCTACCTGCCTAGGCCTCCCAAAGTGCTAGGATTTCAGGCAGGAGCCACTGCGCCCAGCCTAATTTTCATCTTTTACCGTGCCTAATTAAACTTTATCATAGGAATGTATGTATAAGAAAAAACGTAGTCTATATAGAGTTTGTTATTATTCATGGTTTCAGGCATCACCTGAGGGTCATGGAATGTATCCTTCATGGATAAGGAGAACTACTATATTGAGAAAAATGTAATTATTCACATTTTTTATATTTATTCTATATGCTATTGCTCTAACTAGATTTATGAGAGACCCTGGTCCTACTGGCAACTCATTTATAAGCCATTTCTTAAGATTGTTCATTTCTATAAAATCTTATTCATTTTATCCAATATCTTACTTTCTTCTATTAGCAATTTCAGAGGAGGCTTTGCACTCTTTCCTCATTCTGCATTTTGTGATGCATATTTTCTCCTTCTACACACTTTTCCAGGAGAATTATAATCATTGCTACAACTTCAACCTATCAACTTAGTTAAAACTTCCAGCTGGGCGCAGTGGCTCATGCCTGTAATCCCAGTACTTTGGGAGGTTGAGGCAAGAGGATCACTGGAGCCCAGAGGTTCCAGACCGGCCCGTTCAATGTGGAGAGACCACATCTCTACAAAAACCACAAAAATTAGACAGGTGTGATGGCGTGTTCCTGTAGTCTCGGCTACTCTGGAGGCTGAGGTAGGAGGATTACTTGAGCCTGCGAGGTTGAAGCTGCAATTTGCCATGATTGCACCAAGCCTGGGCAACACAGCAAGATTCCGTCTCTAAAAACAAACAAACAAACAAAACCCGTCCAAATACTTATATCTAGACCAGATGATTCCAGTGAGGTCTAAACATACTTTCTTACCTGCCCACTGGACATCTTCACTTGATGTCCAGATACCTCAAACACAGCCATTTAACTGATAAGCTACGGGTTGCATTTGTTAGTTTTCTTTAAGTTCTTGTGATTCATGGTGACATCTGTCCCTGAATAAAGAATCTTATGACTTCCTCAAATTGTTGACCTACTGATTAATGTATAACCTACTAACACTAAAAAGAATGCTGATTTATTTTTCAATCATAAAGTTTTTTTTTTTTTTTTTTTTTTTTTGAGACAGAGAGTCTCGTTCTGTTGCCCAGGCTGGAGTGAAGTGGCGCGATCTCCACTCACTGCAAACTCTGCCTCCCAGGTTCAAGCGATTCTCGTGCCTCAGCCTCCCCAGTAGTTGGGATTACAGGCATGCCCCACCGTGCCCCGTTGATTTTTTGTATTTTTAGTAAAGACGGGGTTTTGCCATGTTTCCCAGGCTGGTCTCGAACTCCTGAGCTCAGGTAATCCATCCGCCTCAGCCACCCAAAGTGCTAGGATTACAGGTATGAGCCACCGTGCCTGGCCAGAATCATAAAGTTTTACTGATTGTATTGCACGCAGACATTTTAGCCTATATGTTGCAGTCTGTGACCAATGATTATAACCTCTGTGTTACACCCATCAATGAAAAAACACAACTCCGGTATGAGAAGTCCCCCTACCTTCTCCTACACTGTCTTATAAAAGCTTTCCAACTTGTAACAGACTCTGGAACACTCCCAACTTTGTTGATGTGTCTTCCTGGGTCAATCTTCATATTTGGCTTTCAGTAAACCTTTATCAAATTATTTCTCTCTCAACAGCCTTAATTTTGGTTGACATAACTAATCATTTTTCTCTTCAAATCTGTTCATCTCCCTTCTCTACACTTCATATCCTGGTTAATGGCACCACCTGGTTGCTTATGCCAAAAGTACTGGCATCATCTTCAATTTTTCCCTTTTTCTTTTTTTTTTGAGACGGAGTTTCAGTCTTGTTAACCAAGCTGGAATGCAATGACGCAATCTTGGCTCACTGCAACCTCCGCCTCCCGGGTTCAAGCGATTCTCCTGCCTCAGTCTCCCAAGTAGCTGGGATTATAGGCACTCGCAACCACGCCTGGCTAATTTTTGTGTTTTTAATAGAGACAGGGTTTCACCATGTTGGTCAGGCTGCTGTTGAACTCCTGACCTCAGGTGATCCACCCGCCTCAGCCTCCCAAGGTGCTGGGATTACAGGTGTGAGCCACTGCGCCCGGCCTAATTCTCCCTTTTTCTTATGTCCCTGCTACTCCTATCATGTAGTTGTTTTAAGTCCTGTAGTCTTTGTTTTTGTCACATCTTTCAATTCTTCCTCTTTCTCTAGTTCTCCTTAGCGCCTCCATTTCAGGTTAATCAGATATTTAATGATTTCTTTTTTTCTAGTTACTATTTTGAATGCTAGTGATGAAAAATGAATAAGACATACTTCCTTGAGGCCTAGGAACTCAATTTCTAGTCAGGAGGACAAACAGACCATTTGAACATAATAGGTTAAGTGCTGAGACAGCATTATGAACAGGGGACAATGAGAAATTTTAAAAAGGATGCTTTGCCTAAACCAGGTGATCTGGTTTGGCTCTGTCTCCCCACCCAAATCTCTTGTTGAATTGTAATCCCCACATGTCAGGGGAGGAGCCTAGTGGGAGGTGATTGGATCATGGGGGCAGATTACCCCCTTGCTATTCTCGTTCTCATGAGATTCGATGGTTTAAAAGTGTGCGGCACTTCCCCCTTCGTTCTCTCTCCTACCTCCACGTAAAGAAGGTACTTGTTTCCCCTTCATTTTCTGCCATGGTTATAAGTTTCCTAAGGCCTCACAGTCATGCTTCCAGTTAAGCCTGTGGAACCGTATGTCAATTAAATTTCTCTTCTCTTCATCAATTACCCAGTCTCAGGTAGTTCTTTATAGCAGAGTGAGAATGGACCTGGTACAGAGTAGCGCTCAAGTGGATTTTCCCTCATATTGTCTCTGAACTCTGCTGTCATATTATTATAGGACCTTGTACACTGAGAACACTCAGATTCCAAACCCAGCATTGGTCTGGCCATTATTACAATTTTATATTTAAATTGACTTCTAGATTTTGATATTGCATATGGAACAATTAGAAAAGGGCTGTTATAAAACAACAAAGTATCCTAATTTTAGATAAACATATTGAATAAGCTGGAAATACTTAGCAGTGAGAATGTATCAAAGTAAATTTCAATCCCAACAGTTGGTCTGTAGCCATAGTATTTTGTTGATCCAATTATAAAATTTTCTCTTCAACAGGTAATTCAGTAAGATGAACATTCTATTCCTCATCATATAATAATTACTTAAATTCAAAATAATTCAATTGAGAGAATCCTCACAATTCTAGCAGGTCATAAAAATTATATTTTCACTCCCTACATTGGCCTTATGTCTTATAACATATCTCTTAAAGAGAGTATCTTTAATTTTTTTTTTTTGAGACAGAGTCTCACTCTGTCTCTTTTTCTTATGTCCCTGCTACTCCTATCATGTAGTTGTTTTAAGTCCTGTAGTCTTTGTTTTTGTCACATTTTTCAATTCTTCCTTTCTCTAGTTCTCCTTAGCGCCTCCATTTCAGGTTAATCAGATATTTAATGACTTCTTTTGCAGTGGTGCGATCTTGGCTCACTACAACCTCCACCTCCCAGGTTCAAGTGATTGTTGTGCCCCAGCCTCACAAGTAGCTGGGACTACAGGTGCGTGCTACCATGCCCGGCTAATTTTTGTATTTTTAGTAGAGATGGGGTTTTGCCTTGTTGAACCAGGCTGGTCTCCAACTTCTGACCTCAGGTGATCCACTTGCCTCAGCCTCCCAAAGTGCTGGGATTACAGGTATGAGCCACCACACATCTTTAAATCTATAGATAACCATAGCAAAAATACTCATGCCCAGCCCCGTTCCAGGCTAGTTAAATTAGCATCTCTGGGGATGAGGTCTAGGCACTGATACTGTTTAAAAGCTCCCTAAATAATCCTAAAATGCACAGAGGGTTGCGAACAGGGCTCCAAACCAAAAATAAACCAGATCACAGAAAAATGTATAAACCTCACAGGGCACAGTGGCTCACAAATGCAGTCCTAGGACTTTTGCAGGCTGAGGTGTGAGGATTGCTTGAGGCCAGGAGTTCGAGGGCAGCCTGGGCCGCATGCTAAGACTCTATCTGTACAATAAATTAAAAAATTAGTTGTGTGTGGTGGTGTGGACCTGTAGTCCCAGCTACTCAGGAGGCTGAGGTAGAAGGATCACTTGATCTAAGAGTTTGAGGCTGCAGTGAGCTATAATCGTGCCACTGCACTCCATCCTGGGCAGCAGAGTGATAGATACCTTGTCTCTAAAAAGAAAAAAGAAAAAGAAAAAGAAAAAGAAAAAAAGAATGAACCAGGCTGGGCGCCGTGCCTCACGCCCGAAATCCCAGCACTTTGGGAGATCAAGGCGGGTGGATCATGAGGTCAGGAGTTCAAGATCAGCCTGGCCAAGATGGTGAAACCCCTAAAAATACAAAAAAAAAAAAAAAAATTAGCAGGCCATGGTCGTGGGCGCCTGTAATCCCAGCTACTCGGGAGGCTGAGGCAGAGAACTGTTTGAACATGGGAGGTGGAGGACACAGTGAGCCAAGATCGTGCCACTGCACTCCAGCCTGGGTGACAGAGTGAGACTCCATCTCAAAAAAAAAAAAAAAAAAAAAGAAAAGAACTTCCACATTTATAAACACAGGATAGTTTGTGTCCAACAAGCTGTTTGTCCCTTGTTAATATGCTATATTTTTCTTTTTTATTAATTAATTTATTTAGAGACCGAGTCAGGCTCTGTCACCCAGGCTGGAGTGCAGTGGCATGATTAGGGCTCACTGCCACCTCCATCTCCATCTCCCAGGCTCAAACAATCCTCCCACCTCAGCCTCCCGAATAGCTGGGACTACAGGCTCATGCCACCACGCCCAGCTAATTTTTGTATTTTTAGTAGAGACAAGGTTTTCACCATGTTGCCCAGGCTGGTCTTGAACTCCTGACCTCAAGTCATCTGACCACCTTGGCCTCCCAAAGTGCTGGGATTAAGGCATGAGCCACTGCTCCCGGCTCCTTTTTAATACACTTTCTACGAGCATTTTTCCCACCCGTTAACCTTAAACTTTTGCACATTGGAAATTTGACTAAGAGCCCTTCAGCTAGTTTTACTTCTGTGTTTGGCATGTGTGGTTTGCTGACAAGGTGCCCGGAATATGATGAAACACAACCACATTTGGACCTGCCTCCCAGTCAGCAGTGGTCTTCTATATCATTGAGGTTTTTCTTAGAATCCTAAAAGAGGGTAAAAAGGAAATGCAAAGGAAGGAACCAAATAGACTCTCAGAGGTAAAGATAATAGTTGTGAGGGGCAAAACAGCTATTGTCAACAAAAAAGTGATGCTTTCAATGTTTCTAAAGAAATCTTTGATTTGGAATAAAAAAGTAGGCCAGGCACGATGGCTCATGCCTGTAATCCCAGCACTATGGGAGGCCGAGGTGGGTGGATCACAAGGTCAGGAGATCGAGACCACCTTGGCTAATACGGTGAAACCCCATCTCTACTAAAAATACACAAAAAATTAGCCAGGCATGGTGGCGGGCGCCTGTAGTCCCAGCTACTCCGGAGGCTGAGGCAGGAGAATGGCGTGAACCGGGAGGCAGAGCTTGCGGTGAGCCAAGATCGTGCCACTGCACTCCAGCCTGGGCAATAAAGCAAGACTCTGTCTCGAAAAAAAAAAAAGAATAAAAAAGTATAACCTACATTCTGCCTTTGTTTTTCATTGTACTTCTGGGTTCTTTGAATATACGGCTCTTCCAAAACGCATGAAAGGTAATTACAATAAATTCAGTTAATCTTCATAAAGATGAAGAATCTTAAGTAACTCAGCCTCAACCAGTACTGAGGTAATAAAGGAACAAAAAATAGTAATCAAAATATATTTACTATTCCAGTTTATCTACTTATTTGAGACACGGTCTTGCTCTGTTCCTAGAGTGCAGTGGTGCAATCATAGCTTACTGAAGCTTCGAACTCCTGGGAGATCCTCCCATTTCAGACTCCTGAGTAGCTAGGACCACTGATGTGTGTCACCACATCCAGCTAACTTTTTTATTTTAAATTTTTTGTAGAGGTGGAATCTTGCTATGCTGCTCAGGCTGGTCTTGAACTCCTGGCCTGAAGTGATTCTCCAGCCTTAGCCTCTCAAAGCTCTGGGATTACAGGCATGAGTCACCGCACCCAGCCAATTCCAGTTTCTTTTTTTTTCTTCTGTTTCTGGTTTGCTCTGTTTTTTTATTTTTTAATTATACTTTAAGTTCTAGGGTACATGTGCACAACGTGCAGGTTTGTTACATATGTATATATGTGCCATGTTGGTGTGCTGCACCCATGAACTCGCCACTTACATTAGGTATATCTCCTAATGCTATCCCTCCCCCGTTCCTCCCACCCCACGACAGGCCCAGGTGTGTGATGTTCCCCTTCCTGTGTCCAAGTGTTTTCATTGTTCAATTCCCACCTATGAGTGAGAACATGTGGTGTTTGGTTTTCTGTCCTTGCAATAGTTTTCTCAGAATGATGGTTTCCAGCTTCATCCATGTCCCTACAAAGGACATGAGCTCATCCTTTTTTATGGCTGCATAGTATTCCATGGTGTATAAGTGTCACATTTTTTCTTTTTTTTTTTTTGAGACGAGTCTCGCTCTGTCACCCAGGCTGGAGTGCAGTGGCATGATCTCGGCTCACTGCAAGCTCCGCCTCCCGGGTTCACACCATTCTCCTGCCTCAGCCTCCCAAGTAGCTGGGACTACAGGTGCCTGCCACCATGCCTGGCTAATTTTTTATACTTTTAGTAGAGACGGGGTTTCACCGTGTTAGCCAGGATGGTCGCGATCTCCTGACCTCGTGATCTGACCGCCTTGGCCTCCCAAAGTGCTGGGATTATAGGCGTGAGCCACTGCGCCCGGCCATGTGCCACATTTTCTTAATCCAATCTATCATTGATGGGCATTTGGGTTGGTTCCAAGTCTTTGCTATTGTGAATAGTGCTGCAATAAACATACGAGTGCATGTGTCTATAGCAGCATGATTTATAATCCTTTAGGTGTATACCCAGTAATGGGATGGCTGGGTCAAATGGTATTTCTAGTTCTAGATCCTTGAGGAATCACCACACTGTCTTCCACAATGGTTGAACTAGTTTACAGTCCCACCAACAGTGTAAAAGTGTTCCTATTTCTCCACATCCTCTCCAGCACCTGTTGTTTCCTGACTTTTTAATGATCGCCATTCTAACTGGTGTGAGATGGTATCTCATTGTGGTTATGATTTGCATTTCTCTGATGGCTAGTGACAATGAGCATTTTTTCCTGTGTCTGTTGGCTGCACAAATGTCTTCTTTTGAGAAGTGTCTGTTCATAGCCTTCGCCCAATTTTTGATGGGGTTGTTTGATTTTTTCTTGTAAATTTGTTTAAGTTCTTTGTAGATTCTGGATATTAGCCCTTTGTCAGATGGGTAGATTGCAAAAATTTTCTCCCATTCTGTAGGTTGCCTGTTCACTCTGATGGTAGTTTCTTTTGCTGTGCAGAAGCTCTTTAGTTTAATTAGATCCCATTTGTCAATTTTGGCTTTTGTTGCCATTGCTTTTGGTGTTTTAGTCATGAAGTCCTTGCCCATGCTTATGTCCTGAATGGTATTGCCTAGGATTTCTTTTAGCGTTTTTATGGTTTTAGGTCTAACATTTAAGTCTTTAATCCATCTTGAATTAATTTTTGTATAAGGTGTAAGGAAGGGATCTAGTTTCAGCTTTCTACATATGGCTAGCCAGTTTACCCAGCACCATTTATTAAATAGGGAATCCTTTCCTCATTTCTTGTTTTTGTTAGGTTTGTGAAAGATGAGATGGTTGTAGATGTGTGGTATTGTTTCTAATGGCTCCGTTCTGTACCATTGGTCTATATCTCTGTTTTGGTACCAGTACCTTGCTGTTTTGGTTACTATAGCCTTGTAGTATAGTTTGAAGTCAGGTAGCATGATGCCTCCAGCTTTGTTCTTTTGGCTTAGGATTGTCGTGACAATGCGGGCTCTTTTTTGGTTCCATGTGAACTTTAAAGTAGTTTTTTTCCAATTCTGTGAAGAAAGTTATTGGTAGCTTGATGGGGATGGCACTGAATCTGTAAATTACCTTGGGCAGTGTGGCCATTTTCACGATATTGATTCTTCCTACCCATGAGCATGGAATGTTCTTCCATTTGTTTGTGTCCTCTCTTATTTCATTGAGCAGTGGTTTGTAGTTCTCCTTGAAGAGGTCCCTCATGTCCCTTGTAAGTTGGATTCCTAGGTATTTTATTCTTTTTGAAGCAATTGTGAATGGGAATTCACTCATGATTTGGCTCTCTGTCTGTTATTGGTGTATAGAAATGCCTGTGATTTTTGCATGTTGATTTTGTATCCTGACACTTTGCTGAAGTTGCTTATCAGCTTAAGGAGATTTTGGGCTGAGATGATGGGGTTTTCTAAATATACGATCATGTCATCTGCAAACAGGGACAATGTGACTTCCTCTTTTCCTAATTGAATATCCTTTATTTCTTTCTCCTGCTTGTTTGCCCTGGCCAGAACTTCCAACACTATGTTGAATAGGAGTGGTGAGAGAGGGCATCCCTGTCTTGTGCCAGTTTTCAAAGGGAATGCTTCCAGTTTTTGCCCATTCAGTATGATATTGGCTGTGGGTCTGTCATAAATAGCTCTTATTATTTTGAGATACGTCCCATCAATACCTAATTTATTGAGAGTTTTTAGCATGAAAGGCTGTTGCCAATTCCAGTTTCTTAAGGTGACCAGACGTTCCATGTTATTTGTGTAATTCCATTTTTTCAAATGACCTATTCTATGTACAGAAAGTCTTGAAGTTATAGATAAACCACGAAAAAATGCAAATAATTGGCCTGGTGCAGTGGCTCATGCCTGTAATCCCAGCACTTTGGGGGGCTGAGGCGGGCAGATCACCTGAGGTCAGGAGCTTGAGACCAGCCTGACCAACATGGAGAAACCCTGTCTCTACTAAAAAGACAAAATTACCCGGGCGTGGTGGTGCATGCCTGTAATCCCAGCTACTCGGAAAGCTGAGGCAGGAGAATCGCTTGAACTTGGGAGGTAGAGGTTGCAGTGAGCCGAGATAGCACCACTGCACTCCAGCCTGGCGACAGAGTGAGGCTCTGTCTCAAAAAAAAAAAAAAAAAAAAAGAAAAGAAAAAGAAAGAAGAAAAAATCAAAGTCCTTACTTTGCATCATAATCCGCTAGGTGCAAAGGTCACAAAAGTGATTAAGAATAGCTCACAATGTAGTGAACTGGAACCTGAAAAACGGATTAGGATTTACACAGGCGAGTGCTCAGAAAAAAGGGTAGTTCAGATAATTGGATCAGAAGAGAAGGCAAAAATGCATGACGTGTTTTTGAGAATTAGAGGAGCCCTCAAAATGTATTAGTGTGATATGCAAAATGCTCAAGATATTATCCATTAATGAATTTGAAAATGGGGACAAAAATAACTTTTCAGCCGTAATAACTATGCTCCCCTCCCTTTGAGTTTCGAATCTGTATCTTAGAGGCCACACTTGAATGTGGAAAAACTTTGTATTAATGTAAACACTATACAGTGATAAGACATGGAACAGTGAAATAACCCCTAAGCTCATCTTATAACTGAACAGATAGGTGGTCAGAGAACTTGGATTTGAACCATGCCTATGCCACTAGCTGGTTGTGTGACCTTGAGCAAGTCACTTCTCAGGATATCACGTTTGCCATCATTAAGACGAGTGTGATCCAAAGGTCCACCTAGCCAGGTTTTGTGAGAATGATTTGAAATGCCTGTGAAAGCATTTCCTCTACCACCTCTGAGATGCTTTTGTTATCTCCAGGTTCTTTCAGGTCTTGAAATTTTGTGCATCACGATCCAAAATGTCTTAAGCATCATCACAAATGCTTGACCGTCCCTCATGAGCGGGTGGCGCTTCGCGCTGCCTGGGTCTGTACAACAGGGTCTTGCAGTCGAAAGCCACACACTCCCGGAGTGCAAGAGGGAGAGAAAGCTCTGCTTTCAGCCGGGAAAAAAAAAAGGGCGCGAGACCGGACAGGTCCTGCCACAGACGTTCTCCAATGCTCACGCACAGTGGTCGCTCCTGCGGGAATGGGAGGCAGTGACGTGCCCACGTCGGGCGTGGTGACGTTCGCGTAGCGTGCGCCGCTGGCCTGGTGCGCAATAGTGGGGTATGCGTCACGGTCTGCGCCGCCCGCGGAGCCAGGACGGGGCGGAGCTTCCGCCTGGGCTGGGGTTGGTGAGTTCACCCGCGGCGGAGGGTAACTTTGCTGTACTGTTTTTTGAGCAGTTGTCTGGTCCCTGGAAGTGTAGCATCGAGAGAGTTTTCTAATTACGTTTACAAAATATCTTCCCTTTGGCCTACAAGTAGTGACTGCCATGTCGAATTTGCGGCCCAGGTCCCGCCGAGACGCCGGGGGTGGCGCTGGGGCAGCCGGCCGGGACGAGCTGGTGTCGCGGTCCTTGCAGAGCGCAGAGCACTGTCTGGGCGTCCAGGACTTCGGCACTGCCTATGCCCACTACCTCCTCGTGCTCAGCCTGGCGCCGGAGCTGAAACACGACGTGAAGGTGAGGGTCCTTTTTTCTCACTTGCTGGCAGATCCAACGTCCTCGTAAAAAAAAAAAATAGAAAAAAAAAAAGCGGAGGGGCTAGGGTGCCTGGGTGGGTGGTTGCTGTTAATATTTAGGGCCCTTTTTTCTCACTTGCTGGCCGATCCAACGTCCTCGTAAAAAAAAAGAAAAGAAAAAAGGCGGAGGGGCTAGGGTGCTTGGTTGGGTGTTTGCTATTAATGTTTACTGTTCACCCTTGACGTCTTTCCTTTATTCACACCTACGACCAGCCCAGAGGAAAATCCTGCCGTCTTCACCTTCGAAATATGTCCAGAATCTTACCAGTTCTTACCATCTTCCCCTTTACTACCCTGGTTCGAGCTTCAGTCATCTGCCAGCTGTTGCAGTCGGCTCTCAACTGAGCTCTCTCCTGCAGTCTGTGTCAACATAGCTAGCTTTTTGCAACAAAAGTCAAATGTTGTCATTTCTCAGTTTCAAAACTTTCATCTCGTTTAAAATTTTAAAGGCCCTCGAATTGGAAATGAGGTCTCACGTGATCCTCTTCTCCTTATATCTAATTTAAGCATGCCCTGGCTTGAGGGCTTTTGGATTTGTTATATTGTGTGTAGTAGGAATATAGTGGGCCTCTAGTTGAATAAAGTGTGTAGTTAGCCTAAAGTGATTATCATTTAATGATGCGTTCTTTAAACTTCAATTATTGGATTATTTGCAACAATTACTCTGTTGAAATGGTGTTCTTTTTTGAAGTACTTTTAGAATCTAAATTACGAAAAATGATTTAACTTAAAATTGCAATTACTTTGGTTCATTTACACTGAGGGTTTGTCAACCTCAGCACTATTGACGTTTTGAATGGGATAATTCTTTGTTATGGGGGAGGGGAGGTGTCCTGTGCATTGCACTATGTTTGGCAGCATCCTTGATCTCTACCCACTAAATGTCAGTAGCGTCTAGATGTTTGTAGTTCATGTAAACTTAGTGTAAATTTCAGGACCAGCTGTCCTACTTGAGGAGGGGATGATATGTTGAGATACAGTTTGCTTCTCTTGGTAGGCAGCAATAGAAAAATGGATCAACTCAAGTGATCTTTCCTCAGTTACTTGTTTCTTAGTTTCCTCTTCTGTGAAACAGGGACGCAGCCTCTCTTAAAAATGTTTACTGGGTATTAAAAGTATATTTAGACTGGGTGTGCTGGCTCACGCCTGTAATCCCAGCACTTTGGGAGGCGGAGGCGGGTGGATCACAAGGTCAGGAGTTTGAGACCAGCCTGGCCAATATGGTGAAAACCTGTCTCTACTAAAAATTAAAAAATTAGGCCGGGCGCGGTGGCTCACGCCTGTAATCCCAGCACTTTGGGAGGCAGAGACGGGCGGATCACCTGAGGTCAGGAGTTCGAGACCAGCCTCAACATGGAGAAACCCCGTCTCTACTAAAAGTACAAAATTAGCTGGGCGTGGTGGTGCATGCCTGTAATCACAGCTACTCGAGAGGCTGAGGCAGGAGAATTGCTTGAACCTGGGAGGCAGAGGTTGTGGTGAGCCGAGATCGCGCCATTGCACTCCAGCCTGGGCGACAAGAGCGAAACTCTGTCTCAAAAAAATAAAAATAAAAAATTTGCTGGGCGTGGTGGCATGTGCCTGTAGTCCCAGCTACTCAGGAGGCTGACGCAGAAGAATTGCTTGAGCTCGGGAGGCGGAGGTTGCAGTCCAGATTGTGCCACTGCACTCCAGCCTGGGCGACAGAGTATGACTCCATCTCAAAAAGAAAAAATAAAAAAGTATATTTAAAATTTGTAGCGCAATGCCTGAAATTCAGTAGGATAAGCAACTAGTCTGTTTCCTGCCGAACAAAGTCTGTGTTTGTTTGTATGGGCCCCCTGTAAAATGCTCATTGCCTGCTACTCTATTCCCCATACCCAAACTCCGGCCACACCAAGCCACTTATCTGTAGACCCTCTGATCCATTTCATATAATCTGTGCGGGGTTTTTTTTTTTCTGATAGAGTCTCACTGTATCACGCAGGCTGGAATGCAGTGGTGCGATCTCGGTTCACTGCAACCTCCACCTCCCGGGTTCAAGCAATTCTCCTGTCTCAGCCTCCTGAGTAGCAGGGATTATAGGTGTTCGCCACCATGCTTGGCTAATTTTTATATTTTTAGTAGAGATGGGGTTTCACCATGTTGGCCAGGCTGGTCTTGAACTCCTGACCTCAGGTGATCTGCCTGCCTTGGCCTCCCAAAGGGCTGGGATTACAGGCATGAGCCACCGTGCCCGGCCAGAATCTCCTTTCTTATCCTTGTCTCTCTAGTAAACTCCCTCAAGATTCAGTTCCAAGTATCAACGCTTTTGTATAAAATATGTGAAGATGATTTAAAATGTTTTAATGACTAAAGCTTTCCCTCTTTCCACAGTGTTGCAGCATGGAGAATGGATGGAGGGAGATGCAATTGGAATTAGAGTGACAGCGTTAAGGCTGTTGCTGTAGTCCAGCAAGTGGTTACAAGGGCCAGATTAGGTTGTAACTGTGGGAATGGAGAGGAGGTAACAGATTTAAAGATATTGAGAGAGCATTGGCTAGGTTTGAAACAGTGTATGTGGAGTTAAGGTACTATTATAAGGTGACTTTGTGGTTTGAGGTTGAGTGGTGTCTTAATCTTATAGCCTGTGTCAGAGGAGTATGATGAGTTCAGTTTAGAACATTTTGAACTTTTCCAAAATTAAATTTCTCTCTATAGGGCCTCTGTGAGGATAAGAGCAAGATTTATGTTGCCTCAGTTCTTTGCACAAGGATTGTTCAGGAAATATTTGAGTTGGACTACATTTGCAATGGCTGGAGATCCATTGCCTGGTTGAAATGACTAATAGGAAGCTGTATCTATGAGTCTGAGGTTCAGAAGAGAAGGTTTTGACTAGAGATGTAAATGTAGCATCCATTAACACATGGGTGATAATAAATGCGTTAGGGATGGATGAGAGAAAAAATAAGAGGGCCAAGGACAAACTCCAAAAACACAGGAGCCCACAAAAATGAGGCAGTTCTGGAGAATAAGGAGAATGTGATACAGCAGCTAAGAATGGGGGGAGTTTAGAGAGTGGTCAGACTAATTCTGCTTATTATTGCCATGTAGGTGGTAAAATTCATTCATTTGTGCACTTGTTCAGTAAACAGTGCCTACTAAAGTTAAATGAAATTTAAGGTGATTGTTCAATAGTGATTAAGTTCGATTGCTTGGAATCTTCAACTAATGATGTATATTCTTTCATCTTTTATGTTATTGACTAATTCATAATTTTTTTCTTATTTGTAAAGGAAACTTTTCAGTACACACTTTTCAGATGGGCTGAAGAGCTTGATGCTCTCAGTCGGATACAAGACTTACTTGGTTGCTATGAGCAGGCCTTGGAACTGTTTCCTGATGATGAAGTGATTTGCAATAGTATGGGGGAGCATCTCTTCAGGTTTGTAGTGATTTTAGTATTACTTGTTAAGAATTATTCTGTATTAGTCTGGATAGGGATAAATCATACAGTAATTTTAACAGGGAAAGTTTAATATGGAGAATTATTAAGGAGAATTGAAAAGAAAAGCAGATATATAATATCATAACAGTTTTAATATTTTGTAATATACGGCATAATAGCCACTGCCCTTAGGAGTAAGACAGAATATCCAAGGAAGAGTTCCCCTCACTGGGGTGAGTGCCACCCCTTATTGGAGAGGGCACAGCTGTGATTCTTAGGATGGCAGAAAAGTCACTGCAGTGCCTTGCCAGGGAACTTCTTGTAAATTTGTTTTCTGGACCCGGGTATAGTTTTGCCTCTTGGGATGCCAGAGAAAGCCTCATGGGGAAGTATCTCATCAGAGGTACTCCATTACAAAACCATGTAGTAGGGTAAGAAGCCTTGGGGAAGCTGCTGACCCTTGGATGCTGCTAGCTGCCATGCATTTCAGGAGCTTGGTGCTAGACAAGCCTTAAGCAGGAAGCAAAACTCTTTCTTGCTACAGTGTCTCTCCAGCACTGTTTTTTTTGGGGGCAGAGTCTCACTTTGTAGCCCAGGCTGGAGTGAAGTGGCGTGATCTCAGCTCACTGCAACCTCCACCTTCTGGGTTCAAGTGATTCTCGTTCCTCAGCCTCCTGAGAAGCTGGCATTATAGGCGCCTGCCACCCCACCCAGGTAATTTTTGTATTTTTAGTAGAGACAGGGTTTCACCATGTTGGCCAGGCTGGTCTCAAACTCCTGACCTCAAGCAATCCACCCGCCTCAGCCTCCCAAAGTGCGGGGATTACAGGTGTGAGCCACTGCGCTTGGCCTCCAGCACTTTTTTTTTTTTGAGACAGTGTGTCACTGTGTCGCTCAGGTTGGAGTGCAGTAGCACCATCATGGCTCATGGCAACCTTGACCTCCCAGGCTCCGGTGATCTTCCCACCTCAGCAGCTCCCCCACCTGCACTCCAGTAGCTGGAATTGCAGTACATGCCACCACACCTGGCTAATTTTTTGTCTTTTTTGTAGAGACAGGATTTTACCATGTTGTTGCCCAAGCTGGTCTGGAACTCTTGGGCTCAAGCGATCCTTTGGCCTTGGCCTCCCAAAGCACTGGGATTACAGACTTGAGCCACCGCACCTGGCCTCTCTGCACTTTTTACCAACAAAGCTTACCCTTGTGCCAACTGGTGGGAGAATATTAAAGGGCCAGATACATTTTTCACAGAGCAGGCAAAAAAGGGTGAATTTGGCAATAAGTTGATAACTTACATGTTGGGAGTCTTGGAACCACTCCCAGATTTGCTGATTTGCTGGAAGGGCGCACAGGCCATATAGTCCTAGTCATGGCTCTTGTGTATTACTGTGAATGGATACAAAGCAAAATTTGCAAAGGGTAAATGTGTATGGGGCAAAGTGTAAAGGAAAACCAGGTGCAAGCCTCCAAAGTTCCTTTCTCAGTGAAGTCACGCAGGATGCACTTCATTCCCACGGTGAGTTATGACAGTACACGTGAAATGTTGCCAACCAGGGAAACTCATTAGAGGCTCAGTGCCCAGGGTTTCTACTGGGAGCTGGACACTTGGGTACCCTCTGCCTGGCATATACTAAAATCCTAGATTCCCAGAAGAAAAGCAGGTCAGCTGTTGAGCATAAACCACATTGTTTGTATAATCTGTTTAGGAATACTATCAGTTAGGATAGTGAGAACCTTCCCCAAATCCAAATTCCCAGATGCCAGCCAAGGGACAGTTTTGTAATCAGGCCTTTCAAAGGATGGCAGTCAGGCCTGCTATGTTAACTCTGCATACTAGTACATGTACGTGAAGAATTCTGTGAAACTACAGGAAATAAAATGAATGGTTAACATTGCTTCTGAGTTTGAACGTTTCAGAGTAATGGGGACTCAGCACGGTTCTGCCAAGTTTGAAAGTGACAATTGCTCACATTCGTAGGAATTTAGTTAATGAATCTCATTTTAAATGTTCCTTTTAGGTATTTTCATGCATTTCCTCACTAATTGCTTTCTCTTTCCCTCAAATCACATCCAGCTAAAAAAAAACCTTAATGTTATGAATGATGAACTACAAAATTCCTAAGTGACCACAGAATTTCTCTTATTAAACGTATCTTGAGTTCATTAGTTGTTAACAATCAATCTGCTACCTTTGTCTCTGGTGCCCATGGGACCCTTGCATGGCTCACTAGACTGTGCAGGGCTAGGGCTCTGGGAATGCAGTGTATGTACTCTGTTCAGTTTTAAGACATTAAATTAATAGAGCAATCAACTCATTATTATGCTTTTTTTTCAGTGTGGAGAAATAATGTTTTATAAATAACTTTTAAGAAGAACATGGATCATTAACCTGACAAATGTACTCCCCTGTGATAATTAATGTAAAATCTTTATATGGTCACTCACAATAAGTTGTATGAATATTTATTACAATTTTGGATCGTATGTCTCTCCTCAGAAAAAATTTTGAGATTTGATGTGTAGAATTTTTTGTTAACAATTGCTTATTTGAAAAAATTCTAGGTCGGGCATGGTGGCTCATGCCTGTATTCCCAGCACTTTGGGAGGCTGAAGCAGGCAGATCAGTTGAGGTCAGGAGTTCGAGACCAGCCTGGCCAACATAGTGCAACCCTGTTTCTACTAAAAAAAATACAAAAAGTAAACGGGTGTGGTGGCACGTGTCTGTAGTCCCAGCTACTCGGGAGGCTGAGGTAGGAAAATCGCTTGAACCTGGGAGGTGGAGGTTGCAGTGAGCCAAAATTGCGTGACTGCACTCCAGCCTGGGTGACAGAGAGAGACTCCGTCTCAAAAAAAAAACAAAAAAAAAATCCTACTTGTCAAGACAGAATGACTTTCTGTTGAGGCTGCTTAATAAATTGAAAATATAAAAAAAGTAGTAGTGAGTTTTTTATGTATACATAAGTGTTTTTGTAAATGAAATGTAACTTTTTCATAGAACAGCCTTTTTTTTCTTTGGAATTTTTGTGTACTCTCCATAGAAACTTTATAGTTAGGAAAAACTGGTGAAAACAAAAAATTTTTGTTTTGGGTTTGTTTTAATACATCTAATTTCACTGCCTTGTACAAAATAATGGGAGAATTCTTGTTTAGGAAACATGATTATAATGTCCTATTTTATATAGAAAGATCCCTTTACATGTTCAGTAATTGTTCTCTAGTATCATTCTTTTCCTTATTTGGTTATATTAAGTTTTTTTTTTTTTTGTTTTGAGACGGAGTCTTGCTTTGTCACCCATGCTGGAGTGCAGTGGCAGGATCTCAGCTCACTGCAACCTCCACCTCCCAGGTTCAAGCAATTTTCATGCCTCAGCCTCCGGAGTAGCTGGAATTACAGGCACACGCCACCACGCCCGGCTAATTCTTGTATTTTTAGTAGAGATGGGGTTTCACCATGTTGCCCAGGCTGGTCTCGACCTCCTGACCTCTAGTGATCCACCCGCCTCGGTCTCCCAAAGTGGCGCCCAAACACATGAGCTACAACGCGCAGCCAGGTTGTATTAAGTTTTATTCAATGAAAAGTTCTATATAAGAAACACTTTGCCAAACTTTATTAGCTAGTCTCAGTAATGTAACTGCAAGGCATTTTAACAGTCTTAATTAACATGGCCTAGGGAGTGACAATGAATTCTCCTTTAAAAAACAAATATTTGATAGTTTTTAATTGTAGAGTATGTTAATAATTAGAAAAATAAGGCAGATAATTAACTGAGGGTTACTTGTTCGTGTTAACAGCTAACCTGATCAGCTACAGCATCCATTTTCTACAAATTAGCAACCTCTTTCCACCTAAATGAAATTTGTTTTAAAATATTTAAAAAAATTTTTTTTATGAGTAATCTCCTCAAATTAGTTAAAAAAAATCTATATTTTAATTCCAAAGTTTTCTTTTGTTCTTTATATAATGAGAGTTACTCTATAGGGTTCAATTATATTTCCAGATTATACACATATGGTGATCATAACATTCCAAGACTTATGTTTCAGGATAAACTCAATTTAACAGAAAAGTGGAACTCTACATACTTTTGGCAGATTGTAACTTTTGGTGACCTGTTGTTGTAGGACATTAGTCTGAGCAGTTACCAGTCATTGAGACAAAAAATACTTGGTATTAGTTTGCTTTGGGGAGATGTAACTAAGCAAAATTTCTGATCTGGACGGTAGCAGTTCAGAATTCGGGATAGTGTGAATGTGGCTTTTGCTATAGAATTTACCTTTGTTCTTGACTTACAATGGTTCTTGTTCTATACTCCTTTTGTCATCAAAAATAGCGTATCATTTACTCCCCACCAAAAGAATCTGTTCCAGGAGAAAAATATTTCCAAAGTAAATGATAGCTGCTTCTCCTGACACTTATTTGTGTAATAAAATGTGTCTGGAGTGTCTCAACTTCACAACCTTTTGTTAGTCCAGTAGCATCAGATTTAAACAAAATGTATTTAAATTGCTAATCAAGAAGATAGTGTTTTTCCTAGTTAAAAGAAAAAGAGCATTCTGGCATTCTTATGCTTCACTGATATGTTGTATCATATCAGTGATACATATTGGGTCTTTCAATGAGATATGCTTTAATGGAGTAGATTATATATTTTTTAGATTATAATTTCAGTTTAAGGAAATTGATAATGTATTAAATATCAAACCTAAGGGAAGCACAAACCCAGGAAATTATTAGGGGTGTGTTTAATACCCATTGCTGAATTAGTCTCACAAAAAATAATGATTACATACAATGTACATGGTACTATACTATGTACAATGGTAGTTGCAAATAAGAACAAGATAATTCTACCTTCAAGATAACTTAAAATAACATATATTAACTGAAAACATTGAAATTTTCACCTAAATCATGAATGTCTCTTATTTGACATAGGACCATTGCTTTTTGTTAGAGTGCAGTCCCCTGTTTGGACTTCTAGAATGTCTCTTTTGCTTAAACCATACCTGGAATGAATAGTATGATTAAGTTTCTCTAGCCGGGCGCGGTGGCTCACGCCTGTAATCTCAGCACTTTGGGAGGCCGAGGTGGGCGAATCATCTGAGGTCGGGAGTTTGCGACCAGCCTGACCAACATGGAGAAACCCCATCTCTACTAAAAATGCAAAATTAGCGGGATGTGGTGGCGCATTCCTGTAATCCCAGCTGCTTGGGAGGCTGAGGCAGGAGAATTGCTTGAACCTGGGAGGCAGAGGTTGCAGTGAGCTGAGATCGTGCCATTGCACTCCAGCCTGGGCAACAAAAGTGAAACTTTGTCTCAAAAAAAAAGAAAAAAAGTTTCTCTAAACTTGGCAGAATGCTTAAAGGTACTTATGAAGAACTATGAATGAAGAGGGTTCTACTAGCTTAGTTCTGTTCCATGTGTGGTCCACACATTGGTGCTCACCCACAGATTACTGGTTAATGACAGGTAAGTATAGAAATTGAGAGTAAGTGTTTGGAAATGGGTGTAGCAACTTGACGTTGCTGTAAATCCAAGCATATGGTTAGGAAACTCTAATGCAGAAGAGAGTATATAGATCAGTTTGGGTGCTGCTGAAATCTGATATTATGTGAGTTCCATATGAATCATGTGCAATACAGCCATATCAGTCTGCAAACAATTAGATGTTTAAGAAAGGGAGGATTCTCGCCTTCTCAGTATTGCACTTGACTAGTCTTAAAAATAAAAAATTAAGAAAAAAAGGGAGGAGAGGTTCTTCATTACAGATAGTTTGAGAAGCACTGTTCCAGAAGGTTGGATAGGTTTTTTTTCTCCTTTTATTTTTTATTTGCTCACATATAATTAAATAGTACTTAATTTTAAGTGACTTGCCTTTGATTTTCTTCCAGAGCATTTATTTAGCTTAGTGTCTGTAGGCACAATGGTTCCCTTTCTGCAGTGATATTTATTTACTTAGTGTGATATTTAGTTAAAATACGTAATTATAATAACAAGCACAACTGACATAAACTGATCTGGCAGCAAATACAACTGACTCTTGATGACTGTTCAACTCAGTTGCTGAGACAAAAGGCATGCCGGCCCCCACAAAGAGGAGCCTACTAAGCCATAGGCATTAGTGTGTTGTACAGAGGGAATGGAGTTGGCTAAATGGAGGATGACTGTGAGAGCTTCTGCTATACATTAGTATGACAGTAATTTATAGTCAGGTACTTGTTTGTCTCCCGGAATATATAAATGTAGTGGTTCAGAAAAGAAAGAAATACTGAGGCTTGCAGTCCTCACAGACAGCTTCCCGAAAGAGGTAGCACTTGGATTGGCAGGATTTGGGGTGCTGGCATGGAATTCCCAGGCCAAGTGAGTGGCATAAACAAAGGTACTGCAGTTGGTAGCATATAGTTGAATATATTTTGTCTTTTGTCATTTTTTACTCTAGAATGGGCTTTAGGGATGAAGCAGCTGGGTATTTTCATAAAGCAGTGAAGCTAAACCCTGATTTCAGTGATGCAAAGGAGAATTTTTATCGTGTTGCAAACTGGTTGGTGGAACGCTGGCACTTTATCATGCTTAATGACACCAAGAGGAATACAATTTATAATGCAGCAATCCAAAAGGCAGTTTGTTTGGGGTCCAAAAGTGTTTTGGACATTGGAGCAGGAACTGGAATACTAAGGTTGGTAGTAATTGCATTTTAATGGTATATACATGTATTCTAATGTAAATTAAAGATTTTGCCAGATATGGAAAATTTAACATTGGAATTTAAAAGTATTTCTTATAATCTTGTTAGGGTTATTTATGTAACTATTATGTTTTTTACTATAACTTTTATCAAGAACTGGACATAACTGCTAAGAAAAATTTGGGATTATTGAAATTTTAAATAATGAATTTAAGAGTCTTTTTTATGTTAACATTCTGATGGAATCTAGTTGTCTAAGTTAAAGCCCGTTAGTATTCATTAAAGATACAATGCCAGTTGTGTCTTAATAGAGTAGATCCCATGGTTTATTGTATGATTTGTTTCTAGACAAGAATATTAGTTTATTTTTTAATGCAGAGTGAGTAATGGTTGTGTTAAAGAATAAAAGGAAAAACCCCACATTTTAGCATCATCATTTCCTTAAAATTTGAGAAAATACAGTAGATTATTTTTTCCTGATGGAGAACTTTTTTCCCTTGTAGCATGTTTGCTAAAAAAGCTGGAGCACATTCCGTGTATGCCTGTGAGTTATCCAAGACCATGTATGAACTTGCCTGTGATGTCGTGGCAGCAAACAAGATGGAAGGAGGGATCAAACTCTTACATACGAAGTCACTTGACATAGAGATTCCAAAACATATTCCTGAAAGGTATTATCATGTAAACTAGTTTTAGTGTTTATACTTCTCTATTTTTAAAAAACTAAGATATATTTCTAGCTTTTAGTCCAAACAAAATGCTACAAAACCCTTATTTTGTAAAGATACGGATATAGGATAGGATAGTTTATTATAAGACATTTAAATAAAATTATATTCTTTATTAAAAATATTTAAAGATCTTGAGAAAAATTTGTGGCAAGGGATCAAATAAACTTGATCTTAGCAAGTTACTTTACCTTTGTTAATTTCAGTGTTCTCATTTGTAAAAATGGATAATTCATCCTGTGTGGTCAATAACTGCTTAGAAGTTGTACTTAAAAAGAAAACACAAGCAGTTCAGATTCAATGGACTTATCACATTTTGTGTTAATATACTTGTTTAGAATGAAAGCTTTGGAAATGTCAGCTGTCAGTATATTTTGGCATGGGCCCTTTAAATGATTTGAATATAAGTCATATAAGTCTTGGCTTTTTAGTATGTTTTCTCACTCCGATCCATATCACAAGGGTGATGGAATTTTAGAGCTAGAAGGAATTTGAAAATGATCTGGTTCCACACTAGTCATTTTAGAGACAAAGTTTTCTTTATGTAGCACTTAACTTTACCTGTCTCTTCTGGGTTTAACTTCCAATCTTACTTCAATTCAGTTTGTATTGAAAGAAGATGTTTTTGTGCCTTATATCAACTATGACTTTAAAAAGTTTTCTTCCATATATAATAGTATTTATCTTAACATAGTACCTAACACTTTTCAATTGTCTCTACATTTATTCTCATGGAAAAATTCCTATTAGATTAATGCAAATGTCATACCCATTTTATAGAAAAAAACACTAAAACACTCTCCTCAGTTGTCTTGTTCCACTTGGGCTGCCATAATGAAATACCACAGACTGGGTAGCTTTAACAATAGGCATTTATTTTCTCACAGTTCTGGAGGCTGGAAGACCATGATCAAGGTGTTGGCAAGTTTGGTTTCTTGTGAGGATTCTCTTCCTGGATCACAGATTCTGCTTTCTTGTTGTGTCTTTACACGGCCTTTCCTTCTCCAGTATAGTCAGTTTCGGGGTTAAGGGCTTCAGTATGAATTTTGAGAGGGACATGAGTCAGCATGAATCAAAGTTACCTTAATTTAATCTACATTTTTCTCACAGATAATGTTGTAGAAAGATCTATTGGTTTTGAACCAGGAGCTATGGATTCCAGATTAGACTATTATTAATTTATTTTGACCTTAAGCAAATGTCTAGACCTCAAGGTATTGGACCAGATGATTTGAAACACCTTTCACATTCTAAGTGTATGCAATCATAAATACTGGATATTTTCTGTATATAAGACATTGGGTTTAGGCACTGTGGAGGATATCAAAGTCATTCTTACCCTTAAGGAACTTACAATCTAGATAGGAAGATAAAGAATATTCATGAAACTTTTCTTATCTTATAACTACATAAATGAGTGATACTGGCAATAAATGCTGAAGGAGTTCAGAGAAGGGAGAAACTATTTTCGTATGTCTTTGAGTAAAATTTTCTAGAAAGAAAGAATGGACAGAAGAGCAGAGTTCTGTGGACGAGGCTTTTTCTAAGACTCAGGCAGTGGGTAAAGCAAGAGAAGTGATAAGAGAGGCACAGTCAACATATAGGAGGCAAACATGGATGATGCAGTATCATAGAAGGTAGAGATAGATTTTGAGAAGGAGGGCTCTCTCCTGCAATCAGTGTTATTTGGAGATAAAAAAAATGATAACTGAGAAAGAGGATTCATTTTGATAAGTAGGGAGTTATTGATGGTAGAGAATATTTTTATAGACTGTTGGAGTTGGAAGTCTTCTTGCTTGGCATTAAGGAACAGACTGATAAAGGTAATGGGTGTGAACCACTCTTAAAGATGTAGGCAATGAAAAAATAACCTGGAGAGAACAAGGCCAAGTGAAGTTTGTCATTCCCCACCTCCCCCCACCCTCCATCTTCCAAACCAAGGAGAAGGAGCCAGTGGAGAACAAAGGAGATTAAGGAACATTCGAGTAAAGTTCCTCAAGATTCAGTAGTAGATCTTAAAAATGAAATGTATTAGGATATTTTACATATGGACTGTTTCTATAATATACTCTTCCTTTCTCCTCTCAGCTTTGACATCTTTATATAATAGCATGATATTTTACTTACATATATCTTTAAAAAATCATTCTATAGAGTGTCCCTAGTTGTAACAGAAACTGTCGATGCAGGTTTATTTGGAGAAGGAATTGTGGAGAGTTTGATTCATGCATGGGAACATTTACTTTTACAGCCAAAGGTAAGCAGTATGAAAATACTTAAAACTGATTAAGAATTCGTTATTTCATTACAGATTTATTGAATCCTTAGTATATTTACAAAACAATATGAAATATATTTTCCATTGCCAAGGTGTACATACTGCGTGGTTGGAAAGAAATATATGCAAAAAACTTTTACTGGCCGGGCGCAGTGGCTCATGCCTGTAATCCCAGCACTTTGGGAGGCCAAGGTGGGTGGATCACCTGAGGTTGGGAGTTTGAGACCAGCCTTACCAACATGGAGAAACCCCATCTCTACTAAAAATACAAAATTAGCTGGGTGTGGTGGCACATGCCTGTAATCCCAGCTACTTGGGAGGCTGAGGCAGGAGAATCTCTTGAACCCAGGAGGTGGAGGTTGCAGTGAGTCGAGGTCACGCCATTGCACTCCAGCCTGGGCAACAAGAGCGAAACTCCGTCTCAAACAAAACAAAACAAAACAAAACAAAACAAAACAAAACAACATACAAACATTTACTAACAACATGATTCAATGTATAATTATGTGTCTGAATGAGATATACAGGCAAAAATACTCCGGGGAAGAATTCATAGGAATTGAGATTACTTTATGGACGGACTGACTATGGAATTCTTGAGTAGGGTTGAAAAACGGAGGTACTTTCAGTCTTACAGACCTCACTGCCTAGAATTTTGGCAAATTATCAGAAGGGAGTATAGTAATAGCTGGTTTGGTACTGTTTTCAGGTACCTGTTGAACCCAGGCTATGGCTTGGACAGGACTATTATAATTGCCAAATTATATTTTGCATTGAAATCCTCTATTGTAGCCCACAAATCATTGATTTGGTTTATATGATATGTGTTATCAATGAAAGGATTTTAATATGTAATAAAAATTCAATATTAACAGAAAATTATTTGGATTTAAAATTGCTAGTTAAAGGTTGAAAAGAGCAATTTTTTTTTTTTTTTTGAAGTAGCAACAGGGTTTAACCATGTTGGCCTGGCTGGTCTTGAACTCCTGGCCTCAAGTGATCCACCTGCCTTGGTCTCCCAAAGTGCTGGGATTGCAGGTGTGAGCGAACGCTCCTGGCCAAGCAATTTATTTTTTAAGTAGGTATTGATACTGATTTCTTGATCAAAGTCATACCCAAGTCTTTTTTTCTATGCCGACTTACAGTCCTTCCCCCCCCCCATCCTCCCTCTTTCCTTGTATCCTTTGCATTTGTCTTGCGAGAAAAAAAATATATATTCATACATATATAGCAATGAAAATACTTATTCTGTTTTTTTGAGATGGGGTCTCACTCTCTTGCCCAGGTAGGAGCACAGTGGCATGTTTTTTAGCTCACTGCAGCCTCAAACTCCCGGGCTCAAGTGGCCCTCCCACCTCAGCCTCACAATGTCACCACACTTGGCTAATTAAAAAAAATTTTTTTTTTCTGTAGAGACAGGGTCTTGCTATGTTGCCTAGGCTGGTCTCAAACTCCTGGCCTCAAGTGGTCCTCTCTCCTTGGCTTTCCGAAGTGCTGGAATTGCAGGTGTGAGCTGCCAGGCCTGGCCAAAAATACTCTTTTTTTTTTTTTGAGATGGAGTCTTGCTCTGTATCCCAGGCTGGAGTGCAGTGGCGTGATCTCGGCTCACTGCAGCCTCTGACTCCTGGGTTCAAGCGATTCTCCTGCCTCAGCCTCCCAAGTAGCTGGGACTACAGGCACGTGCCACCACGCCCAGCTAATTTTTTATATTTTTAGTAGAGATGGGGTTTCACCGTGTTAGCCAGGATGGTCTTGATCTCCTGACCTCGTGATCCGCCTGCCTTGGCCTCCTAAAGTGCTGGGATTACAGGCATGAGCTACAGTGTCCAGCCCAAAAATATTTTTTAAGGAAGAAAAAAAAATCTTTAACTTACTTTATCCTTACTTATTGTCTTTTTAGGTTTTTAAAATTATATTTTCATAGCTTATCATTATGCATACATATTTTTACATACATGTGATAACGTAATTCTTATTGTTATTTTTTTTTAGACCAAAGGTGAAAGTGCTAATTGTGAAAAGTATGGGAAAGTTATACCAGCAAGTGCTGTTATATTTGGGATGGCAGTAGAATGTGCAGAGATAAGAAGACATCATAGGTAAGTGTATTAGTCCATTTTCACACTGCTATAAAGAACCTCCCAAGATTGGGTAATTTATAAAGGAAAGAGGTTTAAATGACTTACAGTTCTGAATGCTGAGGAGGCCTCAGGAAACTTACAAACATGGCAGAAGGGGAAGCAGGCATGTCTTACATGGCAGCAGGCAGGTTATGGGGGGCAGAGAGAGAGAGAGAGAGACAGCACAAGACCACGTGGGTGAGTGTAGGAAAAACTACCATTTGTAAAACCATCAGATCTTGTGAGAATTCACTCCCTATCATGAGAACAGTGTGGAAGAAACTGTTCTCATAATCCAGTCACTTCCCTCCCTCAACATGTGGGGATTACAATTTGAGATGAGATTTGGGTGGGGACACAGATTCAAACCATATCAGTAAGTGACTATTTAAATAGTAAATATTGAAAAATAGTAATTGTAAAGAGAATATTACAGAGGTTAGTTAGTGAATATGTATTTGGGTGAGGATTTGTAGTTTTGTAACCTTTAAATTCATGCTGCTTACACTGGTCTTATTCTTTTTTTTTTTTTTTTTTGCCTATTTTAAATGAAACTTCATGGTTAAAGCCAGTTTTTTTTTTTAAATGGAAAATTAATTTTGATACAACTTAGGACTCTAGTTGTGATATATTCATGTAGAAAAATATTAAGTTCTGACTGATTTTAGGTGAAGTTGGAATGAAAGATTCCACTGTGAAAATAAATTTTGGTCTTAAGTACTTCAATTTCCCTTTTCTTAATAATTTCACTAATACTGTAATGATTTGTAGTTGGGCTGGATGGAATTGTAGGATCTTTCTAAGCTTCTACCAATAACTTAATCGTAAATGTAGCCATATAAATATTTTAGGACATACTGATAAGTGGTTTGAAAAAAATGAAAACCACTGTGAACCCCTCACCAGTAAGTAACTACTTTTCATCTTTGTTATATATTCCTTTACTCTTTTTCTTTGTATGTTACAGGGAGATAGTAAAAATGTTTAGAGATTGGTAGGACACAGGGCACTAACCAGACAGTGGACTTAATTAGCAGATTGGCTGAATTAGAATGTACTGGTTGAATATTAATTCCATTTAAGTAAATGTAGGTGTGTGTAAATTTAATTTTGTTTAAAAACTCAGTAAATATATTTGCTTTTCCTTTGTGAGCCTTTTCATGTAATAGATTTGGTTCATGACTTTAAAAAATCAACTTCATGGTGTTGTAGTTATTGGAGTTTAGAATTTTTGGATTGCTTCCACTTTTCTGCTTTTAAGAAGTAGGATAAACATCTTTGCACTTACGTCTTGTGGACTTGTTTCTATTATTTTCTTAGGATAAATTCCTTAATAAGGAATTACTGGGTTAAAGAATATGTACAGTTTTCAGGCTGTAGGGATGCCTTACTGCATTGCCCACCAGAAAAGCTAGGTTGTGTCTTGCTGAGATTTCTTGCTGTAACATGGCTGGACTCCTTCCCTCAATAGTTCCTCTTTAGGAGACCACTAATATTGTTTGTCTAAGCAAAGTAGAAATTAAATGGCTGGTATCTACATTTTGAAAAAGAATAACTTCTTTATTGACTCACTTATTTAGCAAATGAGTGCCTGATTACAGTAGAAGCACCATAGGAGCTTTTGTAAAAATAAAAAGGGTTTACAGTTTGATTGAATAGGTGTAGGTCTGGATGAATGAGGCCAATATGTTTTTTTTTTTTTTTTTTTTTTTTTTTTTTAACAAAGTTCAGCATTATGGGTTGAGGACTATGAAGAAAGGTGTTAACAAAATACATGTGAGTGCTACTGTTTTACCTGGTAGAAACATTTATAAATCATTATTATAAAAATTGCCATTTGGCACCTAATCAGCTGAATTTAATGCTCTTCTCAATAAGCAAATGTTTAAGAATATCCAAGGAAACTGAAACTTGCCTTATTAGATATAAAAACCTAGAAGTAAAAAACAGTAATGTATTGATGCAGAAAGACAAATACATCAGTGGAACACAATAAAGAATCTAGATACAGACCTTTGAATTTATGTGGATTTAGTGTATGATACAGGTGTGATATTTCAGATCATTGGGGAAGGGATAAACTGTTCAGGAAATGGAAATGGTGTGCTTCATTTGGGGAAAAAAGTTAGATCCCTACTTTTAATTCTGGGTGAGTTAAACATCTGAGGGTCAAAAAATCTATTTGATGGAGACCTTCCAAAGCAAAACACAGAGTAGGGCCCAGAAGCCACAGAACATTGACAAATATGACCACATTTTAAAACAATTGAAAAAAATCTGTCTGGTGAAGGATACTGTAAAGTTAAAAAACAAGTGACAGACTGAGATAAATATTTGCAACTTTTATAACAAAGCATGAATATAATTGTCTGTTAATCAGAGAAATGGAA
Organism: Gorilla gorilla gorilla; assembly: GCF_029281585.2. Classification (NCBI taxonomy): domain Eukaryota; kingdom Metazoa; phylum Chordata; class Mammalia; order Primates; family Hominidae; genus Gorilla; species Gorilla gorilla. The sequence continues at coordinate 168,701,161 of NC_073227.2, read as the reverse complement.
ATTAAAACCAATGGGATAACAATTTCTAACTGCTTATGTTAGCACATTAAAGTTGTTTGATATCTTATTTTCTCATAGGTTTAGGGAAAATTTATACACTGTTAGTGCAACGTTTTAGTAGCTTGATTTGGCCTTTTCTAGCAACACTAAAGATGTTTGTAGTCCTTGATCTAGCATTTCCGTGTCTGGGAATCTATCCTGATAAATACTCATACATGTGTGCAGTGATGTGTGTACAAGGATGTTCACTATAATATTGTAATTGGAAAAATCAAAGCAAACAAATTATCTGAATGTTTATATTAATAAGAAAGTATTTCAATAAATTATGATGTAACAGTCACCTAATGTAGTATTATGCAAAAAAATGGTTAAGGTACATGTATAGACAAGGAAAGAAGTTTATGGCATACTATTAAGTGAGAAAGACAAGGCATAATTTTAGGAGCCGTGAGCATACCTAGAACCCAGATCTTGGTTTTTAAATACCATTTCTCACCAAAAGGAACTATAGCTTCTTGGAGCAATGGCTGATTCCAGTACTGGGGTGGAATAGATTCAATATGATTCTGGGACATCCTGTATTAGAAAGTGAGGAAGTGCTCAAAAAGGGATTTGGTGGGGGAAAGGGGAGCAAAAGGACACAGCAGCATGCTTGAAGACTCTCCCACTGGCCAAATCTGGGACAATTTAATCACCAAAATAAATAAGGGTCCTAATGGATTAAAACCCACTGAATAAGAATCCCTGAATTTCTATGTATCTTAAGCAGATTAATAAATAGTACAGCTCGTCCTTACAGTAAATGCCAACTAATAGTATAGAAAAAATGAGGCAGAATTAGTTTTTGGAAGGCAAGAATCATCAATAGATGCTAAATCAATGGAGGGAAATCTGATGAGGATCAGGGCATTTATATAGTTTCAAAGTATCTTTCAAATTACTACAAAAGGTAAGATTGTAAGTATATAGGGAAGAAGCCACACAACATCTTTTTTTTTTTTTTTTTTTTTTTTTTGTTTAGACAGAGTTTCGCTCTTGTTTCCCAGGCTGGAACGCAGTGGCGCGATCTTGGCTCACTGCAACCTCTGCCTCCCATGTTCAAGTGATTCTCCTGCCTCCCAAGTAGCTGGGATTACAGGCATGCCTGCCACCATGCCCGGCTGATTTTTTGTATTTTTTTTTTAGTAGAGAGGGGTTTCATCATGTTGGCCAGGTTGGTCTCGAACTCCCGACCTCAGGTGATCCACTTGCCTCGGCCTCCCCAAGTGCTGGGATTACAGGCGTGAGCCACTGTGCCCGGCCTGTTTTTTTAAAAAATTTAATTTAATTTAATTTTACTTTAAGTTCTGGGATACATGTGCAGAACATGCAGGTTTGTTACATAGGTATACATGTGCCATGGTGGTTTGCTGCACCTATCAACCCATCATCTAGGTTTTAAGCCCCGCATGCATTAGTTATTTGTCCTAATGCTCTCCCTCCCCTTGCCCCTATCCCCCAACAGGCCCTGGTGACCACACAACATCTTAACCAAGTGATTAAAGCTAACATCAACAGTAAGATTGCTCCAGATTTGATGCTTTGAGGATGCATTGCTTATATAGTACCACATCCAAAATGTACAGCCTGCAATCTAATTGTGAGAAAACCTTGGACAAACCCTAGTTGGGACCATTCTGTAAAACAATTGGCCTACCTTCTTAAAAAATGTCAGTGACATGAGAGACAAAGCAAAGATGAAGAACTGTTTAAGATGAAAGGAGATTAAAGAGACAGGACAGCTAAATTGAAACTATGACCTGTATTGGGGAAAAAAACTATATATATACATTTTGATCTTGCTGTGTTGCCCTGGTTGGAGCACAGTGGCTCAATCATGGCTCACTGCAGTCTTGACCTCCCAAGCTCAAGTGATCCTCCTACTTCAGCCTCCTGAGGAGCTGCAACCACAGGTGTGCACCACTATGTCTGGTTAATTTTTTAAAGTTTTATAGAGACAGGGTCTTGCTGTCTTGCTGTGTTGAACTCCTGGACTCAAGGGATCCTTCTGCCTTAGCCTCCTAAAGTGCTTGGATTACGGGCATGAGCCACTGTGCCCTGCCTGCATTATTGATTTTTGATTCAGTTGATAAATACAGAATATGAACTGTAGGTTAGATAATACTGAATTTGATTGCTGTGATTAAGAGAATATTCTCATTTTTAATAAAGATACACAAGTATCTTTTGAGAGATAAATAGGCATGATGAATATAACCTACTCACAAATGATACAGAATGTTTCAGTAATGTACAAATAGAGTGTTATATACAAATATTAAAAAAAGGTATGGAAGGATACACATTAAACTTTTAACAGTGAAGAAATGAGAGGACGAGTACTGTGAAGGTGGACTTTTTACCATATGGCTTGAAGTTTTGACAATATATATTCACGTAGTTTATAATACATTAGCAAGAAATTGTCTGGCTGGGCGCAGTGGCTCACGCCTTTAATACCAGCACTTTGGGAGGCAAAGGTGGGCAGATGGCCTGAGCTCAGGAGTTTGAGAGCAGCCTGGGCAACACGGCGAAACCCTGTCTCTATAAAAAATACAAAAATTAGCTGGGCGTGGTGGCATGCACGTGTAGTCCCAGCTACTCAGGAAGCGGAGATAGGAGAATTGCTTGAGCCTGGTAGATGGAGGTTGTTGCAGTGAGCCAAGATCACACCTTTGTACTCCAGCCTGGGTGACAGCATGAGACCTTGTCTCGCACACAAAAAATTGTCACATCTTTTTTGTTTCAACTTGTGACTTTTAATTTTGAGTTATTGAAATCATAGTAGGCCGGGCGCGGTGGTTCATGCCTGTAATCTCAGCACTTTGGGAGGCTGAGGCGGGCGGATCATGAGGCCAGGAGATCGAGACCATCCTGGCTAACATGGTGAAACCCCGTCTCTACTAAAAATACAAAAAAGTAGCCAGGCGTGGTGGCAGGCGCCTGTAGTCCCAGCCACTCGGGAGGCTGAGGCAGGAGAATGGCGTGAACTGGGGAGGCTGAGCTTGCAGTGAGCCGAGATTGTGCCACTGCACTCCAGCCTGGGCGACAGAGCAAGACTCTGTCTCAAAAAAAAAAAAAAAAAAATCATTAGTAGTTCCATTTGCTGATTCATCTTTTGAGAGTGTAATAATCTGTAAAAGTAGATTATTTGAACTTTCGAAATTTTATAAAGGCAAATTCTCTTAAAAAAGTGCCACTGAGATGAGGTAAGGTGAGATGAGGTTGGAGTATTTTCCTTTTACAAAATGTTTAAATTTTCATTGTAAATTTTCTTTTTTGTTTTTTTGTTTTTTTGAGACAGGGTCTCGCTCTGTTGCCCAGGCTGGAGTGCAGTGATGTGATCATAGCTCATTGCAGCCTTGAACTCCTAGGCTCTGGTGATCCTCCTGCTTCAGCCTCCCAAGTAACTAGAACTCTAGGCACACACCACCATACCTGGCTATTTTATTTTATTTTACTTAGAAGAATCTTGCTATGTTGTCCATGCTGGTCTCTAACTCCTGGACTCAAGTGATCCTCCCACCTTGGCCTCCCAAAGTACTGGGATTTCAGGTGTAAACCACCATGCCTGGCCCAATGTAAATTTTTATTGACATCAAACATTGTTATAGCAAGTGTGTAAGCCATAAGTTTATGATTTGATGAATTTTCATGAAGTTGATAGACCTGGGTAATCAGTGCTGAGATCAAGGACCAGAATATTACCGCTATATAATATAAAGTGTGCAGGAAGAAACCCCATCTCTTTACCAGCGCCCCACTCTCCCTAGAGCACCTACTATCTGACTTCTAACACCGTAGATTAGTGTTGCTTGTTTTGAATTTTATACAAATAGAACCATACAGTGTGACTTGTTTTTGTGTGCCTAGCTTCTTTTGTGTTTAGTTTGTTTATTCTCATTGCTGAATCATACTCCATTATATGACTATACTAGATTTGTCTGTTATACTACTGATAGATGTTTAGGTTATATCAGTTTTTTTTCGCTATCAGAAGCAGTGTAGCTATAAACATTCTTGAACATTCTTTTGGTGATAATATGTATTAATTTCTGTTGACTATATTCTCAGAAGTGGAAATGCCAAACACTGTGAGGTTCCTACATTAAGAATGAATCTGAATAGGTATGCTCAGCTCGAATTGGTACTACAAAGTAGTCTTCCAAAGTGATCTTACTAATTTTATACTCCAATGGTGTATGAGACTGTATCCTTACCATACTTGTTATTGACTACTTGTTTTTTTCCATTGTGTCAGATGCGTAGTATATATTGTGATTTTTTTTTTTTTTTTTTTTTTTTTTTTTTTTTTTTTGAGATGGAGTCTCGCTCTGTTGCCCAGGCTGGAGTGCAGTGGCGTGATCTCGGCTCACAGCAAGCTCAGCCTTCCGGGTTCACTCCATTCTCCTGTCTCAGCCTCCCGAGTAGCTGGGACTACAGGCGCCCGCCAACACGCCCGGCTAATCTTTTGTATTTTTAGTAGAGACAGGGTTTCACTGTGTTAGCCAGGATGGTCTCGATCTCCTGACCTCGTAATCCACCCGCCTTGGCCTCCCAAAGTGCTGGGATTACAGGCATGAGCCACCGCGCCTGGCCTGCATTGTGATTTTAACTCCATTTCCCGGGTGGCTGTTGAAGCTGAGCACCTTTTCTCATGTGCTTATTGGCCATTTGGTTACGTTCTTTTGCGAAGTGTCTAAGTCTTTTGCCCATTTTTGTTTTTTATTGATATGTAGGAAATTTAAAATATATTTTGGACATGAGCACTTTATTGAATATAGTTATTACAAATATCTTAGTTGCTTGCTTTTTACTTTATTACAGGTTGTTTTTTTTTTTAGTGAGCAGACATTCTTAATTTTATTATAGACCTATTTATAGTTGTTTTCCTTTATAGTTAGTAGTTTTATATGTGTGTGAATTATGTAGTTATGTTTAAGAAATCTTTGCTCATGAGGTTTTATTTCATTTTTGTATTTATTTTTTCTGGACTCAGTATTAGATATGTTACTTGATTCTAAAAAAATCCATCTTCCTACCCCTCCCCTATTTTCTCTCTCTCCAGAGTGGGTATTAAGGACATTGCTGGTATCCATTTGCCAACAAATGTGAAATTTCAGAGTCCAGCTTATTCTTCTGTAGATACTGAAGAAACAATTGAACCTTATACAACTGAAAAGATGAGTCGAGTTCCTGGAGGATATTTGGCTTTGACAGAGTGCTTTGAAATTATGACAGTAGATTTCAACAACCTTCAGGTGAAAAAAATTCAGTTACTATTTTCAAGCATTAAATTTCATGCATTATTTAAAATAATATATAGGACAGACAGTCTTTATTTTATGAGTTTGCATGAAGATTCCACTTACTGTATGTAAAGAAAATGATTAAAGGGTAATTAGAATTTCTTCCTGAAATTATTTGCTTTCTTTCTTGCTTTCCTTGCTTTTCTTTCCTTTCTTTCTTTTCTTTCTTTGACAGTGTCTTGCTCTGTCACCGAGGCTGGAGTGCAGTGGCACCATCTCGGCTCACTGCAGCCACGACCTTCCAGGTTCAAGCAATCCTCCTGCCTCAGTCCCCCTAGTAGCTGGGACTACAGGCATGTACCACTGTATCCGGCTAATTTTTATATTTTTAGTAGAGATGCGGTTTTGCCATGTTGCCCAGGCTGGTCTCGGACTCTGAGCTCAAGCGATGTGCTGACCTTGGCCCCCCCAAGTGTTAGGATTACAGGCATAGGAGCCAGTGTGCCAGCCTGCTTATTTAAATCCAGAGAAAACCCCTCCTAAGATTGTTGGGAATATATTGGGTGCCAGGTGCTTTCACTTGTGTTCTTAGGCAGCTCTTATGACATACTGCCATACAATTATAATTATCCTTGTGTTACACAGATGAGGAAATTGTTGCTCACATTAAATAATTTCCCCCCAAGTTATTCAGTATGTGAATACAGGGGCAGGAATTCTAACCTAGGTCTTTCTGACTTATCTCTATATCATGCTGCCATTTCAAATTAACAAAATGAACAATAATCCAAATCTCTAGGTTGTATGTGCATTATGGTGACCAGCCTTCATGGTTTGTCCAGGACTGAAGGGGGTTCCAAGACTTGAGACTTTCTGTTTTGAAACTAAGACAGTCCTAGGAAAAGCAAGAGAAGCTGATCACTCTAGTGTGTGTGTTAGTGAATGGCGTGAGGATGTTCTGTATAAAGAAAGTGCCCAGCCAGGCGAGGTGGCTCGTGCCTGTCCTCCCAGCACTTTGGGAGGCCGAGGCAGGTGGATTACCTGAGGTCAGGAGTTCAGGACCAGCCTAGCCAACATGGTGAAACCCTGTCTCTACTAAAAAAATACAAAAAATTAGCTGGGTGTGGTGGCGGGTGCCTCTAATCCCAGCTACTTGGGAGGCTGAGACAGGAGAATTGCTTGAACCCAGGAGGCGGAGGTTGCATGAGCCGAGATTGCGCCATTGCACCCCAGCCTGAGCAACAAGAGCGAAACTCTGTCTCAAAAAAAAAAAAAGTGCCCAAAGAAATTGGAAAGGTTACATAGAATTCTCTAAAGATCTTTAATAAGTAAGGTTAAATGTTCAAGTACATAAATGTTGTAAGTGAAACCTGTTTGGAGATAGAAGACTTTGTGAGGGTAATTTTAGCCTAAGATTTTTTTTTCTTTTCTTTTCTTTTTTTTTTTTGAGACAGAGTTTCCCTCTTGTTGCCTAGGCTGGAGTGCAGTGGTGTGATCTTGGCTCACTGCAGCCTCCACTTTTCAGGTTCAAGCGATTCTCCTGCTTCAGCCTCCCGAGTAGCTGGGATTACAGGCACCCACCACCATGAGCGGCTAATTTTTGTATTTTTAGTAGAGATGGTGTTTCACCATGTTGGCCAGGCTGGTCTCGAACTCTTTTTTTTTTTTTTTGAGGTAGACTCTCACTCTGTCGCCCAGGCTGGAGTGCAGTGGCGTGATCTCGTCTCACTGCAAGCTCCACCTTCCGGGTTCACGCCATTCTCCTGCCTCAGCCTCCCGAGTAGCTGGGACTACAGGTGCCCGCCACCATGCCCGACTACTTTTTTGTATTTTTAGTAGAGACGGGGTTTCACCGTGTTAGCCAGGATGGTCTCAGTCTCCTGGCCTCGTGATCCGCCCGCCTTGGCCTCCCAAAGTGCTGGGATTACAGGTGTGAGCAACCGTGCCCGGCCCCAAACTCTTGACCTCAATGATCCACCCACCTTGGCCTCCTAAAGTGCTGGGATTACAGGCGTGAGCCACCATGCCCAGCTAGCCTAAGATTTTTATAATTTAATAGAAGCTTTCCTTTATTATTTGTTACCACATTGTTCTTGAGGAGATCTGGAACTAATTTAACAATTTGGCCTTGCTTACTGAGGCTGAGCTTTCTGGGCTTCAAGAGCATTCCTTACCTGTTACGACTTTCAATAGCAAGTAACACGTTTGTAGCTGCCATTTACCCCCGAACTATCCTTTTATTATTTTAAGGCTTTTTAAAATTTTAATTTTTCTTAGCCACACACAAATCTTACTAAGGTTTTAATTTCAAAAGTCATGCCTGCCTGTTTAAGACTTTCAAGCAATACAGGATAGAAAGGAAAAAGTCCTAGTATTTTTCTTCCTTTTTAAAATCTCAACCCTTTCCCCATGTCACTAGTTTGAAGTACATCTTTCCAGACTTTCTCTTCTGTACACACACACACACATACACACTCACTCTCTCTCTCACTCTCTCTCTTAAACACACACTCTCTCTCACTACTCCCTCTCTCTCTCTCCCCTCCTCCATCCCCCTCTATTTTCTAAACAAAACAATCTCCACTGCTTTGTCACTTAACCTTTTCAATTCAACAATATATTATGGACTTCTTTCCATATCAGCAATATATATCTGCTTCATTCTTTTTAATAATAGCTGCATGGTATTCCAATAAAATAGGTCAGAGCTTCCCAACCAGTGGGCCTTACATGGTTATAGGTGTGCCAAGATACTGAATCCCTAAGGGAGCTGGGCAGGACTAAGAACTCCAGAGATGGAAAATGGTAAGATATTGAGGCAAGTATATATGAAATATATAAAACCCTTTCATTCCTTCTACATTTTTCTCAGGAATTAAAAAGTCTTGCAACTAAAAAGCCTGATAAGATTGGTATTCCTGTTATTAAAGAAGGCATACTAGATGCTATTATGGTTTGGTTTGTGCTCCAGCTTGATGATGAACATAGTTTATCCACAAGTCCTAGTGAGGAAACATGTTGGGAACAGGCTGTTTACCCCGTACAGGACCTTGCAGGTAGGTCTTGTCCATTTTTTTTTTTTTAACCTCTTGCTTTAATCTTCTAAGTATTTGAGTCAGTGGCAAAAAAAAAAAATTACTTTGGATATGAAGTTTTCAGTCAAAGGAGGTTGGTTAAATCTTTCAGAACTTCATTTTTTTTCAAAAGAAATTTGAAATAGGTAATATTTGTGGTTAAGAGAGACAAACACAACTCTGTTGCATAGCATTTGAAAAACCTATCATTATTTCTTAAGCTCTGATTTTTCTTTTTTCTTTTTTTTTTTTTAACGACAGAGTCTCACTCTTTTGCCCAGGCCGGAGTGCAGTGGCGTGATCTCGTCTCACTGCAAGCTCCGCCTCCCGGGTTCACGCCATTCTCCTGCCTCAGCCTTCCGAGTAGCTGAGACTACAGGCGCCCGCTGCCGCGCCTGGCTACTTTTTTGTATTTTTAGTATAGACCGAGTTTCACCGTGTTAGCCAGGATGGTCTCGATCTTCTGACCTCGTGATCCACCCACCTCGGCCTCCCAAAGTGTTGGGATTACAGGCGTGAGCCACTGCGCCCGGCCGATTTTTCTAGTTATCAGTAGATGAAAGAAATCCTGCTCCATTATTTCATGGAAAGTACTGGAAAAGTATTGCTTTTAGTGCAGGAGTTCTTACTCCTTAGAGAAGCCGATAACGTCTGTGGAGTCCTGCATCATAAAAATGTACACGCTCATATAAGCACAAAATTTTTCAGTTTTAGAGAGTTCATGAATCTGAACTTCCCTAGGGAAGTTCTGTATAAAGATTTTTTTTTTGTATGGAAGTTTTTTTTACAGTGATTCAATGGGTTTCAGTAAGTTTAAAGTAGTTGAATTATATAGAAAAACTACCCTTTTTAGGCTGGATATGGTGGCTGACACCTGTAACCGTAGTACTTTGGGAGGCCCAGGTGGGAGGATTGCTTGAGGCCAGGAGTTTAAACCAGTCTGGGCAACATAGCAAGACCTCATTTCTTTTTTTCTTTCTTTTTTTTTTTTTTTTTGAGACAGAGTCTCGCTCTGTTGCCCAGGCTGGAGTGCAGTGGTGCAATCTCAGCTCACTGCAACCTCCGCCTCTTGGGTTCAAGTGATTCTCCTGCCTCAGTCTCTTGAGTATATGGGACTACAGGTGCATGCCACCACGCCCAGCTAATTTTTTGTATTTTTAGTAGAGACATGGTTTCACCGTGTTAGCCAGGATGGTCTCGATCTCCTGACCTCTTGATCCGTCCACTTCAGCCTCCCAAAGTGCTGGGATTACAGGTGTGAGCCGCTGTGCCCGGCTGCAAGACCTCATTTCTACAAAATGAAAAAATTTAGCTGGGGATGGTGGCAAGTGCTTGTAGTCCCAGCTACTTGGGGCACTGAGGAAGAAGGATCGCTTGAGTCCAGGAGGCTGAGCCTGCAGTGAGCCAAGATTATAACACTGCACTCCAGCCTGGGCAACAGAGGGACATCGTGACACACACACACACACACACACACACACACACACACACACACAGACACACACACAGAAAAACTCTACCCTTCTTAAACTGGAAGTTAATACATCTATTTCTGTTTAGTTTCTTAATCAAGGATCTAATTTGTCAAGGTCATAAAGGCGTGGAATCAGTATATTGTTGTAGCCAGTATGTTGTTTTTGGAGTTAGGTAGATTTGGATTCAGTTCTTGTCTCTGCTACTTACTCATTCCCTCCTGGCCATCCTTGCCACTTGTTTCTCAGAGCTTTTGTTGTATCATATATAAAAACGGGATGATACCATTTATCTTGCAGCACTGTTTTAGGGATTCTTAGAGATAGTGGGTATAAAATGCCGACCACAGTGACTGGCACTCAGTGAATGACATTTTTTACTTGTGTTTATTCTAACTCTCTTATACCTGTAGTAACTTAGACAGATGATCTTTTGTTTTTTAATCCTTCTTAGAGAAAGGACATTTACATGTTTAAGCATAAGAATAGCAATTTATGGCTGGGCTCAGTGGCTTATGCCTGTAATCCTAGCACTTTGGTATCCTCCTGCTGAGGTAGGAGGATTGCTGGAGTTCAGGAGTTTGAGACCAGCCTGGTCTCTACTAAAAATTTTTAAAAATTCAGGCATGATGGTGAGCGCCTGTAGTCCCAGCTATTCTGGAGGCTGAGGTGGGGAGGATAGCTTGAGACCTGAGACTGAGGCCACAGTGATCATACCACTGCACTCCCGCCTAGGCAACAAAGCAAGACACTGTCTCCAAAAAACCCAAAAAAGTATAACAACTTGTATTTTCAACTGGTTTCAGGGTTAATGAGAAGGAATTGCGATTACACATTTACATTTTAAAATTTTACCACATGTAGGCCAGGCACAGTGGCTCATGCCTGTAATCCCAACACATTGGAAGGCTGATGCAAGAGGATCACTTGAGCCCAGGAGTTCAAGACCAGCCTGGGTAAAATAGCAAGACCTCATCTCTATTTAAAAAAAAAAAAAAATAGCTGGGCCTGGTGGCATGTATCCGTAGTCCCAGCTACTTGGGAGACTGAGGCAGGAGGATCACTTGAGCCCAGGAGTTGGAGGCTGCAGGGGACCATGTTACACCACTGCATCCCAGCCGGGGTGACAGAGTGAGATCTTGTCTCAAAAGACAAAACAAACAAAAGTTTTCCCATATATGAAGGGAGTATCATATGGTCTTTATTGTAGGACTTGGTTCTTCCTTATACTTTGAAGTTCCTAGACATGCAAGAATGTCTAAAATACTTACAGTTAACAAATATAACTGATACAATTCTGTTGAATGTTACCTTGTTCTTTTGGAAATTTCTCTTAAAGAATGTCCCTTTAAGCTAAAGTGAGGTTTGATATTTATCCCTGAATTTTATCTTTGTTGTTGTTAGCCTTTATTACCAAAGATGATAGAGTCCCCTGCAGTACTCCACCAACACCCCAATTTGGGGATATGGAGAGACCTAGTGATGGCATTAAAAACATTATCATACTGATAGTCTCAGGTTCAATAATGGAGCTCTCAAATGTCTCCATTATGCTACTGGTTAATTGAGTATTCAAATTTCAGTTTTTCCCTAAGTAAATCTGGTAGAGTTTTCCTAGTTTTTTGTATATTAAATGAGTATTTGTAATCCTTTCTATAGTGATCTAAAGAATGGGGGGCTAGATGGAGGATGGAGATGTTTATGTGATCCTCTGGCTTATAAGTACTCCATATTTTTTTTTCTTTCTTACTATTTAATGAAGACTACTGGATAAAGCCTGGAGACCATGTGATGATGGAAGTGTCTTGTCAAGACTGTTACTTAAGAATCCAGAGTGTTAGTGTCTTGGGTTTGGAATGTGAAATGGATGTTGCAAAAAGTTTTACCCAGAATAAAGACTTGTTATCGTTAGGAAATGAGGCTGAACTTTGTAGTGCCCTCGCTAACCTTCAGACCAGTAAACCAGATGCTGTAGAGCAGACATGTATATTGGAATCTACAGAAATTGCTTTGCTTAACAACATCCCATATCATGAAGGCTTTAAAATGGCAATGAGCAAAGTTTTGTCTTCACTGACTCCAGAGAAACTGTATCAGACCATGGATACTCACCGTCAGAATGAGATGAGCTCTGGAACTGGACAGAGTAATACTGTACAGAACATCCTTGAACCTTTCTACGTGTTAGATGTGTCCGAAGGCTTCTCTATTCTGCCTATTATTGCTGGCACACTTGGGCAAGTTAAACCATACAGTTCTGTGGAGAAAGACCAGCATCGTATTGCTCTGGACCTCATATCTGAAGCCAATCACTTTCCTAAAGAAACACTTGAGTTTTGGCTGAGACATGTGGAGGATGAATCTGCTATGTTACAAAGGCCAAAATCAGACAAGTTATGGAGCATAATTATATTGGATGTCATTGAGCCATCTGGGCTCATTCAGCAGGAAATAATGGAAAAAGCTGCAATATCCAGGTAAAACACAAAATAATAACTTTTGGCTTTGTTCTTTTTTGAGGTCAGATTTTATGTAAATTCCTTAAGTTCTTAATCGCTTAACTGTAAAAATAAGTCAAGATCACTGTATGCTCCTCAAGCATTACTTTTCAGGACATGTGACTTCATTTGCTGCTAAAATCATCGCTGGTTTGGCCAGTGGGAGGTCCTTTAAACTAGTTCCTGTGTCTTTTTGACACGTTCCCATAATTCTTTGAGCATGTTTTTACTTTGGTGCAACCAGATGTTTTATTTTCATCTTGAATTTTTCTCAACCCCAGCCTTAGGATTAGTTTTTCTCCAAGGGACTCTGGTTCCTTTTGGTTCCTTTTAGTGGAGAACTATATTTTGAAACCAAGATATATATATATATATATATATATATATATATTTTTTTTTTTTTTTTTTTTTTTTTTCTTAAAACGGAGTTTCGCTCTTGCTGCCCAGGCTGGAGTATAATGGCTCAATCTCGGCTCACTGCAACCTCTGCCTCCTGGGTTCAAACGATTCTCCTACCTCAGCTTCCCAAGTAGCTAGGATTACAGGCACACCCCACCAGCTAATTTTGTATTTTTAGTAGAGACGGGGTTTCACCATGTTGATCAGGCTGGTTTTGAACGCCTGACCTCAAGTGATCCACACCCCCTTGACCTCCCAAAGTGCTGGGATTATAGGCATGAGCCACCACGCCCGGCTGAAAACAAGATCTTAATGATAGGTCTGTATGCTCATTGCTACTGGTCATTGCTTTTAGGCTCTCTGAGTTGAAAAAGCTAGGAAGAGGATGTGTGTGTTTTTTTGTGCATGTACACACGCATGAATCCATATATACGTGCACAATCACACATAAGGTATTTTTAATTTATCTATTTATATAAAATCATGAGTGAATACTGATACCTTCAGTTCTAATCCACTATCACATGGTACATTATAGTGTTCCCTTTTTTCATATTTATATTCTTTCTCCAGCAATAAAAGCCTGGCTCTCACTAACATGAATATACTTACTCATTTGCTCATAGGGAGAATCCACATAACATTGTTTCAAACTTGCTAACACATACTACTGTGGAAAGCAAAACTACCAACGAGAGTTCAGTATTAGTTTATAGTTTTTTTTTTTGTTTTTTCGTTTTTTTTTTTAGACACGGGGTAGGGTAGAATGGGGTCCGGTGGGATGGGGTGGGGATAGGGTGGGGTTGTGGTGGTTCTCACTGTGCTGCCCAGGCTGGTCTTGAACTCCTGGGCTCAAGTGATTTTTCCACTTCAGCCTCCTGAGTAGCTAGGGTTACAGGCATGTGCCACTGCTTATAGGTTCATAGGTTTTAAAGTATACATACTGATGAAATCCTATGTGTACAATTAGGTAAGTTTTGATAATTGAGTGATTTTTTTTTTTGTTTGAGATGGAGTCTCGCCCTGTCACCAGGCTGGAGTGCAGCGGCGTGATCTCGGCTAATTGAGTGATTTTTATCAAAAAGTTTGTATTTGAAATTGCCTTCATAACAATACATTGATTAGGAGAAACAGCAGTGGCAAAGGTGGTTTTATTTATTTTTTTTTATTTTTTGGTAAATAGCCAGAAATTTTGTGGAGGCCTTTTTATAATGTCATTATTCAAATTTGGTAAGTTCAGTTTTTTTTAAATTAATTAAATTAGAAAGTAAAGAAATTGGTTAAATTAGTACCAAAGATGTATTTCAGACATGTTTTGAATAATGGACCATTTTGGGGATCTTCTTTTGTTTTTGTTTTTGTAGTTGCAGTGTGACTGTTGAGAATGGTGACACATGAATTTGCAAATTCTTCTATGTGTGTGAAAAAATTCAGTATAATCACTTTATAGCCACATTTTATTTTATTAAAAATTGTTTTGAAATTATGATAAAATATTCCTAAAATTTAGTTAGTCATTTTTCACTTCATTAGTGTGAAGTATATTCACCTCGTTATGTAAATTATCTCCAGAGCTCTTTCATATTGTAAAACACACTATACTGAATAAATGACAATTTCCCGTACTCCCCTCCCACCCTGGATCCTGGCATCCAGCAATCTACTTTCTGTTTCTATGAGTTTAACTAACTCTTGAGACCTCAAACAAGTGAAGTCATACAGTATTTATTTTTCCTTTTCTGACTGGGTTGTTTCACTTAGCATAATGTCTTCAAGGTTCATCCATGTTGTAGTATGTGTCAGAATTTCCTAATGATTAGTGATGTTGAGCATCTTTTCATACACTTTTTGACCATTTGTACATATTTTGGAGAAATATCTATTCAAGTCTTGCCCATTTTTTAACCGGGTTATTTTGTTATTGAGTTGTAGGAGTTATTTCTGTATTCTGGATACTAACCCCTTATTTCATGTATGATTTGTAAATATCTTTTTCCCACTTCATAGGTTGCCTTTTCACTCTTTTGATCATTTCCTTTGATGTGCAAAAGTTTTAAAGTTTGATTTAGTCCTATTTGTCTACTTTTGCTTTGGTTGCAAAACAGCTTTTGATATCATATCCAAGAAATCATTGCTGAATCCAGTGTCCTCAAGCTTTTCTCCTGTATTGTCTTTCAGAAGTTCTATAGTTTAAGGTCTTATATTTAGTTGTTTAAGTCATTTTGAGTTAATTTTTGTATATGGTGTATACAAAAATATACATGTTTTTGTATATTTTGGAAAACATATTTCGGATATGTTTTCTGAACATAATTTGTGGGTTTATTTATATGGTCTCTTGTTTCTTTTTTTTTTTTTTTTTGAGATGGAGTCTCACTCTTTCGTCCAGGCGGGACTGCAGTGGCGCTATCTCAGCTCACTGCAAGCTCCACCTCCTGGGTTCAAGGGGATTCTCCTGCCTCAGCCTCCCAAGTAGCTGGGACAACAGGCGCATGCCACCACAGCTGGCTAATTTTTTGTATTTTTAAAAGAGATGGGGTTTCACCGTGTTAGCCAGGATGGTCTCGATCTCCTGACCTTGTGATCTGCCCGCCTTGGCCTCCCAAAGTGCTAGGATTACAGGCGTGAGCCACCGTGCCTGCCTTGGGCTCTTGTTTCTAATTCCGTTGGTCTGTATGTCTGTCTTTATACCAGTACCATACCACAGTCTTGATTGCTGTTGCTTTGTACTTTGTTTAAGGTCAGGAAGTGTGAGGCCTCCAACTTTGTTCTTTTTCAAGACTGTCTTGGCGGTTTACAGTTCTTTGAGATTCCATATAAATTTTAGGGTAAATTTTTCTGTTTCTACAAAAAACACTCTTGGGGTTTTGATATGGATTGCAGGTGTTCCAATCCATGAACACAGTGTGCCTTTCCATTCATCTGTGTCTTTAAATTTTTTTTTAAGCAATGTTTTGTAGTTTTCAGTGTACAAACAAGTCTTTTGCCTAAGTATTCCCAGGTAGGTTTATTCCTAAGTATTTTATTTTTTAGATGCTATTATAAATGGATTCTTTTCTTAATTTTCTATTTAGCTTAGCCTTTGCTAGTACATGCAAATGCAGCTGATTTTTGCATGTTTATTTTGTATCCCATAATTTTGCTGAAGTCATTTATGAGTTGTAACAGGTTTTTGTTGTTGTTTTTCTTTAGAGTTTTCTATATATGACATATCATCTGTGAATAGAGATAATTATACTTCTTCCTTTCCAATTTGGATATGTTATTTTTTCTTGTGTAATTTCTCTGGTGAGGACTTCCAGTACTGTGTTGAACAGAAGTGGAAAGAGTGGGCATCTTTCCCTTGTATCTGATCTTAGGAGAAAAGCTGTCAGTCTTTAAGTGTGGTGATGTTAACATGATAGTTGTGGGCTTTTCATATATGGCTTTTATTATGTTGAGGTAGTTTCCTTCTATTCCTAGTTTGTTGAATGCTTTTATAATGAAAGTATGATTTTTGTCAAATGCTTTTTCTGCGTCCATTGAGATGATCATGTGGTCTTCATTCTGTTAATGTGATGTATTGTAGTAACTGGGCTCCTGCCTTGGCTTCCCAGAGTGTTGGGATTACAGGTGTGAGCCACTGTGCCTGGCCTGCAGTTGTTTTTAAATGTTCATTCTTGCTGGATGCAGTGGCTCATGCCTGTAATGCCAGCACTTTGGGAGGCCAAGGCGGGCAGATCACCTGAGGTCTGGAGTTTGAGACCAGCCTGACCAACATGGAGAAACCCCGTTTCTACTAAAAATAAAAAAAACGTAGCCAAGCGTGGTGGCGCATGCCTGTAATCCCAGCTACTTGGGAGGCTGAGGCAGGAGAATCGCTTGAACCCTGGAGGCGGAGGTTGCTGTTAGCTGAGATTGCGCCATTGCACTCCAGCTCTGGGCAACAAGAGTGAAACTCCATCTCAAAAAAAAAAAAATGTTCATTCTTAAGTTCTATTCACTCATGCTAGTTTAAAATACAGATGAAAGCTTGAAGGTTTGGTAAGCTCTTTCGTTTTTTGTTTTTTTAAAAAACCATGGCTATGGTTTGAGTGTCTCCTCCAAAGCTCATGGGTTGGAAAGTTAATCCTCAGTGCAACAGTGTTGAGAGGTGTGATATTTAAGGGGGGATGAGGTCAGGAGGGCTCTGCCCTCATGAGTGAATTAAGGCCATTATCATGGGAGTGGGTTTTTTTTACAGGATGAGGTCAGCCCTCTTTCCCTTTCTCTCTCCCACTTTTCTCTCTCTCTCCCTCTTCTCTCTCTCCCCCTCTTCTCTCTCTCTCTCTCTCTCTGCCCTCTGCCATGAACAGTCAGCCAAATAAGTTTCTGTTCTTTATAAATTACCCAGTCTGTTGTAGTTTGTTAGACTTTTGAGTTACAACGTTATTTTTTTCATTGCTGAAGGCATGGATGGTTCTGAAGTATCATTTAGCTTTGCAAAAGATTTCTGAGGAGCCTAGCAGTTGCAGTAATGTAAGTAACAACAAAACACTTAATGTTAGTAAAGATAAGCAGAGTTTCAAGGCAATGGTCATTTTATCTTAACCTAGCTGAGATCTGACACTATCTTTTAGCCCCCAACCTAAGGGTAGGGAGGGGGCCTTAGTCACCATTCATCTCATTCACATACATAAGTTGAGTTGCAAGGATAATAACAGAGAAAAAAAAATTGCAAGCATAGATAACAGAGAACTAAACTGATTATCACTTAGTTGATAGTGTCAGGTCCCACAGGTTGAGGGCTCAGTTCCACAGACTGCCCCCTACTTCAGATGCCAGTTACAAGTATGTCACTTGTACTTCTTACAGGCTGTAAATCGGAAGTTCCTGAGACCACCTCTTCGAGTTCCATTACTTTGCTAGAATGGTTCACAGAACTCAGGGAAACACTTTACTTATGTTTGCCCATTTCATTTATTATGAAGGATATTACAAAGGATACAGATGAAGAGCCAGATGAAGAGATGCATAGAGTAAGCATGTGGGAAGTGGCATGGGGCTTCCATGCCCTCTCTGGGCACCCTCTAGGAACCTCCATGTGTTCAGCTACCTGGAAGCTCTCTGAACCTTGTCTTTCTGGGTTTTTATGGAAGCTTTGTTATGTAGGCATGACTGATTACATCACTGGCTATTAGTGATCAACTCAACCTTCAGTGTGTCTCCTCTCACTGGAGGCTAGTGGGTTGGATGGAAAGTCCCAATCCTCTAATCTTGCCATGGTCTTTTAGCCCCCAACCTAGGGCTAGGTAGGGGCCCTTAGTCATCATTTATCTCATTAGCATACAGAAGACACTCTTATCATTCTGTAGGTTCCAAGGGTGTTAGGAGTTCTGGGGCAGGAAACAAGATGAAGACCAGATATATATGTATCTTATTATAATCACAATATCATATTTGCCCTATGTATACTTTATATTCGGCTATTCCTGAGTTGTATCCTTTGTAATAAATCCGTAAATATAAGTAAAGTGTTTTTCTGAGTTCTGTGAGCCATTCTGGCAAATTATTGAACTCAAAGAGGACATTGTGGGAACCCTTGATTTGTTACAGCCTGATGGGTTCTTCTTACCCACTGCCCAGAAAAGCCAATACAGTGAGAACAGCAGGAGTTGCAGTAGGGAAAGTTTAGGTGGGTTCATGCCTGTAATCCCAGCACTTTGGGAGGCCGAGGTGGGTGGATCACTTGAGGTCAGGAGTTTGAGACCAGCCTGGCCAACATAGTGAAACCCCGTCTCTACTAAAAATACAAAAATTAGCTGGGAATGGTGATGTGTGCCTGTAATCCCAGCTGCTCAGGAGGCTGAGGCAGAAGAATCGCCTGAACTTGGGAGGCAGAGGTTGCAGTGAGCTGAGATTGCACCACTGCACTCCAGCCTGGGCAACAGAGTGAGACTCCATCTCAAAAAAAAAAAAAAGAAAAGTGTAATTATCACAAGGCAGCCAAGTGGAAGAATGGGACATGTTTTTCAAATCCACCTCCCTGAGAACTCAGAGGCTAGTTTTAAAGGATAATTTGGTGGACTGGTGGCTAGGGAATGGATACTGCTGATTGGTTGGGGATGAAATCATAGGGATGTCAAAAACGATCTTCCTGTGCTGAGTCAACTTTCTGGGTGGGAGTCATAGAAGTAGTTGAGTCTGAAAAATGTCTCAAAGACCAATTTTAGGTTTTACAATACTGATGTTATCTACAGGAGCAATTGGGGCAGTTACACATCTTGTGACCTCTGGCTCCATGATTCCTGAGCAGTAGGGCATTATAGAAGAGCAAGCTAGGGTACAATGACTGGGTATCATTTAACTGTGCCTACGTTTTAGCAGAATTCAGGCTCCTCCCATAATCCTAACCTTGTGGCCTTTCCTTAGTTTTACAGTGGCTGTTTTGGTCCCTGAACAAGGAGGGGGTTCATTTCAGGAAGGGACTATTATCATCCGTGCTTTAAAGTTAAACTATAAACTAAAATTTCTGCCACAGTTAGCTTACCTTATGCTTGGGTCCATCAGTTTGTGAGGTTAGAAGCAAAATGGAGTGAGCTATGTTAGATTTCTTTCACTGCCATAATTTTTGCAAAGGTGGTTTCAGATTTATAGGTGGCCAAAAGTACTGAAAGTCCAGGACCTACAATTGGCATCAGAACTGGGGGCATTCATGTGGGACTGAGCTTTTATAGCACCTGATGCTAACTCCAGGTAGTGTCAGAATTGATTTGAATTGTAGTATACTCAAAAGGTGTCTGAGAATTTTTTTGGAGTGGGAACATCCTCCCTGCACCCCCCTCCCCCCCCCCCCCACCACCACCACTTCGTGTCAGAAGTTTTGTTTTTATTTTTTTTAGGCAGGCTCTTACTCTGTCACCCAGGCTGGAGTGCAGTGGCATGATCATGGCTCACTGCAGCCTTGACTTCCTGGGCTCAACCTATGTTTTATAAATAGAAATGGTTCCTAAGACTACCTAAGTGACCCACATGGTATCATTCTCCAACTCTCTTTCTCCCATAGATTACATAGCTATAAGGTTAGCTTTTATTAACCTGTGTGCTTTTTTAGCTTGCTAATTTCATAGAATGATACCTCTTTGGCTATTTGGGGAGTGGAGGGTTGTTAGTCAAGCAACATAAAGTTCTGTGGCTAGTCTCTCCTTTCAGAGACCTTTGTGATCTTGAAGAAAATTAGATCTGATTTTCACTTAAATGGATCACAGTTAGCAGATAACTTCAATTGTTCAGATAATAACATGAGTTTTCAGGATTAAACTTGATCCTTTTGAGGAAAAAAGATTTTTCCAGTGATTTGGGAAGACATAAAATTTTAGCCAGTTTGGTAAAGGCATAGATTGGAATTTGGTTAAGAGCTGTGCAATTTTATTAAGATGTGTGAAATTTCACTAACTGTGGAGACTGAATTTCTACCAGACTACCTATTATGACAAAAAATTGATAGGAAAGGAATAGCAACAATGAGTAGTAAAGCACTGGGGTCAGGGTGGAGTCCATTTTTAGGCTAATTTATGAATATAGGATTTATTACAACTCAGAAGGATCATGTCGTTACATTTAGTGGGTGAAGAGAGATTATCCTGGTTCAGGAACATGACTTATCTTTATCAGTCTGGTGCCATTACACTTAGGAGTTATCTCTAACTTTCCTTGCTGAATCTGTGCTTCTCACATCACGGCTGGGGATATGGCTTCTGGTTAGCTTGTCTTTAGGAGAGAGTGAGCTGTTACAAGAGCAGACTGTTTCCTTGTTAACTTTTCCTCAAATGTATTATTTTGAAAATTTTCAAACTTAGGAAAAATTGCAAGAATAATAACAGAGAACACTAGATTATTGTTTAGTTTACTGAACCATTTGATAGTTGATTGCTGACATCATAAACTTCATCTTTTCTTTAGTATTTAGCATGTGTTTCCTAAGAACAAATGTTTTCCCCTACATATCACAATAAAATTATCACTCAGGATATTTCACATTGATAAAACACTATTATATAATATATAGTGCATATTAAAATTTTCCATTACCCCAGTAATATTCTTCATTGCTTTTCTTCCCATTCTAGTTCTAATCAAGAGTCTTACATTGCATTTAGTTGCCATGTCTTGTCATTATAATTTAATTGTCCTTGCTTTAGATATCTTTAAGTGGTTATAAAATTGAGATAATCAGTTTAGTAAGAGACCAGATAATTAATTTAAATCTAATTCAAGAGCAGTAGTGCCAAAGTAGTTTTGAGGAATGGGGTGTTTTATAGCTTAGCTTGTCTAGGTTTTAATGATCTATTTAGGGAGACTACATAGTATATAATTTTGGAAATGTATATGAATTACTTTTTAAGATATGAACAAATGTGTTGGTGAAATGTTTAGTTCTGTATTTTTATAAGTGGATTCTTACTCTATTTAACTTAGGAGTAAAAACATACTGTGAAATGTACATATGATAATATAAAGTTCACCTGCCTAGTATCCTGTTCTAGAAATTCAAATAGGAACAAGCTTGGAATATTCAGTAAAAATGTAGATTTGACATTTGATTGTAAATGTGGCAAATGAAAATAATTGCTTGGTTTAAAGTATCCTCCACCTCTATTTCACTGGATGTCAGTAGGTGGCCCATCCACCCTTCTCTCCCTTCCCACATAGCACATAGCTCAGGTGTGAGGAAACAAGATTACATAGGTAGGTGTGGAAGCTGCCTTGACTTAACAGCCCTTAGCTTCATATAGCAACTCTTCTCCCATGGGCACAGCTTCCACGGCCTAGCAATATGAACACCTGGTTACACTCTCAGGGAAGCCCACATGTGGTATGGGTTCCTGTCAGGCATTTATCCTTTGTTCGTAGTTCTCTCCATCCAGATATAGTCTACCTATTAAGAGGCATTCTTTTTTTTTTTTTTTTTTTAACCATAAGCAGTGTTCCTGATAAACACAGCTGACATTCTATTCTTATAAGATTTTCAGGGAAAGAGAAGGTAAACCCAAGGTCAACTGTAGGAAGAGAAAGGATTTTGTTAACCCTTGACTCTCTCTCCTCCAGTATTAGAGTATTTGGACTTTTTTTTTTTTTAAATTTTGCATTTGGAGTGTTTAACCTTTTATTTTGAAATAATTTTTAAGCCTTTGGAGAAGTTAAAGAATAATACAAAGAACTTACCATATACCTTACACTCAGATTCACAAACTATTACTATTTTGCCACATCCGCTAAATTGTTCAGGAAAAAACATTTCAGGCTCTTTCCCTGAACCATAGATACAATGTGTCTTTACTCCTAATACCTTGGAATGCATAGGACATTCACTGATATAATCACTGTACAATTACTAAAATCAGGAAATTTACAGGGACACAATACTGTTATCTAAGCTACAAATCTTATCCAGATTTCACCAGTTGTCACAATAATGTCCTTTGTAGCTTTTTTGTTCCTGTCTGGAATCCAATCCAGGATCATATATTCCATTTAGTTTTCATGTCTCTTTAGTGGTGCAGTCACTGCTCACTGCAATGTTGACCTCCTGGGCTCAAGCGATCCTCCCATCTCAGCCTGTTGAGTAGCTGGGACTACAGGTGTGCAGCACCACACCTGGCTAGTTTATTTATTTGTAGAGATGGGGTCTTGCTATGTTGCCTAGGCAGGGGTTGAAGTCCTGGGCTCAAGCAATCCTCTCACCTTGGCCTCCCAAAGTGTTGGGATTTTAGGCATCAGCCACCGTGCCCAGCCTGTCCCATTGTTTTTGATGTTAATACAATCACATGGTTTAAGTTGTATCTACACATTTCTCCATTCAGTAAGTTACTGTTTCCCCCTTTGTGATAAGTCATTTGTGGGGGTGATACTTTGAGACTGTAAAAGGATATTTTCCTAATCAAACTTTGACCTACTAGTTTTAGCATCCATTGATGACTCTTTCCTGAATCTAAAGACGTATGTCCATTTAAATAGCTAACCTGTCATTTTTCTCTTTCACTGATCAGTAGTTACTTTGACTTGGGAAATTATTTCTAGTGGTTTACTATTCTGAAATACCAGCCATGAATAACAGAAAGTCCATTAGACTCTATGTAATCTGTAGCTCTTTACTAATTTATCGTGATTCTTAGTTACTGATGTTTATACAATGTAGGGGATTACAAAGGGTTTTTTTTTTTTATTTTATGTTTTTTTGAGACAGAGTCTCACTCTGTCACCCAGGCTATAGTGCAGTGGCGGGATGTTGGCTCACTGCAACTGCTACCTCTTGGATTCAAGCAGTCCTCCTGCCTCAGCCTCCCAAGTAGCTGAGACTACAGGTGCATGCCACCTGTAGATCTAGTTGGCTAGTTTTTGTATTTTTTGTAGAGATGAGGTTTCGCCATGTTGCCCAGGCTGGTCTTGAACTCTTGGGCTTAAGTGATCCACCCACCTTGGCCTCCCAAAGTGCTAGGATTACAGGCATGAGCCACTGTCGCCCTGCCCCAAGAACTTTTTAAAATATGTACTTTTTTCCTTAGGTGTTTACTACAATCTGGAGGCAAGATCTTTCCTCAGTATGTGCTGATGTTTGGGTTGCTTGTGGAATCACAGACACTCCTAGAGGAGAATGCTGTTCAAGGAACAGAACGTACTCTTGGATTAAATATAGCACCTTTTATTAACCAGTTTCAGGTAAGTGTCTAGAGGAGAGGTTCAACCAGGATGCTGTTGAACAGTCTACCATCGCTCTCTCTTTAGTCACTGTTTAATCTAGCTAAACACAGTGACTAAAGTTTAGCTGGATTAATCACAGTGACTAAGAGCACTTAGATTTTTACCTATAATAAGTTCCTAGAACAAAGGAACTTATTATAGGTAAAAATCAACCTAGAGGTTACAATAACCAAGGAATTTTGTCATGACTGCTGATAAAAGTTTATAGATATTTAGCCAGGTGTGGTGGCTCATACCTGTAATCCCAGCACTTTGGGAGGCCCAGGCGGGTGGATCACTTGAGGTCAGGCATTCAAGACCAGCCTGGCCAACATGGTGAAATCCCACCTCTACTAAAAATACACAAAAATTAGCCAGGTGTGGTGGTGCGTGCCTGCAATCCCAGCTACTCTGGAGACTGAGGTGAGAGAATCGCTTGAACTCAGGAGGCAGGAGTTGCAGTGAGCCGAGATCGTGCCACTGCACTCCAGTCTGGATGACAGAGCGAGACTGCATCTCAAAAAAAAAAAAAGTTTTTAGATACGCCTCCGAATCACTGTCATAAATGGAAGAAGGGTCCTAGGTTTTAATCTTATGAAAAACAGTGGTCTTTGTCCAAAAAAGATCTATGTTCTAAACTTGAACCCTTACATTGAGACCTCAGGCTGGCAGCTGATGAGTATCAGCAGCTAATGCTCAGATTCTAAGAAATCAGACTGCAGAGAGCAGGAATGCAGGAGCCTAGGAAAACAGAGCTCAAGGAAAAGGGGGTTAGCCTCTGTTTAGGAAATAAGGAGTCAAGACTTAGAAATGGGCTGGGCATGGTGGCTCACACCTGTAGTCCTGGCACTTTGAGAGGCAAAGGTGGGGCGGATTGCTCGAGCTCACAAGTTCGAGACTAGCCTGGGCAACATGGGGAAACCCCGTCTCTACAAAAAATACAAAAATTATCTGGGTGTGGTGGTGCATGCCTGTAGTCCCAGCTACTTGGGAGGCTGAGGTAGGAGAATTGCTTGAGCCTGGGAGGTGGAGGTTGCGGTAAGCTGAAATCACGACACTGCACGCCAGCCTGGGTGATAGAGTAACAAATTTTTACTGAATGTCTACTGCATGTACATTTAGATTTGGGGAATAGGGCTATGAAATAAAGAGAGAAGTTTACTGTCTTGTGGATTTAGCATTTACATTGGAAGAGACAATAAACAAGTAAAAAGACTGCTATGATGGTGAGAAGTGCTGTGGACATAAAGCAGGTTAAGGGAGTGTGGAGTATGGGATATACTATTTTATATAGGTTACACCTAAGGAAAGGACTCATGGGTAACTGATAAACAGAGGCCTGAAAGAAATAAGGGAGCAAATCACACAAATCAAAGGATCAGCAAGTGTAAATAGCTAGAGGCAAGATCATGATTGGAGTATCAAAAACAGCAAGAAGCCACCAAGAGGGAGAGTGATGAGAGATGCAGTCAGAGTATTAAGGGCCAGATGTTGACCTTCTGGCCATTTGTAAGGACTGTGGCTTTTGCTCTGAAAGGGGTAGGAAACAACTGGAGGGTATTGAACAGAGAGGCTTGACATGATGTGACTTATGTTTTGAAGGGCTTGCTATGGTTGCTGTGTTAGGAATAAAACACTGGTGAGACCAGGCAAAGGCATGAAATTATTGTAGTAATCCAGGTGAGAGGTGTCAGTGGCTTTGACTGGAGTGGTAGCAGTGAAAGTCGTGCAAAAATGGTGAGATCCTCGATATATTTTAAAGGTAGGGCTGGTGTGGTGGCTCATGCCTGAATTCCCAGCACTTTGGGAGGCCAAAGTGGGAGGATTGCTTGGGCCCAGGAGTTCAAGACCAGCCTGGGCAACAAAGTGAGACTGTCTCTCTACAAAAATTAGCTAGGCATGGTGGTGTGCCCCTCTAGTCCCAGCTACTCGGGAGGCTGGGGTGGGAGGACGGCTTGAGTCCAAGAGGTTGAGGCTGCTGTGAGCCAAGGTTGTGCCACTGCACTGCAGTCTGGGCAACAGCAAGACTGACCCTGTCTCTAAAAATAAATAAAGGTAGAATTTTTGATAAGTTGGATGTGGGCTATGAAAGAGGACTCCTTTTTTTTTTTAGGTGAAAGCACCTGGAAGAATAGTTTCCATACTGATAATGGGGAAAATAGGATCAGGCTTTGTGTGTAGCTGTGGTCACTGAGCAATTGGGTAAGAATTCAGAGAAAGCTCTGGGCTGAAGATTTAAATTTGGCAGTTAGCAGCATGTAGCTGGTATTTAAGGCCATAAGACTGGATGAAATAGCTTGGGGGCATGTAGATAGAGAGGGCTGGGAACTGAACTCTAGAGAACTCATAAAGTTATGAGCTTGGTTTGGTTGGTTATATAGAAGGAACTGGCAAAGATGACAGGAGGGCCGGGCATGGTGGCTCATGCCTATAATCCTAGCACTTTGGGAGGCCAAGGAGGGCAGATTGCTTGAGTCCAGGAGTTTGAGACCAACTTGGGCAACATGGCAAAAACCCATCTCTACAAAAAATACAAATATTAGCCAAGTGTGGTGGTGGGCACCTGTAGTCCTAGCTACTTGGGAGGCTGAGGTGGGAGGATCACTTGAGCCCAGGAAGCGGAGGTTGCAGTGAGCTGTGATTGTACCACTGCACTCCAGCCTGGGGAACAGAGTGAGACCCTATATTTAAAAAAAAAAAAAAAGAAAAAAAGACAGGAGTGGACCAGTTAGTGTGAGAAATAAAAGTGGGGGCCGACTATGAGGTATGGGTTCAGCAGTGTGGGGATTAGGAGGCAGGTGATAAGAGGTGACATGAGAATCTAAGGCTTCTTCTGGTTTGATGTAAAAATGGGAACAAAAGGCATAACAAGGAGTCTTAGAAATGGTGTGGGGTTACTGTTGAGTTTTTATGGGGAATGAAGGCTGCATGCTTTCAAGGATGCCCAGGGAGAGGTGAATGTATCTGTGTCCTGTTTCGCCTTATACAAGGAAAAGTGGTTTTTAAATGACAGTTTCCTTTGTTTCAAATGAGGATGAGGCTAAAAATCATTAGTATTAATAGTAGCATTCAATTGCTACTAAACTTGATAGAACACTTAATAGTGATTCTCAACTTTGTACATTGGAAACATCTGGGGATCCTAACGCCAGATGGTTTGGGGTGTGGCCTGAACAGTTGGGCTTTTAAAAAGCTCCCCAGGTGATTTTAATTTGCAGCCAAGATTGAGAGCCACTGCCTTCTGGAAATAAACTTATTTTCCAAATGAAATCAACTATTGTTTGATTGAATCTGGCATCATTTCTGAGACAATTCCATTAGTGTTGTACCATTATTTCATAAGCAAATTCTTGGTTTAAAAATTTTAGAGCTGTTTGGCTTAAGAAAAAATTTAATCTGCTGTCATCCAAATGAAAGATCTACAGGTAATGGAAACCAGAGCAAATTATCTAACCTGACTAAACCTTGGTTTGTTCATTCTTTTTGTACTGGAACAATGAAAGTTCTAATGAAAGCCAGCCTTAGCTTGATGTGGGAATATAAAGGAGGTAATGTAAAAAGTATTCTATCAAGTACTATTGAGTCAAGTACAAAGCAATCCCTGACCACAAAAGGAATGTGTAGAAGTGAAAAACTTGAGCCCTGACCACAAAAAGAAAAAGTGAAAGTGAAAAATTTATACTTTCTCTAGGTACCTATACGTGTATTTTTGGACCTATCCTCATTGCCCTGTATACCTTTAAGCAAACCAGTGGAACTCTTAAGACTAGATTTAATGACTCCATATTTGAACACCTCTAACAGAGAAGTAAAGGTAAGGACAACATGCAAAATGATTTTGTTTGTTATTGTTTAGAATAATTACCTTAAATTAGGTAATACTTTTATACATACTTTTAGCTACTTTAAAGATTTAAATCTAGTGAAATGTATTTTAAATTTTTGTATTTAAAAGTAACTGAAAAGAGAAAGATTTATCTAAGTCTACTCTGCACTCTGATATTTTCCTAATTTATTTATTTTCATAGGTATACATTTGTAAATCTGGAAGACTGACTGCTATTCCATTTTGGTATCATATGTACCTTGATGAAGAGATTAGGTTGGATACTTCAAGTGAAGCCTCCCACTGGAAACAAGCTGCAGTTGTTTTAGATAATCCCATCCAGGTTGAAATGGGAGAGGAACTTGTACTCAGCGTTCAGCATCACAAAAGCAATGTCAGCATCACAGTAAAGCAATGAAGAGCAGTTTTCCAATGAAAACTGTGTAAATAGAGCATCAACAAGTACAAAATTCTTGTCTTAATTAGTGGGGGTATATAAAAATTCCTTGTAATGGTCAAATATTTTTTTAAAATTGACATTAATAAAGCATATTTTAAAAGATTCTAAATAAAAGGGTAGCATTATTATAGAAATACTGCTGCAGATTTGCTTTCTGGAAAAGGATACATCACTAGTTTTTTAAATTAGGAAACTTCTTTTGCTCGATTTTACAGAATAGGGATTTTAAAAGTCTTATCGTTATTGACACGTGTAAGTAAAGCAAAACTTTACTTTTGTAGGCATCTTGGCCTTTTTTCTTAAATCCAAACTTGTAACTGGGAAACACTGAAAGGCTTCCACTGAAGACTGAGGGTTATGGTTACCTGTAAATTCCAATCTTGCTTCCTTTAAATACTCAGTGTACATCTGAAACATCTCAGGTTTTGTTTTGAGAATGCAAGCTTGAAAAAGAATTTAAGCTATAAGCTAAATGTAATTAAAACAGTAAAGGAGTTAGGGAATAAATCTTCAGGAGGCAGCATTTTTCTTGGCCTACTTTGGCAAAAGAACATTTAAAAGCTGGTAACAAAACAAAGTTAAATTGAAGGAAGACTTAATCCTATACTATTTTT
The DNA here is from genome assembly GCF_029281585.2 of Gorilla gorilla gorilla. Lineage (NCBI taxonomy): Eukaryota > Metazoa > Chordata > Mammalia > Primates > Hominidae > Gorilla > Gorilla gorilla. The sequence continues at coordinate 168,672,829 of NC_073227.2, read as the reverse complement.
CAAAGTTTTGATTTGGATGTACAATAAGTACATTAACTGATCCAATTTTTACAAACTTTTGAAATAGATAAAGGAAGATCATTATTATGCCTCCTATACGCTGTATGCTCTTTGTAAGTCACAAATAAGACGGATCTTTGCTCCAGACTACCTGTTCTTGTTACCTCTATTATTATACTACCCAGCTTTATTTTTAAAATAAATTTTATTGCATACATTTAAGGTATACAATGTGAAGCAAATTAACATATCCATCATCTCAGTTACCCACATATTTTTTGTTTTTGACAAGAGCAGCTGACATCTACTCATTTACCATGAATCCCAAATACAGTACAAATTTGTTACCTAAAATCCTCATGTTGTACATTAGATCTCTAGACTTATTCATCCTACATATCTGCTACCTTGAATCCTTTGACCTACATTTCCCCATTTCTCCCTACCCCCCTATAACCAGTTTTGCTCTTTATATATTTAAATTTTTTTTTTAGATTCCACATATATGTGAAATTATGCAGTATCTTTTTTTCTGTCTGGCTTATTTCATTTAGCACAGTGTTCTTCAGGCCCATCCATGTTGTAGCAAATGGCAAGATATCGTTGGGTTTTTTTTTTTTTTAGGGATGAATAATATTCCATTGTGTGTAGGCATATATATACACAGTTTCTTTATTCATCTGTCAACGGACACTTCAGTTGTCTCCATGTTGGCTACTATGAATAATGCTGCAATGAACACGGACTGCAGATATATTTACAAGGTGGTGATTTCATTTGCTTTGAGTATATGCCCAGAAGAGGGATTGCTGGATCGTATGGTAGTTTTATTTTTCTTTAGAAACTTCCATTCTGTTTTCCATAATGGCTGTACCAATCTACATTCCCACCAACAGTGCACAGAGTTCCTTTTATTCCACACCATCACAACATTTGTTGTCTTTTGTTTTTTTTGATAACAGCTAGCCTAACTGGTGAGAGGTAGTACTTCGAGTGGTTTTTATATGCATTTCCTTGATGATTAATTATGTTGAGCACCCTTTTATATACCTGTTGGCCATCTGTGTGTCGTCTTCGGAGAAATGTCTATTCAGGTCTTTTGCCCATTTTTAAAATTGAGTTGTATGAGTTCTTTATAAATTTTGGATACTAACCCTTTTTCAGATATATGCCTTACAAATATTTTTTACTCAATCTGTAGGCCATTGTTTCATTTTGTTGACTGTTTCTTTTACTGTCAGAAACTTTTTGGTTTGATGTAGTCACATTTGTTTTTGTTTTTGTTGACTGAGCTTTTGGTGTGATATCCAAAAAATCATTGCCAAGGGTCAGTGTCCAGGAACTTTTCTCCTATGTTCTCTTCTATAGTTTCTGGTCTTACATTTAGGTCTTTTATCCATTTTGAATTGATTGTTGTGTAGGTCTAAGATAAGGGTCTGATTTCATTGTTTTGCATGTGGAAGTGCAGTTTTCCCAGCATCTTCATTAAGAACACTTAATGAAGACTGTTCTTTCCCTGATGTGTCTTCTTGGTGTCTTTGTCAAAAATTAGTTGACTGTATATGTTTGGATTTATTTCTGGACTCTTTCTTCTGTCCCACTGGCCTGTGTATGTGTTTTTATGCCAGTACCATGCTGTCTTGATTACTATAGTTTTGTAATATAATTTATAATTAGGAAATGTGATGTCTCCAACATTTTTTCCTCAGTATTCTTTTGCCTATTCAGGGTCTTTTATGGTTACATATGAATTTTAGGATTTTTTTATATTTGTGTAAATAATGCCATTGGAATTTTGATAGGATTGCATTGATTCTGAATTGCTTTGGGTAGTGTGACCATTTTAACAGTATTATTCTGATCCATGAGCACCGGATATCTTTCCATTTATTTGTGTCTTTCTTTCATCAGTGTTTCATAGTTTTCAGTGTACATACAGATCTTTTACTGCCTTGGTGTTAAATTTATTCCTAAGTATTTTTTTTATGCTATCATAAATGGCATCTTAATTTTTCAGTTAGATCATTATTTATGTATAAAAATGCTAATGCTTTTTGTATGTTGATTTTGTATTCTGCAACTTTACTGAATTCACTTGAGTTCTAACAGATTTTTTGTGTGTGTGTATCTTTGGGGTTTTTACATAGAGCCCAGTTTTAGTTTTAATAGAAATGTTTATAATAGTGGACGGAATAAAGACTTTATATGATTACTGTGAACCACTATATCTCTCTCTATATATAGATAGATATGAATGAGTATGTGTATAAATACATAAAGCAAAGGCTTTGAGAAACAATACTCATCTTTGCTTTCTGTAACATACTATGGCACTTTCTGTTTTATTTTCATTATAAAATGTCAAACATGACCCAGTGGGGTTGTGATTAGCAATTAGAGAAACCCCATCCTAGGTAATAAAAAGTTTTCCCAAATAGCACCTATATGTCTTTCTGACTGTGGTTTAATGAGTAATTAAGACCATTCAGCCAAGATTTACATTTGCTGCCACCTTTAATAGCACTGATGAAAAGTAGTACTTTTTTTTTTGACTTCTTTTTCACTGTGCCTCTAATCAAGAAATTTTTGTTAAAATATTAAGGGTTTTTAATGTTTAAAGAATGAGACATAAAAAAGTTGCAGAAAATAAATGATAAATTCTTATTTATTGAAAGACATTCAGTTGAGGAATAGGGATATAACTGTTTGTTAGGTAAGCTTATATGGCACATGATTAAGTTCCACTAATTTGTATTTCTGCATTATGCTTTCTGATAATTCCGGAGCATTATACTCATGCAGCAGTGGTAGGAAGTACTGATGTTTTTTTAAAAAATGTCCATTCTTGGCCAGGCGCAGTGGCTCACGCCTATAATTCCAGCACTTTGGGAGGCTGAGGTGGGCGGATCACGAGGTCAGATCAAGACCATCCTGGCTAACACGGTGAGACCCTGTCTCTACTAAAAAAAAAAAAAAAATTAGCTGGGCATGGTGGCAGGTGCCTGTAGTCCCAGCTACTCGGGAGGCTGAGGCAGGAGAATGGCGTGAACTTGGGAGGCAGAGCTTGCAGTGAGCCGAGATTGCGCCACTGCACTCCAGCCTGGGTGACAGAGGAAGACTCTGTCTCAAAAAAAAAGAGTCCATCCTCTTGATAAAGCTGTGTAACATCAGGAAGATTTAGTTGGGGTCATTGTCTACCATTTGAGTATGTGATACCCTAATGTTAAGAAATCAAGTCTAAGTCTAGGAAATTTAGACCAATTATTTTTGATATACAAAACTTACATATATAAATGTAGTAGTTGTACCTGGCTTTCAGCTATTTTTGTGTTGACATTTTCCATCATTTATGGTCTGTCCCAAGCACAAAATCCATGGGATACCAGGTAATGATATAATGTAGTAGTTGCACAGTTTGCTTTTCCACACTGTTCAGGAATCCACGGATTTATCTGAAGGTTCTTTTTTCTCTCCTATAGTATCACTAAGGATTTCATCAGATATGTTAGCTGTGGTAGGTGTAGTCTGGGGAGTCACAGTGTGTCCAAACCCTTGGTAGTGACCCATGGGTGAAGGTGGCATAGAAGAAGCAATGGAAATTGCATCTTGTGATGATGATGATAATAAACTTGTATGTTCATTTTGATCTTGATCCTCGGGAAACAATTTTTTCCTGGGATGTCCCCTGACTGTCCGTCCTTTAATATAAAGTTTTCTGTTAGTCAAAAGTTATTTTTACCATTATAAACTTACCATTCTAAAAATAAGCTCCCCACTTCCCCTTCTCCCACTCCCCAAAGTTGATGAGCCTGCACTGTGGTACTGCTTTAAAGTCTTTTTTCATCTCTAAATAGATAATAAATTGCCCTAGTAGGAGAAATTCAATATCCTACCCAAGCTATTTGGTTGAATTAAATAGCTGGTACTTACCAACATGCCTTACTTGTTCAGAAATATCATCTCTAATATCTGAGACATCCCACATGGCAAGAAAGGAATCAAAGCATGAGCCCTCTTCTGCTTCTTGGACATATGGTTTATATGAGAATGTGTAATGATGAGCAATGGCAGCGAGGAACATCTCAATACAGATAATAAAATCCTATGAGAACAACAATAAGATAACAGCCACCTTTGGATTTAAATCTAGTTTTGTAGAGTGCTTTCTCTACTTGCTTTTCAAAAGTGCTAAGATAAACTCATTTTTCCATTTTCTAAAATAATTATTTTTGACCCCTTCAAAAAAAGACAAAATGCTAAAATGTGAATCTATTTTGCACTTCCTCAAGTAGCAGCCTTGAACTCCTGCATTCAAGCAATCCTCCCACTTCAGCCTCCCAAGTAACTAGGAGTATAGGCATGTGCTGTCATGCCTGGCTAAGTATTTTATTTTTTAGTTTTTTGTAGAGATGAGGTCTCTCTTTGTTGCCCAGGCTGATCTTGAATGCCTGGTCCAGTGATCCCCCAACGTTGGCCTTACAAAGTGCTAGGATTACAGGCGTGAGTCACTGCACCAGGCCAGCCTCAAGTATTTCTTAGCAAAGTACATTTCATTCTCAATCACATCAAGTATATTGCATTCCACCACCCAAGGACTACAAGGAGAAATGTGGAAAGAGAACTGGACTTAGGAATAACGAAATCCAGGTTTTATTCATGGATCTGCTACAAATTAGTAATTATGGCCAATTTCTCTAGGGTTCCCCTGTTTTCTCACCTGTAAAGTGAGGATAATAGCCCCATACCCTGTGTGTTGTCAGGTTTAGTGGAGATATGTAAAAATGCTTAACAAATAGTAAAGTTCTATTGAATTCAGAGATGGCACTACTTACCTGGAGTCCGGTGGCCACAGCTTCTACAGTTTGCCATTCCCACGTATGCTTTTCAGAAATAACGCCAACTTTTACCAACAAAGCAATAACTACTGCTTGCCTATATGTTAGGAAAAGGTAAACGCCAAATCTATATCAAGCATAAAATGAGCAGTAGTTTTAAAAATGTGCCATTAAAAAAAAATCCAGTGCAACCTGTGTACCACCACCACCCTGCCTTTACAGCATATTGCTGAAGAAACTATGTTAAATATATTAACTTGCTTTACAAATTCATTTTTCTAGTAGTTTTGTCTCAAGATAGGGAGTCAAGCTGAGCATTTCAAGCAAATCTAGAGATAATGGCCCCAGGTAAAATTTAAACAGCAAATAATGAAATGGACATGCTTTCATAGTTGTATATGTAAGAATATTCACTTCATGTTTCTTATAATGGTAAAAAAATTAGGAACAACCTGAATATCAAAAGGAGATTAGTAAAAAGTTATATCCACATAACAGAATACTAAGCAAAAAAACAAAACAAAACAAAAAAAACTCATAAAAATCACCCCCCCCACCAAAACAAAATAATATTTCTGTTTACTGACAAAGAACTGACTGTATCTACAATATACTACTGAACACATTGTCGAATTCCACAAATTTTTATAGTATGAAACTTTCTCTGGAGTTTTATATGTGACGCAGGTTTACCAAGATGTTAATCATTCTTTTCTGGGTGGTGGGATTTCAGGGATTTTTCTTTTTCCCTTTTTGTATTATTTCTAGCTCGTTAAATTTGGTATATTTGTTTCTAGGACCCCTATTACCCACCTCTTTACTAAATTCTTTTTTTTTTTTTTTTTTGAGACAGAGTTTCACTCTGGTGCCCAGGCTGGAGTGCAGTGGCATGATTTTGGCTTACCGCAACCTCTGCCTTCCGGGTTCAGGTAATTCTCCTGCCTTCCCTGCCAAGTAGCTTGGATTACAGGTGCCTGCTACCATGCCTGGCTGATTTTTGTATTTTTAGTAGAGACTAGCCATGTTGGCCAGGCTAGTCTGGAACTCCCAACCTCAGGTGATCCACCTGTCTTGGCCTCCCAAAGTGCTGGGATTACAGGCGTGAGCCACTGTGCCCGGCCCTCTTTACTATATTGAATTATGTATAGTTTTACCTTCTGTTTTAAAAAGATTTACTGATTATTTTCCCATATAATTAAATATTCTACATCATGCTTTCTTCCAAACTCCATAGTATTCTATTATATGACAGGGCCATGATTTATTTTAATAATTATTCTAGTATTGACATATTTAGGTTGTCTCAAACTATTTTCTTCATATAAATGTTACAGCGACCATCTAATTATTTCTTTTGAAAATCGTAGAAGGGCTAAAAAGATGAACTTTTTAAAAGATAAGTAGAGACATTTTAATCTATCTTCCACATTAAGACTGTTTAAAAATCCTCCTTAATCAATGGTTTTTACTGCCCTTAAAAAAATGAGAACATTTAAAAAAAAGTAACACTTACCAAAAAGAAACAAAAACCACCAGCTTTACACAAAGAAATTTGCCAACAGGTTGGATTGGTCTCAGTTCTTCTTTTAGTACTTTATAAAAGAGCAGGAGACAATACATGGCAAACTAGAAACAAGATTAACATTTAAACTTGTTCAGTAATAGATATGGTAATAGAAATATTAAAGTTACATACCAGAGACCTGGTACAGAGTAATGTTTCAGGCAAACTTTTTTAGGCTTTATTATTCTATTTTTAGATTAACAAGCTTTCATAGTTTACTATAGATGAATATATACTACATACAACATCTTCCGTAAAAATGTTTTTAAGTGTTCACTTCCTGGGTTCCATAAAGTGAACAATAAACAAATGATTGACATAAATGGAAGAAATGGCTCTTGTTCAGCCAAAATAAAAAAAACCATCTGTAACGGCTTTTGAACATAAATGACCACTCATTTTATGAGGCTTTAGCTTATTACCTAGTCTATCCTATGTAACTAAAGTAACCCATTAAACAAGTACAATTTCAATAAAATTGTGACTATGAAATCTGAATGTAAAGAATCAAACAGTTTTTCCTGAGAGCAGTGTATTAGTTCAGCTAGATTTATTTTTTAAAATGAACGACTTACTAACTTTTTAGAAATATGTAATAACCTAGTGTAGTGCTGAATAACAATAAACATTTTCCTGAAAGTTCACTTTTCCCTATTAAAATCATATAAAATGCGAATTCAAAGTATTTTAGAATATGAAACCAGTAAAGAAAGAAAGAATAAAGTGATTCATGGTGTCCAATCATCCTTTTTACACATAAGCCAGTTTTTAAATAACTGTCATGAACTAATTATAAAATTTTATTGCCTAATGTTTTTTCCACTTAAAATACATAACTTCTATATGTTTCATCAGGCTTATTTTTAGTAACTGCCTAATATTTTGGCCAATGGAAAGACCACAGTGCATTCAACTAGTCCCTAACATTGGGTTTTGGATTGCTTTCAGCCTTTTGTTATTTACAAGTAATAGGCTTTATATACAAAGATACTTTAGGCAAACATACTTTTGAACACTTCTTTAGAATACATTCCCAGAAACAGAATTACTGGTTCCAAAGAGGATGAACATGTGAGAAAACTTTAGCTACATGGACATTTAATTTTTATTATAAAGCTCTAATACCAACCATGCATACCACTTCATCTAAATTATCTTGCTGACAGCATTAGTCAAAGAATTTAAATAAAATGCACATTTTTTTAAGCTTGTAAGATCAAATAGGACATTACATCATAGGTCTTTGGAACATTACAGTTTCTAAGAACATCATCCATTTTTTTAAACTTGGCATTCTCAATTTTCCTTTAACTTCAAATATATGATAACAGAGAATTTTATTCTCACATTTTTATTCAAACCGTGTACCATCAAATACCAATTTGATAATTTCTCTTCTGAATATGTTCAGTATATGTGGGCGTGTGTGTGTATTTTTTTTTTATGTAGCACTGTGCTTTTATTTATGACATACTCATACAGCTATGCAATGAGCAACAGAAATAAATGAACAAACATGGTCAACATGTGAGGGTATAAGTTGCCAAATAATAAACAAAGATGTTATTATATCTTTATATATGTATTAAGATATATATTAAATTTTTTTCAAGTCTTTCTATAAATTAAATTTCAGATTTAATTTATAGGAAGATTAAAAAGAAGCAAGCCTTATCCTAAGAAGAAACTTTGTCTAAAGAAATTTAGTTATAGATACGAATTTAGTACATTTTAAGAAAAGTGAACATTTTACTTACCAACTGTGACATGTTGTTTATTATAACCAAATAAGTCCAAGCATTTGAAAAGCTAAAGTTCCCTTCGTCATATATACCAAGCAGCTCACAGATTCTAAAAATAGTAAAAATGAGATATCTCTATGATTAACTAAATCAAAATAGTACTTCAAAATACAGCAATAGCAATACTTAAATTTAGAAGTCAGTTTATTTGAGATCTCACTGACAATCACTTGACTTTGGACATAGAGAATTTAGAAGTCAGTTTATTTGAGAGATCCATTGACAATCACTTGACTTTGGATCTAGAGGTGGTTCAAAAATGAAAAGAAACCCATTTTTTTCTAGAAATGTTACTATATTCCTTCAACTTGAAGGAAATCCCAAATAAGACACATAACACTTAACTAGAAAGTGTACTAAATTTAAAAAAACCAACTATGCTGTCTAATTTTGGGAAAGCTTGATTGTTAAACATAATATAATGCAGGTGTATATAACTGTAGTTGTTAATTTTTTCCCCTCAATTGTCTTGGAGGTAAATTTTATGAAGACCTAGATCCCCTCAAGTAAGTATTACCATCAGTATTGTTATAATCTTACCCAGTTTCTAAGCTGCAGGGAAATAAAGCATGCCTTCATAATTAAATGGCTAAATAATTGCTAGCTCAGAGGCAGAATAAAGAATTCTTTCACCAGTCTTTCTTTCCACTTTTCCTCTGTGAGCATGCAAAATGTTAGTAACAACTAGGAGATAAAACATGTAATCTATTGGCATTAAAGTATTTGATGTTCTTGAATTTTTAGGGAATAGTTTTGCCAGGTAGCTTAATGATACCCCATTTTACCTCAATTCTAAGCCTTGATAGAATGTATTAAAAGAGAATATGGCTTCTTTCTTAGAATACTTCTAATATATTCTAAATTAACTATGTAGAAAATAAAACTGTAATTAACCTAAAGTAGCATACTTTAACTTCATGCAACAGGGTTTCTGTAAAGCTATGTATTTGAAAAAGAAAGTATTTTTTTTTTTTCAAAGTGCTTTACAGCAAGCTAGCTCTAGAGAGGATGTAAATACTTAGAAGACCCCTGTGGTGATTCTTTGCCTATAAATGGTCATGTTATTTATTTTAATAGAGTGAGTTTCTATATAGTGTTTTTTTTTTTACAACAGACTAGACCTGCATTATAAATAAGCACATTAACACTATGTTTTCTACTTAGTTGTTCCCACATAAGATCACAAGGATGAAAAAAAAAGTTCATATAAAATCTGAGTACTTACAAAGCAACGATGGTGGTGAAAGGTCTGACAACTGTGTACTGTAATACACCTAGTTTGCACCTAAACAGCAATACTCTGCAAAAGAAAAAGAACTTAGAATTTCAACTACTCATTTAAATAGCATCAGATTTTCCCCAAAGCCTCCAAATTAAAATCACTTTGATGAATGATACCATATTTACAGTTAATTCTTTCAATGTAGTCATCCTTAATAGCAGTGGCAGAAGAATGTGGATGGCAGGAAACAAATTATCTAAATACTTTTTTTATTTTTTGAGATATAGGATCTTATTCTGTTGCCCAGGGTGGAGTGCAGTGGTGTGAACATGGCTTACTGCAGCCTTGACCTTCTGTGCTCAAGTGATCCTCCCACCTCAGCCTCCTGAGTAGCTGGAACTATATCTGCATACCACCACACCTGGCTAATTTATTTTCTGTAGACATGGGGTCTCACTATGTTGCCCAGGCTACTCTTGACCTCCTGGGCTCAAGTGATCCTCCCACCTCAGCCTCCTGAGTAGCTGGAACTGTATCTGCATACCACCACACCTGGCTAATTTATTTTCTGTAGACATGGGGTCTCACTATGTTGCCCAGGCTACTCTTGACCTCCTGGGCTCAAGTGATCCTCCCACCTCAGCCTCCTGAGTAGCTGGAACTATATCTGCATACCACCACACCTGGCTAATTTATTTTCTATAGACATGGGAGTCTCACTATGTTGCCCAGGCTACTCTTGACCTCCTGGGCTCAAGTGATCCTCCTGAGTAGCTGGGACTGTAGGTGTGTGCCCCCACCTCAGCCTCCTGAGTAGCTGGGACTGTAGGTGTGTGCCCCCACACCCAGCTATTTTTAAATTTTCTGTAGAGATGTGGTTTCACTGTGTTGCCCAGGCTAGTCTCAAACTCCTGGGCTCAAGCCATCCTCACGCCTGTAATCCCAGCACTGTGGGAGGCCGAGGCAGGTAGATCACTTGAGAACAGCCTGGGCAACATGGCAAAACTCTGTCTCTATAAAAAAAAATAACAAAATTAGCCGGGCATGATGGCATACGCCTGTAATCCCAGCTACTTGGGAGGCTGAGTCATGAGAATTGCTTGAATATGGGAGGTGGAGGTTGCAATGAGCTGAGATCACGCCACTGTATTCTAGCCTGGGTGACAGAGCAAGACCATCTCAAAAAAAAAAAACACAGTAATCTTTGAAAATGAAATTTAGATACCGGTTCTCTGCATAATATCCTATAAATCGTTTCTCATTTGACAAAGACTCTCATTTAGACAAACTTTAGACAAGCCTCTGATGCCTCTTTTCAACTTGGCTTCATCCTTGGGCCTTGTCCTTGTCCTGTGTCAGTCAATCTAAAAGAATCTTGCTAAGTCATTCCCCAGCCCCCTTTGATATCTGATCACCTTTGACATCCGATCAAATTCTTCAGCACCCACCTTGGATGACTAAGGCCTTGGCCTGCCTTTAGCAAGAATTCTGTTCAGTTTAGTGAGAATCCTCCTAGCCCTGATGTCCCCTCTTCATAATTCTGCATTCGCTGACCCCCTCAACATGCTCTAGCTATAAATGCCCATTTGTCCTTGTTGCCTTCAGAGTTGAGTATAATCTGTCTCCCTTGATAACCAATCTATATTAATTTGTCATTACTATTCTCTCATGGCCTCCTGTCCTTCTTCCTTCATTGCATTTCCTGAAATAACTAACTATATTTTTGTGTCTTAATTCCTAACTCTCCTAACCAAACTAAGTTCCATGAGGTCTATGTCTGTTCTGTGCACTAAGGTATTTCTTTATACTAGCACGTACTTGGTGCTCAACATATATTTGTCAAATGAACACATTAGTAGCTTATTATTTTAAAAAGCCAGGTAGCTCCCTGTCATTTCAAGGGTGTAAATAGAGACAAAATTTGTCAGGACGTTGTACAAATGGTCCTGTACTGCATAGGAGGCAATGCACCCATTCTTATGTTGTATGTCTACACTGATCACTCTACCTCCATTTACCTTGGCTTGTAACTTCCACCTTATTCCTCATTTATTAGTGAAACTGCCTTTGCAAAATTATGACTGAGACAGTGAAAGAGATAACTTAAACTGACTCCATCTTGTGTCTAACCTCCAAGCTGTCCTTGTTCATTCCTGGGCGTAGGCTGAACTAACTTTGAGAGAAACTTAGTTTATAGTTTCTCCCAAAGCTATAGAAATAGCCCTGCCCCAAAGCAAACCTCCTTGCCTGGGGACTAGATTGCCTTTGTAGGACTAACATTAGCCATAAGATTAGAAATTATGGTTTAGGAGTCATGCAGCTGGAGGCTACAAGATTCTGGCCCTCCCTAAACTGCTCCTAAGATCAGTGCTTGTGATATTTTGCAGACCCTGCATTTGTTGGATCAGCTGGCACCACCCAGATCAATAAACTGGCTCATCTCACCTTGTGGCCCCCACCCAGGAACTGACTCAGTACAAGTGGACAGCTTTGACTCCCTATGATTTCACCTCTCTCCAATCAGCACTCATGGCTCACTGGCTTCCCCCTACCCAGCAAATTATCCTTAAAACTCTGCTCCCCGAATGCCTACGGAGACTGATTTGAGTAATAATAAAACTCCTGTCTCCTGCACAGCTGGCTCTGTCTGAATTACTCTTTATCTTTTGCAATTCCCGTCTTGATGAATCGGTTCTGTCTAGGTGGCTGGCAAAGTGAACCCTTTGGGCGGTTGCATTAGTGGACATGTCCTATTGATTTTTCAGTTGCATTCTCTTATTGCCTTTCTTTTCTATTCCAATCTCATCCCCCTTTTCAGTTTTATTTCCCAAATAGATTATTATAAACTCCTAATTTATTTCTCCATCTCTGGAATCTTCTTCCCTCCAATTCATCCTTTATGATATTGCAAAATTAATCTTTCTAAAACACTGTTTCCAAATGTTGGCTTGCTGAAAAATACCAAGTGGTTCATTTGTATAATAAATGCAATTGTAAACTCAATTTATTTTTCAAAATGAAATGACATAAGTTTTAATGTCCTACATGAACATATAATAAGGCAAGCTGATGTATTATGTTACCAAACACTGTTACTTATTGCTCCTACTTCATATCATATGCGGTTCTACAACCTACATTATCTTGTATTTGTCTTTTAACTAGCTGTGTGTTCTTAAATAAAATCTGCAGACCTTGGTTCTCAACTGCAAAAGCATATTGATTAAATGATTACTGTTTTTACCTTCAATACTTTAATTTTTGGATTTGGGATTAATAATGTAAAAAAGACTAACATATATGTGGGATTACAAAACTGTTTTGTTAGCCTTCAAACAACTATGAACTGCATCAGGAACTGTCTTATACTTATTGTTCTGCTATTAATACTTAATGCACTGCCTTGTAAAGAGCTGATTGCTACTTAAAAACTCTGCTTAAATGAAAAACCAAAACATAAAAGAATTAAACCAAACATACTTACTCTCCCATAGCCCATGGTGGACAGCAACATAAAGGAGGGAAATGTTTCTGCTGATCTTTGGCTTCAAGGATTAATACCAGATTTGGATACCGGTTAGTTAGATAATTGGTAAGGAATCCCATAAAGTTGTAAATTACATAAGCTTCATAGCATTCTCTGCAGGTATCCACATATATTGCAATTCCGGGATATTTCAAAGCTATCCACTATGAAAAAGCACAGATGTTAAAGATAGTTGCAGCTAAGATAAAATGAATCACCACTCCATTCATGGTACTCACAATAAGCTAATTTTTATGCTTGAGATGTCTTGTCATATACTTAACATGGGACTCTCTAAAATTTATCATTATGAGGGCTATCAATCTGTGAAATGAATGTTTAAAAGCAATAAACATCTTAGATATTGGTAAACAAAAACAAGTGTTTGAGAGGTAAATAATGAATAAAGAGAGAAGCTAAAGTAAGTACTTGTGTTCTTAAATCTGAAGTTTTTCTTAATATGATCATAGATAATGCTGCTAAAGATATTTCCTTTAATAGTTACTCATATTAGAAGCAGTCATCTACAACAATTTCATGTGTATCCATTGGGGAAGGTTTTTAAATTTTTGATTCAAATAAAAGACGTAATAAATAAAAAGTAGTAATATAATTTAAAATATTACATTCTTTAACAATCTGAAAGTTTAAAAGAAAGCAAACAGCTATAGATTTTTAAACATTTATAATATCACATTTTACATTTTTAATTATACTTTATATTCTCTATCATTAGAAACCAGTGAACCTTTTTACTTATTAATCTGACTCCTTGTCAATAACATACTTTCATTATCTTAAGCATTCTGTAATTATAGTTAGTATCATCAAACAAGTTCTTAGTTAATGAGATAAAAATGAAACATACTTACACTATCTAAACTGTAAATAGGTACCATCCAAAGAATCCTATTGGAAAAGGAAAACAGAAATTTAAAACATTTTATGTCATATTTATGAAATAAGCCAACACAACAGTAGTGGAATCAAAATTATTAAGACGTACCTTATTATTGGTTTTTGTAGTTCAGGTTGTGTATAATGCACTAAGTGTTGCAATATCACCCACAGTGATATAGGAATAGTCAACAGCAAAAAGATTCCAGCAATAAACCAAGCCTTGGTGTGTATTCCAACCTTAGGAAACAAAATAACATGTTAGTATAAATTCTGATATTAAAACGAGCTTGGCCAGGCTCAGTGCCTTGTGCCTATAATCCTAGCACTTGGGGAGGCCGAGGTGGGAGGATCGCTTGAGGCCAGGAGTTTGAAACCAGCCTGGGCCTACAAAGTGAGACCCCGTCACTACAAAAAAAAAAAAAAAAAATTAAAAAATTGAAAAAAATTTGCGGGGGAGGAGGGACTTTTATATTAACTTGTAATCTTGCCTTGAAGAGTATGAATCTTTTTTTTTTTTTTAAGGGGAAAAGGTGGGCATTTATTTTTGATGCTTGAAGGGTTGAGCAGTTTACAATTAAAATAGAACTAAGGTCTACAACCTTAAGTATCACTGTTTCTTTTCTTTTTCTTTTTTTTTTTTTTGAGACAGTTTTGCTCTGTTGCCCAGGCTAGAGTACAGTGGCGCGATCTTGGCTCACTGCAACCTCTGCCTCCGGGGTTCAAGCGATTCTCCTGCCTCAGCCTCCCAAATAGCTGGGATTACACACCCAGCTAATTTTTTTGTATTTTTAGTAGAGACGGGGTTTCGCCCTGTTGGCCAGCCTGGTCTGGAACTCCTGACTTCAAGTGATCTGTCCGCCTCGGCCTCCTGAAGTGCTGGGATTACAGGCATGAGCCACCGTGCACGGCCCAGTTTCACTGTTTGAACAGGACTTTTTCTTCCTCTACCAGGGGCCAAAGATAAAAGAGGTAGAAAACAAAAGTATGGAGAACAAATGCATTTTTACAACAACAAATTTCCACATTAAAATGTATAGAAAGCTTGAAAAGGGCTGAGTGAGGTGGCTCATGATTGCTTGAGCCCAGGGGTTCCATCCAGACCAGCCTGAGCAACATGGCGAGATGCCATCTCTACAAAAAATAAATTAGCGAGGCGTGGAAGCATGTGCCTGTAGTCCTACCTACTGGGAAGACTGAGGTGGGAGATCTGCTTGAGCCCAGGAGGTCAAGGCTACAGTGAGCCATGATTTGTGCCACCATACTCCACCCTGGGCAACAGAGTGAGACCCTGTCTCAAAAACAAAAACAAACCAAAAGCTAATACAAAGTCTTACTGATTGTGGGGGCGTTAATCAAACAGTAAATGAAAAGCAAATATATGGAGGTGAAGACACTAAAAGGAATGTCTGAGCACTCATATTACAGGGCTTTTTGCTTTTATCCATTTCATTTAAAATTGAGTACAGTAGTCCCCACTTATATGTGGGGATTAGGTTCCAAGACCCCCAGTGAATGCCTAAAACTGTAGATAGTCCCAAATCCTATATGCATATACTATGTTTTTTCCTATACATATATACTTATGATAAAGTTTAATTCATAAATTGGACACACAGTGGTTAACAAGAAAATAGAACAATTATATATTGTAATAAGTTATTTAAAACTTATAAATGACTTATTTCTGAAATTTTCCATTTAATATTTTCAGACCATGGTGGACAACAGGTTACTGAAACCAAGGGAAGTGAAATTTCAGTGATGATCTAAGAAAATAATAATAGGATAAGCATATTCTAGATCTCCTTTTATAAAGTGATCGTTAAGAATGGTACTGCGGCCAGGCGCGGTGGCTCATGCCTGTAATCCCAACACTTTGTGAGGCTGAGGAGGGCAGATGGTTTGAGTCCAATAGTGTGAGACCAGTGTGGGCAACGTGGCAAAACTCCATCTCTACAAAAAATACAAAAAATTAGCCGGGTGCCAGAGGATCACTTGAGCCCAGAAGGTCAAAGCTGCAGTAAGCCATGACCGCGCCACTGCACTCCAGCCTGGGTGACAGAGCGAGACCCTGGCTCAAAAAAAAAAAAAGAAAGAAAAAAAGAAAAAAAAGTATTGCCAAGTAATTGCTTATTTTGATTGCTTTAGTTCCAAAAACTAGAACTTGGTGGTACACTTAAGAGAAAAATGATGTGCTTGTGACTAATGAAGGTCAAGTGTCCTCAGTGTGCTATAAAGAAGAAAGTTGTTTTTGTTTTTTAAACAATCATAAAACAAGTGACTAGAGACTTGGTCACTGCAGGCCAAATTTTAAAATCCTGTACCACATAGTATCATTTTTACAGTGCAAGTGGTAATTTAGTTTCAGAAAAACATCATCTCTCCACATTAATGTCATTAATTTTAATTATTGGTTTTACAGTTGTTTTGATTTTTGAGCTATATAAAAGTTACATGCACAAGAAATTTAACCTATTTTATGTGTGTATATATTTGAGTAACATTGTAATAGAATAACAACACTAGCTATCTGCAGAAATTATCAATTTTTTAATGTTATGTTTACCTCTAAATAATTTATTCAAATTTGAGACACATTGATATAGATACCAGTAATATTATTCTTAATCTTTATCAGCCATGAGTTGAGTTTTTGGGCTCACCAAATGAGGAGGAGATAAACAGATTTTTTTTCTAGGGTAACTTGAGGAAAGAAGAGAGGAAAGAAAAAACCCTTAAAGACAAGCATCCAAGAATAAGTTAACTCTCCCTCAGCAAAATGCTTCAAAACAGAGAGTGGAGATGAATAGGAGAGAGTGCTTTCTGGGCCAGGTCTTCCTGAGGGGAGAGAGTAGAACTGACCTAAGGGCATGAGGTAAATGTGCTGAGGTTAAAAAAAAAAGTGTGCTGAGGTAAAAAGACTAGAGCAGCATGCACATTCACTTCAGGTATACATGGTCAGCCAAGTGAGTGGGAAAAATAGTTTAAACAGTGCAGATGGTCACCCTACCATTCCAATAAATGGGTATATGCCCCACCATGGGCATGGGATGAGCTTCGAGAACTGTGAGAAAATAAATTTCTGTAGTTTAAGCCACTCAGGCTATGGTATTTTCTCACGGCAGCCTGGGGACAACAAGATAAACTCTCACATTTGTATCTGCAGCTCAAATCTTTCTGAGCATTAGATGTGCATATCCAACAGCATATCTGACATGCCTATTGAATGTCTCTTATTAAACTAAATGTCCATAACAGAACTCAATTTCTCTCAAACCTGTTCCTAACCCTCAATTTTCTATCTCAGTAACTAGCACCACCATTTACACAATTGTTCAAACAAAAAACTTCAGAATCATCTTTGATTTGTTCCTTTCTCTCACTGCTTCTCCTCTGGAATCCAATCTTCCTGCTAAGTCTTGTTTGCTCACTTCTAAGGATACTTACAATTCAGTTTTCCATTTCCACTCCTGCTATCCTTACCGGGGCCATAAACCATCATAGCCCAGGCACCCACCACCTCTCACTACCATAAAGAGCTTTCTAACTTCCCTTCACTTCTGCTTTATTTTCCATAGTTGGTAGAGTGGTCTTTTGAAGTTATGCAATTAGACTGCCCTGCATGGTAACTTCTCAGATCTTTTCTGGTTTCCTCCACAGCATTTTATACAATTTTATTGATTTGTTTTTGTTGGTCCCTTTTGTCTCCACCACTAAGTTCTATGGAGGTAAGTGTTCTCTCATATAGTATACAAAGCCTGATTCATCACTGGGACTCAGTCATTTGGGCAGAAAGAGGGGGAAAGAAAACAAAATAAAATATGTATTGTGGTAGATGGTGGTAAGTCCTATGGAAAAAATAAAGCAGAGAAAGGAATATGAAGAGCTGGGGGGGGAGGAGGGGGGAAGTTGACAATGTTAAATAGAGTAGTCAGGTGACATTTGAGTAAAGACCTGAAGAACATAAAGGAATCAGAATAATATCTACGGAAAGGAGATTCTGTGAAGGAGAAACTTCGTGCAAAGGTTCAAGGAGGGAGCATGCCTGGGATTTTTGAGCAAAGCCGTGCAGTGGAAGCCTAGGACTTGAGGAGAAAAAGTCAGAGGGGGATCAGGTGGGAGTGGTGTCAGATCATGTTGGACCTTGATGGCCACAGTAAGGAATATTGGCCTTTAGGACTAGAAGTGATTTAAGATGACAGACATAATGTGCCAAGTTTTAACTGGTTACTCTGGCTGGTGTGTTGAGAAGAGTCCAAGCAAGACATGTTGAGAACTTGGCTTAGGACAAGTACAGACTGCAGATTCCAATTTTTCTTAAAAGCTAGTGGTACCTAAAAACTACATTTGAAACTAACAACTAAGAGAAGTCTTAAACTGGACTGATATTATGCATATTATTAACCTTTAAAGTGGTTCCTATACCATACTCCACGGAAATATTTCAAAGTAAGAAAATCCCATTTGTATTAAGATGCTTATACCTAAGTTTTTGTAGACAAATTGTGGAAATAACCTAAATATCTAACAAATGGGAAATATTGAATGTAGCAGAATATTACATGGCCATTAAAAATAACTATATGGGCCGGGTGCGGTGGCTCATGCTTGTAATCCCAGCACTTTGGGAAGCCGAGGTGGGTGGATCACAAGGTCAGGAGTCGAGACCAGCCTGGCCAACACCGTGAAACCCCGTCTGTGCTAAAAATACAAAAATTAGTTGTGTGGTGGTGGGCACCTGTAATCCCAGCTACTTGGGAGGCTGAGGAAGGAGAATCGCTTGAACCTGGGAGGCAGAGGTTGCAGGGAGCCAAGATCGCGCCACTGCACTCCAGCCAGGGCGACAGAGCTAGACTCTGTCTCAAAAATAAATAAAAATAAACAACAACAACAACAACAAATAAGTATATGGGGCTGGGTGCGGTGGCTCACACCTGTAATCCCAGCACTCTGGGAGGCCGAGGACAGATCACCTGAGGTCAGGAGTTTGAGACCAGCCCGACCAACATGGAGAAACCCCGTCGCTACTAAAAATACAAAATTAGCCGGGCGTGATGGCGCATGCCTGTAATCTCAGCTACTCGGGAGGCTGAGGCAGGAGAATCGCTTGAACCCGGGAGACGGAGGTTGCGGTGAGCCGAGATCTCGCCATTGCACTCCAGCCTGGGCAACAGGAGCAAAACTCCGTCTCATAAACAAACAAAAAACTATATGGACTATGCTAGTATGGGAAAGTCATCAGAAAATAATTTAGTGTAAATAGAGAACACAAATGTATATTAAATACAGTTTATGTAAAAATCATTTCCACAATAAAGAAGGGCCTAAAATAGTCATGGTCTTATTATAGTTCTTGTAATAGGTGTTCCTCTGTAAAAGTACTTGGTGGGTTTTATTAACTCCGAATTTAAAGTTCATTATATAATATTTATATCTGAGTTATTTACCTTGGGGTTTTCCAGCTTGTAGTACATTACTGATGTCACAATAAGCATATGACATCAAAAAATATATATAAGGGACTTTTTGCAAAACCTTTGTTGGGTAAGAGCTAATTTCCACAGTAAAAACAGACACCAAAGTTAAAACAACTAGAACGCTTTGATTCAGGAAGCTAGTTAAAAGCTAATTAAATTCAATACATGGTTTTCAAGGTAGTTTATTTGACCTAGTTTCGTCCAATGTCTGAACAGATCAGATTTCAGCAATAAAATTACCTTACTTTCAGGGAACTTATGAATACTTGCAAAACAGTGCCCTTCTAAGCAGCTATATTAATATATTCTATTTTCTCGACCCGGTCCCACCTCCACCTGTAGCATGACTTGAAGAACCGTGAACAAGAAATTAGACAGGTTTATATCCTAAGAGTAGGCTCGTTTACATTAGATGGTTTTCAGGACTGTCAGGGCAGAAATGGGGGAAGGGTGTCTCTTTCCCAACCATAGATGGGTAGAAGAAAGTGTAGAGGCTGATGGTGCAGAACCCTCTTACCTCCAGTTTCTGTAATTCCCACACGCATAGGGGAACCGCAACCACTATTGACACCAGGTAGATGACCGCTACTAAAGGTCGAATCCACTGTCTCCAGTTTCTCCAGGTACAAGTGCAAGGCATGTTTTCGCACAAATCAGATCCGGTTAGAAAGGGAAAAGATCTCGAAAAGATTGTAATGGGGAGCCCTGTTCTCTGGCTGTTTTGTCAACTCGCATACTACGGAGAAAAAGCTGTCGGGCGACTTTACGAACAGCTCGAGCCGCCTCCTGGACCGGCGCTATGTCTTCTGCTGCTGCTCCTGCAAATGTAGCGGCTCAGGGTGCTATTGGCGAGCAGTGCAGGCAACATCCTTTCTTCCCCACCCCGCATCTACCCGGTTGTACTGCGGTGGAATCTCAGGCAGAGCCGCTGCCCTCACCTGGGGATCGCCCTGAGCTCTGCCTGTACCATGGCTTCCAGGAGAGCAGCACCGACCAGGAACCGGCCTCTAGGGACCCTGCACACTCCGGTTCTGTCTCGCAGCTGCCTGCCCACTCGCTCTTTTCTTTGGGGATCGAGCTTCCTACCTCCCGCACTGGCAGGCGTCTCGTCACCCGATTCCGCTAGTAGGTAAGGCCCCAAGATCTCCTCATTCTTTCGCACGGGACCTCCCCTACAGCGGAACCCAAGGCCAAACCAAGACTTTCAGCTCTTTTCCGCTTCCGCCCCTGCTGTCTGAGGCAGGTGATTCGTCGTCAGAGCCAAACTGGGCCCGCCCCATCCGCCTCACTTTGCGCTCTCTGATTGGTCAGCTGTGGGGGCGGGGCTGCAGGATTGCGTACTGGGGTTAGAAAGAAGAGCAGGTGCGTGGAAGTGGGTGGAATTGCTGCAGATGGTCCAGCGGGCTATTGCAAGGATTCTGGAAGCTGCGGGAATTATTTGAGGACACTTGAAGCACACCTGCTACATTCTTCTGCTGGCGTTATTCCAGTTTAAAGAAAGCTTGAGTAAGGGGCGGTTACTTCAGAGTTGGACTGGAAGAGAGAAGGCCCATCTCTACACAAAACATCCCCTATTCAATATAGAGTGGATACAGAAGCCCGCTGGAGTAAGAAGACAGGGAAGAATGGGAAACCTCCACCTAGTTTTCTGTCAGTTGCTAGAATCTAGGGGCTAGGCCGCTTGGTTATTTCTGGATCCTACAGAAGGATCATTCTAAAGGTAGCTTAATTTTAGAATTAACCGCAAATAGGGAATGTCCCTTCCACATTTGGAACTTGTGTTAAAAATTTGCACTCATTTAAGTTTTAAAAAGTTGACATTCCATCTGACAAAGGAGTTTTATATGCTTAAAGCCTTTAGCTAAACCAATAGAGTAAACAAATATCTACTACTCAATTACATATACAAATGCGTTTTATATTGTAATTGTAATTTTCAGGGGGACAGGCACTGTACTAAGTTCATTACCTACATTATGTAAGTTGTTCTGCACAAAAATTTTGAGAGGTAGGCATTTTTCCACTTTACAGATGAAAAAGTCAAGTGGCTAATAAATTTGCCCAGGCTCAGTGAGCTAGTTAAGTGGTAGTGTGGAGATAGCAACCTTGGTCTTTCTGACTCCAAAGGGCATTATATTTAAGCATTTGACCTGCTAGTACCTGCCACCTGGGGAATTTCCGCCTAATGACCATATGGATAAGGAGGCTTGTAACATTGAGTACACCTAGGCCGGGAGTCTCACAGAGACACCTAAGGAATATTATGAGCTCCTTTTTTGGTATCGTCTGTTTGGACTTGACTTCACTGCCTACTTCTCAGTTATTAACATTTGTATTTTACAACCTGACCCAAACTGCTTTCTACCGGAAAAATAGGCCTTATGTTTGTTCTTACTAAGCTTACTTTAAAAATGGAAATTAAGGCTGGGTGCAGTGGCTCATGCCTGTAATCCCAGCACTTTAGGAGGCCGAGGCGGGCGGATCATGAGGTCAGGAAATCGAGACCATCCTGGCTAACACAGTGAAACTCCGTCTCCACCAAAAATTCAAAAAATTAGCCAGGTGTGGTGGCGGGCGCCTGTAGTCCCAGCTACTTGGGAGGCTGAGGCAGGAGAATGGCGTGAACCCGGGAGACGGAGCTTGCAGTGAGCCGAGATCAAGCCACTGCACCCCAGCCTGGGCGACAGAGCGAGACTCTAGTCTCAAAAAAAAAAAATAAATAAAATAAATAAAATTAATTAAAAAAACAATTCCTGATCATTAAATTAATGCTTGCTCTGTTGTTAAAGTTCATAAAAAAGAAGAATAATGAAGAGAAAGTTAATCTTACTCTACGGCCAAGTATAACTATTCTTTACTTGTTTGGTACACAGTAGAGGCTATCTTGGATATGCTGTATGCGTAGATTGTCTCTGTGCTTTCAGCTACAGCGTTTTTGCTGCCTATAATCTTTCCCATTCTTTCTCATGGGCAAACTTTTTTTGCCTAATTTGTGAGACCTTCCTTTATTTTTGTTTCCCCATGTATTCGTACAGCATTTATATGGTATTATGCTCATTTACTTATTTGTCTTGTTTAGATTTTGAATTCCTAAAGCAAAAATCTAAATCCATTAGAAAAAAGCAAAAGATTGAGAAGAGATGAGACAGATGCACAAATGATTTCACATACCAGTTTGCAAACTGGAATTCTTCTATGAAATTTCTTCAGATCAGCAGAGAAATTAAAAACAAAATTACAGATTGAGTATGCCAAATCTGAAAATCTGAAATTCAGAATGCTCCAAAATCCAAAACTTTTTGAGTGCTTATATGATGCTCAAAGGAAATGCTCCTTGAAACACTTCAGATTTTGGATTTTCAGATTTGAGATGCTCAACTGGTATGTATAATGCAAATGTTCCCCAATCTGAAAAAATCTGAAATCCAGAACACTGCTGGTCCAAAGCATTTCAGAGAGATATATGAATTTTTCATTTAGTTAAATTTCTTCACTCTTAAGGACCATGTTTTATTTTGAAATTGTCTATCCTATTTTTTAATATGATAATAGATAGTAGTTGTTCTTCAGATATTTTTACTTTGGAGAATAAAAAGTTGATAGCTTTATTTGCCTACCATTTGTTTCATTTTTTTCTCTTGACCTGTAAGATCCTAAAGTCTAGTAAGGATAGGGAATAGGCCATAATGCTGATGTGATCCTAATCTACTTGCTTTGCTTGCTATAGGCATTCTCTGCATTCTTTCTGGATATGAGAGCCTAAGCCTGAAGGTGGATCTGAGCTTGATGGTGTTTGAAAAATAAGAAATGGTTAAAATTGGCAGATGGTGCTAGGGTCAAAAACAAGCTATTAGTCAACTTTGATGCAAGTTATAGAGGTTAATGGAAGTTTGTTACTGCTGCATCACATGAAAATAGGTGGAATTTGCTATTATTGGAGGATAAGTTTGGATTAATCTGAATTAAGATAATAGATTAAATGCACTTTGAGGGATCCTGGGGGATGGACACTGTTAACCCTTTGCCATGTATCTCCATTTCTCTATAAATATGTCCATGGTAGTTTTAAAACCTGGCTGCAACTTCTTTGATACTCATCTGATAACAAGATAGAGTCTGTGTTCCCTCTCTTTACATGTATGTGGGCTTGTGATTGATTTTAACCAATAGAAGTTGGTGAAAATGGTCACAGTCACCATATGTGACTTCTGAGGCTAGGTCATAAAAGACCATGCGGTACCACCTTGTCTGCTGGAACATTTACCTTTTGGAACTCCCAGCCTTCCTGTGAGAAGTTCCACTGCCTGAGGCTGGCATGCTGTGAGAAAGCCCAAGACAGACAGAGAGACCCTTTGAAGGTAATACTGATCAACAGTCACAGCTGAGCCCAGGCTTTGAGTCAGCCCAGCCTAGATGCCAGTCACATGAGCTGAGAAGTTGATTCCAGCTCCTAGCCATTCTCGCCGCTCAGCCATTTGGGTCATCCCGGCTGAGGCCCTCATCATGGCCAGAGACATACAATGCCTGCTCTGCCTTGTCCTAAGTCCTGACCTGAAGAATTCATGAGGGTAATGATTGTCGTTTTACTTCAGTGAGTTTAGGGTTGTTTGTTACACATCTCTTCCAGTGAATAGATAACTGAAACAGTTGTCTTTTGTCTATACATTTATGTACTATTTATCTAATCTGAAAGAAGTTTCTTGCTTATAGTGACTTTTCTTTTGCCTGCAGCCTACATACAGTCCGTTAGGTTTTTCTTTTTTTAGGGATAGGTTGGCTCCAGAGTCTGAGATTGTGCTAACTAATCCATGAGTTAAGTGAGTTTTAGATTTAAAGGTTGCAAGCATGCAGGGGAGAGATCTGCGTCTTTACAGTATGCTTAATTTTCCAATGTTTCCTTTTTTCTCCTTTCCAACACATGGGAGGGGAAACGGTCTACTGTGTACCAAATGAGTGCAGAAGAAAATAAAAGTAGCACAAGTGGTAAAATTAAACTTTCAAATCTGAACCTTGAAGCTATTTCTGTCCACTTCTAAGCTTCAACTTTACCTACCACTGTATTTCAGTGGCGTTAACCGCATTTACATTTTGCAGCTATCACCCCTATCATCCCCAGAACTTTTTTATCACCCAAAGAGAAAATGTGTACTCATGAAACAACTCCCCATTAGCCCTTGCCTCTGGCCCTGGTAACCATTGTTGTGCTTTCTCTCTTTATGAATTTGACTATTCTTGGTAACTCATATATGGAATAATATAATATTTGCCCTTTTGTATCTGGCTTATTTCACTTAGCTTGATGTTTTCTAATTTCATCCATGTTGTATCATACATCAGAATTTCATTCCTTTTTAAGGTTGAATGATATTCCTTTATGTGTATATGCCACATTTTGTTTATCCATTCATCTATTGATATGACACTAGGTTTCCACCCTTTGCCTATTGTGAATAATGCTGCTGTGAACATGGGTGTACAAATATCTGCTCAAGTGCCTGCTTTCAGTTGGTTTCTACATTTTTAAAGAGTTGTAAAAGAATATTTTAAAATATTTACTATGGAACTTTTATAGAAAAAGTTTACCAACCCCTGATTTAGAGTAAATTTTAAAATTTTGATAATGGCCTATTATGAAGTTGCTGAGTGAATCTTTCCATAAAGTTCATTCATTTCTTCATGAGGAAGGTGATACTTAAGTCTTAGTAGAATTTCTCTAAATATTTGAGGAACTCTGGTCCCAAGACCAACACTGAAAAATTACTGCTTTGTTTTTGTTATTAAGGAAGAATGAAACTCACTGGTTTGAAAGCAAGATTCAGTGATTTTAAGGGGCTCCTGCAGTGAATTTAGAATGAGAGAGCACAAGAGTTTTTTAGAGCTAGCATTGAGCTATGAAAAGGCCCCACTGTGTATAATTAGGTATGCAGAAGCTAGAGGCACTGTCCTTTCCACTTTTCATCTGCTACTCTAATTTTACTCTGAGTAGGCAATGTCCTTTGAATCCTAGCATGTCCCTAAGGCAGAAGTTTCCAAACTTTCTTGTTTCACGGTGCCCTTAGAATCTCACTAGTTTTTTCATGGTGTCCCTTAGCCAAAGAAATATCTAATAGTTTCACTTATTAAGTAATTAGTTCCAAACACCTAATTACAGACATTCACATACGATCTTTTAAAAGTATAAAACATCCTAAGGTGCTTCTGTGAGTTCACTCCAGCACGCTGTCACTCTTCAGCACACGATTTGGGAGTTGCAGTTCCATCTGTGCTTCTGACCTGGACTAGCCTTTGTCCTTGGCCTTGCTTCTTATTTTATTCCAGATACTGTTCCCCACATTTTCAGGCTTGCCCAACAATTGTTTCTCATGGCTTCCTCTGCTTTATAGATTTAAGTTTTACATTCTTGATTCACATTTATTCCCCCAGTATATTAACTTTTATATTGGGTTTTCTTTATAAAGGTTCTTTGTTTAAACTACTGAAATAAATATTTAAATGAATAGAACATTTGCCCTCATCTTTAAAGGTGTGTTACTAGAATTACTGGATTAATCACTATAGCGCTGTCCAGTTTCCTCACAAGAAAGGTGATAAAGCAGTTTGAGCACCCAATAGGCCTTAGAAGTATATGTGGTGTTTTGTCACTGAGCGAAGAAGATACTTTGAACGGTGCAAACAACTTACATAGTAAATAATAAATTACCTTTTCTATAAATTATTACTCACTAAGCTTTCTAGTAGCTCTATCTGGTGGGGAAGTTTCTTTTTTTTTTCTCTTTCTTATCTCCATTGATGTTTTATTTTCAGACCAATTTAAGTGATACTTCTAGAATATCAAGTTTCAGATTAAAAGGAACTAGAAAAACTTAAATTACTTTAACAGATTTAAAACTAGGTAATTCAGTAGATTTGGGAGAAAAGGTCTTTCTGGTTAGGAAGAAGATTCTGTGTATTATTAAAAATGTGAGAAAGGAAAAATATTTTTATACTGAGACAAATTATTTTAGGATTTAAATCAAAATTATTATACACTGTATTTGTCCATTAGATGCTAGCCTGTGGTGATCCCCATAGAAAGAAGGCTTTGACTTACACAAGGTAAAGAGAATTCATGGGGAATTTTGTCCTAGTATGGAGGAGTTTTCTTCTTTGAACATGAGGAGTGGTCTCTATGAAGTTTGAATTTTACCCTTATTTTGTTTGTGTGTTTAAGGCTGTTGAGCATCCTTGTGTAAACTCATGAACACCTGTTCTAGATGGTTTTCTATGGGTGGGATGTGTGTGTTCGCATGCCTGTGTAACTCCTCCCACACTGTAAAAGGAATGTTCTGTGCATGCAAAGCTCTGAATAGAGTCCATCAGGCTTGGGCCATAAATGGTGCCTCTACTTATGAGGTATCTTTACTATGTAGAGGTAGAACTAGATATTTTTCTCCAATAGTATAAATTCTATGATTTGCATTTTCCAATTTTCTTGTTTGGGAAATGAGAGGGAAACAGAAGAGCAAGGTCTTTGTTTTTTCTCTTCTTGCTTCATCCTCTCCCTGGAACCATGTGTAGGTCAGGATATAAGAATCTGGCAATTGCCCTAGAACCAAGCTTTTAAAATGCTCTCTATTCTCAGAAATACCAGCTTTGTGATCAATGTCCCCAGGGAAGAAGATTTAAGGGGAAAAGTATCTTATCTGATGTATAAGATACATCTGTTTTCCACTGTCACCAGAACAAATGAACACAAACTTAGTGGCTTAAGTAATGCATATTTAGTATCTTACAGTGCTGGAGGCCAGAAGTCTAACATGGATTTAAAAGGGCTAAAACCAAGGGGTCAGCAGGCTGCATTCCTTTCTGGAGGTTGTAGGGGAGAATCTATTTCCTTGCTCATTGAAGTCAGTGGCAAGAATTGAGTTCCCTGCAGTTGTAGGACTGAGGCCCCGCTTTCTTTCCTGGCTGTCAGCTGAGGGTCATTCATAGCTTCGAGAGAATGTCCACACTCTTTGGTTCATGGTCAGTCCCCTTCCTCCACCTTCAAAGCCAGCAACAGAGAGTTGAGTCTCTTTCATGTAATATCCCTTCTTCTTCATCTTATACTCCTAAGGACCCACGTGATTAGATTGAGCGCACTCAGATAATCCAAGATATTTTCCCCAATTCTTCTTTGTTATTGGTTGATTGATTGTACAAATGGGTCTTGCTATGTTACTCAGGCTGGTCTCAAACTCCTGGGCTCAAGCAATCCTCCTGCCTCAGTATCCCAAAGTGCTGGGATTACAGATGTAAGCCACTGTGCCTGGTCAATGTCTTAATCTCAAGGTTCTTAACTTTAACCATGTCTACAAAATCCCTTTCTGCTCTGTGAGGTAACATATGCACAGTTTCTGGAATTGGGACATGGACATCTTTTGGGGGAGGATGGTCATTATCCTGCTTACCACACTGGTGATGTTAAAAAAAATAAGTCTTCAATTTTCAATCATTCCACAGGTCTCAGTTTTGTATATTGTGTATTAATATCCAGAGCTCCTTTTCCTATGCTAAATTTAGACTTTTCTACATACACTGATAAGCATTCGAAGACGATTCTTTTTTTTTTTTTTTGAGACAGGGTCTTGCTGTGTTGACCAGGTTGGAGTGCAGTGGCATGATCTCAGCTCATTGCAACCTCGCCTCCTGAGTTCAAGCATTCTCCTCTCTCAGCCTCCCAAGTAGCTGGGACTACAGGCATGTACCACCACACCTGGGTAATTTTTGTAATTTTTTAGTAGAAATGGGGTTTCACCATGTTGACCAGGCTGGCCTTGAACTCTTGACCTCAAGTGATCCACCCACTTCGGCCTCCCGAAGTACTGGGATTACAGGCGTGAGCCACCACATCTAGCTGACAATTCTTTTATAATATTTAATTATATAGAATAAAGGGAGAGAAATAGTGAGCGGGGATATGGAAATGAGTTTTACTTTTCCTCCCAAAGTGGAAGAAAATAACAACAATCTGTGAACATGTTTAAATGCTGATGGGAAGGAACTGGTAGAGAAGGAGAGCTGAATGTGGGGAACTGGAAATTATTCCTTGAATCTGTTCTTCCTTTCTGTCGTAGTAAAAGAGTTTTAATTAGGCACCTGGCCATCCAGCTAGAAACTACATTTCCCAAACTCCCTTGCAACTAACGGTCTGAATAGTGACTAGGTTCCCCTAGTAATGCACTCTCTTGGTATGCTGGAAGGCAGAATGAGGTATCCAGCACAGTTGTGGTCTTCCGGTGGAATGCTAGGGTTCATCATTCAGAAACTGGTGGCAGTGGCTTTTAAATTTGTCTCTTTAAAGCCCTGTTATTAGCAACCAGCTCTGCTACTACCTAGCAGGAGGTTTGGAGAACACCTCTTCACCAAGCACTGGGGAAGGGGCCTTCCTTGGTAGCTGTCCTCTGACTTCCAGAGAAGACAATGGAAATGCTGCAAAAATGGCATGTCCCAATTACAACGAGAAAATGGGATTCCAGAGAGGTAGAGGGTAGGTGGGAGTTGTTAATAGATAAAGACAAATTTATGTGCAGTTAGCACAATGCATCATGGAGAAGGAATGGTCATAGGAGTGTTTTGACATGAAATCAAGGGGCAGCTTACTGAGGTCCACTGAGTAGACCTAGACCTCTAGGACTACTGGGCAGAAACAAACTAGACACCATGTTAGGATTCGTGGCTTCCTACCAGAGTCTCAGAACTCAGCCAGTGGACGGATGAAGCCCTTCAACAGAGATGGAGGCCAGTTGCCTCTGAAGAAGAACTCTGTAGTTTAGCCATAGTGTATCCAGTGGATTTCCTCCCAAGTCTTCCACAGGGTGACCTGGAGCTATTCACCCAGGGGTCTGTGGATGGGGAGAAGGGAATATAAAACCTACTGGGAAGTATCACATACTGGCTCTGATTTTACACTTATGCCACAGACCAAAAACATTACAATCGTCTGCCAAAGTAGGGCTTATGGATGTCAGGTGTTAGATGAATTTGTGGCTCCAATTCATGTAACAGTGGACCTACTGGGATTGCAGGCCCATCCAGTGTATATTATCCCAGTCCCAGGATATCTGGTGGGAATACATACACACACACACACACACACATATGCATACAGGTACACATACACATGCATGTACACATACACATGTACATGCATATACATACACATATAGTTGATAACTAGCAGGATACCATTCTGGTTCCCTGTCCTGTTGAGTGAAGGCTACTATGAAAGGAAGGACTATCTAGGGCCACTGGAGCTCTTCCCAAACAATTCACCAAGCTAGTAAACAGTAAGTGATCCTGCTAGGGGAATTGTAGAAATTACTGCTGCCAAAAAGACCTTGAGAGAAGTAGGGGTAGTAATTCCTACTATATCTGCATAAAACTTTTCTATTTGGCTGGAACAAAAGCCTAACGGGCCTTGAAAATGACAGTGGATTATTGCAAACCTAATCAGGTGGTGGTGACGTTAGTTGCAGCTATGGTTTTGGATACAGGATATTTACTGAAACAAATGATCCCCCCAGGCACCTGACATACAACTGTTGTCCTGAAAATGCATTCTTTCCCATCCTAACCAGTAGGCAAAATCAGAAGCAGTTTGCATTTATGTAGCAGAGACAAGGGTATATCTTTATTGTATTCTGTGGAACATCACACGAGTTCTTTACATTGATGAGCATGTTGTTTGTTGGACCTAGTGAGAAGGAAGTAGAAAATATATATGCTAAGGGTGGGAGATAAACCCTCTGAAAGTTCAGGGCCCTGCCACCACTTTGGTGACGTGTGAAAAGAGGCCAGTGGTTTGTAGCATGTTAGGAAATCACAAATGGCAGGACTTTGCACCCTCCACCACAAAGAAAAAGGCACTGTATTTGATAAGCCTCTGGATTTTGGTGACAACATATACCACATTTGGGCATGCTGCACTAACCTACTTAGGAAATAACCTATAAGCTTCCAGTCTTAAGGAAGTCCTGGAGCAAGAATAAGACCTGCAGCATGTCCAGGCTGGGTTGAAAGTTGACATGCCACTTGAGTCTTATGACCTAATGGATTCAGTGGCACTGGAACTGTAGCATGGCAGCAGAGATGCTGTTTGGAGACTCTGGCAAGTCCCAGAACAAAGCACTTGGTTGTCTAGTGACTGGACAACCTAAAACACCTACCACAAACTAACTATCATCTGATCACAACCATAAAACTGGGCATGCCCAGTAGTATTCCCTTGTAAAATGGAAATGGCAATTACCAGGCGCAGCCCTAACAGGTCCAGAAGTTACAGATAAACTATTTTGTAAACTGAGCATGAGCACAAGGCTCAGACTCATGTCTTATTGTGAGTTGGTATCAATTCAGACATACTGTCACCTGAAACCTGAAATATTAGTATAGTTACATTTAAGATGTGGGAAGTTGGGAGGGAGAAACAACTAAATAACACAAAATACAGTGACTACAATCCTCCTAGTTGAAAACTATATGAATATTGTAACTTTTCATCACCTTTGACAGCTCTAAGTTACATGGTTGTGATGCTCACACATATCTAGTTTTTTTTCTCCTCTTAGAAACCTGAAAGATTACACCTTGCTGTCCTCCTCACAGTTGGGGCCATGTGGTCCTGGCCAATAGGTTATGAGGTGAAGTCACATATATCACTTTCAGGCTGAAATATTTAATTGCTGGTGTAGTAATCTCTTGCACTCTCTTCTCTTACTTCAGCAAATCTTGCTATCTGGAGCAGCTGGAGTGATCCTAGATGACTGAAACGTGCAATGTGTTGGTCAACACTAAATAAAGTCAAAGTATTTAAAAATCTTTCCTTTTATTTTTAGTTGATGCATAATAATTGTCTATATTTATGTGATATTTTGATACATGTATACAATGTGTAACAATCAAATCAGTGTAATCGGCATATTCATCACCTCCAGCATTTATCATTTCTTTGTGCTGTGAACATTCAAAATTCTGTCTTCTAGCTTTTTGAAAATATACAATAAATCATAGTTAACTATTTTCACCCTAATGTCTGCAGAACACCAGAACTCATTCCTCCTCTCTAGCTGTAATTTTGTATTCATTAACTAACCTCTCCCCCCCTCCTCTCCCACCTGCCTTTTCTACCTTTTAATATCCACAATTCTACTCTCTGCTTCTATGAGCCTCCATATGAAAGAGAAGATAAGGTGCTAAAATTTCCTTGGCATAAC
Organism: Gorilla gorilla gorilla; assembly: GCF_029281585.2. NCBI lineage: Eukaryota > Metazoa > Chordata > Mammalia > Primates > Hominidae > Gorilla > Gorilla gorilla. Next base: position 168,641,270 of record NC_073227.2, on the reverse strand, counting down.
ATAGAGGGAGAAATGTAAAGATTTTGGAAATAAAGATACTAGAGTAGATTTTTCATGTGTAGCCCACTCAGTCACCCTCCCTCTAACGTTATCTCCCCAAGAAGGGGCCTGATATATAGTGATGTCTGTGATCATAAATATCAAAATAGAGTCACTTAGGACAAGTGACTCAGGCCATGGTCAAAGTGGAAACCATGTGCAGGGTGAAGGGAAGTAGACACACTTTATGTTATGGTCAAAGAATTGTTTTGGGTGAACACTGTGGAATAATTTTTAAAAAAGATTAGTGATCATATGATTCAGTCGAGTCCAGCTGAAAACACATGGTAAATTAAATTGAGTGATTTGAAGAGAGTTTAACAGGCTATTCACAAAGGCGTGGGTGAAGAGTATGGAAACCATTTGGGATGGTGCAGTCATGGGACAAAAAGGAGGAGTAATGACCTCTAAAGGGAGGTAGACAGGCTGTGTGAATGAGCCATCCAAAAAGAGCTGTGACCTTCTGTGCAAGAATGAGCCCTTAGAGGGGAGCTGAAACAATGAATACTCAACCTCACCCTCCTCCCTTGTCTGATCTCTGGTTACTGCCTGCTCTTGGCCAAATCTGATGGAAGCCAGAGGACAGGGAAGCCTGTTGTAGTCCAAACAGATGAGCCTCCCAGGGCACAGAGCACAGCAGAGAAGGGGAGAGGATGGATTTGGTGTGACAAATGGAAGAATTCCAACCCGACATAATGTAACAGAAAATATTTAAAACATACTGTAACAGAAAATATTCCAATTCCCTGATGCTTCCATTACTGCATATCATTTTTTTCCTTTTTTTTTTTGTGAAAGGGAATGAGCTGGAAATTAGATGTTTGGGACATAAATCTACCTATATTCATATGATACAGTATTGTTTATTTTTATTCTGCACCTATATAAATATTATTTACATTTTTCTTGCTAGTGTCCATCTGAAATTGGCTGATACCACATCATCATCATTCCTATTTTACCCACAGAGAATGTGATTCATTATGATTTTTGAATGTGCCCTCATTCTCCTGTGGCCACCGAAATGGCCTGCTGCAGATTTGACCCAATTATTTCAACCATCTTCACGTTTGATTCTCATCACTATGGTTTGAATGAACTCCGTGGCCATCGACACTGATTATGAAGGGGCTTGCAGGGATAAGGTCGGCTGTGCCACAGAATAATAATCTGGCACAGAAGCATTCTCAAGACTCTGTTTAGAAAAAAATCAGTGGAAAAGAAGATGCTGATCTGTTGAAATTCTTTTCCATTTGAATTTTCTGCTACACTGTCACCAGCATTAAAAAAAAAAAAAAAAAGTAAAACAACAGGACAGGTGTCATGAAATAGGCCCCCTGTGTCTTTGGAAAGAGCAAATGGGTGACAATATCCAGATCTGAAGGTTACAGCAACACGAAGCTGACCAGTCTGGTTTTGCTCAGGGAACCCAGAGCTGTGCCTTGTGTATTTTCTGAAAGAGGCGAAGGAAGGCAGAGCGAAAACAAAGTTTGAAACCGAAGACTAGTATACTTTTATGCAAAAAAACATAATACCAAAATGAAGCCTGGTGGCCCAGTTTTCTTTCGAGTTATAGGTAATTCCTAATATTTCTAGTAATGAGCCATTATTGTATTGTATTGCATTGCATTGTATTGTATTGTATATTATTGTATATTGCATTAGCCATACCATTATTGTCTTTATCCATGACCTGAAAGAATTTCAGCTTTAAGAGGAGACTGTAGTTTCTTAATTAGATTAGTTTAAGTGTGGGAGATTATATGTGTGCGTGTGCATATGAATATACAGTCACAAACTCTTAGATCTAGCAGGGTTTTGTTTTTTCCCCAAAGATGGTTTATGACACTAGACACTTTCTTGTTGTGAAAGCTTATTGATATTAACTCATATTTCTGTTTATAATATTTATATTATTTGTTTTTATAAACATATCTTACATATTACATGTATAATATGAAAGATCATATTTATTTTGGAAACCACATAATCTAGTTTATTGCTGATTTAATAAACAGATTTCTTTAGCCTTACCTGGCAGCTCTTTTTTCAAGAAAAGGTTAGAAATCTTACAACTTATCTCTTAGTTGCAATTTCAATCACTGTTTTCTTTTCTTTTTTTTTTCTTGAGATGGAGTCTTGCTCTGTTGCCAGGCTGGAGTGCAGTGGTGCAATCTCAGCTCACTACAACCTCCACCTCTGGATTCAAGCGATTCTCCTGCCTCAGCCTCCTAAGTAGCTGGGATTACAGACACCCACCACCATGCCCGGCTAATTTTTTTTTTTTTGTATTTTCAGTAGAGACAGGTTTTCACCACGTTGGCCAAGCTGGTCTCAAACTCCTGACCTCAGCTGATCCACCTGCCTTGGCCTCCCAAAGTGCTGGGATATAGGCGTGAGCCACCGCTTTTTTCTTTTTCTTTTGCTCAATAGGAATCCAGTACTACTTTTCAAGCTTTTCCACTTTTATATCCCTAATGGCGGAGAAGATTGAACGCCTGTTTCCCAGGGGTCTGAGTATTGCAGGGAGATTCCACAAAAGGCAACTTTATCTCAAATCTTATATTTTATTTGAATAATTTATTGGAACTTTGCAATTATGTACATATGTATACCCATGCACTTATATATAACATATATGAATATATGTTTGTTTTAATTTTTTTTTTTTTGAGACGGAGTCTTGCTCTGTCGCCCAGGCTGAAGTGCAGTGGCACAATCTCGGCTCACTACAAGCTCTGCCTCCCGGGTTCACGCCATTCTCCTGCCTCAGCCTCCTGAGTAGCTGGGACTACAGGCACCCGCCCCCACACCTGGCTAATTTTTTGTATTTTTAGTGGAGACGGGATTTCACCATGTTAGCCAGGATGATCTTGATCTCCTGATCTCGTGATCTGCCCGCCTTGGCCTCCCAAAGTGCTGGGATTACAGGCATGAGCCACCACACCCAGCCTGTTTTAATTTGTTTAGAGTTTTAATTTACTTACCAATAAATCTGGTAAAACTATGTCTGTTTTTGTCTTGGTGCTCTGGATATTCCCTAAGACACTGCTACTTCTTTTATGCACCAAGTTTGAGAGGCCCTGGGCATGCAGGTGGCCTGAATGTCTTTCAGCCATCCAACAAAATATTTACCAAGCACCCACTATTGCTCAGCACTGTACTGAGCACTTAAGTTACTGTGGGGAACTGGACATCCTTTTTCCTGGCTCTGCACCTCTGCCTATGTCTGCCCCTTGTTTAGAATGCCCAGACAGACATGGTAGCTCATGCCTGTAATCCCAGCATTTTAGGAGGCTGAGGCAGGAGGATCACTTGAGCCTAAGAGATTGAGACCAGCTTGGGCAACATAGTGAGACCCTGTCTCTAAAAAAAAAAAAAAAAAATTAGGCAGGCATGGTGGTGCATGCCTGTGGTCCCGATTACTCAGGAGGCTAAGGTGGGAGGATTGCTTGAGTCCAGGAGTTCAAGGCTGCAGTGAGCTATATTGCATCACTGCACTCCAGCCTAGGTGAAAGAGCGAGACCCTGTCTTAGAAACAACAAAAAAAAGCCTTTGGAAATAAGCCTGGGCAACACAGGGAGACCCCCCATCTTTGCAAAAAATGAAAAAATATATTAGCTGGGTGTGGTGGCACGCACCTATAGTCCCAGCTACTTGGGAGGCTGAGGTGGGAGGATTGCTTGGGCCTAGGAAGTTGAGGCTGCAGTGACCCATGATAGCACCACTGCACTTCAGCCTGGGTGACACAGAGAGACCTTGTCTTAAAAAAAAAGTGCCCAACCCCTTTTCCCTCACCTATCCAACTTCCATCTGTGAGTCTATCCTCCCATCTCACCTTACTCTGAACTACATTTGTGAGAAGACTTAAGTTATCTCATTCCTTGATGAGCACAGTGGCCCTCCCTCAACAGGGCAACAAGGTGGCTGAGCAGGGAGGTGTATAAGTTTCAAGGCCTCTAGCTGAACCCAGTGCTGATATGCAAATTAATATCTGAGAAAGGACTTTTTTTTTTCTTGTACTAGCTAGGCTGGATTTCCCAAATTGTTTGAGTGATCCCTGCCCCTCTTAATGCTTCTGTAAGAATGCAAGGTGTCAGGGGACCTGTGTCCTTCTCCTGGAGCACAACCATGGTGGGTCCAGTTATATTCTTTCCGAGAGTTGGACGGCAAGAATCCTGAGTACGCATGTATCATGTTCCCCTTGTACCATTTGTTTGAGCCTACACTGTGTGATACAAAGTCCTCTTGTTACACAACAAGGACTATTTGGACAAAGACATTATTTAAATGTTTTGTGAGTCTTTGCAGACAGTGACTGGAATTTTACTTCATTTAGGGATCTAGCAGAGTTCTCAGCAGGTAAGAGACACTCAACAAGTGACAGGTGGATGCAAGAGCAGAGTACACTGCACATTTGAATTGAAATATTCTGCCAGTGGAATCGTATTATCTCCCATAACCCGTAACTCTCATGCCTCTTATCCAGGTTATACACCATTGTCCCTTTACTCTTACATGCATTAAGCATGATGCCCAACTGAAGAACTATTAAGTGAATGAGCAAATTATTGAATGACTGAAGGAATACATGTTAGATAAAATCCAGGCTTCGATTCCTACCTCCTCCTGATAAATTTTCTGACTGTTGCAGTCTCCAGAGATTACTTCCTATTCTGTATGATTCACTGAGTGTATTCATTCATTCGTAGGCTACCATAAATGGTTGATTATACAGTCTATGTCTGTGTTCTATCCACTCAACCAGATTTTTTTTTTTGAGATGGAGTCTTGCTCTATCACCCAGGCTGGAGTGCGGTGGTGCGATGTCGGCTCATTGCAACCTCTACCTCCCATGTTCAGATGATCCTCCCACCTCAGCCTCCCGAGTAGCTGGGGATTATAGGCATCTGCCACCACACCTGGCTAATTTTTGTAATTTTTAAGTAGAGACGGGTTTCACCATGTTGGCCAGGCTGGTCTTGAAAGTCTGACCTCAGGTAAACCACCTACCTTAGCCTCCCAAAGTGCTGGGATTATAGGCGTGAGCCACCACACCCAGCCCACTCAGCCAGATTTTAAAAGGCTGAGACTATGTCTTACACACTTACATCTATTCATTATGCCTGGCACGGTGTCTTGTAATAGCATGCTCAATATGTATTATTGTCCATAATGAAATTCTGTGAGGACAATAATGAACTTCCAAGCTGTTGTTCCATTTTGCTTTGACCTTTCTGGTAGAAGTTCTTCAATCTGAAGTAGTGTCAATAGTAATTTACATGATTATAGCACATAGGAATTTTAGCTTTGTTTATGCTAAACTAAATGTACTCCAGAGTGAACACATTTTGTTCTATGAGAAAGAAATTAAAAGTATCTTTTTATCATATTTACTGCAGTGGATGATCAAGGGTGCAAGGCAGCGTGTAATAAGGAAAAAAGCACTGTGCCAGGAGGCAGAGTTGTTTCCAGGTGTGTAGATTGGTGGTAATTTTGTGTCTCTGTCACCTGTGAAATGAGAAAGGACACAGTAGAGTATAGCTTGGGAAGTTTGTTAATATGCAATATTGGGGGAAAGCCCACGGCATAATGACACACAGAGTGACTGGAGCCCCTTGGAACACTGGAAGTCAATGAGCCCTCTTTGGAGCCAGGCCAATCTTACTATAGCTAGTTTTGGGACTTAAGTAAGATATAATCTCTTTGTGTCTCAATTTCCTTATCTGTAAAATGGGAACAATAATGGTAACAACCTCAAAGTCTTGAGATATGCACTCAGTGAGATAATGTATGCAAAACTCTTAGTATAGAATCTATTATATTGTAAGTACTAATAAATAGACCTTTCCTCCTGCAGTGGATGCCTATGGAGCTGCTTTGCTCCACATTTACTTTCTTCTGAAAACTATTCTCCCCTTCCCTATCCACATGGCACAGCAGGAGCAGCCATGGTACCATGTGACCCAGTCCTCTGGCCAATGAGTCCCTTCTCAGAATTTATTGGACTGGGCATGAAGAGACAGAGCTGAGAGTCTCTCTTCCCTTGAGACGTCTGAAGAAGCTGCAGGGAATCATGCTTAGGGGTTGTCAGCAGTTAGATTTCCTGCCGTGGAACAGGCCGGTCTAAAGGGAGACAGGTAAACAAGCAGGTAACTTGAGAGCAGCAAGAGAGGCAAGATACCCAGAGAGCTTGATGGCATCTGAACTCCTGTTTCCAGCTAACCTGAGATCCAATCTCATTCCTGTCCTCAGTTCTGTGAGGAGCCCCAGGACTCTAATAACAAATTAATCTTTTGCTTAGTCATTGTGCTGGATTACACCATGGCAGGTGGGTTAAGCTGGGAATTACATTCCATGCATGGTTCTGGGTTAGAGTTGGCCATAGAGGAAGATGCACGAGATTTGGAAGGTGGAAAAGAAGCAACGACCATTATTCTTGGAAGGTCTCATGGTCAGATAGATAGACACAGAGGTGTCTGGGTCCACACTTGTTCTTCCTCTCCTCCACACTGTCCAGCTCGGCTTCCTGATTGCCAGCCCAACTCACCAAAAGCAGACCTACTCCCTCCTCCCCCTTACCCAGATGCTTGGCTGCAAACCCATAAAGGTGGTAGCTACACAGAGGGAACATCTTCCCATAGACCTCTCTGAGAGCTCCCGCTTTGCAATCTCACTAAAGTGGCTGGGTATATTTGGTGTCGCAGATTTCCCTGAAAGCTCCAGCTTACCTACTCATGCCAGTGCTTTCAGAGGATTCATTTATGACTCTTTCTTAAATTCTCTGACTTTCACTTTCTCAGCTGCTCTCACATTTGTGTGAGATCTAATTCCTATAATAAATCTTTTATTCCCATAATAATCTAGTGGCTTTGCTTCTCTGATTTAACCCTAACTGCTATAGCTAGTTTGTGTTTCTTTCACAAGCCGAAATGATAGCAATCCTAGATATTTTGCATTCTTAAACAAAAGGACACAAAATAAAGGGAAACATCAAGACAACACTTTGAGAAAATATATAATAATAATAGTGATAATAATCTTTTTGAGACAGGGCTTGCTATGTTTCCCAGGCTGGCCTTGAACTTCTGGGCTCATGAGATCCTCCCACCTCAGCCTCCAAAGTAGTTGGGACTACAGGTGCATGCCACTGCACTTGACTTCATACAATGTTTTTAAAGGAAACAAATTTTAGATTTTCTTGCAACATTTTTTTTTTTTGAGATAGAGTCTCGCTCTGTCTCCCAGGCTGGAGTGCAGTGGTGTGATCTCGGCTCACTGCAACCTCTGCCTCCCCGGTTCAAGCAATTCTCTGCCTCAAACTCCCAAGTAGCTGGGATTACAGGTGCCCGCCACCATGCCCGGCTAATTTTTTTGTATTTTTAGTAGAGACGGGGTTTCACCATCTTGGCCAGGCTGGTCTTGAACTCCTGACCTCGTGATCCACCCACCTTGGCCTCCCAAAGTGCTGGGATTACAGACATGAGCCACCATGCCCGGTCAACATTCTTTGTATATATAAAGGACAGATTGATGATAAGTCATGGTGATTTTATTAAAATTGCCTAATATGTCCTGAAATTCTTGAACCAAATTGAGAAATATAGGTGTGACTTTTGCCTTCCCCAGGCAGGTAGAAAATGACACTTTAAGAAAGGTACATTATGAGAACATCAAGCCTTGGGGTAAGGTGGATGCACTTTGAACATGGATTAGTGACAGTGACCTCAACTTTACCACTATAGATTGAGCCAGAGGAGCAGAATCACCAGGAAATGTGTGCATGTGCATGCACGCTCACACGCACACACACACACTCACACCGTTTTTTATTTTGTTTTATTTTATTTTAACAGTTATTTAACCTCATGTGTTTGGAATAGCTGGTTAAATAGTCTCTTTAAAGGCTTTTGTCTTTGTGTTTGAGGATGGAGCTCCAAGTCCAATCTTCCTAAGGCTTGATACCTTCCTCTGCACTATACCAGGAAAGTTCTTCAGACCAAGGTATACTAACTTCCTTAAACACAGTTGGAAGAGCTGCTTCTCTTGACAAAGAAGGCTCAACCAAATTTAGAGGTTCAGGTCCCCAACTTCATTGGAATCTGCCAATATGTCTCCATTCCAATTTTCTAAGGGCCTACTCATTTTGGGTGTGTGAAAATATCCCTTCCGAGGTGAGGGACAAGTTGTTCCATCTGTCCTCTATAAGTTTTCTATTGCTAAGTCACAAATTACCAGAAACTTAATGGATTAAAGTAACCCATATTTATTATCTAACAGTTTCTGTAGGTCAGACGTTGGGGCATGGCATGGCTGGCTTCTCTGCCAGGTATTTACTCGGATGCAATAAAGATATTAGCTGGGACTGTGATTGTCATCTGGGCTTGGCCATTTGTTGCTTTCCTTTTTTGGAAGGTGTTTTGGAGATCTTCCTTTGTTATTGGCCTCACACAGGAGGGTGTGCAACTAGAGCAACCTTTTACAAGTTCTTCAAGGTAACTGCAAATAAACTAGGCATGGAAGGCAGAGAGAGGGGAGGAGTAACATACTTGGGGTGGTCAAGGAAGGAAGAACTTCAGTAATGTGATTTTTAAGATTGAGCTGTGGGCACAAGCAGAACACATATTGATAACAAGCTAGTAAAGCTAGCTACATTAAACATTTTTTTTGGTAACAAGTGATCCAAATTTAATTTTATTTCCTTAAAGAAAAAAAATTTGTTGACATAGTTGGAAAGTTCAGAAGCTCAGCCAGCTTCAGATGTGGCTGGGTCTAGGGGTTCATAGTGTGGCTGGGTACACTTGTTGTTTTAGATTTCCCTGACGCCGACAACAAATTGGGGATTGTCAGCAGTTAGGTTTCCTACAGTGGAACAGACTGGTCTACAGAAAGGCAGGCCTGAGAGAGTTTCTCTTCTCCAGTTTTAGCCAGGCCCTTTCCTAGTCTGCATCTCATCCTTTAATCTTTCAGTGTTAATTTTGAGCTCCTACCTCCTAATATGGACTTTAATTGTAGCAGAAAGAAGTGCTTCCTGTTACTTCTCTAGAACAATTTCATGGATAGTGATTGGCTTGGCTCCAGCCACATACCTCTTTCTGAATCACTGTGCTATGCACATGGCATGGGGTAAACAAATTGGCCAGGTCTGGGCTATGTGCCCTTTTTTGTAGCTGGACAAGGGGTGGGAGGAGATTGATGGGGGCAGGGTAGAATGGGTCGAACTGCACCTGTGCTGCATGGAATGCAATCTCTACAAGAAATACAAATGGTGTTTCCAGGTGCAGGGGGAGGGGATGTTTAGCAGGCAGAAACAGCAGATATGTTCTACACTCAGTAACCATTGACTTTAGTTCTATAAGGTCATGGAGAGGGCTGAGGAGAGTGGAGGAGAGATAGCGCCTCACCCAAAGGTTTGAGTTACTTTTGTCCACCAAGGGGGAACACATCCATAATTCCACATCATTCAGAAAAATCTTCCCAATGTATAATTTTTAGGGAAATGATGGTATATTGAGTTATTTTAGTCATTTTCTTATGTACAACTTTCTAGTTTCTTGTTCATGGTTCCATTTTCCCCATTATCCAGGTACAGTAAAGGAGCTTTCTTTATTCTTTCTCCTCTCTGACCGATCAGTGACTCAGATTTGACAACTCTTGCTTTGTAATGTAGTTTACACCTTCCTGTTCATTATTCTGGGTTAGATCTTTATTACCATAGGCATAGCCTGTCAGGAGTCTACTAACTATTCTCTTTACTTCAAGCAATCCTGCCCTCTACTGCCAGATGAATCTGATAAAATCTTATTCTGATCATGTCAATTTTCTACTTTCACAGCCTGCATTTGCTCCACATATATATTCAGATGAACTCCATATTTTTTACCTGGTGTCTTAATCAATAATCTTATGTTTATAACAGAATAACTGAAACTGAATAATTTATAAAGAAAAAGAATGTATTTCTTACAGTTATAGAAGCTCAGAAGTTCAGGGTCAAGGGACTGCATATGGTGAGGGCCTTCTTGCTGATGAAGACTCTCTGCAGAGTCTCAAGGTGGTGCAGGGCATCACTTGGCAAGGGGCTGAATGTGCTAGTTCAGGTCTTTCTCTTCTTATAAAGTCAGGAGTCCACTCCTGTGATAACCCATTACTCCATTCACCCCTTAATCCATGAACGGATTAATTCCTTGATAAGGATGGAGCCCTCATGATCTAATCACCTCCCTAAGGCCCCACCTCTCAATCCTGCCACATTGGATTAAATTTCAATATGAGTTTTGGAGGGGACACATATTCAAACCATAGCTCTTGGCATCCCCAGGCCTCTATAATATGGCCTGGTTCCTGCTATCCTGTCCTCAGGCCATCTTTCTGTTTACAGTCCCAGTAAACATGCCCAGTGCTGCTTCTGCACGGTGCCTACTCATCCTTCTCACTCACAACTCTCTCCTTTCCCTGAGTCTCCCATTTGAATCTAACTCATTCACTCTGGCTCAGCCTAAGTCCAGCCACCCATGAGATTTCTCTAATATTCCCAGTTGACTCTTATCTCTCTTCTGAACTCCATAGGGGTTCTTCTCTGAGCTGACTGTCACACATTTCCCTTACTCTCTTGTGTCATGAGTTATTTTTTCATGTGTAAGTGTTGTGTATTCTCAACTCACTTTTAAGTACTTCAAGAGAGGCGTGTCCTAAAGCCTCTTGTATTATTGTCTGTGGGTCTCAGGGAGGTGGTGTGTTGCAGGAGGATGGCACTCCTTTTTTTTTTTTTTTTGAGATGGAGTCTCGCTCTGTCGCCCAGGCTGCAGTGCAATGGCGCAATCTCGGCTCACTGCAAGCTCCGCTTCCCGGGTTCACGCCATTCTCCTGCCTCAGCCTCCCAAGTAGCTGGGACTACAGGCGCTCGCCACCATGCCGGGCTGATTTTTTGTATTTTTAGTAGAGATGGGGTTTCACTGTGTTAGCCAGGATGGTGTTGATATCCTGACCTCGTGATCCGCCTGCCTCGGCCTCCCAAAGTGCTGGGATTACAGGCGTGAGCTACTGTGCCTGGCCCTTTTTTTTCTTTTTTTTTTTTTTTGAGACAGAGACTCACTCTGTCACCCAGGCTGGAGTTCAGTGGCGTGATCACAGCTCACTGAAGCCTTGAACTCATGGACTCAAGCAATCCTGCCTCCTAAATAGCCGGGACTATAGGCATGTCACCACACCCAGCTAATTTTTGTATTTTTTGTGTGGATGGGATTTTGCCATGTTGTCTAGGCTGGTCTCAAACTCCTGAGCTCAAGCGATCTGCCAGCTTTGGCCTCCCAAAGTGCTGAAACTTCAGGTGTGAGGCACTGCTCCCTATCCAAAGATGGCATTTCTATGACTGTGTGACTTTGGAAAACCCTCTGAGCATCAATTTCCCCATTTGCAATTTGAGCATAATGATAGCTACTGGGCAGGATGGTGGAAAGGGTTAGCCAAGATGCATGTAAACGGAGAGCCCCAGGGGCTGGTACATGATAGGAGCACAGTGCTTGGTAGCCAGAGGCAGTGCTGAGTAAGGGCTGAATGAGAAGGCTCATCACTATCCATCTTGGTGCCTTCAGCATCTGGCATGCTCCCTGAACCTCTCATCTGCAACTGAGGATTTAATTCAATAAGCATTTTGTTTTACTTTGAGTTCCCTCAGAAGCAGACCATGAGACAATAATGTAAATGTGAAGGTTTATTTGGGAGGTGACTCTAGGAATCATAGAAAGGGGAGTAGGGAGGTGAGGTAGGGAAGGAAAGGAAACCAACACAGGATACGTTAATGGGCAGGTTACCACTGAGGGCAGCTGGGCTCCAACCTACTGGGACCATCTGAAAGACTTTGTAGAACATGCTCAAAATCATCACCAGAGAGACAGGAAGTGAGTGCCTTTACCACCAAACTCCATCTGCTGTGGATCGTCGGCTGCTCACAGGGGTGCTGACAGCCCTACTCTTCTGGACTCTTCCTCCCTATCGTTGAGTTCCTGCAGCAGAGGGAGCTCCTGGGCAGAGAAATTCAGGAAAGAGTTGCCAAATTTAGCCAGCAAAAACACAGAATGCGCAGTTAAATTTGAAATCTAGGTTAACAACAAATACTCAAAAAAATATGTGTGTGTCCCATATTACAGATATTTAAAAATCATTTTCATGGGATATACTTAGAGTAAAAAATTGTTTATCTGAAATTTAAATTTAACTGAACATTCTGTATCCTACCTGGCAGCCCTAATTCAGGGGCTTGCTTGGGGGATAAAGGTGGAGTAAACTGTCTTCTTTTATTGAGTACTTACTATGGGTCCAGAGTGAGATTTATCGTGGGAATGCAGAATTAATGAATAAGTCTCCAGACCCTGCCTTGCCCCTTGAAGTTGTAATTAGATTTGAAAGAAAGATGTGTGTAGAACTGCTTTGAAAATGATAAATGCTGCACAAATGACAAAGAATTATTCACTTTTAAAATGTATTTTTAAAAACACTAGTAGTGTGTCTAGCATAGTAGCTGCCCAATATTTGTCATGTCAAACTGAATTATTACTATGATTTTTTAAATTCTTTTATTTCTATTATATTTCAATAGTTTTGAGGGAACAGGTAGTGTTTAGTTGCATGGAAAAGTTCTTAAGTGGTGATTTCTGAGATTTTGGTGCATCTGTCACCTGAGCAATGTACACTGTACCCAATGTGTACTTTTTTATCCATTGGCCCTCTCCCAACCTTCCCCATGAGTCTCCAAAGTCCATTATATCATTCTCATGCCTCTGCGTCCTCATAGCTTAGTTTTCCATTCCTGTTTGGTTTTCCATTCCTGAGTTACTTCATTTAGAATAATGGTCTCCAACTCCATCCAGGTTGCTGCGAATGCCATTATTTTTTTCCTTTTTGAGGCTGAGTAGTTATATATCCCACATTTTCCTTATCCAGTTGTTGGCTGATGGACATTTAGGCTGGTTTCATATCTTTGCAATTGCGAACTGTGCTGCTAGAGACATGCGTGTGCAAGTGTCTTTTTCTTATATTGACTTCTTTTCCTCTGGGCAGATACCCAATAGTGGGATTGCTGGATCAACTGGTAGTTCTATTTTTAGTTCTTTAAGGAATCTCCATACTGTTTTCCATAGTGGTTGTACTAGTTTACATTCCCACCACTAGTGTAAAATGCACTCTTTCCACCACATCCACACCAACATCTGTTATTTTTTGATTTTTTAATTATGGCCATTCTTTCAGGAATAAGGTGGTATTTCACTGTTGTTTTGATTTGCATTTCCCTGATAATTAGTGATATTGAATTTTTTTCATATGTTTTTTGGCCATTTGTATATCTTCTTTTGAGAATTGTCTATTCATGTCCTTAGCCCACTTTTTCATGGGATTATTTGTTTGTTTGTTTTTTTTTCCTTGCTGATTTGTTTGAGTTCCTTGTAGATTCTGGATATTAGTCCTTTGTCAGATGCATACAAACTGAATTATTATTATGGGCAAATAATACTATTATTTGTTGATTACTGTCATGAGACTCAGGCAAGGTTGTTTTAACATCTCCCTAGGTCCTAGATCCATGCTTATTTTTGGAGTCTTGCTTCATATTATTCATATTAAAGTGAATATTCATATCATTCATAATATTCATATTAAAGTGAATATCTCACACTAATCAAGGGAAACATACATATATTGCTTAAGCATTTTTTGACAGAATTTAAGAATTTTAAAATCGTTTAGTTTTTGAAAAGATTTAGCTGTGACTCATTTAAGATTAGCTTTGATTTCTTAATTCAGGAGGGTAAGAAGGTCCATGAACTTGGATGAAAAAAAATCTGTTTTCATTAACTTCAAACTGAAATTTGTAATTTTATTTATTTAAGAATATAGGCCATACATCACATTAATATTAACAATATCTCTCTCACCAATAGAAACAATAGATATATTCATGTCACATTACAGGGATTACGAATATCCCAAAACATCATTTATACTAATTGCTACTTTGAATATATGGTTGTGACATTGTTATTAAATCTTGTTATTAAATGCATTAATAAATAAGCACATATTTACAAATTAGTATTTTAAAGTTTTTTTTTTTTTGAGATGACTTTTGCTCTGTTACCCAGGCTGGAGTGCAGTGGTGCAATCTCAGCACACCACAACGTCCGCCTCCTGGGCTTAAGAGATTCTCCTGCCTCAGCCTCCCAAGTAGCTGGGATCACAGGCATGTGCCACCACACCCAGGTAATTTTGTGTGTGTGTGTGTGTGTGTGTGTGTGTGTGTGTGTGTTTAGTAGAGATGGGGTTTCACCATGTTGGCCAGGTTGGTCTCAAATTCCTGACCTCAGTGATCCACCCACCTCAGCCTCCCAGAGTGCTGGGATTACAGGCGTGAGCTACTGCGCCCAGCTGAGTTTTTAAAAGTTTTTTGAAAATTTTATTTTAAAATAGTTGGCTTTCTTTGTGGGGCATTTTAAAAGATTATTTTTAAAAAAGTTCCAGGAGCTTCACTTAGGCTTCCAAAGGGATCTATGGCACAAAAGTGGAAAAGATCCCCTGCTAGGGCCTCGTGGGTAAAACAGCCTGGGGCTCAGGCTCTGGGTCACTCTCGCCTGGTATTTTTTCTTTGTTCTTTTGTAGAAAGTAGTGGGGACTTAGCAGGCTCAGGAGAGTGCAACTGCAGGCAGAAACAGGAGAAAGTTCAAAATATGTCTAAACTTTACTGGAAGATTTACTGGTTATCAAGTCAGAAGACTTTGGATCCAGTCCAGGCTTACCTTTAATATTCTCACAGTAGATGCATTTGCTCATTGAATCAGCCAACCTTTAAAAAGGGCCTATCACCAGCCTGACCCTATGCCTGGGCATTGGAGCAAGCAGGCCCAGGGTTGAGTCCATTCTGTCACTCACCAGAGGAGTGACCTTGAACAAGTTATTTCATATCCTGAAGCCTCAGTTTTCTAATCTGTAGAATGGAGATACTGATTCTGAATTTAACAGGGTGGTTGAGAGGATTAGATAAGATGGGTGTAAAGTACAATAAACACATAGAAGATTACAGTTACTATGAATCACCATTTTGTCTATAAACTCTTGCATCAATGTGCTGCTAGTTGTGAAAGAAAAGCATATAAAACAGTCTTCTCTTGTATCACTGATTAAATATTTTTTTCTGTTAAATGTTTTTGAAACATTGTTTAGAGAACTGTAAAAGTAGTTAAAAAGAGCAAATATGAGTGAAAATTCATATTCCTGAAAATATATGAATGTTAAAAATTGTATCAGGTGATATAATAACTCATCAATAACCTTACTAGATTATTTATTCTTAAAAGGTATATTTGGTCAGGCGCAGTGGCTCACGCCTGTAATCCTAGGTCTTTGGGAGGCCGAGGTGGGCGGATCGCTTTGAGTTCAGAAGTTGGAGACCAGCCTGGGCAACATGGTGAAACCCTGTCTCTACAAAAAAATACAAAAGAAAAAAATAAAAAAGAAGTGGGTGTGGTGGCTCGTGCCTGTGGTCCCAGCTACTCGGGAACTGAGGCTGGAGGATGGCTTGAGCCAGAAAGCGGAGGTTGCGGTGTGAGCTCATATCATGCCACTGCACTCCAGCCTGGGCAACAGAGCGACACCCTAAGGAAAAAAAAAAGTATATTATAGTTAAAAAACTTAAAAAAAAGTTCTATCTGTAATTATGATTCTAAGAGAGCCATCCCACTGTTTTCTTTCCTGATACTATATTTTCTAAAAGTCTAAACACAAGGCTTTCCTTTATTTTGGTTTTGAAACTTTCACCATTTATTCATAAACCATGCTAAAAACAGCAACTACCACCAGGTCGCGCTGTAGTTCCACAATGAAAACAGGCTGGGGTCTAAGGAATTCTCGAAGGTCTTAGTTGTCACATCATTTCTGTTTTTTGAAGCAAAGAGGGGTGGAGACAAATATTTAAAAGGAAAAAGAAAAGCTTTTGCTGAAAATAAATAATTTCAAATTCACTATACTTTAAACGTTGATATTCAGCAAAAAAGATTTTATCTGAGAATGTTGCTATTGCTACTTTTAGAAAAAATTGCTTTCAACTCAGTCCTGTTATTTTCCGGATGGAAAAATATAAAATAGATAAAAAAACCGTGCTGAAAGTTTTCTTTCCTATATTCTCTAGTGGTTGATGGATAATGCTATTTTTTTAAAATCCCAAGATGAGGTATATTTTATTTAAAAATTATAGTGATAGCTTAGATATAAACCAGGCTTTAGAAAATACATAAACACTTCATCTTAAAAACAGTTTTTTTTTTGTTTTGAAAAAGCCCTTTTTTCTTTTTTGGTCTTATTTTTCCCAAATGTCAATATTTATGAGTCAGGGGTTGTGGGAAATGTTACCTAGAGCTACAAGGGCTGGAGATTGCCCTCTTGTATCCCTGGGGAGTTGAGCATGAGTGCCAGAGGGCAATGTTTGGCTGGAAGGACCCAAGCCTGCCTTTCTTTGCACCCCACAGTATGCCCTTTGAAGTGAAAGACATTTCTGTACTCAGCTCTACTTCACAGGAATTCAACTCAGGATGAGCAATGCACACAAATTTCTGTATACCCTTTTAGTATAAAAACAGAGGCAGACTAACAGAAAACCAAAAAAGCCAGAATTAATGCAGGCCGTTTGGAGTTTTGGAAACTTTTCTGATAACTTAAGTCACAAATCTAAATTTCTGGATGAGACTATTTTTTGATCATGTCACTTTCAGAACATCAGTCACTTGAAGTTTAACCCCTTTTAGGATTTGAGTGGTATTATTAGGAGTTTTGTCAATGGCAAAGACAGAAGTCCATGAGAATGAAATCCTCACAGAAATAAGGTAAAAATCATGAAATATCAGTAAATTATGAAGCTTACATTTGTTTTGAAAATGAACCCATCAGCATAATGAAAAAAATGCATTATTTAATCCAAGTGTTTTAATTTGCTTCCTTACAAATTGTCTGTTATTAGGGACCGAACAAGAAAATAAAAGCTGAAAATGAACAAGATTTACTGAGTGGAATACAGGGAACTGGGAAATATGCTGGCAAATTGGAGCCATTAACAAGTTAAAAAAATCAGAAACAGTTTTGAAAACCAGAAAGTCACCAGTAAAATATATCTCTAAGGTCAAATGAGCTGTCCTGATGTTGATTCTCAATTTCCTCCTGCATTTATTTGAAGGAGCTTCTCTTTATTATCATTATTTTTAAATTTAAATCTTTAACCCCCATAGATGGCTATGTCTCCTAGTATCTTTCAGCTGAGGATTATAACTTTTTCTTTGCTCTGTGAACTTTAACAGTTCTTTATTTAGCTTGATTTATTTTTAAATGTCCCACCCAAATACTTAACTGGTTCAAGCACTTAACTGGTTTCCAAAGGCTTGTTGTATAAATAACAAGATAAAAATTCATAGAACATTTTATTTTCCCACATTGGGAGGTAATAGTCCTGTTTCATTTTTGGAAAAATATGGCAAGGAATTATTGAGGTTAATGAAAAATTAAGGGAAATGATAGCATCAGGTTTTTTGGGGAAAAAAAGATTCTCTCTGGGAAGAGACTTTCATTTCATTTTCTAAACACATGGGTGTGGCCTTTGGCTTTTTTCTCCACCCATTGATCAGCTAATTCTAAATGCATTTTCTCCACTTGCCAATGGTATGCCAGCATTCTGCTGTTTATATTCTCTAGCCTAGTTTTTTATTTTTTTATTTTTTTTCTGTAAATGGGGATTAAAATATTTAGCTCGGAGATGTTGAGAGCATTTAAATAGTAACATGTTCAGCCCTTGGCGTACAATAGGTATTCAATGTGTGATACTCTCCTTCCTCCTTTCTTCATTAACTGGAACACACACACACACAAAACACCAGTTTACCCATATTAAATACCTCTATGAGAATGTAACGCAAAACTTGTTTAAGTTAATTTGTACAGCATTTACCGTTCAGCATATACCATTCTTGCAACCCAGTTATAGACATGCTTAATGAAATTAGCATTGGAATCAAGACTCTGAAATTAAAAGTAAAATTCAGGTGGGTAGAGTTGGCATTTAAATATTTTGTATATTTAATTAATATCCATATGCATATTTATTTATCACTACATTTATGTTTAATTTATTATTTATCTTAATTTATGTATAGTATATATTCATATGTATATTTATGTTTATCAGTTGTGCATAGAATATACACTGATTTCCAGATTGTATACGCCTGTGAATGTTTTAAGTCTGTTTTGGAATAGGTCACTAAGGCATGGTTCTATGAAGTTATTTCAGGTTTTGCGCTTCTATTCACTTCAAAAATGAATTGTTAAATAAAATTTGATACTGTAGGAAGCTGAAAATAGTCAACTTCCCTTAGCTAGCCACCAATAACATAGAGTTTTTGAGAAAATCAAGCAAGGCAAGGATGGCCTATTTTTCTCTAAGAAATACATCCGTATGTTCAAATGAATGTCATCCTTTTCAGAGAAGTTGCTTTGGGAGTCTAGACACTTCTTTCAACTGTACTGCTATTGCACTAAACGTTTTAGGAACTTTTTTTGGAATTACCTTTAGGGCTAATTAAGGAATCAAAGTAAAAGCTAGTCTCATTATATTGTAGGCTACAGCACTTCTATTCAGTCAGTTACCGTCTGCCTTATTAAATGGCTTGGTTGTTTCCAAAAATGAAACTTACCCTGATGAAAAAAAATATTTTTAAAAAACTACCCTGACATTCAAAGCAATTCCCGTAGTGTGTGAAGGAAGGAAGTTCCTAACTGGAGTTTCAAAACTGTTTTGAAAATCGCTGGAATGTTGCTGCCTACTTTGATGGGGACATCATTCATTTGTATGGATAAATTCAAGTATATTTGTTCAAACCCAGTGTCATTGTCTTATAGTCATGTCTTTTGACAGTAACTATTTATTATGTGAAATAGGGATCCTTTTGAGCTGAGAGACCTCATCAAAAGACAAATGCTATTATTTAAAAAGGAATCATGGTGAATTTTTAACTAGAGTCTGCTGCGTTCAGTTACAGGCTCCAGAAACTTCTGAAAACAAAAGGAGAAAAATGCAAATGCCTTTGTGCCCAGATCAGGCCTGTGATGTTCCTTTTATCCTCACATGGATTTGTTTAGCGAGTTACTGCAGTGCTTGTGTATATGATTAAATTTAAGCCAGTCATCATGGAATAGAATTATAAAGGCTGCGGGGTCCATATTTTGAAACAGAAGCAGGAAAACAACATGAACTTGTTAGAGGATGAATCCAGACTTTGATCTTAGCAAATACATAAACAGTAACAAGATGGAAATAAAAGGTAAAAATATTTGTAATATATTTATGTTTGGTTATTAATAAAAAGGGAAATTGGTGAAAAAGGCAAAGCCAAAAAGAAAAAAAAAAAGCCTCTGCTTAGGTACTTCGTTAAACCACGTAAAAACTGTGAGAGTCCTGAGCAAATGAAATCTGTGACACAGACTGAAACCCTTGAGCTGGGCCTCCAAGGGCTTCATGGTTTTAAAGAGGCTGTTACAGACCTGGAGCTTTTCTGGCATGCCAGTCTCAGACCCTCCAGACTCGGGGGCTGCCAAACTGCTCATTTCCCACAAAACTTCAGCAGACTTGTAGTCTCTGACCATCCATCCATGTGCTACATTCCCAATAAAGCTATGCATCCTTTCAGATTACCCATATTGTGGAAACCAGTATCTGAACAAATCTGGGACCCTTTTAAAAAACTCGGTAGCTGTGCTGTGCAAACCACGAATGCACTATTTCCCATTTGATTAGACATTTTCTTCTGGAAATGATTTTTGGAATTGATGTGGTGTCTATTTTTTTTTTCAACAAAGCTGTCTCTCTTTTAAAATAAATCCCATGAATAATTTACTCTGCTGCCAGAGATGTGCTTGCTTTTATTTTTATTAAGGCCTGAAGTGTCTGGGATCAGCATCCTTGTGCCCCTCAGGGCTGTATGACCTTATGACCTGCATGGTCCTGCCATGTCGCTTTCAGGGAAGGAAGGCCTCTTGATGGTGCGGAATGAGCCTCCTGAAGTGTCCACACATTCTCCATCCTGGCCCGGTGCCAGCCTGTGTTCAGGCTGCCTCAAACCTCCACAGAAAGGGTTAATAACGCACAGCAGAATGTCCAGGCAGATGAATAACAGATGAGTTTCCCAAATCTTGGTAAAACAGTGATGTAGAAAGTTGATGAGGTTTTAGAGATAACTCCCAAATGTTTATATCATAAAATATTCTCCTTTCCATTTTTCACTTTCCCTAGCTAAGGAGGCTAAAATTCTTTACTAAGTGAAGGAAGTCAGATACAAAAGGTCACATATTTATATGAACTCTCCAAAATAGGCAAATCTATAGATACAAAAAGCAGATTCATGGTTGCCAGGGGCTGAGGGGAGGGAAAAGGGAGAGTGACTGCTTACAGGGTTTCCTTTGGGGTGATAAAAAATGTTCTGTAACTAGATAGTGGTGATGTTTGTAGAACATTGTGAAGGTAATTAACAGTTATTAAAATGGTAAGTTTACGTTATATGTATTTTACCACAATAATTTTTTTTCTTCCTTAGGTAAAGTACAGGTGAAATGCAAATAGGAAAAGTAATTGTTAAGTCATTTGCACTCATTAATATCTTAGTAGTAATTTTTAGGGCAATTAAGGGGTCTCCTAGTAAGTCCCTGATTATTGGGTAAAACAAAAAAATTGGTTATTGGTGAAAATGGATGAAAGGGCAAAGCTGGTGTAGCACGTGTGAGGAAAGGACAAGAAGGCAGGTCGGGGTAAGACTGACCTAGTGTAATGGTGAATTTTATGTGTTAACTTGACTGGGCCATGGGGTGCCCAGTGCCTAGATATTTGGTTAAACATTACTTCTGAATGTGTCTATGAGGATGTTTCTGGATCAAATTAACACTTGAGTCAGTAGACAAAACAGATTCCTTCCCCAGTGTGGGTGGGCCTCACTCAGTCCATTGAAGGCGTGAAAAGAACAAAAGACTGAATCAGAAAATTTTTTTCTCCCTGCCTGTATTTGAACTGGGACATTGGTCTTCTGCTGTTCATCTTTGACTCAGACTGGAACATACACTATTGTCTCTCCTGGTTCTCAGGCCTTTGAACTTGGACTGGAACTATACCATTTGTTCTCCTGGGTCTCCAGCTTGCTGACTGTAGATCTTGGGACTTCTTAGCCTTCATAACTTCATCAGCCAATTCCTTATAATAAATATCTTTATATTTTTATCTGTATCTGTGCATGCATTTCTAACTATGGATATATATATTTCTATCTCTTATTGGTTTTGTTTCTCTGGAGAACCCAGACTAACACAGGTTTTGGTACCAAGAAGTGAAGTGCGGCAGTAAAAGATATCTAAACATGTGGAAATGGCTTTGGAGCTGAGTAACGGGTAGAGGCTGAAAGAGTTTTCAGGTGCATGCTAGAAATATGGATATAAAAAGAGATTTTGATGAGGTCTCCGATGGAAATTAGGATCATGTTATTGGAAACTGGAAGGAAGGAAATTCTTGTTATAAAGTGGCAAAGAACTTGGCTGAATGGTGTTCAGGTGTTTTGTGGAAGGTAGAACTTGTGAGCAATGAAATTGCATATTTAGCAGAGGAAATTCTTAAGCAAAGTGTTGAAGGAGCATCTTCGCCCCTCCTGAGTGCTTATAGAAAAATGTGTGGGCTGGGCACAGTGGCTCACACCTGTAATCCCAGCACTTTGGGAGGCAGAGGCAGGTAGGTCACTTGAGGCCAGGAGTTCAAGACCAGTCTGGCCAATATGGCAAAATCCTGTCTCTACTGAAAATACAAAAATTAGCCAGGTGTGGTGGTGCATGCTTGTAATCCCAGCTACTTGAGAAGCTGAGGCAGGAGAATCACTTGAACCCAGGAGGTGGAGGTTACAGTGAGCTGAGATCATGCCACTGCACTCCAGCCTGGGCTACAGAGCAAGACTCTGTCAAATGTGAGAGAAGAGAGATGAATGAAGAAGAAATTGTTAAGCAAAAATGAACCAGAGCTTTAAGGTTTGGAAAACAATCAGCCTATTCATATTGCAAGAAACCGAGAAAGCATGTTCTGAAGAGTATGCCAAGGGTATGGCTGGATTATGGTTTGAGAAAGAGTTTATGGGATGATATGAGCAGAAACACTGCCAGTTTGAACTGAAGGGGATGGAGATGTAACAAAATGAAGGAAGGCTGTTGGAATTCTTGGATTCTGTGAAAAGGACTGTATAGCTATTTGGCTGTGAATGCATGCTATTCTTCAAGGAAAAGGAAGAATGACTTCAAATGTGACTCAGAGATCATCAGGGCTGTCACTCCTACCACAGACCTAGGGGATAAGGCTATCTCCTCTTTGGTTTCAAAGAGTGTGACCACCCCTCTTGTTTTAGAAGGTGAGAAAAGCCCTACTCAGTGCCTTAGGAGTGAGCCCACAAAGTGTAACCTTGGGAGCAGGGCAACTCAGAGTCTCAGGTACATTACTTTTTTTTTTTTTTTTTTTGAGACAGGGTTTGGTTCTGTCACCTAGGTTGGTGTGCAGGAGTGCAATCTTGGCTCACTGCACCTCTGTTTCCTGGGCTTAAGCCATCCTCCCATCTTAGCCTCCAGGGTAGCTGGGACTGCAGGTGTGCACCACCACGCCTGGCTAATTTTTGTACTTTTTGGCTTTATTTTGTTTTGTTTTTTGTAGAGATGGGGTTTCACCATGTTGCCTAGATTGGTCTTGAACTCCTGGGCTCAAATGATCTGCCTGCCTCAGCCTCCCAAAGTGCTGGGATTACAGACTTGAGTCACTGTGCCTGGCCTTGGGTGCATTACTTTTTCAGTGGGTCCTGAAGGTGGGAGTGCTACCCTACTGGGCACAGAAGGCAGAGCATGGGACCAAAGAGAATTATTCTTGAGCCTTAAAATCTGATGGAATTCACCTTGCTAGGTTTTAGATTTTCTTGGGACTTGTCTTCCATCTTCTGGCTTCTCCCTTTTGGAAGGAAAATATCTATCCCATGCCTGTCCCACCATTGTATTTAGGAAGAAAATAGCTTGTGTGGTGAAACTAAATACCACTTAAGTCAGATATGTCATATATGAGTGAGACCTTATCTTTGGACTTTAGACTTGATGCTGGAATGAGTTAAGGCTTTTGGGGCTATTAGGATAGAATGAATGTATTTTGCACACTAGAAGGATATAAATTTTCACAGTCCGGGGCAGAATGTTACGAACTGAATGTTTGTGTCCCCTCAGAATTCATATGTTGAAGACTTACCTGCCAATGTGATAGTATTTGAAGATAGGGACCTTGGGAGGCAATTAGGTTTAGAGTAGGTCATGAAGGTGGGGCCCTATTAAGAAGAAGACTTTTTTTTTTTCTTATTCCACTTGAGCACAAAGGAAAGGCCATATAAGGGCACAGAGAGAAGGTGGCCATCTGCAACCCAAGGTCAGAGACCCCTCACCAGACACCAACTTTGCTTGTGCCTCAATCTTGGACTTTCCAGCCTCCAGAACTGTGAGAAATAAATTCCTATTGTTTAAGCTACCCAATATATGATGTTTTATTATGGCAGCCTGAGCTGACTAAGACACCTGGTGCATCTCATGGGGAAGACAGAACAAAATGAAAGTGTGCATGAGCTGGGAGAGGGCCAAAGGCAAACCTGCTGCCTTGTGTTTGTTCAGGGCTTGTCCTGCTTTGGAGCAACAGATCTCAGATTTGGGCAAACATGTGGGTTTATCAGAATGGCAGTCCCTCCTGTAAGGCTCCACTCATCAGAAGTTCACCAGGCATGGGGAGGCATGCCCTGCAGACAGCCCAGTAATAGCCATTTACCAAGGTGACTAAGACATCACCTGTCCGTAAGTACCACAAGACGCCAAAACTGATCACAGTAAATACAAATTTGAAATTCTTTGATGGGGAATGACCATGTTCTAAAACCCAAATTCTTGAGTTATTAATACACCATAAAGTATTTAAAGGTTATTGCAATTATGCATGTTTATTTCTGATGATGATTGCTCAATGACTTCTAGGTGCTGGGAGGAAGTGGAATATGGGGAAGAAAAGATTCTCACTCCCACATATTTTCATGGGGAAAGACAAATGAAAGGTCCCAACCACACATCCATTTTCTATAATTGTAGTTTTCAGCAATTAGGGTCAAATGACTTCTTAGTATTTGTCTGCTATTAGTTTAAATGGGTAGCTCAAAGGAGAAATAGTCACATCTCAATGTTTCGTTAAATTATAAAGCAGCAGATTGGACAGAAGCCTCCTTTTGTGAGCTCCCTGACAGTGCAGGGGTAGATTGGCCCTTGCAGTCTAGCTTTCTCTTATCTTTAAAGACTTGTCCCCTCCTAAGCGTTTATCTTCCTCCTGTCCTCCATCCTACACAGTCCCCTTGCTGCTGCCACATTGAACTACTTAATCCCCATCCCCAGAATTCTGGGGCCGTTTGAAGAGTCCATGCTTTGCACATGCATTTCTTTGGCCTGGAAGTTTCTCTTGCCTTCTTTGTTTGACACAATTCCTACAACCTCCTAACACCCCAAGACATTTTATGAGCTGTAAGAAACCTTAGAAATCACATCACATTGACCAACAATGTGGGTAACAACTCTTGGGAGAATCTAATTTGGCTTTCTTACTGAGTCATTACTTTGGGTAGACAAGTTATCATCTGAACTCTTAACTAAACTGAGTAAAAAAATATACATAAAAGCATTTCGTAACAGCAGATTCTGTAAGGGAGGCTGACTTTGCAGATGCTTGCTGTGTTGTGGGAAGCACAAGGAAATAATAAAACACCCTGAGTCTTACCACACAGGCCTGAGTGGTCTTCTGTAGCCATTTGTGCTGCTATAACAAAATGCCACAGACTGGATAATTCATGAACAATTGAGAATTATTTCTCATAGTTCTGGAGCTTGGGAAGTCAAGAACGAGGTGCTGGCATCTGGTGTCTGGTGAGGGCCTTCTTGTTATGTCCTCAGATGGCAGAAGGTGGAAGGCAAAATGGGGCCTTTAGCCATATTATAAGGCATTAGTCCATTTACAGGGATGGAACTCTCATGATTTAATCACCTCCCCCAAAACCCCACCTCTCAATACTACCATGATGGGGGTTAAGTTTCAACATAAATTTTGAAGGAGGAACATTCAAACCATAGCATCCACGGAAAACAAAAAGTAAGCACAGATGTGCCTCTCTGGGGAAGGCTGAGGGTCTGAATGTGCTTCTGGCAAGAGAAATCATGGAGGAATGAAAAGAAAGCACATTACTTGTCCTATTAGCTACCTCTGGGTTAAACTGAACAGTGAGATCAAAGTGGTTTGTTTGTTCTACTAGTTTGTTTTTTAGTAAAGCACTTGTTTATTTTGTTTTGAGGTAGTTTCTCTGGAGGGATTGAAGGCAAATCTGAGTGGAAATTACTTGTTTTTTCCATGTAATCCTATAATAAGTACAAGTTTTTTTTATAGTCGTTTGATTCCCACAAAGACGTCTGTATTCGTGTGTGTGTGTGTGTGTTGTGTGTGTGTGTTTTGGGAGGTGGGGAGACAGGAAGCTGAATACAGAGGAGCTAAACGTTGAGAAAGTAAGAGTAGGAAAATAGGACATGGTATGTTGGAAGGTGAAATAAAGAGAAGTAAACACAGGAGTATCAGGAAAAAGGAAAGAGAAGCTCACAAGGGATAGTGTGGGGAAAGGACATAGGGTAGGTAACACAGTAAATCAGAAGGAAGCAGAGCTGAGTTGAATAGTGATGTGGTTTGAATCTGTGTCCCCATCCAAATCTCTTGTTGAATTGTAATCCTCAGTGTTGGAGGTGGGGCCTGGTGGGAGGTGATTGGATGATGGGGGCAAATTTCCCCTTCGGTGCTGCTCTTGTGATGGTGAGTAAGTGCTCTTAGGAGCTGGTTGTTTTACAGAATGTGTCACCTCCCCTGCCTTCCTCCTGTTCTGGCTGTGTAAGACATTGGCTGCTTCCCCTTTGCCTTCCACCATGATTGCAAGTTTCCGGAGGCCTCCCCGGAACCTGTACAGCCTGCAGAACTGTGAGCCAATTAACCTTCTTTTTTTTTTTTGTTTTTTTTAAAATAAATTACCCAGTTTCAGGTGTTTCTTTTTCTTTTTCTTTTTCTTTTTTTTTCTGAGACAGAGTTTCACTCATGTTGCCCAGGCTGGAGTGCAATGGCATGATCTCGGCTCACTGCAACCTCTGCCTCCCAGGTTCAAGCGATTCTCCTGCCTCAGCCTCTTGAGTAGCTGGGATTACAGGCACATGCCAACATGCCTGGTTAATTTTTGTATTCTTAGTAGAGATGGGATTTCACCATGCTGGCCAGGCTGGGCTCGAACTCCTGACCTCAGGTGATCCACCTGCCTTGGCCTCCCAAAGTACTGGGATTACAGGCGTGAGCCACCGCGCCCAGCCTCAGGTATTTCTTTATAGCAGTGTGAGAATGGACTAATACAAATAGTAAATAGTGTTGAAGCCATCCTCTTCATTTTGAAGATGAGCGAACTGAAGCCCATGGAGGCTATGTGAATTAGCAAATTGGTTAAGGCCAGAACTAAGGTGAGCCCTTGTCTCCTGTTCCATGAAGTACATGGCTGTGTGTGGTGGGTGGAGGTAAGAGGGGAGCCCTCTGAGCTAAAGACAACCATGATGTGATTTTTTTTCCTGTTCATTATTGTTAAAGGCTAATTTTTAAAAATTTATTTTTACATTATTATTATTATTATTTTAAGATTCAGGAGGTGCATGTGCAGGTTTGTTACATGGATACATTGTGTAATGGTGAGGTTTAGGCTTCTAGGGTACCCATCACCTAAATAGTGAACATTGTACTCAATAGGTTATAATGTTTTTTGACATTTATCCTTCTCCCCTTCTCCTCATCTTTGCAGTCCCCAGTGTCTATTATTTCCATCTTTATGGCCATGTGTACCTGTTGTTTAGTTCCCACTTATAAATGAGAACATGTGGTATTTGATTTTCTGTTTCTGAGTTATTTCACTCAGGATAATGACCTCTAGCTCCATTCAGGTTGCTGCAAAGAACATGACTTCATTCTTTTTTATGACTGCATAATATTCCATGATGTATATATACCACATTTCCTTTATCCAGTCTTCCATTGATAGACACTTAAGTTGATTCCATGACTTTGCTATTGAGACCAGTGCTGAAATAAACATGTGAGTGCAGGCATCTTCTTTATATAATGATTTAAAAGGCTAATATTTTTAAAAGGTGAATGTTTATATCATGCATCTGATATAAATATAAAATGAATACATGTAACAAATTTTAGTTAACTCACTAATTGTTGAGGGAACCCATAAAATGTTACTGGTTGAAAGAATTCAAAGTACTGCATACATACATATAAGCAGATAAAGAATGCTTAAATGAATAAGTAAATGTGACTTGGCATAGATTTTATTTAAATCATTAACTATTGAGAGAACCAGTAAAAACTTACAACAGGTTGAAAGGAGAATTTAAAGTACTATACACATATGTAAGAAGATAAAAAATACTAAAATGTGCTGGGAGCAGTGGCTTGTAATCCCAGCACTTTGGGAGGCAGAGGTGGGAGGATTGCTTGAGCCAGCTTAGGCAACATAGTCACACTCTGTGTCTACAGAAAATAGAAAAAATTACCTGGGCACGGTGGTGCATGCCTGTAGGGTGAGGAGGGAGGATCACTTGAGCCAGGGAAGTTGAAGCTGCAGTGAGCTGTGACTAGGCCACTGCACTCCAGCCTGGGTGACAGCCAGATGGTGTCTCAAAAAAAAAAAAAAAAAGCTTACATGAATTTGAAGGCATATATAACATTGATCTATCCACAGGTGATAATCAATTGCATTCCAATACAACTAATTTGCATTTGTATGGACAAGAAACATTTGTATTATTTTTGGCTTTCTACAAATTATAGAGTTGTAAAATAGTTGAAATACAATAAAAGGTAGCAATATCATGGGAAGAGTATGCTATATAGAACATTCTAGAAAAGAAAATAAATCTTCAGAGAAAAAAGTAATCTTTTTTTCCACATTCCAAAGTCTTACACAATTTTTCTCAGCAAGAGTACATAATTGGAGCTGAAGGTGCTCCCTCAACATTTTTGGGTCACAGAATATTTGGCAATGATGGAAACCAGGCCAAGAAAAGCGGAGGATTCTAGGAATACATCCAAGGTCATACTGCAGGCACTTCCGGTCAGGGTGCCACTGCTGCCACTGCCCTGCTAGATGCTCTCCACCAGCATTGCCAGATGACTCATGTGGCCACCTGACCCTGCATCTTTGCACTACATTCTCAAGTTTCAAAGTCTAGGAAAGGGGCATCGAGTTGACTCAGATCCCATGCCCTCACCCTAACTGCCTAGACTGGGAAGAAGGAATATGAAACCACATGATTTCACTGTGACAAACCGAGACCGACACAATGGGGATTT
This sequence comes from Gorilla gorilla gorilla, assembly GCF_029281585.2. Lineage (NCBI taxonomy): Eukaryota > Metazoa > Chordata > Mammalia > Primates > Hominidae > Gorilla > Gorilla gorilla. Next base: position 168,612,694 of record NC_073227.2, on the reverse strand, counting down.
CTCGCCACAAAGGAAGGATACGTGATGTTGGCTAGTAAAAAAGAAAAGGCAAATATTTACTGTAAGCACTATACTAGGGATATACAAAACCATCAGAGAGGATTTAAGCTTTTTCTGGAGAAAGATAACATAATGAAGTGGGAAGATTAAGAGCTCATCTCTACTAAAAATACAAAAATTAGCTGGGCGTGGTGGCGGGTGCCTGTAATCCCAGCTACTCAGGAGGCTGAGGCAGGAGAATCACTTGAATCTGGGAGGCAGAGGTTGCAGTGAGCCAAGATCGCGCCACTGTACTCCAGCCAGGCAACAGAGACACCGTCTAAAAAAAAAGAAAGAAAAGAAAAAAAGAGCTCTAGACTCATATACCTAGGTCTAAGCCAGGTTCCAACAGGCTGAGTTATGGTGGGAAAATTGGAAACCTCTCTGAATCCCAGTTATCTCATTTATGTTAACATTACTCTCTGTCTCAAAGATGCTTACAACTGCGTAATCTGGTCCATTGCTATTTCTATAACCCATCTTCTTCTATGACTTGTCTCCTTGCTGAACTCTGCTCCAGCCCTCCTAGCTTCCTTGCTGTTCTTTGAGCACACAAACATCCATCTGCTGTAGGTCCCTTGTACTTGCTTGCTCCCATCTCTGAAAAATGTTCCCCCATATGAAATTTGTTTTCTCACCTCCTTCATTCAGCTCTCTTCTCTCTCTCTCTCTTTTGAGACAGGGTCTCACTCTTGCCCAGGCTAGAGTGTTTTGGCACAATTCAGTTCACTGCAGCCTCGACCTTCGGAGCTCAGGTGATCCTCCCACCTCAGCCTCCTGAGTAGCTGGGACTACAGGTGCACACCACCATGCCCAGCTAATTTTTTGTATTTTTTGTAGAAATAGAGTCTCACTATGTTACCTAGGCTGATCTCAAACTCCTGCGCTCAAGCAATCTGCCTGCCTCAGCCTCCCAAAACAGTGGGATTACAGGCATGAGCCACCACATCTGGTTAGCTCTACTCTCAAATGTCACCTTGGCTTTGGTAATACCTTCCCTGACAACTCTGACGAAAATTAGAACTTATTTTACCTGGCACTACCTTACTTAATTTTTCTCTATAACATTTGTTACTTGTCTGTCTCCCTTCTCTAAACTGTAAGTTCCATGAGAACAGGAAGTCAAATCTGTTTTTACATGGCTGTATCTCCAGAGCCTTGAACAATGTCAGGAACATAAAAAGTGCTCAATAATATCTGTTGGATGAATGAATAATTGCAAAGTGCCTGGCATACAGTAGACACCAAACAAATGCTGATTATTGCTATTTTTATCAGACTCTGATTTCTCTTCCCATACCCTAAGCTGACCTGCTTTCCCAGAGGACTTACGATCTAGTAATAAAATTTACCAGTGCAGGAACTCAATCTCCTAATTCAACAGAAAACAACTAGAATATTGTAGTGTTCATATTGGTGATCACTTTTGGGATTTCACACTTATTCTTTGTTTTTTAATGTGTCTGATCTATGGTGGTGCTACCAAATGATTTGTATTAGCAGCTGGAAAAATCTAATAAAATTACTTTGAAAGTGCCTTTTGGGCCAGGCGCAGTGGCTCATGCCTGTCATCCCAGCACCTTGATAGGCCGAGGCAGGAGGATTGTTTGAGTCCAGGAGTTCAAGACCAGCCTGGGCGACATAGGGAGACTCTATCTCTACAAAAAATAAATAAATTAGCTGAGCATGGTGGTGCCTTCCTGTGGTCCCAGCTACTCAGGAGGCTGAGGTTGGAGGATTGTTTGAGCCTTGGATGCCGGGGCTGTGGTGAGCTGTGAGTGTGCTACTGCACTCCAGCCTGGGTGACAGAGTGAGACAATATCTTAAAAAAAAAAAAAAAAGAAAGAAAGAAAACGAAAAATCAAGGTGCATTTTGAAACACAGGAGAGTCAGAATTTTTTTTTTAATTTTATCTCTAATAGGAAGACTATATTAGAACATAAGACTGTACATGACTATGTCACTGTTTCAGTCAGCAATCTTTAGAGAAACATTAGTTATAAGAAGTTGGCCTATGCAATTATGGAGGCTGGTAAATCCCAAGATCTTGGAGGGGGGAGGTCAGTCAGCCAAGGTGATATCTGAGAGTAGAGGTGAATGAAGAAGGTGAGGGAGAAAGTCATAAGGGAGGACATTTTTCAGACACCAAGGAGAGCCAATGCTTTAGTTTCAGCCCAAACCTAAAGTCCTGAGAACCAGGAGAGCTGATGGTGTAATTCTGGTCTAAAGGTCAGCAAGCTCAACATCCAGGAGTTTGAGTTTGAGTCTTAAGGCAGGAGAAAAGCCAGTGTCAGCCAGGCATGGTGGTTTATGCCTGTAATCCCAGCACTTTGGGAGGCCAAGGCAGGCAGATCACCTGAGGTCAGGAGTTTAGGACCATCCTGGCCAGCATGGTGAAACCCCGTTTCTACTAAAAATTCAAAAATTAGCTGGGCGTGGTGGTGTGCACCTGTAATCCCAGCTACTCAAGATACTGAGGTAGGAGAATTACTTGAACCCTGGAGGCGGAGGTTGCAGTGAGTGGAGATCATGCCATTGTACTCCAGCCTAGGCGACAAGAGGGAAACTCCATCTAAAAAAAACAAAACAAAACAGAAACAAAGCCAGTGTCCCATGTTGAAGATTGCCAGGCGGAAATAATTATTTTACTTGGGGGAGGGTCAGCCTTCTTATTCTGATCAGGCCCTTTAACTGATTAGGTGAGGCTCACTCACATTAGGGAGGGTAATTTTTCCTTAGCCTATCAATTTAAATGTTAATCTCACCAAAAAACACTCTCACATAAACACCCAGAATAATGTTTGACCAAATATCTGGACACCCTATGACCCAGTAAAGTTGATACATAAAATTAACCATCACATTTAGGCTGGGCGCCGTAGCTCACGCCTGTAATCCTAGTACCTTGGGAGGCCGAGGCAGGCGGATCACATGAGGCCAAGAGTCCAAGACCAGCCCGGCCGACATGGTGAAACCCCGTTTCTATTAAAAATAAAAAAAATTAGCCTGCCGTGTTGGTGCACGCCTGTGGTCCCAGCTGCTTGGGAGGCTGAGGCAGGAGAATTGCTTGAACCTGGGAAGTGGAGGTTACAGTGAGCTGAGATCATGCTACTACACTCCAGCCTGGGTGACAAAGTAAGACTCTGTCTTGGAAAAAAAGAAAAAAAAAATTAACCATCACATTCACTCTATCTTGTATATCTATCATCAATTCTTTAGTTGTCATGGAATAGTTGTTATAAAGGATAGTGGGAAACAACAATCTCTTGAGTAAAAACATGTGTAAGTCAGTTCCCATATATAGATGGATCCATTCAGTGCATGTGTGAAGGCTTTTAATGCTTAAAGTAGCATAGCGATCCCATCGACGATATAACATCAGGACTACAACAAGGTCTGGGCACTTGCATTCTAGTTCCTAGCTACAGATTCAACTTCTAGCAATTCATTTAACCTTTTTGGATTTGGTTTTCTCTTCTGAAAGTTAGGGGGTAGGACTAGATGATTTTTTTTTCTTTTTTTTTTTGAGATGGAGTTTTGCTCTTATTGCCCAGGCTGGTGTGCAGTGGTGTGATTTCGGCTCACTGCAACCTCCACCTCCTGGGTTCAACCAATTCTCCTGCCTCAGCCTCCCAAGTAGCTGGGATTACAGGCACCCGCCATCACGACTGGCTAATTTTTTTGTACTTTTAGTAGAGATGGGGTTTTACCATGTTGGGCAGGCTGGTCTTGAACTCCTGACCTTGGGTGATCGGCCCGCCTCAGCCTCCCAAAGTGCTGGGATTACAGGCGTGAGCCACCGCGCCCAGCCAACTAGATGATTTTTTAAAGATCACTTGTAGCCCTGGAATCTTTGGTTCTAGATAACAGAATAAGCTGTGAGGGAAGCCCTCTCTGCTGCTAGCAGTGTGACACACAGGGACGAAAACAACACATTTTTGGAGTTATGTATGGCAGTGCTGTCTGTCTTGGCAGCTAAATGACAAAAATAATTTGGCCTGAATTTTATTTGTTCCCAGTTGGCTGAAAGTAAATGGAAGTTATTCTAGGAACAACTGTGTCTTCTTTATTCTCTATTTTTTTCTTTTTCTTTTGTTTTTTGTTTTGAGATGGAGTCTTGCTCTGTTGCCCAGGCTGGAGTGCAGTGGCATGATCTTGGCTCACTGCAACCTCCACCTCCCAGGTTCAAGCGATTCTCCTGCCTCACCCTCCCGAGTAGCTGGGACTACAGGCGTGCACCACTACACCCAGCTAATTTTTGTATTTTTAGTATAGACAGGGTTTTACCATGTTGGCCAGGCTGGTCTCAAACTCCTGACCTCAAGTGATCTGCTCACCTCGGCCTCTGAAAGTGCTGGGATTACAGGCATCAGTCACCGCACCCTGCTGTGGACTGTCTGGCTTCTTTATTCTTTTTTTTATTTATCAGACAGAGGGGCTCTGGGCATTTCATGCAGTTACCAGACAGCAGTGAAGGTGCCAGGCTCCCGATCCATGAGAGCCAAGGTGTCTACTCTCAGCATCTTGCACAGTGCCTAGCACAAAGTGGCCCCCCATAAGTGAGACATTGAACAAGTCACATGTCTGGCCCCTTGACACAGCACATGAAACACCCTGGGGTACCTGACTTAGTTCGTTCGCGCTGCTATAACAAACTATAGTAGACTGCATGACTTATAAACAACAGAAACTTATTTCTCACATTTCTGGAGGCTGGAAGTCTGAGGTCTGGGTGCCAGCATGGTAGGTTCTGGTGAGGGCCCTCTTCTGGGTTGCGGGCTGCTATCTTCTTCCTGTATCCTCATATGGAGGAAAGAGAGCAAGAAAGATCTCTGGGGTCCCTTTAATAGGGGCACTAATGCCATTCATGACGACTTCACACTCATGACCTAATCTCTTCTAAAAGTCCCACCTCCTAACACCATCACAGTAGGGATAAAGCTTCAACATAGGCATTTTGTGGGGACAAAAGCATTCAGGCCACTGCAGTGCTTGCACCACTTGGGAGACGGCAGTGGTTTGGTCAGTTGCAGCGCCTATGAAGCCCCTTTCTTCACTACTGCCCTGCGCTGTGCTTTTCTAACAGACACCAGATACATTCTACCCTCCCTTCCATCTCTGTTACTTTGAATCTCTGATATTGGTGTCAACAGCCCCCTTCCCCAGGTCCCAGGCAGGGTAGCCCAGACACTCAGTCTTCTGCTATACCTTGACTTCCCAGCCAAGATGGTGGAGGTAGGTATGAATAACTTTTATTAGTGGAGTCTTCAGCAGGAACCAGAAGAGTGGGAGTTTCTGAGGGTATTTCTTCATCCAGGCCTCTTGCCCCTTGTGGCCATTGAGAAAAGGAGAACTTTAGAAATCAAAGAGAGCCTCATGGAGGGAGTGAGAAACTGGGGGTCTAAGTATGTGGATGGAAAAAATTGCATTTTTATTTTCATTCATTTCCAACTTAAAATGAACATTTGCTTCAGTTATGAATATAAAAAACACATCACAGTGGTACTAGCAGTACCTATGACTGTCACCAATAGAAATCACAGATATATTCAAATCATATTAGTTACTGACAAATCTCACAAAATACTATCTATGCTCAGGCTGGGCGCAGTGGCTCACGCCTGTAAACCCAGCACTTCGGGAGGCCAAGGCAGGTGGATAACTTGAGGTCAGAAGTTGGAGCCCAGACTGGCCAACATGGTGAAACCCCGTCTCTTCTAAAAACACAAAAATTAGTCCGATGTGGTGGTGCACGCCTGTAATCCCACCTACTCGTGAGGCTGAGGCAGGAGAATCACTTGAACCCGGGAGGCAGAGGTTGCAGTGAGCTGAGATCGTGCCACTGCACTCCAGCCGGGGCGACAGAGCGAGACGTGGTCTCAAAAAAAAAAAAAAAAAGAAAAAAAGCAAAACCCTAAAAACAAAAACCACCTATGCCCATCACTATGTGAAATTATGATAGTTAGATAAACTGCCCCTAGATTTTATTATCTAATGTGTTAATAAAGAAGACATATATTATCTCATCACAAATTTGTTTTTTAAAAATTATTTTAATAACTATGTCTTAATATAATTGGTGTTCATATAATTCTATGCATTAAAAAATGCATTGAAGAGATTTCTTCACTAGACTTCCAAGGGATCCATGATCCAAAAAAGATTAAGAGTCGCCTGTACAAGGAGAACCTTGCACTGAAAGAAATTAGTCATTGAGGTGGTATTGGTGGCATAGCATTTGCTGAACGAAATATCTTATTCAGGCATTTCATGAAATTGTTGTAATACTATTTAGCAGTATTTTGATAGCCGAATGGTTTCCGACTTATACTTAGTTCCTTATTAGGCTCAGCTAGTTTCAACATGTGAGAATCAATAAGTTAGACTATAAAACTATTTCTGACAACAAATTAAAATGTTTTCTTAGAAAAGTTTAACTAATCCATTGGCATCTTGACAGATACTTTCCCTCTTTGGTAAAGACACTAAAGACTCATTGAATGGCTTAGTATCTCACTTTGCCCTGTGTGTTGTGGGGTAGAATCGTTTATTCCTTTAAATGTCATGTTATTTATTTATTTTCTCCACATATAAACATTTCTCTTTGGAGAGCTCAGAAGATATAAATTATTATTGATTTATTTAGATAGAATGCTTTTATTTGGCTTTGTATACAAGCTAAGTGCTCACAAAAGGTATTAGATTAATGAGGCTGGAGACTAAAGTCTTCTGTTTATCTACTTATTTGGGAAGATCTCTAAGTCATTCAGTGTAAACATGCTTGCCCTATGTAGCTAATTGACTCAAAGTTGACTCAGGAAACTTTAGAGCTTCATCCAACAAGCCATAAAACATCAGCTACCACTTTAAATCATTGTATAAGTAGCTTCTTCCTTCCCTTTCCTCTTCATCCTTTTACCTTTACTTCTGGGATCACCCGGAAGCCACAGATTGGTATTCTCAGACTTTTCCTCTCCTTTTTGGATCCAAATACTTAAAGTGCCCACAACAATCTCCTTTCTAGTCTTTCCTGAATTCATTTTGTTCTTCTCTCTACCTTTTCTCTTAGCCCTGTGTACTTACTTTGCTCTGTTAGTTGTGTTTAGCAACTGCTTCCTGAATTAAACAGAGAAGTGGGTATGTGGATTTCCAGTCATATTCTGTGAAGCTCCTTACTGCATAATCTGACCCAGGAGGGGGAGCCTCTGGTCCTGTCGGCCCTGTTTCTGCAAGAACAGTTTTTATCCATTATGTTTGTCTTAACACCCCTAATGAAATGTCATTTGAACAAAGGATTCTGTGGGTAAAGGGTTTGGAAATCACTGAACTAAAGAATGCTCTTGGCCTGGTTTACCGTTATACTTTGGCTCTGGCACATGTTAGGAGAACACTTTGACTGTTCAGTTATCCAGTGATGTAAATCATGATAAATGTGTATAATAACAGTTATTATAACAAGATAATATGTATAATAACCATTACTCTGTTGGTCCCTGAAGCCACATTTCCATGTGGCCAAAAGGACAGAACTATGTAATTAGTTATTTGTCTTTGGAGCCTGTACTGGGTTGAATAGTGTTTCCCCAAATCCATGTCTACCAGAAACCTCAGAATGTAACTTTATTTGGAAATAGAGTCTTTGCAGATGTAATCAAGTTAAGATAAGGCCATACTGAATTAGAATGGTCCCTAATCCAATAACTGGTGCCTTAAAGGAAGATGGAAACTTGGACACAGAGACACAGACATACACAGGGAGAAGCCATGTGAAGACAGAGGCAGAGATTGAAGTGATGGATCCATAAGCCAAAGATCACCAAGGATTGCCTGCAGCCACTACAAGCTGGGAGAGGGACATGGGATAGTTTCTCCTTCAGAACTTCCAGACAGAACCTTTCATTTATCTCTCTTACTTCATTACCTGCTTCCTGAGATCATTTCCCAAATAAATTACCTGTACTTTTACTCAAGTCTGTGTCCAAGACAGTGAGTACTGGAAGTGGCTGTCAATGAGTGGTGGTGGACACCTGCAGCCATAGCTCCTTGGGAGGCTAAGGCAGGAGGATTGCTAAGGCCCAGGAGTTGAAGGCTGTAGTGAGCTATGATCACACTACTGTGCTCCAGCCTGGGCAGCAGAGCAAGACCCTGTTTCTTAAAAACAAAGAAAGACAATCAGGTTGACATTGCTCAGTGGGACTGAATCACTCAACGGCCAGATAGCAACAAGAACCCTGGTGCTGGTGGAAGTAGCATCATAATAACTAAGAGTCTCAGAGAAAGTCTTGGTTAGGCTGATGGGGAGCCCTTGGGGAAAGATTTCCCATTACAGGAATCCTATGATGAGCAAGAATGGACCAGCTCTAGAAACTTTGCCATGTTTAGTCTTTGACCAGGACTATGTGGCCTTTGAGTGAATGCTGCGAAAGACCTCAAAGTTGAGGCAGCTGGAGGCTGTCAGATAACTACATTCCTCATGGCAATTTCTTCCTTTAAAGGAGATCTGAGTGGTACACCCCAACGACTGGATGCCTAAGGCTCCGTTCTGTGTGGAACTGGGTTCTATAGTGTCAATTGTGATGATGGAATTCCAGAATAGCAGAGGTCAGGGTAGTAACATTTAACCATCAGTATCATGGTGGATGTAATTATCATGCCAGGTAGAAAGACCAGAGTTGCATCTGGGGCACTGAGTCCTGCATGTATCTGTGGCAGTGTCTAATACACTATATTTTCCTTGGGGCGAATGAGATAAAGAGTGAGCTAGCACATTGCTTGGCTTATACAATCAGAAAAAAAAAAATCAAGAGTTGCTGTGAAGAAAACTGATATCAGCTACCATACTGGAAACCTGCAATCTCTGGTCCAGTTTCCAGCTTAGTTAATTCTTTTGATCAGAGACCACCAATTGGAGAGGCCGTGTCTGCCTAATGAAAGACCCCTCAATGTCACTGCAAGCATATACAATGTACTTATATCAATCCTAACTCAAAGTAAACTGTAGCTGTTTAACAGAGTAATTGTATGCTATAGAAAGAGGAAGACTTTTGAGAGCTTTTGGACATAGGATCTGAACTGATGCTGATATCAGGGGATCTGAAAATGCTTTCTTGGCTCCATGATTACAGAGGAGACACATGGAGTCTTGGCCTAGATCTATGTTGCAATATGTACAATGGGTCCAGAGACCCAACCTGTGATCATTTCCCCAGTCCTCTTGGGCATAACTGGGATTGATATTCTTTGCAATTGGAAGAATGCTCATATTGTTTCACTGACCTGTGAGTAAGAACCCTTATGGTAGGAAGAGCCAATTGGTTAAGGCAACTACTTGGCTTCTGCTATTCTAAAATCCTATCATCCCCGAGATTGTTTCTCCAAGCCAAGACAATAAATCAGAGCAATATTATATCCTGGGTGGAACTGCAGAAATTAATACCATTTTTCAATATTTAAAGAATGCAGGAGTGGTGGTTCCTATCATATTCCCATTCAGTTTACTGCTATCACCCCTGAAAAAAGTCAGATGGATCAAGATGGGTGATGATGAACTGAGCCCAGTGGTAGCCCCCAAAGCAGTATCTTATTAGAGCATAGTATCACAGGTCCAGGTCCAGCCTCTGACGCTTGGTATGTGGTTGAGTAACTGCCCAGTGGGTTCACCTTGCCCACTCCCTAGACAGAGCTGATTTATCAAGACAGGGGAATTGTGATAGAGAAAGTAATTCACACAGAGCTGGCTGTGAGGGAGAACTGAGTTTTGTTATTACTCAGATCAGTCTCCCCGAGCATTTGAGGATCAGACGTTTTAAGGATAATTTGGTGAGTGGGTGGCAGCCAATGATTTGTGGATGCTGACTGATTTGGTCGGAGATGAAATCACAGGGAGTCGAAGCTGTCTTGCACTGAGTCGGTTCCTGGGTGAGGGCTACAAGATCAGATGAGCCAGTTTATCGATCTGAGTGGTGCCAGCTGATCCATCGAGTGCAGAGTCTGCAAAATATCTCAAACACAGATCTTAGGCTTTGTAAGAGTCACGTTATCCCCAAGAGCAATTTGAGGAGATTCAGAATCTTGTAGCCTCCAGCTGTATGACTCCTAAACCATAATTTCTAATCTTTTGGCTAATTCGTTAGTCCTACAAAGGCAGTCTAGTTCCCAGGAAAGAAGGGGATTTGTTTTGGGAGAGGGCTGTTATCATCTTTGTTCTAAATTGTAAACTAAGTTTCTCCCAAAGTTAGATCAGCCTACACCCAGGAACGAACAAGGACAGCTTGGAGCTTAGAAGCAAGATGGAGTCGGTTAGGTCAGACCTCTTTCACTGTCTCAGTTATAATTTTGCAATGGCAGTTTCAGTTGTTGATCTGGCAAATGTTTTCTTTTCCCGTCTGGAAAGAGGATCAAAGCAGAGGACATTTATGCAGAAAAGATAGCAAAATATATTCCATGCTGCAAGGTTATGTTAACTCTTCAGGTTTTTGTCACAGTATAGTAGGAAGGAACTTTGTGTATCTTAACATTCCACAGAGCATCATAGTATTTATTATATTGATGACATCATGTTAATTGTGTTGGTGCAAGGAAGTGGGAAGTATTCTGGATACCTTGGCAAGACCCATGGGTCTTGGGTCATAGCCTGAGAGATAAATCCTACAATGATTTAGGGGTCTGCCATACTTATGAAGATTTCAGGGACTCAATGGTTTGGGCTATGCAGGGATATCCCCTTTAAGGTAAAGCAAATATTATTGTACTTCAAACTTTTCACCCCCAAAAAAGAGCACAGTAGCAATGGGCCTCTTTGGACTGTAGTGACAGTACATATTCTACTTCAGAATACTGCTTTGACTAATTTCTTAAGTAAGTTGGGAGACTATTTTGAGTGGAGCTCAAAGAAGGCTCAGAAGCAGGTGCAGCCTGTAGTGCAAGCTACTTTACTGCTTAGGCCAGAAGACCAGGCATATCCAATGGAATTAGGAGTAATCATGCTAGGTAGGGATGATGTGCAGAGTTTCTGGAAAGCCCCAGTAAGAGGTATGCAGGAAAGACGTCTAGAATGAGCACAAATTAGCGTATCAGAGAGGAACTCACCATTTGAAAAACAGCTTCTAGAATGCTACCACAGTAGAAATTGAGTGCCTGACAATGGGAGTATCAAATAACTATGAGCTTTGTCATGAGTTAGATTCCCCAAGTCATAATGTCAGGAAGGTGAAGTTACAATCTTGTATGATAGAAATACTACATTTGGGTTTCATTCCTGTAATCCCAGCACTTTGGGAAGCAGAGGTGGGAGGGTCATTTGAGGCCAGGAGTTTGAGACCAAACTGCAACATAGCGAGACCTCGTTTCTACAAAAATGAAAAAAAACTTAGCTGGACATGGTGGCATGTGCCTGTAGTCCTAGCCACTCAGGGAGGCTAAGGTGGGAGGATTGCTTGAGCCCAGGAGTCCAAGGTTACACTGAACTATGATTGTGACACTACACTCCAGCCTGGGTAAAAGAGTGAGACCCTGTCTCTAAAAAAAATAACTAAATAAAAGCACTTTAGGGAGCTTGTCAGGGGGCACAAATAAGTCACAAAATTCCAAGGACAAAGAGAAAAATCACAGATGTGTGAAGAGAGAATAAAAGAACATACCATTTTAAATAAAAATGTAATTGTTAAATGTCTCATCAACAAATATGGATACTGAGGACACAAGCAATACTTTCAAACTTTTGATAGAAAATGACTCTGTACCTAGAATTTGTTACCCAGCAAAACTATCAATCCAGTACAGGGAAAAAATAAAGACATTTTCCAATATTTTCAAAATAAAGTCATTTTTTTCCATTAAAAAAATTACCCAGGGAAGTTTACTAGAAAAAAAAAATAAAGAACTTAAAAAGATACAGCATTCAGAAACAGAAACCAGGAGTTCAGTGGAAATCAGTTGCAGCCATCCTGCAGCTACATTTGGGATTCATGCCTGTAATCCCAGCACTTTGGGAGGCAGAAGTGGGAAGATCACTTGAGGCCAGGAGTCATCCTGCAACTGCTTTCCTTGAAAGCACAGAATGCGATAATAGCACATAATAGAACAGGAAGCACAGGCTCTGTAAAGAACATCTTTTAAAAAATGGTGTCCATCCCCAACTTGTGTAATTAAAAACACAGAGCATCTTAATATCCTGAAAGTGTATTTCTCTATAGTCATCAAAATAATAAAAGGAAGACAATTAGAAGGTAAAAAAAACTTTATGTCATGCATAGTCCAAATACAAAATGAAGCAAGGCCCACACTGCCCTTCTGGTTTGTACTGCAGTTTCTAGAGAGTTCTGCCTGGTCCTGTCTTGGTCAGAAGATGAGGCTTTCCCATTGCGATACTGTCATCCTGAGGCAAGAGAATAGGGCCTGGAGGCAGGGAACCTAAGGACTTCCTAGAACTAAATCAAACGAAACACTTTAGCTATGACAGGAAATATCCTCTTCATTTATATAGGGCATACACCAAGTAAATAACTTTGTAACTTCACTTTAGCTTCTTCATTTACATAGGGCACACACCAAGTAACCAGTGGAAACCTCTAGAGTGTATATAAACCCCGGAAAATTCTGTAACTGGGCTCTTGAGCTACTTGCTCAGGCCCGCTCCCACCCTGTGGAGTGTACTTTTGTTTTCAGTAAATCTTTGCTTTTGTTGCTTCATTCTTTCCATGCTTCATTTGTGCGTTTTGTTCAAGATGCCAAGAACCTGGACATCCTCCACCAGAACAATCTCACAACATGTCAAGTTTCCAGAGATTGGTGAGGATTTTCTCAAACTAAATACTCATTGACGATGGGTGGTAAATGCTCCTTGGATGTTAACGTGAGTGACAGCTTGGGTTGAGTCAGGTTCCACTCCATTCTTTTTATTGGGATGGAAAGGTCTTCCTCTACCCTTTCTTTGGGTTTTGTCCAGTTCTTCCTCACATTTCTGATAGGCCCTTCTGCTTTCTTTTACATCCTCTCCATCCCAGTCTTATCTACTTTCTGGGAGTAGAAGCATTGATACTGCAGGCACACTTCTGGGTCTTTATGACTGGCATTTTGTCCAGTGGCTTCGATTTTACTCTGAGTGTTATAGACTTTGTGGCTACTTCCAAAGTGGGTAACTCATTTCTGTTATAACAAGATATACAAAGGAAATTTCCCATTGGTTCAGAATTTTAGCTAAACTCTCAAAGCAGAGGAAAATGGTTAAAATATCCCCACATTCTTTTTTATTTTTTTTTCTGGTGGAGTCTTCCTTTGTCTCCCAGGCTGGAGTGCAGTGGCGCGATCTCGGCTCACTGCAACTTCTGCCTCCTGGGTTCAAGTGATTCTCCTGCCTCAGCCTCCCTAGTAGCTGGGATTACAGGTGCCTGCCACCATGCCCGGCTCATTTTTTTTTTGTATTTTTAGTAGAGATGGTGTTTTGCCATGTTGGCCAGGCTGGTCTTGAACTCCTTGAGCTCAGGTGATCCACCCGCCTCGGCCTCCCAAAGTGCTGTGATTACAGGCACGAGCCACCGCGCCTGACCCAAGTATCCCCACATTCTAAAGAGAAGTGTTAGAGATTCACTATTTGCTAAGGATTGGCTACTGGGCAGCCAGACTGGCACAGCTACTATTGCCCACAACAGCTTACTTCACAGAAGGCTATTTGTGGAAGGACACATGACTGTGATGACAGAATCTCCAAGGGACTTCCCCTGCCATCATCAAGCCTAGAGCCATCCTTGACGGATGCTCTCTGAGTTGTGGAGTCACAGCTCCATGGAACTGGAGTACAGTTTGGTGAGAGAATTATTGGGAGGGTTTTCTTCTTTAAATAGTTTAAATAAAGTGGTGGGAGTGCTTTCCTGGAGTTTGGGAGCATGCGTGACTCCAGAGACCGGTGCTTATTGGTCACCTCGATAATTTTAAAGACAAGGAGAGGCTGACTGAAGTTTCCTCTGGCAGCTGAGGGCAGCTATGAGGGAAAGCCACATTTAGAGGACAGGGCATCAAGGGCTAAATGGATGCCAGGCAGGTGGCAAGGCTCAAGTCTGCTTGAAAGATCTTTGTCTTCCTGAGTGAGGAGCACTTGGCAGGAAGAGGCCATGGGGTGTACTGCCAGAGGATAGAGTTGGGTGGGGGTGGTGATGAGATAACACCTGGAAGGTGATTTAAGTGCATTGCTCATGTCAGGAAAGGGTGCAATTTGGAGATCTCTGCAGCTTTGTGTGTGGCTTTTGTTCATCAACGCTGTCAATGAACACCTGCCACATTAAAGGGCCCGGGCAACTATTGTTGGCCAAAGGAGAACCACCAACATGACCTAAGTGAAAACTCCTTTGCTCCTTTCTCCTCTGATACCTCCTTTCCCTTCCTCTGCATCAGATGATCCTGCAGTAAGAAGGGAAGAAAATTGGAAAGAGCAAGATCATTCTATCTTTCTCCACTGCTGTCCTGAGTGTGGGTCAGGCCTGAACTGGAGGAAGGAAAAGAGCCTTGAAATCATGGTAGGATTTTGGTTAGACTGAACTGGACATTTTTAACATCTAAGAACATGACTTTTCTAATATCTGAAAGTGGCAGCATCTGCTTGGGTTACCCTTAAAGAGTACAGAGGGTAAGTCTGATGAAGCACTTTTTAAAAAAATGTAGGTTTTATTATTATTCAGGTATGGTAAGGCCAACAGATTAGGAGATGAGGGTGATTGAGAAGATGGCTTGTTATACTCACAGATCCCAAGAGAAGAGGGCATGTCATGCCGTGGGTGGGGGGCACCTGGGGAAGCACCAGGGTTGGCCGGGAAGCTGAGAGAGGGAAGGGAAAATGGGTAGGAGCCTTCACTGTGATTTCCACAGGAAGGAATGGGTGAGGCAGGGTCAGCAGTTGTGTTTGGATTGGCTAGTTTAAATAAAGTGGTGGGCTCTGGGGCCTAGGGGCTGTCTTTGGTTGTCTGGTTTTTGGCCCTGGGGTAATTAGGGCAGAGGAATAGTGGCCCTGAGTGTGAGAGTGAAACTGCCTTTGCAAAATTATGACTGAGACAGTGACAGAGATTTAACCTAACTGACTCCATCTTGCTTCTAACCTTTAAGCTGTCCTTGTTCATTCCTGAGGGTATGCTGAACTAACTTTGGGAGGAGCTTAGTTTATAGTTTATGGTTTAAAACAAAGATGATAACAGCCGTTTCCCAAGGCAGACTTCCTTCTTGCTGGGGGACTAGATTGCCTTTGTAAGACTCCCAAGCCACAAAATTAGAAATTATGGTTTAGGAGTCATGCAGCTGGAGGCTACAAGATTCTGACCCTCCCTAAACTGCTCCTAAGATCAGTGCTTGAGAAATTTTGCAGACCCTGCACTTGACAGATCAGCTGGCACCACCCAGATCGATAAACCGGCTCATCTGATCTGTGGCCCTCACCCACTAACTGACTCAGCACAAGAAGACAGCTTCAATTCCCTAGGGTTTCATCTCTGATCCAACCAATCAGCACTTCCGACTCACTGGCCTTCCCCCACCCACCAAATTACCCTTAAAAACTCTGCTCCCCGGCCAGGTGCAGTGGCTCACACCTGTAATCCTAACACTTTGGAAGACTGAGGTGGGCGGATCATGAAGTCAGGAGTTTGAGACCAGCCTGACCAACATAGTGAAACCCTGTCTGTACTAAAAATACAAAAACTAGCCGGGCATGGTGGCGCATGCCTGTAATCCTAGCTACTCAGGAGGCTGAGGCAGGAGAATTGCTTGAACCTGAGGGGTGGAGGTTGCAGTGAGCCAAGACAGAGCCACTGCACTCCAGCCTGGGCTACAGAGTGAGACTCTGTCTCAAAAACAAACAAACAAACAAATATACAAACAAAAACTCTGCTCCCCAAATGCTGGGGGAGACTGATTTTAGTAATAATAAAATTCCTGTCTCCACACAGCCCACTCTGTGTGAATTACCCTTTCTCTATTGCAATTCCCCTGTCTTGATAAATCGGCTCTGTCTAGGCAGCGGGCAAGGTGATTACAAGAGTTCAATAAAGGAAGTGATTAGGGGCAGGGGCTCTGGGTTGGTTGCATATGGAAGGCATGCTTTCAGGGAAGTTCTTTATTATCTCTAGATATGGCAAAATCTGGGAGGGGCACTCCCATCCCAGGTCAGCAAGGCCTAGATGCCAAAGCATCAAATACAGAAATGAGAGAATATGGTTATTACAGGAATGTTTGAAGGCAGTAGGAAAGGAATAAAGAGAGCTGTTCTCTGATGTTACCTAATTAGGTTCATCCTCTGTACTCTTTAAGAGTAACCCCGGCAGATCCCAGCCCTTTCCTGCCACTTTCAGGTGTTAGAAAATCATGTTCCTGGATGCTAAAATGTCCAGTTTAGTCTAACCCCAAACCTAACTGATCATCATTTCAAGGTTTTGTCTCTTCCTCCAGTTCAGTTTAGTAAAATGATTAATTCATATGGTGGGCCAGAGTTGGGGAGGGAAGACAGACTTTAATTTTTCCTTTTATAAAATATATATACATATTTTTACCATGTTTATGCATTCCTTTTATAAACAACATGTACCATTTCAAAAAAACTCTTACAAAAGAAACAGAAAAAGTAGTTTTTAGAATCTATATTTTTGAATTTCCCATTACAAAAAAACTCTATAAAAATGCTACTGGTTGTATTTGATAAAAATTTTGCACTTGATTTTCCACTATTTAATTTAGTATTGATCAAACTCTTTGAAGGTGGCAAAGAGTGTTTTTCTTTCGTTCCATTTTCAGCTACTGCTTTCTTAAGCAGATTTTCAATGACCTAAGTTCCACTGGAAGTAGACCTAACATAACTAGGGTGAACAGGAAATCTCTGAATGTGAAAGTGAACACTATTAATACTTACATGAAGGCAACAGGCATGAACTGGAACAACCTTGGCCATGCTGGGACGTATGTTCACCCTAAGCAAAGGTCTTCTTCATTGGATTCTGTTTGCTTTATGGATAAACTTCAAACTCTTTAGAAAAGCACACAGCCCTGTATAATTTGGCCCTAGCCTCTCTCATGCTACTCCATGCTTCCATTTTATGCTTGGGCAGAGTGTAACTGCTTGTAGAGCTGTCCCTGACCCACCGGCAAGCTATGCTTAACCCTCTGCTTGTTTCTGGAAGTTGGCCCATTCTGCACCCCACCTGATTGACCTCTCTCTTCACAGGGATGATGCTTATCCCTACTCAACAATTTTGTTAATTTCCTGCAGAAGAGCCTTGAGGGGGCAGCCTGTGCTACCATGTGCTTATTTGTTTATTCATTTATTTACTTTGAGATAGGGTCTTACTCTGTTGCCCAGGCTGGAGTACAGTGGTTTGATCATGGCTCACTGCAGCCTCAAGGTGCTGGGTTCAAGATATCCTCCCATCTCAGCCACCCAAGTAACTGGGACTATAGGCACCACCATGCCCAAATAATTTTTGTATTTTTCATAGAGATGGGTTTCACTATGTTGCCCAAGCTGGTCTCAAACTCCTGGGCTCAAGCAATCTGCTCACCTTGGCCTCCCAAAGTGCTGGGATTACAGGTGTGAGCCACTGCACCCAGCTTATGTGCTTATTTTTATTATTCTCTGCCACATTGTTTATACTTGTCTTAGTAACTTACTTACTTAGGTCTTGGTCCCTCCACTAGAGTCTGAACTCCTCCGTGGTGACAGCTGCCTCAGTCTGTTTTTAATCATTGGCCCTGACATTTAAATATTTGTTGAATGAATGAGTGAATCAATGAATAACACACTTCAAATCCATTTTCTTAAAAAGCCTACAGTCTTTAGAAGGCAGAATGACTTATTCTTGGACAGAAATTCATGGATGTATCTATCTAGAACACCCATGAATTTGATCTTGATATCATTAATGTAAAACTTGCTTATCAGATTAAATGATTACTTTGAGAGGATGGATATTAAATGCATTGAGATTTTAGACCTGTTTTGAAGATCAGTTCTTTCTTTTATATATTTGTATTCTTTACTGATTTAACTTTTTATGAAACTCCGTCAGACAGGATGACTCAGGGCTGGAGCTCTGAGTTTTAATTTATTATTTTTTCCCTGACCTCCTGCAGTTTGAAGTATAGTCCGCTACCCAGATAACTGTAGATAAATATGAAGACTTACCTGGATTTAAAAGAACTAAGATGATCTGTAACGGCTTATGGAAGATGTAAACACAAGAAAGGGACTATCATAAGGATGGTGGAAATGTTTTTTTTGGTTTAGAGTACAGGATGTTGCTACATAGCCTGGCCTCTGTTTTTATGACTCAAAGAGAACTCAGAACTCTTTGATCTCAATAGAGCACATAGTATCTGGAAAAGGAAATAATCTAAATATCCATTAGTAAGGCACTAGTCAAATAAATTATAGTAAATCCATACAGTGGAATATTAGGCAGCCATTAAAGTCAGCGAGGCAGCCGCTGAAGTCAATTTCTTTTTTGTTTTTTTTTGAGACAGAGTCTTGTTCTGTTGCCCAGGCTGGAGTGCAATGGTGCAATCTCGGATCACTGCAACCTCTGCCTCCCGGGTTCAAGCGATTCTCCTGCCTCAGACTCCTGAGTAGCTGGATTATAGGTACACACCACCACACCTGGCTAATTTTTGTATTTTTAGTTGAGATGGAGTTTCACCATGTTGGCCAGGCTGGTCTCGAACTCCTGACCTCAGGTTATGTGCCCGCCTCGGCCTTCCAAAGTGCTGGGATTACAGGCATAAGCCACTGTGCCCAGCCTGAAGTCAATCTAAGTGTGGTCAGCACTTAGATGTATAAGTACGTGTATAGGATGTATAAGATGTATACTTAAATGAGGGCAACAGGCTTATACAACATTTAGATGTATAAGTGCTGACAACATTCCATATATTAAGTGGAAAATATAGAATAATACATAAAGAATAATACCATTTTTGTTAAATATATGCTAATGTGACAAGATACAAACATTAAACTATTCAAATTTTTTGTAACTTTTAGTTTTGAGATAATTGTAGATTTTCATGCAGTTGTAAGAAATAATACAGAGATTCCATATGCCCTGCACACAGTTTCCCCAGTCTTCTACACTATTGTACAGTATCACAACCGTGAAATTGACACGAATACACTTCATCAACCTTAATAAGATGAAGCTATTTTTAATTAATTTTTATTTTTATGAAAATTAAAATTACCAAAGTGCAGTGGTGTGCACCTGTGGTCTCAGCTATCTGTGAAGCTGAGGAAGGAGGATCGTTTGAACTCAGGAGGTCGAGGTTGCAGTGAGCTGTGATTGTGCCACTGCATTCCAGCCTGGGCAACAGAGCAAGACTCTATCTCAGAAAACATTTATACATGTACATAGTTTAAAAATTAGTGATGAAGACTTATTACTACTAAGTATGAACAGACTAATGTCCCAATTGTCTATTGCTGCATGGCAAACCACCCTGATATGCACTGGGTGAAACCAACAACAATTTTATTATACCTCATGATTTTACAGATCAGGAATTCAGGCAGGGCTTGGCTGAGTGACTTCTCTGTTCCACATGGCATTGACATGGTATGTTTCAGCTGGTGGCTGGCCTGGTCTGGTGGGTCCAAGGTAGCTTTGTTCACATGCCTGCTGTCTTGGTGAGGTGGCCAGAAGTTTGGGCTGAGCTAGTTCTTTCTCTCTTTTTCTGCAGTCTCAGGGCCTCTCCATGTATTTTCTCGAGCAATGTGTTTGGTCTTCTGGAATTATGATTCATGGATTCAAGAGACCACGGTAGAAGCTTCTAATCCTCTTAAAAAGCAAGACTGATCATGGGAAACTGTCCTGTCCACTACTAGCACATTATTTATAAGTAGTAGAGGCCAGCCCAAATTCTTGGGGAGGGAAGATGAGCTCCATCCCTCCATGTGAAGGGTGTCATTTGTGGCCATCTTTAATCTTCCACAGCTTAAATGAAAAACAGAAGCCCTTGCTCATCCTTCACTTCTCCTGATGCCTGCTCCCCTGAGGCAACCACTTTCAGCTGTCCAACTGCTTATGTTGGTGTTTAACGCCATGTTTTTGAACAACATGGCTATGCTGCCATTTCCCTGGATTTATCAATTTCAGACACTGGCTTCTTTTCAGAGTAGATGGGGTCTTACCTCAATCTTTCTCCTTCTCTCTAATCTCTCTCTCTGTATGTCTCTTTCTTGCCCCCTTACACACACACACACACACACACACACTCTCTCTCTCTCACACAGACACACACAGAGATACACACATACACAGACACACACACTTTCCCTTCTCTGATTACCGCAAATACAGCAATGTCATAATTTGGACAATATTATGTAATCTACTAATTCTATTTCCTCCTGGAGACCAAACCTCTCTTCCAGAGCTTTCTGCCCTCCTGCTGCAGTCTAGACTGGGTTCTCTAGGCCTGTGGCTGTCAGCTGTCATGCCGGGCCTTCTCTTCATTCTTATTCTGGGAAGTCTCTTTGTCTCTTTCCTGGGTTGGGGCCCCTGTTTGTCTGAATCCCTTATTTTCTCTTTTTTGGTTAACTACCTTGTTTTACTGGAGATAATCTATTTTGGCCCCCAAACTCATCTTGGGTTTGTCTCCTTCCTTCCTTCCTTCCTCCTCCTCCTTTTCTTTCTTTCTTTCTTTCTTTCTTTCTTTCTTTCTTTCTCTTTCTTCTTTCTCTCTTTCTTTGTCTTCCCTTCTTTCTTTTCTTCCTTCCTTTCCCTTCCTTCCTTCCTTCCTTCCTTCCTCCTTCCTTCAAGCTTTCTTTCTCTTTCTTTCTTCTTTCTCTCTCTCTCCTCTCTGGAAGTGATTTGTCCTGTTGGGCATAGGAGGAAGGTAGTAGTGAATGTTTGGGCAACATTCTTTAGCATGGAAAGCAAACCTCTCCCTTCTCTTTCAGAAATGGGAGATCTGGAAATACTGTTTCTGGAGAAAGCTCTTCCTGACCTTGAGGAAAGGAATCAATGCTCTGGGGTCCAGGTTTAATGGATTATCATTCCTGTTAGCCATTAATAGCTACTGTGTCAGAAAAAGAGAAAATAGAATTTTTCTGCAGTGGCAA
The DNA here is from genome assembly GCF_029281585.2 of Gorilla gorilla gorilla. Classification (NCBI taxonomy): domain Eukaryota; kingdom Metazoa; phylum Chordata; class Mammalia; order Primates; family Hominidae; genus Gorilla; species Gorilla gorilla. The sequence goes on along the minus strand of NC_073227.2, from coordinate 168,591,570 downwards.
CAGGAGAAAGGGGACGTAGGTTAAATTGGCTGAGGAAGGGGGGAGAAGTGTATGTGTGGAAGTGAACACAAGGGCTAGCAGGGAGGTCACTGCCAGAGAAGTTCCATGCCCCACCCTGATGGTCCTGGTCTGTATTGGGAGCTTCGGTGCTGGCCTTAAGCATCCTGCAGGTGAACAACAGCCACTGTGGGTGCCCAGCTGAGTCCTCTTTCCTTTACTCCGCAGCAATCAGAGGAAGCTACTCTCTGATTTGTAACCTACTTCTGTCTCCAGGACAACCATAAGGCCAAAGGACTCCTTGGACACCTAGTCAGGAGGGTGGTGAGTTGAACTGAGCAAGCTTGAGCATCTCAAACTGAAGTGGACACTTGCGCTTTATACAGAGTAGAAGTATAAAGACACTTGCGCTTTATACAGAGTAAGGCCCAAATTGAATTAACCTGGAGTGAGTCTGCAACAAGCCTAGCGTCTGCATTTCTATAACTGACCTCAGCTAACACTGGAGCTACTTAAATTCCCAATGATTTTAGAAAACTATTTTTTTTAAAGTGTGTGATTTGAAGGTAAATGAACCTATTCCAATTTAACTGCTTTATTTTTGTGGTTGCATATATAATCATATTTAAGCAATTTAAAATCCAAACTCCCTTTTGGAGCTGTTTTATTTTCTGAAGGGTCTTCCTTCCTTCCCAAGATGGTGTCTGGGTGCAGAAGGAAGCTTATTTATCTTCCGGCTTTGGGGAAGGGCTCCTTACCCAAGTGATGTGGTTCTCTCGTTTCCCTGTTGATCACCAGCTGAGATATGTACTCACCTCACTTGACTTCTATCCTCACTGTGTCTGCTGATAAAATGTCAGTTTTGTCCTCCATTAGCTTTCTGGCCTACCTGTGTAACCCAAGGCCTTCAGTGTCATCTCACCTCTCTCTGTAGTGACCCAAAGGCAAGTTCATAGATTCCTGACTCTTGGCTAGCTTCTATTACTTTTTCTAGGAACAAGTAGGAGCTTCTGGCTCTTTTCTATACTGCAAGGGGAAGTGTAGTAAACTTGAGGATGGCTAATACAGTCCCCTCTAACAACTCATGCTTCTTTCTCCTCCACTGCAAACACACATGCTGGGTTAGGCCAGCAGGCACTATGTGTGGTGTGGTGGTCTGCCCTCTGTCCCAGACAGGAATTGCAGTGCCTGAGGGCCTTTTTCCACCCAGGGCACAACTCGCCAGTTTGAGGTTTCTAGCTTATCTCTCTTCTCTGCCTCATTTCTGGCTCCACATTCAACCCCTCCACTGGCTAAATCTTAGGGGTCCAGAGTGGGACCACTGAGATCCTAAAGAATCCAGGCAGGGCGTGCACTTTGCTCCCTGCTAAGCTCTCCTGCTGCTCAGGAGGGGTGTGTGCCCTCTCCTCAATCTGGTAGATACTTCTTTCATCATTGGTTTTGAAATCCTCCACTGACGACTTTGTTGTTCTGGGTGTTTCCTCTGTCCTCTCCTCTCATATCTTAATGGTGGATAGGGTTTTAGGGATTAAAAAATCTCTGGATTACTGAAAGGAAAAATGTTTAGAGAGGCATTTAAGATGATTTTTCTTATTATCACTTTTAAACCCACACTGAAGGTCTAGGTCCTATACCTGTTCTGTTGGAATCTTGGCCAATCTCACAGTTTTTCTGGTCATTCTTACAATAGTTATAATGGCCTTTGTTTAAAAAACAATTTCATATGAAAACTAAAATATGCAGGTCAGCATAATAATCAAACCCTTTTACTCTTACCTAAATGTCATTATGTAGGTTTCCCCCAAACATCACCTCCTCAGGGAGGCTTTCTCTGACCATTAAATGTAGCCTCATGGAAGTTCTAGACAACCTTTGCCATTTCCTATTGTAACACCTTGATTTAGTTCACTTAACATATACATATTGGGGGCTTACTACATGGCATCCAGAATTATTCTAGGCACTAGGAATATCACAATAAATAAGATAGAGCTGGTCCTTTACCTAGTGGAAGGACACAAGCGCTAGACAAACAATTAAATGAGCAAGAAAAATATCATTTAGCAGCATGTGCTATGCAGATAATTTTTTTTTTTGAGACAGAGTCTCACTGTGTCACCCAGGCTGGAGTGCAGTGGTGCAATCTCGGCTCACTGCAACCTCCGCCTCCCAGTTTCAAGTGCTTCTCCTGCCTCAGCCTCCCAAGTAGCTGGGACTACAGGCACCTGCCACCACACCAGGCTAATTTTTTTTTTGTATTTTTAGTAGAGATGGGGTTTCACTATGTTGGCTAGGCTGGTCTTGAACTCCTGACCTCGTGATCCACCCACCTTGGCCTCCCAAAGTGCTGGGATTACAGGTGTAAGCCACCACGCTCAGCCTATGAAGAGAATTTAAACAGAGTGGTATGATAGGGTGACTCAGTGGCTAGTTTAGATTGTAGGGTCAAATAAGATCTCTCCAAGGAGAGACCTGAAATCAGGACAACCACCTTTAACTTGTTGCATACTGTGTGATCCACAGAGGCAAAATCTTGTAGGATTGTACACCATGCAGCATAATTTCTGGATGAGAGTTCATGAGCATAACCAGAGAATAGTCTTTGGAGTATTCTGCAACAACCTGGTGAAATGATGAGTGATCTCACGCGTGGTCAGAGGTAATGCCATTATTTTGCCTCAACCAATTCATGGTTCAGTAGAGTATTAAGCTCCCATGATCCTTCTATATTTTGATTGAAAAAGACCTGAAATTCTGGGCTGATTACAAAAATGAGTGGCTATACCACCTAACCAAGTCCAAGGAGTTTTGCAATTCATAATGTAATTGTTGGATATTTAAAATGATACTGGATCTGAGAAATAGAGGGACAATGTAGAGAAAGTGGTGAACTCAGAATCCCTTCTGCCTAATGAATATTGAGCCCAAGTATATTTGGAATCTAGCACTTGGTGGAGGTGTGTGTGAGGAGAAGGAAGGAGTTAGAAAACAGTCTACTATTTTTTTTTTTTTTTTGAAACAGGGTCTCTCTCTGTCACCTAGCTGGAGTGCAAGTGGCACGATCTTGGCTCACTGCAACCTCTGCCTCCAGGGTTCAAGCAATCCTCCCACCTCAGCCGCCTGAGTAGCTGAGACTACAGGCATGCATGAACATGCCAGGCTAATTTTTATATTTTTTTGGTAGAGATGGGTTTCACCATGTTGCCCAGGCTGGGACAATCTACTATTTTATAGATTTTCCGTAGACATACACAGGAGTGGAAGATAGGCACGTTAGACTGCCCTGGGGCTTCATCTCCTGCAGCAACCCTAACTGATAGGTTTGGAACACTTAGAAAGACTCTTTAATGTGGAACAGCTTTGAGATTAGGACATATCTGTCAAATAAAAGATTAAGGGATATATGCAGATAGTATACACCTTCAGCTTCTTGGAAATGTATTTTCTCTGATTGGTTCTCTAAGAAAGCACACATATATAAAGAAAAGATTTTGATTTAACTTGGGTATATAGTGTATAGTCAACTGTTAAACTGAGGAAGTTTAAACACCATTATCATAAACAATTATATATATATATACACATATATATATATATAAAATGTGTGTGTGTGTATTTGACTGCCAGAGCAATGAATATTCCTTATAGAAAAAATCTGCACAGTTATGTTTCCACTGGTACACAAAAATAGCCTTGAGCATGACTGAGATGCCTTCTGACTCCAGCCCTAGATGAGTCTTCCCCTAGTTTCCCTGGCTAGATGGTGGCCAAGGTAAAGTGTTCATACTGGTGCATTGGATGGTTATCTTTCCAGGATGCTCCTATAAGGCACTATTTAAAAAGGCACTGATATAGTTTGGATATTTGTCTGTGCCCAAATCTCATGCTGAATTGTAATTCCCAATTGTATTAGTCCATTTTCATACTGCTATGAAGAAATATCTGAGACTGGGTATAAAGAAAAAGAGGTTGAACGGACTCATGGTTCCACATGGTTGGGGAAGTCTCACAATCATGGCCGAAGGCAAAGGAGGAGCAAAAGCACATCTTACATGGTGGCAGGCAAGAGAGCATGTGCGGGGGAACTGCCCTTTATAAAACCATCAGATCTCATAAGCCTTATGAACTATCACGAGAATAGCAAGGGAAAAACCTGCCCCTATGATTCGATTACCTCCCACCAGGTCCTGCCCACGACAAGTGGGGATTATGAGGGCTACAGTTCAAGATGAGATTTTGGTGGGGACAGACCCAAACCATATCATTCCACCCTGGGACCCTCCAAAATCTCATGTCCTCAAATTTTAAAACCGATTATGTCTTTTCAACAGTCCCCCAAAGTCTTAACTCATTTCAGCATTAACTCAAAAGTCCACAGTCCAAAGTCTCATCTGAGACAAGGCAAGTCCCTTCTGCCTAAGAGCCTGTAAAATCAAAAGCAAGTTAGTTACTTCCTAGATACAGTGGGGTACAGGCATTGGGTAAATACACTCATTCCAAACAGGAGAAATTGGCAAAAACAAAGGGGCTAAGTCCGAAATCCAGTGGGGCAGTCAAATCTTAAAGCTCCAAATGATCTCCTTTGACTTCATGTCTCACATCCAGGCCATGCTGATGCAAGAGGTGGATTCCCATGGTCTCAGGCAGCTCTGCCACTGTGGCTTTGCAGAGTATAGCCCCTCTCCTGGCTGCTGGCATTGAATGTCTGCAGCTTTTCCAGGTGCACAGTGCAAGCTGTTGGTGGATCTACCATTCTGGGGACTGGAGGCTAGTTGCCCTCTTCTCGCAGCTCCACTAGACAGTGCTCCAGTGAGGACTCTGTGTGGGGGCTCCCACCCCACATTTCCCTTCCCCACTGCCCTAGCAGAGGTTCTCCATGAGGGCTCTGCCCCAGCAGCACACCTCTGCCAGAACATCCAGGAGTTCCATACATCCTCTGAAATCTAGGTGGAGGTTCTCAAACCTCAATTCTTGACCTGTGCTCACCTGCAGGCCTGACACCATGTGTAAGCTGTCAAGGCTTGGGGCTTGCACCCTCTGAAGCAATGACTTGAACTGTACGTTGGCCCCTTTTATGCACAGCTGGGACACAGGGCATCAAGTCCCAAGACTGCACAAAACAGCAAGGCCCTAGGCCCAGCACAGAAAACTATTTTTTCCTCCTAGGCCTCCCTGCTTGTATTGGGAGGGGCTGCCGTGAAGACCTCAGACATGCCTGGGAGACATTTTCCCCATTGTCCTGTAATTAACATTTGGGTCCTTGATACTTATGTAAATTTCTGCAGCAGGCTTGAATTTCTCCTCAGAAAATGGGTTTTTCTTTTCTATTGCATCATTAGGCTGCAAATTTTCCAAGCTTTTATCCTCTGCTTCCCTTTTAAACACAAGTTCCAATTCCAAACCATATCTTTGTGAATACATAAAACTGAATGCATTTAGTAACACCCAAGTCACCTCTTGAACACTTTGTTGCTTAGAAATTTCTTCCACCAGATACCCTAAATCATCTCTCTCAAGTTGGAAGTTCCACAGATCTCTAGGGCAGGGGCAAAATACTGCCAGTCTCTTTGCCAAAACATAGCAAGAGTCAACTTTGCTCCAGTTCCCTACAATCCTCATCGCCATCTGAGACCACCTCAGCCAGGACCTTATAGTCCATTTCACTATCAGCATTTTGGTCGAAGCCATTCAACAAATCTCTAGGAAGTTCCAAACTTTCCCACATCTCCTTGTCTTCTGAGCCCTCCAAGTCTCTAGGAAGTTCCAAACTTTCCCACATTTTTCTGTCTTCTTCTGAGCCCTCCAAACTGTTCCAACCTCTGCCTGTTACCCAGCTCCAAAGTCACTTCCACATTTTCAGGTATTCTTATAGCAGTACCCCACTCTACCAGTACCAATTTATTGTATTAGTTCATTTTCATACTGCTATGAAGAAAAACCTGAGACTGGGTAATTTATAAAGAAAAAGAGGTTTAATGGACTCAGAGTTCCACATGGCTGAGGAGGACTCACAATCATGGCAGAAGGCAAAAGAGGAACAAAGGCACATCTTACATGGTGGCAGGCAAGAGAGCATGTGCAAGGGAGCTGCCCTTTATAAAACCATCAGATCTCATGAGACTTATTCACTGTCACGAGAATAGCCTGGGAAAAACCTGATCCCATGATTCAATTACCTCCCACCAGGTCCTTCCCATGACAAGTGGGGATTATGGGAGCTACAGTTCAAGATGAGATTTGGGTGGGGACACAGCCAAACCATATCACCAATGTTGGAAGTGAGACCTGGTGAGAGGTGTTTGGTACATGGAGGCAGATCCCTCATGGCTTAGTGCTGTTTTCACGGTAGTGAGTTATCACAAAATCTGATTGTTTAAAAGTATTGGAGATGAGTGAAGACAGCTTCCCCCCACTGTCTCTCCCTTGCCCCTGCTTTTGCCATGTGACATGCCTGTTCCCCCTCCACCTTCCACCCTGATTGTAAGCTTCCCAAGGCCTCCCTAGAAGCTGAGCAGATGCCAGCACCATGTCATCTCCTGTAGAGCCTGCAGAACCAGGAGGCAATTAAACCTCTTTTCTTTATAAATTACCCAGTCTCAGGTATTTTTATAGTGATGTGAGAACAACCTAATACAGGCACTTTTCTATGTATGGCACAAATAGGCCTTTGTCCTTAAGCCTAACATACAGACAGAGGACATGGAACTCATAGGAAATCCTATGCCTGGAGACACAGGCACTTTTGGTCATCAGTGAAGACCTTCTTCCTTTCCAAGACTGCCATTTCCTCCCCCTCTCACCTTCTCTGGGAACTTCATCTATCAAGTATCTTTTTATTTTCATCCCTACACAATTTTTTCCTTTCACTGGCGTCAATTCTTCTGTCCTAAAAACACTGAGGTTGTATTTTTCTTGAATATACATACACCTTTCCTTTGCCCCTGCTGTTTCCTCTGGCTGCTGCCCGAGTTCCCAAGTGTTCTCACAGTCACACTCCTTGGACAAGCAGCCTGTGTTTGCTGCCTGCACTTTCCCGCCCACCCTGACTTAATCTTGTTACCTCTCTTACTGGTTTGCAGCTTCATAAATGACTCAAATTTTCACGTGACAGCTATTTGAGAGGGGCATGTTCTGTAAAGGGCAATTGCAGCTGCTTTCTGGCATGAGTAACATTTGGAGACACAGAAACACCTAACAGCCATACCCCCTGAGAGTCTGAAATGGAGTTCCTACAGGGGTCGACGTGACTATCCCACAGAAAAGCCATGCTCTTTGACAGCAGCTGGGACTGCAGCTGTGGGGGAGGAAGCTTGGATTGTCAATTAGGAGAGATTTTAGTATATTATACTAAGATGGCCCAGTAAAGAAAGTAAAAGTAGTTTTAAATAGGAGCCCAAATTTAGTATGCTGAAGAATCTAACATGATCAATGTCTGGAATTTGTCAATTTATGTTCAGTAGTGAAATAGAAATGTGTGTCTTTGCCCAGATTCTTCCTGAAGCTGACCTTGAACCAAGGATTTGGGTGTAAGTGGTTTGTTAAGGCACAGCTTCCAGAGGAAATTAGTAAGGGAGTGGAAGAAGTAGGCTGCGGGAAGGAAAGAGAGAAACTAAGTAAAGTTGAGATGTCAGGTGAAGTCCCAGACTCAGCCTGATCTCCAGGGTGCAAGGTGTTTACCCCACCTTGAGATACAAGAGCTGGTGTAAGTCCACACCAGTAAGTCATTGGCTATAGGTCATGGTGGAGGTGGAGGAGGATATACAATTCCCAGGCAGTTCTTCTTACAGTCTAGGCGGGCTCCAGTGTCCAAGGGCGAGCCACCGAATGTTGCAGGTGTAAATATTAAGCAGTAGAAACACTGCTGAGCCCAGGAGTTCGAGACCAGCCTGGGTAACATAGTGAGACTCCCCCTCTCTACTAAAAACAAAAAGTAAAAAAATAAAAGAAAGTCAGGTGTGGTGGCATGCACCTGTACTCCCAGCTACTCAGGAGGCTGGGGTGGGAGGATTTCTAGAGCCCAGGAGGTCGAGGCTGTAGTGAGCTGTGATCATACCACTGCACTCCAGCCTGGGCGAAAGAGCGAGACACCGTTTCAAAAACAAACAAAATCCAACAAAAAAACCCCAAAACATTGAAGCTGGAGATGAGTGAAGAGAGCTGGTAAAATGGATGCAAGGAGGTCTGGTCTGGTCTTTGACAGTGTCTGCTTACGTGTCCCTAACGGTGTATGCTCCTCCATCGTGATGGTTCCAGTGTAAAGTGGGGCAATTTCGTGGCATCTGGAGCTGCTGAACTCTTCAATGATGGATCAACCCAGGACTAGTTTGGCCATTCTGGAGACATCCTGGCTGTAACTGGTGATATTAACTATGCACAAACCTTATGATCCAGCAGCAGTCCTGCTTACATCTCCCAGAGAAATCATGCAAATCCCCCTGGAGACTTGACAATGATGTACAGCAGTCTTGTTTAGGGTAGCAAAGGACTGGATAAGTCAGATATATATCCCCATATGTATTAGTCCGTTTTCAAGCTGCTGATAAAGACATACCCGAGACTGGGCAATTTACAAAGAAAGAGGTTTATTGGACTTACAGTTTTATGTGTCTGGGAAGGCCTCACAATCATGGCAGAAGGTGAAAGGCATGTCTCACATGGCGGCAGACAAGAGAAGAGAGCTTGTGGAGGGAAACTCCCCTTTCAAAAACCATCAGATCTCATGAGACTTATGCACTATCACAAGAATAGCATGGGAAAGACCTGCCCCCATGATTCAATCATCTCCCATTGGGTCTCTCCCACAGCATGTGGGAATTATGGGAGCTACAAGATGAGATATGGGTGAGGACACAGAGCCAAACCATATCACCATATATAGGGTTTCCCTCCATATATACATGGATTGTTCATTAATTATTGTTCTGTAAGAGTTTTAAAGACATTATTGACATATTTGATATATTCTTTTTATAATTTGAAAGAGAAAATTATTTTTAAAAACTAATAACAATTGATGAATGAACTGAGCTAAGTATGTCAAAAAGGAGCTGAAATAAGGAGTAGCAAGATATATAGACAAGTCTCCTTTCTTTTTTTTTTTTTTTTTTTTGAGACAGAGTCTTGCTCTGTCACCCAGGCTGGCATGCAGTGGAGTGATCTCGGCTCACTGCAACATCCGCCTCCTGGGTTCAACCAATTCTCCTGCCTCAGCCTCCCGAGTAACTGGGATTACAGGCACCTACCACCATGCTTAGCTAACTTTTGTAATATTAGTGGAGATGGGCTTTAGCAATGTTGGCCAGGCTGGTCTTGAACTCTTGACCTCAGGTGATCCGCCCACCTTGGCTTCCCAAAGTGTTGGGATTACAGGTGTGAGCCACTGCGTCCGGCCGATTCTCCTTTCTTTGGGAAATCACCCTTCTACCCCCAGCTCCAGGGGTTGGCCCTGCTTGCTAGATCTAAGTTGGTCAGCAGAATTCCATTTGTCCCAATGGAATTTTGACTGAGAGTGAGGGAGAGTAATCCAGGCCTACCCCTATCAGGTTTCATAACATAGAGAAAAAGTTGGACCTATGACATTAATTTTTCATTAGGCACAAATGTATTCCCTTTACTTGCTCACACTTAGATGTTCTCATTTTAGGATATTTTAAAAGCACAAGCACTTAATTGAAGTTAACACTAAAAGTCATACTTTGAGAGAAATAGAGAGCTATAGTTCATGGAGAAATGGCATTATTCTGAAAAAAGCATGCACAAATGGAGTGAGTAAGAGGACGAGTGGGGTGGCTCACGCCTGTAATCCCAGCCCATTGGGAGGCTGAGGTGGGTGGATTCCTTGAGCCCAGGAGTTTGAGACCTCCCTGGGCAACATGGTGAAACCCCGTCTCTACTAAAAATACAAAAAGTAGCGAGGTATGGTGACATGTGTCTGTAGTGCCAGCTACTGGGGAAGCTGAGATGGGAGGATTGCTTGAGCCCAGGAGGTCAAGGCTGCAGTGAACCAAGGTTGCACCACTCCACTCCAACCTGTGCAATAGAGTGAGATCCTGTCTCAAAACAGAACAAAACAAACCACCCACCCTGCAAAAAAAAAAAAAAAGAAAAAAATGCAGCGAGTCAGAGCTGTGCTCTGTGTGCTCTGGAGGTGCCTTGGGCCTGTGATTTGGCTGACAATGTGGTAGTATGCAGACCGCACAGGGTCATTACTCCCACCTGGGACAAATCTATCACACAACATCAAGTATACAGTTGTATCTACCTTCATAGAATCAAATTCAAGTAAAAGATGATCAGTTCCATTTAGATAAACTAGATAAAGGGCCTGTGGTTTAGGACTAAAAGGGAAAAATTTGTGGAATTCTCTATATTCCTCTAGGAAGATTCCATGACTCTTTTGATTCTAACTAGGGTTGGCATTGCTGTTCCTAATTTATTACTACCCCCAAAGAAATACAGCTGGTAGAATCTACTGAATAATATTGATGCTAAAAGCTTGGGAAAGTAGGAGATACAATGAGTTCTGGCTTCATCAAATCAAAAGTGAACTATTCTAGCATGGCTCATAGGGAAAGCCCAGTTTTGCAGTTACAATGCTATTTTCAATCTTTGATTCTTTCCTGATTCTAGGAACCCAAGTCTGTCCACTTTCAGTTTTAAAAACAAAAAAGTCAAAATACATCAGTGCTGACCAAATATAGACCTTGGTTTGTCTTTGTTACTATTTAGAGAAAAGTATGGCAGAAACTTCTTCAAATGTAGGATTATTAAAAAAAAAACAAAAATAAAAAACCACTGGGTTTTAATTTTGAAGACCCCATTGGAATTTCAGAAACATTCAACTGCATATGGTGAATTTGCACTCTGATTTAACTTTGAAGTATGGAGTAAAATCAATAAATACAGGGCTCTACTCTATTATTTTACAAATAAAGAAATAGAAGACTCAGAATCATCAGCTTGCAGTGGTTTGGGAAGGCTGGCAGTACATTTCCTTCACTCTACACATAAAAGGTTTTCCATGCTATCTCATGGACTAGTGATACTCCTAAGAATAACAATAGAGGTAATAGATTAGTCAAAGATTGACATTTGTCTCAGGTATTTCCTAATTATATCTAGGAATTGTGTTTCATTATTTTGATAATTTTAAATTACTTTTGAATGGAAAATAATATGTATTTACTGACTTTATAAAAACTCACAATGTAGAGACAATACTATATTGCTTATTATTATGCCATTTTCCTAGAGGTGACATAATGTTCATGCAAAGTAAAATGAGAGTTGTGGAAGCAAAGGCCCTCATACTTGTCTGCTGATGTTCACCAACTGAAGTTAAAAGAATTTTGACTACTCTTTCCTTTGTGCCTTTACCAGCCCCTATGCTGATGTCTGTTGAGTCACCACAAAGCTCGTCACTGCATTTATTTATTTATTCATCTGATTTCCTGTTCCCAGCTATTAGCACAATGTAATATGATGGTTGTTCATGGTATTTGTGTTGAGTGAACAGATAAATCAAGAAGGGGATGGAGGGATGGATGAAATGATGCAGCAGAGGGATTTTTAGAGCAGTGGGGCTCTTCTGAATGATACCGTAATGGTGGATATGTGATATTATACATTTGTCCAAAGCCATAGAATGTCAAGCACAGAGTGAACCTTAATGTAAACTATAGTCTTTAGTTAATAATATTGCATCAATATTGGTTCGTTTACTGTAACAAATGTGCCACACTAATACAAGGTGTAAAAAACAGGGGGAAACTGTGTGGAGAAGGGGGGAGAAAGGAGGGCGTGTAGGAATTTCCTGTAATTTTGGATCAATTTTTCTGTAAACCTAGAACAGCTCTAAAACACATAAAGTCTATTAAGTTAACAACAACAAAATATAACTGAAGATAACTTAGATGAGATGGTCTTAGAATGTGTGTATTGCAAGCAACAGAAAACCAGATTTAACTAGTGTAGGTGAAAAGGTAAATGTGTTGGTTTGTTTACTGAAGCCATGAGAAAGCATCAAGGAGAGCTAGAACTGGGGACTTTGATGCTCTTCATCTTCATGACACTCTAGATTGACTTTCTTCATAATGCTCAACCACAGCGTCCAGTCACGCCCAGGCTCGCAACTTCCCAGCCCTGCTTTAGTAGGAAAATAGCTCTATCTGACTTAGTTCTTACTGAGAAACTCCCAGAGGATGCTGGTCAGCCTCGCCTATCCTAATCACTTATGGGAGAGGAGAGACTGGCTCCAACTGGAATACAGCTATTTATAAGGCTGGAAATGAGTAGGCATGTCAGGAGTCTATTGTGGTTATCCTGGCAAGAGAAGATGGTGCTCAGACTAGGGAGGTAGAGGCAGAGACAGAGAAGTGGTCAGGTTCTGGATATATTCTGAAGATAGGGCTCTCAGGACTTATGGAGATGTTGGCTAAAAGGTGTGAGGAAAAGGAATGAGCAATGACTTCAAAGTTTTTATCCTGAACAACTCCTAAAAAATGGGACTGTCTATAACTGAGCAGAGGAATATTAGGCAGGGTAAGCTGGAAGATATCAGGAGCTTCATTCTGCATATATTATGGTGTACTAGCCATCCAACTGTGGATGTCAAGTAAACAGTTGGATATATATGAATCTTTTCCTCCAGGTATCTACCTGACATATTGCTTATTGACTGTAATTGTTTATTGCCTAGAATGCAAGCTCCATGGGATCAGGGACTTTGCCTGTTTTGTTTACTATGTCCCCAATATCTGGAAGAATGCCTGGTGCATAGTAGATGCCCAATTAAACTTACTGAAAAGGTAAATGAAGGAATGAATGGCAGAGTTAAATGCTCAGTACAACAAAATAGGTTGGTTGAGAATAGAGGTAGGAAGTACCTGTTTGATAGTAAACTGCTTTCCAGGATATTACTAAGGAGAGGTTTGCAACAGGCATTATGTAACAAACATTTTCTATGGAAAACTATGTAAAAATGAAGAGACACTTGCAAGGTTTCTGTAAACTTTTATTTTATACTTATGGGCCACTGCCAACTCAGGGCCTTGGCTTCTGGCTCATTTCTACAAAGTTACTTGTTGAAAAGATGTAGTAAAGGTAGACATTGGAAATATTCCTACTAGTAAACCATAGTTACTTACCAGTCCATAAATAAAATGCATGTTGAAGCCTTCAGAAATCTATGACTTTCTGAATTTATAAAATGCATTTTTTTCTTATGAAAGAAACAAAGCATCTTGAAAAAAAGACAATTGTCTAAACAAAATGGTGTGAACCTATGGCTTATATTATAGGCATATATCGCTGCATATGATGCGCCAGTGGAATAATAGATTTGACTGCTAACACACAAAAGGGCAGTACTTCTTAGCCTTGCAATTCAAGCAACTGGAACCTGATGTTATTTTACCTGTCCTAAAATATGGCCCAACAAATTATCTTACCTAATTTATTATCAGCAATCTGTCTGGTGAAGTCTGAAAGAAACATCAGACAACCTGGCAATTTCGTCACCACATTGAATTGAAGATAAGAACAATATAATACTTCAAAGTGTAATGACTTTTGCTCCAGCACAGGAAACAATACGACCCCAAATACTGCTTTATCAAACCAACCAACCAAACAAAACCCTATATTGCTAGTCCACAGCTCATCTGCTTTCACGCTGCCTCTTATATCCCATTTGTAATGGTAACATGATTACAAGATTTATGAATGCAGAAGGTTGTTACAGGTTAAAGTGGACTGAGGCAGGTTGTCATGATGAACAATCACCTAGATTTTACTCAGACTATGCACTTTGGCACAACTGCGGGGCACAATTATTAGATTAGATTAAATCCATACATACCATCACACACATGCGTATATCACACACACAAATACATTCCACAGAGACAGTCTAGAAAAATGGGCTAAAAGAAATTTACAATGGTTTATATATATACACACACACTAGTAAAAGATTTTCTGCTGTACTCACAGTCTGTAAACATCTGGGAAAATGCCCAGCAAAAGTCACTGTGGGCCCTTTGAAATGGTGACAATGTGGGAGGGAGATGTTGGGGTGGGGAGTTAGGTTCATACTGAAAACCCCAAGAAGTGAAGAATCGTAAGTTCTGGTGGCATTTGTGGGTAATTATTTTTCACTGACATGATAAACTCATCTGGTCACTTCAAAATTATGTTTCCTATATGGAAAAGGGAATGATCAAAAAAGACTTACTGCCAGTTAACATTTTAAGAAAAATTAAGAGAATAGGAGGTGATATGTATATACATATATATGTCACTATTACAAATACCTGAATGAAAATTTCCAAATCATCTGAAAAATTCGATCTTTTTCTCTTAGGTGTGCTTTAGACTTCTATATACAGTGCACTGAAAGTCTCAGGCAGAGTTAAATGACACATACATTAACATTTTGGTACTTGACATTGATTTTTCATACAAAATTTACATGAAAAACAGATTGAACTTGTGAAAAAGAACTATCTGATTGAAGCATTACTTTTGAATTTAACATACAAAACATGTTCAAGGTCCCTTGTAATAAAACACCATTTAAAAAATAAAATACAGTTTTTAAAAAATTGAGTAACATCTATTAAACTGCCAAATGTGTCATCAGACTGTGCTTTAAGGGCCTGTAGTATTTGTTGTAGCTTTAGAATTTGTGTTTTAAAAAGATAAACAGTGACGTGGAAAATATTAATCTAATTGCTCACCTGAATACTATTTTTGTCTTTTTTTTTTCAAACTATGTGTAAATAAGTTCAAATAATCATGTTAGGCTATTATGCAGTTAAAAAATACTGGCACCAAATGACATTTCAAATAAAAGTGACTTGAGCCCATATTGTGTTTGGCTGAAGGACAAAAAAATCACTTAAAAAAAGTAGAAAATCTTGTCATAATCTCTAAGGTTTCATAGTGACCAGTTCCCATTGAACATTCACCAGAACTGCCATAAAAGCTAGCCATGTACTTGAAAGCTCTATTTTCATGCAAAAGTAGTAAATATCCTTCTGGTTTCATTTAACAGTCTTCATTCTCCCCCAGCTCCCACCATTTTTTAGTGCTGAATACAACACGCAGAATATGTAAATTAGATCAATTAAAGAAGTACGATTCGTAGATGTTGAGGGTGGATAAACCAGTCTACCCTTGCGGTTTTGGAAAGCATTTCTTCTTGGGTGTGGGAGTGAATTAAGGAAGAAGGATCAGAGAAGAGATTCCCGGAGTCACAGTTGCCTTGTGATTTTTTTCTCCGAGAGGATTATGGGAGTACCGAGGAGTGCTCCTAAGGGTGGTCAGTTCATGCTGTCCTTATGGCTGCTCCGGTCTGTATTGTGGTTGTTTTGATCGTGGTTCTTCCACTGGATGCTTGTTCCGTTCATGGGGACCGAGGTCATCAGACTTTTGGACTGGTAACAGCAGCAGCAGAGGCATGACTGGGGGAAGGAACAGACTCGAAGTAAGGCGAGCCTACCAGCCCATTCCCGGCCAAACACAGCGGCCCTGGGCCATGCTAACGAGGGGCAAATGTCCATTCGCATTCGAGGGAAGTGAGCCTTGACAGTAACCTAGAGTGGAGAGCCTGTTATCACCAGGCAGGAGTTACACTGTCCATTCCAGTGCAGAGAAACAGAACTCTTGTTTCTCATTTTAATTTTATTACCAAGTGCAAGAGAAAGGGAAGGCACTGTAGGTGAGAGGAAGGGCTCTCCACAGCTTGGGGCAGGCATGGGTAGGGCTGGGCTGGTGGGGGGGTCCTAGCATTTCTTCAGTGTGCACCACCTGTGTGGCTCTCCGCACCAGGTACCTTATCAGATCCTCACAACAGCCTTGGATGTTCTCCCATTTTATGCTATTCCCCCATTTTATGAATGAGGACAGTGAGGTCCAGAGAGGATAATGAGAGTTAGAACTGGAATTAGAACCCAGGACTCTCTAGATTTGGGCTTTTTCTCTTGGATATACTGCCTTTTCAGGAAGATTCATCAAAAAGTGGGATTAATTTCTGATAATTTTAACCTTGATTTTCCCTCCCCCAATGAATATGTAAATTAATGAGTAAGTAATAATTAATTTCAGCTTATATAATGTACTAATTTTAACCTGCATGTTAGTCAATCCATTTTGGGCCGAGTGTTTTGTGACTGGCAAACATTTCCAAGAAGACCTCAGAAATACGGCCCCAAACTACCATACCGAGTTTCATCTGTTTGTGTGATTCCTTGGTTAATATATGTCTGCCTCTGTTTAGACTGTAAGTTCCATGCAGGCCGTTACTGTGTTCTTCCTCTCTACTCTCTCCCTAATAGTAATCAACTCACATTGAGCACTTATTATTTCAAGCATTTTACATATATTACCCTCCTTATGAGAGAGATACTGTGATCATCCAATTTTATAGGTGAGGAAACTGAAAAAGCAGAAGAGGCACTAACCAGACCTGGGGTAGATAGTTAGCAAGTGCAGGGCTGTAATGTCCATCGAGGCTCTTTGCTTCCAGAGCCTGCATTCTTGACCTCTACCGTACTCTGCCTCATATGTACCATAAGCTAAAGTTAAACAGCCTGGTCCAAGATAACAAAATCCAGTGAGGATTGAGCCTATGCTAAAATGATTTCAGGAACCAGAAAATTACACATCAATAAGACAGGCTTAGAGCTTCTGAAGGACATGGGTGGCTGAGCTGGCTGGAGGTTTGAAAGCAGAAGGAAACTGATTTTGAATAAAATTATATTTGTTCAGATTCCCACAGCAATAAGCATTTACTTTCTTTGAAGATTCTATTACTAAGTACGCAATTAAATAGCATTTAGTGAGACCTTTCTTTTTTTTTTTTTTTTTTTTGAGACTGAGTCTGGCTCTGTCGCCCAGGCTGGAGTGCAGTGGCGCTATCTCGGCTCACTGCAAGCTCCGCCTCTCGGGTTCATGCCATTCTCCGAGTAGCTGGGACTGCAGGTGCCCGCCACCATGCCCGGCTAATTTTTGTATTTTTAGTAGAGACAGGGTTTCACCATGTTGGCCAGGATGGTCTCGATCAGTGAGAGCTTTCTTAACAATAGAGCTTATATTTTGTCAAGACTTTGGTTCAAGTCTAAGACAATGTAAGGTATGAATAGGTCTTATGTACTCTCTGTGGCCTGGAGCATACATTGAAACATTTCTCTCTAAAGGAGGGTTCTAAACTGGCATGTGATTTAGTCCTTTTGATTTTAACCTCTTTGTATGTGGTTGTGTAAATAGGAACTGCTTTTCTGTTACGCCGACAATCCGACTCTCTTCCTGGGTAATAAAACATGATTTTCACTTCATTGCTAAAAAGTAGTATAGCTGATCAAAGTAATATTACAACTGGAATTGGCTGTGTCTGTTGACTGTTTAATATACTCATTTTGTTGTCTTTAAAAAATACTTGAAAAATCATCTTACCTGGAAACAATTTTTAAATTTCTTGCTCACAAAATACAGAGCTATGGGGTTTATACATGAATTCATGGTTGCCAAGTTAATACCGATGTAATCCATGAGCAGTAAGAAACTAGAGCAAAAGAAAATGGTGTAGAATAATTAGAATATATTGTTTTAAAATCTGCTCACTAGCATTTCTTCCTAGAATAAGCATTTTTCTTGCCCAGAAGCCATTTCTTATGGGTGGCAGTTAGAATTTTGTAAAAAGTGCTTGTTTAAATGGCAGTTTCAGTTTTGCAGGACAGTTACAGATATATCACTAGTTGTTTAGCTCAAACCCTTATGCACAGCCTCAGGAGGGGAGGGGCAAGATAACAGATGTGGCTTGCACACATTTTGGGATCAGTTATAGGCTATGTCAGCTAAAGAAAAAAATCAACTTTGCAGTTTTAATTTTCAGGGCTAATGGGCATGTAGAGTAGCTGGTTTTGTAAAAGTATTATAAATATGAAAATCTGAGAAACTCCAATTTTCTAGCGAGTACACAGGATCATACCTAAGTAATTCACATCGGTTCTTGTCCATCTCGTTATACACAGTTTTCTTCAATATACGGCTTAAATGAAGAGGGAACCAGCAAAGAGCAAAAATTACAACCAAGCAGAAAACTGTTTTTGCCACTTCTCGACGCTAAAGGAAAGTGAGAAAAAAACAGGACAACAAATTTAGTGTTTTTATACTAGATGCAAGAACTACAGTACCAAGAAGCAGCAGACATCAGGGAAAGAATAATTCAAAGAAGAGCCAGGAGAACAGCCTGGCTTACATTGCCTCTACCTCTTCAAGATTCTAAGATCAGTGTTCTAACCAAGGAATTGCTAATGATGCTTCTGGGCAGCTTCCAGGAAGGATGGGGGCCTCAGGTTGGTTATTAGGGCCAGGACAGAGATTATATGCCAGGAGAGAGGTGGAAACTGGCTGGAGGCGAGCCAGCTGAGTCTGCAGCTGTGTGTGTGTAGGTGGCTGAGTCTGCCTGTGTGTGTGTGTAGGGGGGTGGAGTGTGACTGCATGGGGGAAAGGGTTAGCTAATGACTCTTAATAACAGGTAACTAATTAGCATTAATGATGGCATGGAAGGCAAGGAGACTGAACATCACATGATATTGCATGGACAAATCAACAAAGACCTTGAGAAAACAAAATAGGAGTGGGCAGTAGAAAAGGAAAAGTCATAGCACTATGTTTTTTCCTTTTCCTGATCTTGAACATAGCTACTATTGGGATTTTTTGCTCTTTAAATTCTTTTCTTAATGACATGTAGTTTCTTAATGACATATAAAAATATTATATGTTGTTTGCAAGCAGAAGGATGAGGGTAAAGGATTATCAGCAGTGATGACTAGAAAATCTGAAACATGCTGACCTTGGACGGACTTCATGGAAGGTTTGCATGCCTTTCAGTCTGCTCAGGATCAGAAAAACTATGAATTAGGAATTATCTGCAACCATTCATTGGTGTGCATTATTTGAGTATTATATTGCATGCATTTAGAAGCCTGACTAGGAACACAAAATGCAACTTGTCTGTAACTGGGATCAGTTAATGTCAAAATAAAACTGATTAAAAACAGGGTCTGGAAGGGTAATGCTGTCTCAACCTGAAACATATAACATTAAGTCTGGGAAGCCTACAATAAATTCACATGATTGGCTGAGCCATTCAAAATATTCTGGGGCAGTTTTCATAACTCGCTACTCTAGCTAAAAGAACTGGGAGTTCTTTAACCTCTCATAGTTGTTGGGCTAGCTGGGATATGGCTTCGGAGTAATGACTGAGGGAAGAAATAAAATATTCAAATCTTCAGGAATGGGGGCTCTTTTTAAAAGGGTCATTTTGTGTGTCCAGAAAGACAGTGTGCCCAGAAAAATAGAAAAGCAGTGTATTAGGGGAGAGGTTACCTTTCCTGAGTGCATACTCAAAGAGGATAATGCTTTTAAAAGCAGTATTAGTACACTGCCATGATAGTCTGATATTTGCTTAACCAATATCCATTCTCCTGTCTTCCTTACCATCACTCTGGTCTTGATTTGTTAAGGCAGCTGGGGAACCTGGCCTAATTATCTACATGGCCACTTGGCAGGGTTTTGACCCATTAGATGAAATAGAAACCATTGCATGGGTTTCTGGAAGAGCTACTGAGAAGTGTAGGGACACTCCTTTGATGCACACCCATGATGGGTTGTTTTCTGTTCTTCCCCTCTTGCTGCTTGGAAATCAGATATAAAAGTAGAGCTGCTGCTACTGTCTTCTGAGACTGAAGCAAAGATCAGCAAAACAGTAGATACCTGGCTTCTAACTTGGCTTGACCACTAAATCTTGATGTCTGAACTTTTTGCTATGGGAGAAAGATAAACTCCTTCTTGGTCAACTAACAGTTATTTTGGGTTTTGTGTTCCCAGCATCCGAACACAACCCCTACTTGATAAAACTGTCATCATTATGATGAGGAGAAATTAGAGACAACCAAGCAAGAAGCAAAACTATGAGCCCCACAGAGTATTAGTCAAGACGGCAAGGTTTTGTGCTCTATGCTGTTTCTCCCGCAGTCCCATCTGCAGGACCTTCAGCCACCCTTGCTCTTCTGTACTTAGGATTTGCTACAGATTTGAGTGGCACCAAAAAGAACGTTAACTGCATGAGGACAAAATCTTGGGTTCTAATCTCCATTTGGTTGAGCAAACCTCTAAATCACCTGTATAATAAAGAATATATATCCTACTGATCTCAGAGGGTGCTTGGAGGAATCAAATAAGAAAAAGACATGGAAATGGAAATGCACTTTAAAAACTTAAAAAATGCTATGTAAACATGAAGCAGCATATGACAATTATTTGTTTCTACAATTAAATAATTAATATTATTCCAAAATTGAATAATTAACTATTTAATTATTTCCACAGCAAATACCACTCATAGCTTAAACAGGCTCAATCATGGTGCAAATGAAAAAAATCCATATTTTAAAACACTGTTTTTCACAAACCCATACTAACTACCTCCATTCCAAGAATGAGAGGAAATAATTATAAACATATTAAGCAATTGGAGTATTTGAAACTTTCATGCCTGAACAAAGTCATACTAAGGTTTCTCAATGTAATCTTCCTGCTAAATGTCAATGAAAGATAATAGCTACCATTTGTATGGCATGTTAGATTTTATAAAGTACATGCATACACATTATCCTTTTGATCCTCATAATACTGTTGATTCATATATTATGCCCAATTTACAGATGAAAAGCTGAAGCTCAGAAAAATCAGTATAGTAGTTGAAGAGTTGCTGATGAGGAACTATGCTTGCACATGGTAATTATATGGGACAGATTTACAGACTCTATCAACAACTCACATTAACTTTTGGTGTAGTTGGCCACCATTATATACTTTTCTGTTGCAACAGGGAACTTACCTGAAGTCCTAGGTTTCCTCTTAGAATTAATGTAAATTAACATTTGCTTAATACCTACTAGGAGCTGGGTACTATTAGGCACCTTACATGTCTCAGGTAATACCCATGATGTATTATTACATACATATTATGAGAAACTAGAAGTTCAGAGAGATTAAGCAGTTTGCCCAAGGTAAGAGAGCCAAGTATGAGTCTAGTTTTGCCCTTGAAAGCCCACAGCTTTATCTGTTCTAATTTCACCCAGGAGGGACCAACATTAGCCTCCTATTGACATGTTCAAATTCCTTCTAGAACTTTGGGTCCTCCAACACTTTACCTCTTCTAATGTACATGATCCCATTTCCTAACATAAGTCTCACATTAGACATTGCTCTAGAGAGGTTCATCTCCTTTTTCCCATTCCCCAAATGCATGGTTCCTATTCCATGTTCTAACTAGACTCCTGTTCTTCCACCTGAAATGCTCTCTGTCAACTTCTTCCCCATCAAATCCCAGTTATCCTCCAAGGTCTGGTTCAATCCCCCTCATCCATGAACAGCTTCCCCATGACTCTATCTCATACCCTTCCTGGCTTTCCATAGCACAGGCTACTTTTACCACACCTGTGGTTCTATTTTCCAGTTGTTTTGCATGCGTATTTTATTTCTACAACAAGACTGTAAATCTACATGGGGAGAAAGTCACATGCTTCTTTGTGTCCTGGTACAGTTTCAAGCCCAACTGAATGCACGAACTCACATACACACATGCTCAGTACACTCTTGGCAAAATAGAGGGATAGTTCTTCTCTATTTGGGCCCAGCCTTCAGGACCACTTGTTTTACAAGCAGGTTTCCCATTTTACAAAAGAAATTTCTAACACTATTACTATAAAGAAAACAGTTACAGGATAGTATTTTTATTTTAGGAAATCAGGCTAATTCTACTAAAGATGGTATTTGCAGGCCTGCTGCTGTCAAGGACTAACCAGTCCTGGCCAGATTTTCATGATGTTATGGGATTTACCTGCTTAAGATGTTCACTGAGGGCAATTCTCAAGCTGCCATTCCTTCTGTTCAACATCTCACAAGTCATGAGGGTGTAGAAGATCGCAGTGCACACCAAGGGCATACAGAAATAGAACCCGAAGAGCCACCAGTCCTTTACATCTTGGTAGAACTTCAAAGTGAAAAAAAAAAAAAAAAAGAGAAAAGGAGGAGCAGAGTCATGTCAATTAACCATGCTGTGCCTCTGGTAGCTTTAAGGTCTTTAAACTTGCAGATACATCTGTAAAATCATGCTCTCTGGTTGCAGTGATGGGTTTGGGAGTGGTCCTCAAAACTCAATTCAGTTGGAAGCTTCAGAAATTATCCTGGCTTTAAACAGCACATAAAGAAACTGCACTTACAAAAATTATCTTGACAAGGATACTTGATACTTTTCATAGATTGAAGGTTTCAACTACACAATGGAAGAGCCCTAATCAATAAAAATAATGTACTTCTAAAGCTCATAAAACATGATTTTGAGACAAAAGAATATACATGTTTATCTTTATTTCTTGATGAACCTCAGAATTTTGTTAGCACCTGCTTTACTTTTGACTATTGTGGTGAAAGTGTATTTAACCTGAAACAGTGAAGGTTATGAATGGCTTATCTGTGTAGCTTTGGTTAATAGGGGTTAACCCTCTGCCTGGTATGCCTGCTATGTGACCTTAAAGCCAGCCGCTTTGAACTTCAATAGCTATACTCTTCTCCCTCCTTTAATACTTACCACCTGGAAACTATTGAGGCAGCATATCTCAACTGAAGGCATATCTGGTATTATCTAACTGGGCAGGATTTATAAATACCAAGATTATTCGGTTTTACTTCTGCTTAAAGAGGAAAACTTAATACCCTATAAAAATGGAAAATGAAAAATGATATCTAAATTCTTCTTCCCACAAAATTAATCACCAACTTGGGATGAAATGCTTTTTTTTCCTTATACTGCTTCTTCAGATTATTAATTTACTAAGGACAATGCAGTTCCCACAGTAAAAAAATAATCATGTTGCTCTGTAAAAAATGGGACAGTTCCTGAATATAGAAAGAGGCTAAGAGGGCTGCATTTATAACATATCTATTAAAATAATCTAAAAATGGTTCCTAAAGACAAAAAATTTGGGGGAGGAGTTCTTGACTATTTTTATGCCACAGACCCTTTTGGAAGTCTGGTAAAGACTATAATCCCTTCTGAGAATAATACTTTTACATGCATAAAATAAAATACATAAGATTGCAATGGAAACCAATTACATTAAAGCACAGCTATCAAAATATTAGAAATTAAATTTAGATATAGTAATATTGTGTTTATTCACAAATAATAAACCTAATGATGGTTCTAATAACTACCGAACTGTTGAAGTGTTGAAGTTCTGAAGAGCATAAATAATATTTTGAGATTATACAAGTGTTATATCATATGAAAATGTCTGCTATTTTTATTACTGAAAAAGTCATGATACTGGTAAACACTATGGTGATTTGTTGGGTACTTTCATAATAGAAGGAAATGATAAATTCAGTTAGAAGTTAGTGAAAATAAACATGTTGTTTCTTTTCCAACCAAGTTCACAGATCCCTGAATTCTATCCTCAGGTTAAGTGCAAACTCCCAAAGGAGTTGGTTTATTCTAAACTGCTTACACAAACATTTCCCTGTTCCCAACACACTGTAGAAAGATTTCAGTCCTGAACTTAAAAAAAGTCAGAAGCACTCTCTCTCTCTTTTTTGAAGTGCAACATGAACACTCCTTTGAGCACCCATTCTCCCTTCTTTTGTATCCTCTTTTTCTGGGCACATTTGCTGGCTGGGTGTAAATGATGCAGAAGCAGCTGCAGAGGGTCTGGAGGCTGACCCTTGAGAGGGCTGAATGGAGTCCCCTGCCCCCTCCATGGCAAAGGCCCACAGAAAAATGGGTAATGCATCTCTTTGGAACTGATATCATCAACATGGGTAGAGAGGGGCCTACCATCAGTCTAGGGTAAAGTTGAAGAGCAAGAATGGAAAAAATAGGGGAAATAAATTTAGAAAACAAGAACAGGACTTCAGACTTGGAATTAACTCTAAAAAATTATCTGTTCAACTCATACCCTTTACTGCAACCGTCTAGCCCACCCATGCCTGAAGGGTAGCTACCCTTTACTTGAACACGTCTAGATAGGAGACTCAGTCTTTATGAAACAGCCCATTTCATTTTGTCTGGCTCTAAGAATTAGTAAGCTCCTTCTTATAGTGAACCTCTTTTCTCTAATGTTTGCATCTGGAATATCTAGATTGCTTATTCACACTGCCCAAATTCTGACAATCTCCTACTGTCTACTTTGTTTTTCACTTTGAAGACTAACCCAGTAAGAAAGTTCAATTTTAAGTTGTTAGTTTGGCAGTTTTCATGAGCACTTTTAATTTTAAAACAAGAATTTCCAAGCAGGATAACTGGTCAACTGTAAAACCACGAATTCTGTGAATTTTCCAAGTTGGGAAAGCATACCTTGAGATGTCTGTAAATAATTACATGTGGAATGTGAGCTACATGAAACTTACATCAAAGCACTAAATTATACTGATTTAAGAGAAATAGTTATCCTTTTGGTTTTCCTCCTCAGTCCACATGTAACTAGTTTTGCAAAGAAAAGATGCATTTTAAATAGGTTTCCCAAAACAGTCATGTGATTAAGCTTTTCAGAAAAACATTAATATGGTCAGGTGTACTAAAAAAATCAACAACTGAATTTGTTAAACCAAAATATTCTTTTAAAAAGTTCTACAATTTTATATTATTTGTATATTAGACATAGAAATCGTACTAATATAAGTACATGTAAGTACTACTCTCTACTTTGAATTAGTAAATCCATCTTTAAAGAATGTGAGAAATGTGCTTCTCCCCAAGTGACATAAGATAAACATCAGCACGTCTTCCAGATGGAAATTGTTGTGTTGTATTCATTATTATAAAAACAAATAGCATATGTGTGTGTGTGTATATATATATATATATATATATATATGTACACACACACACACACATACACACACACATCTAGTCCCTCTTAGTAAATTTGCTTTGGTATTCTTAGTGGTTTGGTGCAGAATAACAGATGTGTCTACCATTGTGGTATAATACAAGAGTGAAAGCCAACATAACTGTTCTATTCAAGAATCTAGACACAGGTTTAACATCTACTTTTCATGCAACTGAGGAATATTTGACAGAAGAAACCACACTTGGCATTGTGGCGATGTCATCAAGTCTCAAGGTGGTGAAGTCTAACGGAGGACCTCCTCCCTTCCCCAGTTAATTCCTTTTAAACGTTTAGTACCTCCATGAATTTTGATGTGGCATTGAGCATACAGGTTTTATGCTGTTCACCCCTATATTCAAAGGGTACCATGACGAAGCCAATCGCTTCAGGAATGGCCAGGATAAAGGACAGGATCCAGATGGAGACAATTTCAATGGCAGTTACCAAAGGAATCCCAATTCCCTGAACACGACTCCAGGAGGCAACTGCTCTGTACCTGAAAAAAAGGGTAATGGAACCAAGTTGTTAGGAAATTTTAAATGTATTTCAATTAAACAAAAATTGTAAGTGCTGGGAAGTTCCTCCCCATTGCCAATACCAGTAATTGTCTTTTTAGGAAGTTTCTGAGTCTTGGTATGAAAACCAAGTGGGGTGTTTTTTTTTTTTTTTTTGAGGCAAAGTCTCGCTCTGTCTCTCAGGCTGGAGTGCAGTGGCTCCATCTCAGCTCACTGCAAGCTCTGCCTCCTGGGTTCACGCCATTCTCCTGCCTCAGCCTCCCGAGTAGCTGGGACTACAGGCACCTGCCACCACGCCTGGCTAATTATTTGTAATTTTTTTTTTAGTAGAGACGGGGTTTCACCGTGCTAGCCAGGATGGTCTCGATCTCCTGACCTCGTGATCCATCCGCCTTGGCCTCCCAAAGTGCTGGGATTACAGGAGTGAGCCACTGCGCCTGGCCGTTTTTTTTTTTTTTTTTTGAGAAGGAGTCTTGCTCTGTCACCCAGGCTGCCAGGCTGGAGTTCAGCGGCAGGATCTCAGCTCACTGCAAGCTCTGCCTCCTGGGTTCACGCCATTCTGCCGCCTCAGCCTCCCGAGTAGCTGGGACTACAGGCGCCCGCCACCACACCTGGCTAATTTTGTTTTTGTATTTTTAGTAGAGATGGGGTTTCATCGTGTTAGCCAGGATGGTCTCGATCTCCTGATCTCGTGATCTGACCGCCTTGGCCTCCCAAAGTGTTGGGATTACAGGCGTGAGCCACCACACCCGGTCACAAGTGGGGCTTTTAAGAGTTCCACCCATTTGGAAATCAACTGCATGGCAGGCCTGAGTCTGAGGTCTTTATTTGGTCTAGTGAAATCTTAGGAGAGTTTAGAATGCGGCGGTAACAGACAGTTGTGCCTATGTTTTTTAAGCTGGGAGAGAAATTGGATGGATGGGAGGGATCATGAAAGCTGCTGGTACTTGTTATAGTAATATGTTATTCCTCTTTATAAAATAAAAAAAGAAACCTTAAAGCATTATCTATGAAGTGGGCCTAGATATCCTTGAGTGAATAACCACCACAGATATTCCATTGTTTCTTCCCTTCTTATATGAGCACAGTGGGCTTGTACCAGGTGGCAGTTTTAGTAAATACCTATTTGTGGTAAATGTCAAAGAGGGAGTATATCACTCCCATTATGGCCCTGTGCTAGAGCAGATAAAACTTATTTAAAGATACTTTGGTTCCTAATCTTTAGGGTTTACAATCTAACAGAAAATAATTGTTTATACAGAGTATATAACATAAATGTGACTGAATGATTATGTCAATCAAAAAACTGATAATAAGAAATTATGCTCACCCTATTTTTTACTTCACTATTTTAGTGATAATAATCACATTTAAATGTTATGTCTAAGGAAGGTTTGGTTTAGAAATTCTATGTTCTTTGACCTGATGTGAAGGTCTAATGCTAACTGCTTTTAGACTTACTATTAAGAAGAGATCTGTGACATGGTATGGTATTTTTGTGGCCTCATTCTTGAAATTTTTGTTGCTGCCGTAATGGAAAAGAAACATTTTCTTTTTATAGTTTTCATTAGATAGTGCCAGAAGGCTGTAAAACAGACCGAATGCATTGGAGACAGGTGCTCATGGGTTTGCAGGACATGCAAAGTAATGTAGAAGATTAATCAATAAAGCCAAGGCAACATACAAGCTACCCATATCCACCAAGACAAGCCCCCATCAGTTATATTTAGTGTACTGTCTCAGTACATTTACACAGTACATCTGTGAAAACACAACTCTTAGAATTATGTTGACTGTTTCTTCACCAGAATTCCCTAGAGATGAGCATGTACAGATTTGGGTATTTTACGATGATGCCACATGGCATATTATATAGCACAATTTACTGGAGAAATGTTTTATAAAAGATTTTTAGGGTAAATAAGATTTGTGCACAATACAAATCTCAAAAAAGTCCAGATTATTTCAAAATGGGATAAAATACAGCTAGGCAAACAGACCAAGAAAATCCTTTTATGATATAATCAAGATTGAATTTTAAAATTTATGGTTATTTCCATAAATTGTCCAGTGGGATAAAAATCATTGTTTATTTTTCTTTGTTCCCTTGTTAAACTGGCAGCCTGATACCCAGTAAAGCTAAGAGGAATGGAGACAGGATGTCTATATCCCAAGGCTGTCGGTGGAGTTACATCTATTTCTTCTTCCCTTCTTCCCTTCTCTCAGGTAGTTTACCAGGGAAGGTGATTTAAATAAAACACCCTATTTCATTAGAGAGTAAGAAAACCTGATTTCCTTGCCAGGATTTGGGGTGAAAAGTGGCTTAAGGAATAAAATATGGTCAACATGTTCTTATGATGAACATGTTCACAGACCAACTTCATTTTTATAAAGCGCCATGAGTTCCCAGAATATTACACATCCATAATCCAATGTAAATTCAACATTCACAAATAAGTAGAAGTCATTTTTAGAGTCTAGTTTAGCAAATAATTCATGATCAGTCTGCTCCTTCATTAACCCACTCACTGAAAATTAGAATATTTTCCATTTATAATCACACAGATCTCGATAACATCTCCATGAGATAAGGGGAAAACAACCATAAGAACAATTAGAAACAATCATTTGTGATAATGGAGGTGGGGAAAGGTATGGAAACCATGAAACACTGGATGTTTCAAAACTGATTTCTATTTGGAATATAATGGCACAACACACTGACACACAAATATGCTTTTCTCATGAGGTGCGATTATAAACAGCCTTCCATCTAGTCAGTATGTATATACATCTCTCTCTGTATATCCACGACATCTTCAGTTGTCATGGAAAATCTGCAAGTGTAGATTCCACCACTGACAACTGCTGTTCCAGGAAGAATCCCTCCTCTCTGAAATGCTTTCTTCACTTGGTTTCCACCACAATCTCCCAGTTTTCCTTCTGACTTACTGGCCATTCCTTCTCATTTACCTGGCTGGACCCTGCTTTCTCCACAAATTCTTAGTATTGGATTTGTCTGAGGGCTTAGTGCTCAGACGTTTTTTCTATCTATGCGCTCTCCTTTGGTGATCTCATCTAGTCTCGTGGCTTTAGTGTCATTTAACTATCCATCTAGCGGTAATTCCTAAATTTATACCTCTAGCCTGGTGCCTCACCTTTACCTCTAGACTTGTACCTCCAACTGCCTACTTGCGAGCTCCACTAGGACACCTAACAGGCATCTAAACACTCCCAAATCAGACTCCTTGTCTTCCTTGCGGCTAAACCTTTCTGCAGTTTTTCCCATCTCTGGCCCCAAACATTGGGTTAGATTTCACTCCTCTTCCACCACACATCCAATCCTTCAGCAAATCTTGCAACAACTTCCTTCAAGATATATCCAAATGCAAGCACTTTTCACCATCGTACCTGTTATCGCAGTGCCTTGATGATTGCCATAGCTTCCTAACTGATCTTCCTATGTCCACCTTGCTTTGCCACAGCCTCGTCTGAACATAGCAACTGGACTGAGGCTGTTACGTCAGACCATAGCACCCTCTGCTCCAAACCCCCCAGTGGCTTCCCACCCCTGTGAGAATGCCTACAGGTGTCCTCAGAGCTGCTTCCTCACTTCCTTCCGGTTTTTACTCAATTGCAGTTTTTCACAGAAGCCTTCCCTGGAGACCCTACTTAAGTTTGCCAACTCCCCCTCCAGAATTGTCTCTCTCACCCTGATTCATTTTTCCCCATAGCACTACAATGTGACCAACAATGTTCTATTTATTTATTTGGTTTATCATCTATGCTCTCCCCTCTCCTTTAGAATATAAGTTCCCAGCTGGGTGCGATGGTTCATGCCTGCAATCCCAGCACTTTGGAAGGCTGAGGGGGGCGATCGCTTGATACCCTGGGCAACATGGTGAAATTCCATCTCTACAAAAATACAAAAATTAGCCAGGCATGGTGGTGCATGCCTATAGTCCCAGCTATTTGGGAGGCTGGGGTGGGAGGATCCCCTGAGCCCAGGGAGGTTGAGCCTGCAGCGATCCCTGATCATGGCATGCACTCCAGCCTGGGTGACAGAGTAAGACCCTGTCTGAAAAAAAAAAAGAAAAAGAAAGAAAGAAAAGAAAAAAGTGAAAAAAAGCATAAAAGCTTCATAAAGGCTGACATTTTGTATGTTGGTCACAATACCTAGAACAACAAGTGCCAAATAAATACCTGTTGAATGAAGTGTCTTTTTGTTGGCGTTTTCATGCCTGTTACCATGCATGTACCTTACCTCACCTTAATTGGCTAGGGAATTCTTAATCTCTAGGGAATTCTGGTGACGAATCAGTCAGCATAATTCTAAGAGTTATGTTTCCACAGATGTACTGTGTAACCTTACCTTACCTTAATTGGCTAAAGCTAATAGCACACTACATTCTGATCATTTTCCTATTTTTCAAGCTAGCCATGAATTAGGCCACAGATTAAAAGCTAACACTTTTAGAGGACCAGATTCAATAATTTAAAGGAGGGATCTATGGGCTGATCTTTCTGCCCCATATGTTCCAGTTGGGAACCTGAGAGCTGGCATCTTGTCACATCCTCTGCCTGGTCTCCAGTGAACCTGGGGCATCTGGACCATGGCTCAGGGCTGCCAACTCCCGGTAGAGCCTTTTCGCATTATATCACCTTGTACCCTGTCATGTGATAGGCCAAAATAAAAGTATAAAATATATATTGTATTCATGTAAAGATGTTTGTTAGTGCGTGTGCCTATAAATAGATTTTTACATGTTATTAAGGCCAGAGGCATTTAATGCATGTTTATTGAATCTTGAAGGTGTGGTCTGGGATAGTCATTAAGTTTAAAAATGTTTATTCTTGAAAGAACTTTAAAACATTATAAAATAAAACAAATTAAAAAGATACCACTTCAACAAAATCTATTTTTTTATTCTTTTCTTGTTTTGATTCTTACAGGCATAGTTTGAATAGACTATAATCATATGACTCACAATTTTTAAATTTTAGCTTTATTTACATTAAAAATACTCTCCTATGTTTCTACATGGGCGTGGCCCTTATCAATTTAATGGCTACACAGTATAACAAGATTTTGATATAATTTACTTGAATCTTTTTTCTATGTTCACATCATTTCTAGTGTTTCACAGCTGTGAATAAGACACCTATAAGCTTGTTTGTACACATAATTTTTTTTCTCTTTCTGAATGATTTTTCTGGATTAATTATCTTGAGTGGGATTACTGGATCAGGGAATAAATAGGTGGCTGAAGTGCCTTAAGAAAGAAGTTTCTACCAAGTGCCTGTTAATGAATGCTTGCCTGTGTCAGAATTTATTATTTATTCTTATTTACCACTTCCATAAGGTACAGTGCCGCCCCTATCTTTACCTCTGCACATCTTTAATTAACAGCAAACTTGATCATTTGTAATGGTTGTTAATGATTTATATCTCTCATACCATATGGAGGTTTGGAAGCTAAATGCTAGCAGGAAGAATTCTTTTTTAGAGATAGGGTCTTACTCTGTCATCCAGGGTGAAGTGCAGTGGCACAATCATAGCTGCAGCCTCCAGAACCTGTGCTCCCTTAAGGGATCCTCCTATCTCAGGCTCCCTAGTAGCTGGGACTATTGGTGCCCATCACCATGCCAGGCTAATTTTTAAAAATATTTTTTGTAGAGACAAGGATCTCGCTATGTTGCCCAGGGTAGTCTTGAATTCCTGACTTCAAGCCATCCTCCTGCTTTGGCCTCCTAAGGCTGAGCCACTGCAACTGCTTGGCCAATTCCAATTTAGAAGAGAATCAGGTGTGGTGAATTAAAAGACAGCTGCAAATGCTTTACCACTTCTTCAGTTGAGTTCTTAAATTGAGCTGGCCTGTGACTACTTTGATCGAGTGTGGCTAGAATGATGTTTTGCAGTTCCAGGTCTGGCTTCTGAAAGGAGCCTTGAGCCTGCTGGAGCAAAAACAGAGAGGACCCTGAGACTACACGGAGGGGGAGATGGGCTCTGCTGAGCTCAGACATCCAGCTGTCCCTGCCAAGGTGCCAGGCATGTGAGTGTTGGACCTCTGACACAAGCTCAGAGTCAGCTGAAGTCCACCAAGCCCAGGTGAAGTGACAAGGAGCAGAAGAATTGCCCAAATTCCTGACCTTCAACATGGTGAGATATGATAAAACGGTTGTTGTTCTGAATTGCTAAGTTTTGAGGTAGTTATCAAAGAGAAATGGGGTAGCAAAATTAACCAGTTGCCTGATCTTGACAATAGAATAAGACAAAAGAACAAATAACTCAGTACGATAGTGAACAGACTCCCAAATAAGATCCTATTGCCCTAGCCAGCCTTGGAGTTTGTCCAGTTCCCTGCTCATGTCTTCTGGCTCAGACCCTTCCTCTGTGTCTTCACTATTGTCATGGTGCAATAGAAAACCATAACACCAGGAAAATAAGGAGAAACCAAGTCCAACTCTAACAAAGAGGTTTTTCTGAAAACCACCTTCATGTTTCTTGAGTTACGATATACCTTTGAGAATATCACAGAGACCACTAAGCAATATTTGAAATGATGGGTTCAAGAACTGACATCAGCTTTCCAGCCATACAAAACAAAGCTGCCTCATCAATGGATCTTTGCAACTTTTCCAAGTATCTAATAACACATCACTCTGGAATAGTTGTTAAAAGAGTTTTATCTTTTTATAGCCTTCCTCCCCAGGCAACTTTTAACAAGTTGGATCTGTACCCAGACCTTTTTACTGGTCTGACCCCATCATCATCATCTTCCACTTTAACACGACTTTGCAAAGAACAACAGTGATCACTCCTACCCCCCTCCTGCTGCTGCTTTTTTTTTTTTTTTTGCCTCCAAACAAACTCGAAGTAATATATAAAACTTGTCACTTTCAGCATGTAAAAATACCTATTTTAATAGCTGGTAATGGCTGGTTATTCATTTTTGTTGGGAAAAGTTTATTCATTATAGAAGTATACTGCCTTAGAATTAAAAAGATAATTCAACAAGAAAGCTGGATAGGGGTCAAAATTTGTTTCTGAATTTCTTCAGTTCCTGATTTGTCTTTTTCTCAAATGACCAAGGATGTGAAACTAGATTTGCGGAGGAATTATTCAAAAGGTTAAACTGAGACAAGTCCGTAGTTGAAATTAGCAATGAAAGCCTATCCATTCTGGCAGAAATCATGTGCTTTCTCTCAGTCCTGTTTACCTTATTCAGATTAAAAGCTGATAGTGAGAAAGCTAGATCTTTTCTTTGATCTTACATCATTCTGTAATCATTGATTAATGAAGTAATAAAGAAATCCTATAGAACTTGGATGTAAGGTTTCTCTCATTTTCTTTCAAACAACTCTGAAATGTGAGATAATTATGTTTTTAAAATACTGTGTAAAAAAATCATGGGAACTCTTTGTCCTGGGCCATAATTTATTCAGCTCATAAAATGAAAGCAGGGATTCACAAAGTGCAACAGGTTCCAAACTCCCTTTTCATTCCTTGTTTCATTTTAAAAAGTGTTTTTTATTTTTTATTTTTTATTTTTTGTAGTAGTAGAATATAATGCAACCAAATTAAGAGTTAAAGCAAATGGAATCTTATCTTCAGGAATTAAGTGTGAATGATTCATTCTCTCGTGTGAAAGCTTTTGAAATAGAAATGTCAAATAGATTCCCTACATACAAGTCCTGAAGCTTAGGGTCAATACCAAATGAAATGTAAAAATAGTAAAGTGTGTGTCTAGGGAACAAAGAATGATTAGTTTATTTTCAAGAAAAAACCTTTTGGATTAAGGCTGATTTTTGTGAGACTGGAATTTTAAAATAGTTCATCTCCTTGATCTACAACTCAGATCAAATCTTAATGAGATAGATTCTTGGCATCATGTTTTCTTACTTTCTTTTCTTTTTTTTCTTTTCTTTCTTTTCCTTCCCTTCCTTCCTTCAGTCCTTCCTTTCTTTTTAACTAAGAATGACTCACATTTCATTTGATACACAACTATTTATCGTGATGGAACATCTTATTTCTTTTTCTTCATGCATGAGATGAAGAGAGGAGGTGGTATGGGTGAGGTGACCCGACACTAGATATAGGAATCTATGACCTAACTTTCCCACTATCTCCCCGACTCAACTCTGGGCATGATTGAAGCTCTGCATGATGCTCCGAGATCCCCCCAAGGAAGAAAGAGGAGGCAGAACAAAAAAGTGAGGAGGAACCAGCTCTGCCCCCTGGGCCTGTGGGAGGAGTGACAATTTTTCCCAGCTTATTACTTTTTTTTTTTTAAGTTTTATGAATGTTTAATCCGAAGGTTTTAAAATACTATATCTTAAAATACATTTATAATTTTATCCAGCATTTCTACCATTCTTTTAAAGTTCAGAAGGGTCTTCCTTCCCTTTCCAGAGATCAAAAAGATAGTCTATTTTCTTCTACTCCTTTATGGTATAAACAAAAATAAAATTCTAAGCCCCTCAAATGACTGAATGGATCCCTCCTCTTGGCCAAGGGGATTTCAAAGAAACCTAAAATACGAGTTCAGGCCATGATGGGAAGGGGATGTCGGACCTGCCTCTTCATACTTTCCTCTCTTTGGAATTTAGGCACAACAGGCCAGCATTAACGTTAGAACAGATCTTAAGACTAACAAAACAGGACGGGCGTGGTGGCTCATGCCTGTAATCCCAGCACTTTGGGAGGCTGAGGCGGGTGGATCACAAGATCAGGAGATCGAAACCATCCTGGCTAACACGGTGAAACCCCGTCTCTACTAAAAATACAAAAAATAAGCCGGGCGTGATGGTGGGCACCTGTAGTCCCAGCTACTTGGGAAGCTGAGGCAGGAGAATGGCGTGAACCTGGGAGGCGGAGCTTGCAGTGAGCCGAGATCAAGCCACTGCACTCTAGCCTGGGCCACAGAGCAAGCCTCCATCTCAAAAAAAAAAAAAAAAACCTAACAAAACAGACTCTCTGTAGCAGTGACATACCAAATCCCAAGCACACTCTAGTATAGCATCACATGACAGAGAGAAGGCCCTGAAAGAAATAGAAGTATTTCACTCCAAAATATATTTCTTTGACCTATTTTGAAATGGCCCTGTATAGGCATCTCTTGTGGAGAAAATTTACATTCTGTAGATAATTCCCTTCCATTTCCAGGTCTTTTCCTGATCCAGGAGAGATTTAACTAAGAGTCTGGCACCTTTTAAGATCTGATAAGAGGCATTTACTATCTATTCTCATACTACCTGGAGGCTTCATCTACATAGAACCTTGGCTTCCACAACCCCCTTATCCTAACCCCAAGCACTTCTTGTCAGCATTTGCTGACTTCAAATCTTTAGACAAAACTTAACTCTTTCAACTAAATGCCAGTCAGGAAATCTTTGGATCCACCTGTGACCTGGAAGCACCACCCTGCCCTCCTCACCCAACCTCCACTTCAAGATGTCCCATGTTTCCAGGCCAAACCACTGTAAACCTTACATGTATGGATTTATGTTTTTGCCTGTAACTTCTGTCTCCCTAAAATGTATAAAATTAAACTGTAACTCAACAACCTTGGGCACAGGTTCTCGGGACCTCCTGAGGCTGTGTCACGGGTCATGGTCTTCACATTTGGTTCAGAATACATCTCTTCAACTATTGTTCAGAGTTTGGCTTTCTTCATCAACAATGGTTTGAGTTTTTACGTGCTTGAGTATAGTGGTTAAGAATGCAGACTACCAACATTTGATTAGTGGCTCCAGCACTTAGTAGCCATGCTGACTTGGTTAATCTCTTTCAACCTCAGCTTCCCTATCTGTAAAGTGCAGATAACACACCAACTATCACAGTTACATAAACTAATTTTTTTTTTTTTTTGAGACAGAGTCTCACTCCATCCCCCAGCCTGGAGTGCAGCTGCTGTTGTCTAATCTTGGCTCACTGCAACTTCCACCTCCCGGGTTCAAGCGATTCTTGTGCCTTAGCCTCCCAAGCAGCTGGGACTATAGATGCCTACCAGCATGGCTGGCTAATTTTTGTATTATTTGTAGAGATGGGGTTTCACCTGTTGGGCAGCCTGGTCTTGAACTCCTGGCTTCAAGTGATCTGCCCACCTTGGCCTCACAAAGTGCTGGGATTACAGGCATGAGCCACCTCGCCCAGCCCTAAACTAATTTTTGTAAAGTATTTTCAATAGGGCCTAACACTTAGTAATATTCAATAAATGGTAATAATTATAAATATTATTATTGATACGTACAGAAGACTTTAACATGCTTTTTCCCTCAGATGGCTAAATAGCATAATTTATTGATAAATCTTTCCTCCCCCAATTATATTCAAAGTGATTTCAGCCTATATTATTAATACATTCTTGTGTATTCCAGCACCTGAGTTGAGTTTTCCCACTGATTTGTCAGTGTGTTCATGGGTTTGCATTACATTGTTTAAAACATTGTAGCTTTATAGCATTTAAAATGACCATATAGGCCACTGCATTCTAGTCCGGGTGACAGAGCAAAACCCTGTATTTTAATAAAAAGAAAAATCGTATAGGAAGAACATGTGTGTAGGACACATTGTTCTTTTTTCAAAATGTCATGATTATTTTCCCATTTCTTTTCTGTACATGAATTTTAGAGTTATAACTAAAAAATTTAATTAGATATTATAATGAAAATACATGGTTACATCTCTGAAAGAAATGTAACTTGATGATATGCAGCTTGATGAATACAGGAAAAATTTTACTTGTATTAGCAATGTAATAGGTGCAATTTAATGCTTTTAATTTTTAGATAATATAACATTTTGAATGAAAGAAGAGAAATGATGTTGGGATGCTGGGAGTGGGAACATCAGAGTGAGAATTTATTAGTGAATCAAATCCACATCATAAGTGTTTATTCAGCTTTTTATGGTCTAAGGTACCATGATCTCGAGATTATACAGTGGCCACCTATGGTATGTAAGTGTTTTTATGCAGCAGCCTTTAACATCTAATATAATGTAGATGTAACCCAAAGAGACCCTAGACTTTCCTACAAATCACTGAAGGGTCTTATTAATAGATGATAAAATTATTTCTGATCTTTGTGTTTACCATTGCAATGGGAACATTTTTGTCAATGGTATGATTGTGTTTTAAATTACTAATGAAATTATTTTTTGTGTTTTATTTTTAATAATACATTTTTATTTTGTGTTTCACAGTTATAGCCATTTATTTATTTATTTATTCCTGGGCTCAGGTGATTCTCCCACCTTAGCCTCCTGAATAGCTGGGACTACAGTCATGCATCACCATGTCCAGCTAATTTTTTGTATTTTTGGTAGAGATGGGGTTTTCCTATGCTACTCAGACTAGTTTCAAACTCCTGGGCTCAAGAAGTCAGCCCACCTTGGCCTCCTAAAGTGCTAGGACTACAGGTGTGAGCCACCGTGCCCAGCTGACATAAATTTATAACAAGGATACCATTCTAATTTTCTAATTGCTGATTGAATGCACATTTTTATGTTTTAACAGTAACAATTTTTGTCCTAAGAATAATTATAAATGTAAAAGAACAGAATATCTGTAAACTCTTTAATGTTCTTTAGAAGAGTGAGCCTTTTGTTTCTATAATGATGAGACTCAGGTTCCCTGATAAAGTGATTGTCAGGGAATGAGTTAGAATGAAAACCTCTTCTAAATTGTATGTAGGCTAATTAAATAGGCCATTATACACCACTTGTGTGAGATTATAGTAAATATAACAGAGTGCCACAGAATATGTTATAAAGTTCCTAATTTCATTCTTATAATTGCTGCTATGAAAACCAGAAGGTAAAGAAAATACCATCTAGAAGTTCACAGAATTCAGAAGGGCTTCTTTAGAGAACGCTTAACAATCATGCGTGCGGATTCTGGAAAGACTTCGGGACATTTGATGGAGTTTTCAAAATTGGATAAAGGGATGCTTCTGGTGTTGCAGTCTTTTTAAAACTTATGAAACATTTCATCTTTCAAAAAGGCAGGGTGAAGAACATAGCAATATGGTGCACTTACCTCTCACTCAATTAATTAAACATTACAGATATAATTGAACAGTATCTTTTTTTATGATAAATTTACCAGGTGAAATATAGGATTTGCATATCCTGGAATCTCCTTTTCACAAAGTTTATTCCATCTAATATGTTAATTTTCACTTTATTGCCAAAAGGGCGTCAAATGGGTATTCTTGATAAAATGCTCTAGGTACATGATTGTCTGAGCCAAAGATGGCTAATAATCAGCAAATGTGGAAGGCAATTCTAAACAGCAGAGGCAAGATGGTTAATGCTTTAATTCACTTGAAGCTAATCAACAGCTGTCCTGGGCACCAATTCTCTTGACTTTTCTTCTTTTTGAGAAAAATGCTTTTCTAAGCCCAGCCAAAGAGCAAAGGGAAAGAACCACATTACCTGTCAACACTAAGAGCGCAGAGGTTGAGGACGGTGATCCCCACTGAGGACTTCTGCAAAAAGGGGAACAGCTTGCAAAGAAATACGCCAAAGTCATTGTGATCAAAAGGCCAGCGCCCAGCCAGCAGCTGAAAGAAGGAGACACAGTGGTAAGAAATGGTAGAGCTGGCACGGAGCATGTGGGCACTTACAGTTTTAGTTATGCGTCCCAACTTCTAAATTTTATTCACAGTGCTTTTCAGTTAGCACTGTAGCAAAAGAGTATTACAATTATTATTTTTTTCTTTCGTATTTTAAAGCCTCAGCAATTTTTAGTCTGGAAAGATATAGAGATATAATTTATTATTATTAATATGTAGTAACATGAATATATTGTGATATATATTTAATACATAAAAATTAATATAGTGTATTAATATAATACATACTTATATATTAAATATAGTTATATAATACAATTTAATAACAGAAGAGATGTGCCTTTGATCTCACATCAACTAGTCATGCTGCCTACTTTTCAAACAGTAGTAAAAGTGTGGGATTTTGGGAGACAGCTCAACCGAGAAGCAGACAGTGGTTTTTTATCTGTGCTTACTAAACCATGAGTAAAGCAAATAATTTCAGCTACTGGAATTGGCAGATTATATTGTCTCTGAAATTAAGAATGAAAGGTTAGGGAGAATACTGGAAAAAAACAAAGTGGTGTAGAAGCTACTAATTTTGGCAGCTAGCTAACACCTAAAGCCACTTTGAACTTACATTTTCCTCTGCGCTTAAGGGGCTGACTCTGCTTCAGTAGATGTGATGTAAGTGGCTTTTCTCTATTTAGGCTCAAACTTCCCCTTACTATACAGAAAAATGTGGTTACCTTGATCTGTTGGTATCACATGCAGAAAAATCTGTTCTTCCATGTTGACAATTTCCAACCTTGTTTGCAAGGCAAGAGTGGACACCCTCTAGTGGCTGTGCTGGGTAGCAGACACATAACAATAGCTACCAGTACTCTGTATTTGTCTAATTAGGTATTATACTAGGAGCATGGGCTTAAATAATAGCGCAGCTACCTAAAAGGGGGAAGGAAGTTCCTGCTGAACATATGATGCCTTTTCAAGTGTGAAAATGGTATTGATTTCCTTTCTAATTTTTTGCTTAGTGACTCAATTTAAACTTACTCAACTCACTAGGAAACAGTATCCTACTAACTTGACAAACTCCTTTTTCTTTTTTTTTGAAAAGTTCTTTTTGCCATAGTAACTCTAAGCTAAGCTTTGAATTTCTTTTCTACTATTTCCAAAAGGTGATGTGAGGTTTAATTCCATGGTCAGTGTGATCCATAACACGAGTCCTTTGAAAGAGTTTGGGAAACCAGTACCCCGTAGATAAAGAATGAGAACTTGGTTACACAGGGCAGTCTCTCACTCTGTGATTTTTGGCTAAGACCCTATAAAACTTCATTATAGAAGTTTTCTCTCTTTAGTTTTCATGATTACTTCCTTTCTTCTAAATAGTTTTCGAAAAGAACCTTTTTCTTCAATCCAATAGTGCCTCTGGTTTCTTCTTCATCTCACTATAAACAGTCTCGATTGGTGTCTTCTCAAAATTTCCTCATAAACTTTTGTCCAAGGACAACCACAAAACTCTTTGCACAAACACTGCCTTCATTTCTTATGTTTTTCATGAAGCTGACAAATAATTATGCCATCGCTGACTGCTGGTTATTAATGCTTGGTGCAAGTAAAGACATAAAACACTATTTCTGGGATGAATCACCCTATAAAAACAAGAAAACCTGAAAACTACTTTTTATAGAATAAGAATTTATAATTCTGGCTCAGAATTATAATTCTTCAAAGACCACAGATATGTAATTAAAACAGTGTAGGCACGGTTATGGGATATACTCTGGAACAGTTGAATTGTTTGTTTGTTCATTCCCAGAGATTAAGAGGACCCTGATAATCCACATGAATGGATTTCCCAATTCACACATCTAACAATGAAAGAAAAGAAAAAGATGTTCTTGCTTAATAAGGGAGACTCTGAAATCCTGTGAAGGTCTCAGCGGCAAGTGCTAAGAAAATGATCCAGAAAAACCACAAATGAACATGGATTCTCTCAGATTCTTCCAATCTCAATTACATTTTTTCCTTTTACATGCTTCCTCAAACTTTTAACTAAGATTAGGTTAGGGTTAGGCATAAAGAAGGACAGAGAGGAAAGACATCATGGAATCAGTGGGAAGCAAAAAAGATCATGGAATTGTCTTTCTTTGAGACAAATAGGTGTGGTGTTGGTGGTGGTGTTCTTTTTCCTTTTCCTAGGAGTGAGCATTGATTCTTCTTGGGAATTATAGATAAAGGGGAAGGAAAGAAATCACTGGAGAAAATTATTAGGTGTAGTCACTGTGTAGACTTCCCTAACTTGTATCTCCTTCATTCTGAAAGGATGTATGCGTAGTAAGTGTCCAATGCTGCTAGGAGGAAATTAGGTCCCTGCCTGTAGGCAATGTCCCCCTCTTTTCCTTTTCCTCTCTGGTTCCATGTGGCTTCCTCAAAGAGGCCCTCATTAACTATCTAACCTCAAGTAGAACCCGCTTGTTAATCTCTTCCATGGAACCAGTGTTGGAGCAGTCCTACATTCACAGTCTCCTTTCAGCTTGCTCTGCTGGAGCAGGAGCAGGAGCAGGAGTCCTCATGGAGGCAAACAGTGGGGCTCACCGGTTTTCTCTTATTTAGCAGAAGCACTTGGAGCTTCTGAAGGACTACTGGGAATGCATTCTGTTATTTACTAGCACTTAAAATTAAAAATATAATACATAAGATGGTAAAAATTAAGCTGTATAAAAGCTTATATAATGCAAAGTTAAGTCTCCCTTCCAGTCAAGGCCCCCAAACTCCCTGCCCAAAGGCAACCACTGTTAATTGCTAAGTGTGTTTTCTTCCAGAAAACATCCTATGTACATAGAAGCATGTGCTTTTTTTTTTTTTTTTTTTACAAAAAGAAAACAAGTGGGAACATATGGAAATAATATATTTTAGTACTCCATTATGATCTTTTTTTCCCGGAGTAATTTTCTGGAGAGCAATTCTATTGCTTAATCAAAAAGTTTTGATTTTTAAAAGCATGTTAATGAAATAGACTAGGAGAGGAATAAATAACTGTTTAAGAGAATACATCCTAGACCATGGCAAAGAACTCACTGATTTCACTAATGTTAACAAGCTACTGTCAATTCAATGAAAAAAACAAAACAAAACAAGACAAAACAAAACCCAAAAGAGTCTGACAAGCTGATGAGTCGTATTGGTTCAAAGGGTTAATCAGGCACCTCAGATCAGTCATAGCTTATTTTTGCTACAAAAGAGTCTATGTACCCTAATATTTATAATTTGCCACCCTCGTATTTATAATTTCCAAGGACATTACACAGTACCTAGCACATAGTAGGTGCTGGATGAATGGATGACTCCAACTCATTAAATCAGATCATATTTTCATAGTTTGAAATGAGACAGTACCAATTTTGCCCTGAAAACACATTCACTTTGAAATTTATTTTCTATTTGAAAGTTGTTTATCAGTGTCTCAAAGTAGTGCTCCCACTCTTTATGTTGAAAGAAACCTGCCATCGAGTTGTTTGAGGAAGTGGGAGAATACTGTGCTATTTAAGAGTCTAGGCTGAAGAGAGGCTGCCATTTACTCTTTGCGTGGAGACATCTCACTTTGGGCTGTGATGAGACTGCCCACCTTCCTAAGAGCTGCAGGGCAGGCCCTTGGAGGTGAGGCACATCCCATGGTCTAAATGTACATCATGTTCTCCTCTTCTCAAGCAGATCACAGAAGAACACCACAGAAAGAATTGTGGAGACACAGAAGGCAATCTGCTGGGCCAGGATTTTACATGCCTTTGTTCTAACTCAGGGAATTTTTCTATAGTTGAAATATAGTTAAAGCCCCTGATCCCCACCTGAAAATGAAAGCACTTCTAAACGGCACAGATTAATATAGGAATTTTGCATTTGTGTGGTTGATTTGGACTGTATCAAAATCAACATCATAAAATTGACAAGCTGCATGTTTTAACCCATCAAAAACAGATTTAGGGAAGAACTTGTACCATATGATACACTGATATGCACCCTGTTTGTAGAATGGATAAAGCCAAATGCAGGATGTACATTCACCACTATATTTAGTGCA
The DNA here is from genome assembly GCF_029281585.2 of Gorilla gorilla gorilla. Taxonomy (NCBI): domain Eukaryota; kingdom Metazoa; phylum Chordata; class Mammalia; order Primates; family Hominidae; genus Gorilla; species Gorilla gorilla. The sequence goes on along the minus strand of NC_073227.2, from coordinate 168,549,460 downwards.
ATGCAAGATCTCATTTGGTTGGGACCTCTTAAGTATGGGGAACATATCTGTTTACATTAGTTTTCTGGAACATACCTGACAACCAGAAGGTAAACAAAAATGTAAGGAGCCAAAAAGTTGTGAAATTTATGCCCTAAAGCTCATGTGCGTTAGTCCTCAGCAAACTGCCTGAGTCTTCACCACAGGGGGACTGATTCTCACTCTACACCCAGTGGTGTAAAGCTTAGCTCTTATTGTGCTCTAGCCCATTGCACGTCCAGAGCTGTTCATTAATAGAGACTCTCCAGAGGCATAGTTCTCAGTGTTGCCTGTATATTAGAATGATTTTGGGAGCTCTTCCATATCCCAGTGCCTTGGCCATCACCCTAGGCCAGTGCTTATCAACCAGGGGACAATTTTGCCACCCCCCTTCCCCCCACCACTGCAGGGAACACTTGGCAATGTCTGAGATATTTTTAGTTATTACAGCTGGGGGTGGGTGTGCTACTCGCATCTAGGGGTAGAGGCTTGGGATGCTGCTAAACATTTTGCAATGTACAGGACAGACAACCCCAACAAATAATCATCCCCCCACCCAAATATCACTGGTGCTGAGGTTAAGAAACTGTGTCCTAGACCAACAAAATTAGAATCTTTGGAGTTGGGACATAAGCATTAGTAGTCTTTAAGGGTCCCAGGGGATTCCCAAGGACAGCCAAGGTTGTGAATAGTTGCTGTGGAGCAGCAGCTCCCAAGACTTAGCAGCTGCAGAATCACCCGGAGGGCTCATTGAAACACAGATGGCTGGGCCCCATCCCCAGAGTTCCTGATTCAGTAGGTCTGGGGCAGGGCCTGAGAATTTGCATTTCTAGCAAGTTCTCAGGTGATGCTGATGCTGCTGGCTCACCAACCATACTTTGAGGATCACTGCTCTAGAGGTGCCATGGTCAGCAAAAATGACAGCTGACAGTCAAATGGAACAGGAGGAGCAGAAAAAGGTATAAAATATAGTCACAAGAAATAAAAAATCTTGGGCTGGGTGCAGTGGCTCACACCTGTAATCCCTGCACTTTGGGAGGGTCAGGTGGATTGATCACTTGAGGCCAGGAGTTCGAGACCAGCCTGGCCAACGTGGTGAAACCCTGTCTCTACTAAAAATACAAAAATTAGCCAGGTGTGGTGGCATGTGCCTATAATCCCAGCTACTTGGGAGGCTGAGGCAGGAGAATCACTTGAACCCGGGAGGCAAAGGTTGCAGTGAGCCGAGATCATGCCATTGTATTCCAGCCTGGGCAATGAGAGTGAAACTCCGTCTCAAAAAAACAAACAAACAGAATGCTTGTGATTTTTGTACATTGATTTTGTATCCTGAGACTTTGCTGAAGTTGCTTATCAGCTTAAGGAGATTTTGGGCTGAGATGATGGGGTTTTCTAGATAAACAATCATGTCGTCTGCAAACAGGGACAATTTGACTTCCTCTTTTCCTAATTGAATACCCTTTATTTCCACACATGAAAAAATGCTCATCATCACTGGCCATCAGAGAAATGCAAATCAAAACCACTATGAGATATCATCTCACACCAGTTAGAATGGCAATCATTAAAAAGTCAGGAAACAACAGGTGCTGGAGAGGATGTGGAGAAATAGGAACACTTTTACACTGTTGGTGGGACTGTAAACTAGTTCAACCATTGTGGAAGTCAGTGTGGCGATTCCTCAGGGATCTAGAACTAGAAATACCATTTGACCCAGCCATCTCATTACTGGGTATATACCCAAAGGACTATAAATCATGCTGCTATAAAGACACATGCACACGTATGTTTATTGCGGCATTATTCACAATAGCAAAGACTTGGAACCAACCCAAATGTCCAACAATGATAGACTGGATTAAGAAAATGTGGCACATATACACCATGGAATACTATGCAGCCATAAAAAATGATGAGTTCATGTCCTTTGTAGGGATATGGATGAAATTGGAAACCATCATTCTCAGTAAACTATCGCAAGAACAAAAAACCAAACACCGCATATTCTCACTCATAGGTGGGAATTGAACAATGAGATCACATGGACACAGGAAGGGGAACATCACACTCTGGGGACTGTGGTGGGGTGGGGGGAGGGGGGAGGGATAGCATTGGGAGATATACCTAATGCTAGATGACGAGTCAGTGGGTGCAGCGCACCAGCATGGCACATGTATACATATGTAACTAACCTGCACAATGTGCACATGCACCCTAAAACTTAAAGTATAATAAAAAAAAAAAACAAAAAAAAACAAAAAAAACCAAAAAAAAACAAAAACAAACAAACAAACAAAAAAAAACAAAAAGAGAAAAAATCGTAATGTTTGGGGCCATGTAGCCTGCATCCCCTTACACTCTCACCCAAAGACAATAGTCCCTAAAGACATCAGCACATAAAGTCACAGTACAATAACAGATGTTCTACTGCCCCAGGCCCCACCAGCTTAGCACTACAAAATAAGGCTGTTCTCCCCTATATTCAAGATGGGTTGTGAACCTATAAGATTTAGATTCAAGTACGAGATTGACCTGTTGCTAACTGTGTGACCTTGGGTAAGCCAGTTCCCCGTTGTAAGTCTGTGTTTCTGTATTTGTTAAATGGGGGTAGTTCTCATACCTGCCACAAGGATATGATGCTCATTTGGGGTGCTCAGATGGGTTAATGCATATGAAAGAATCCTGCAAACTGAACATATAACACGCAAACGTTATTTTGAATTGCTATAATTTGTAATCATAAACTGAAACGTACCATTTATGCACAACCATGAAAATATAAATGAACTTATGCCTCTTTATCCATTCCAGATGTTAATATCCCCTGCTACTTAATCCTATTACTTGTACATTATTTTTATTATTGTCATGGCATCTTAAAATGGTACAAATAAAACTAGTGGCATATTTTTCTTTGTGCTAATTTTCCTCTCACCCCATCCTGTGAGGCCGAAGGGTTCTTCTCCTCTCCTTCATCTCCTGTCTGTCCTAGACAGGAATGAGGGATTTACAAATACAGTCTGTAATAGCTGCAAACCTCAAAGCAAGGAAAACCTTCTCTTCCCTTCAATATGAATTATTATAGGGTCACTTAGAATTGGACATGACTGACCAGGTATCAGGCTTTAAAAACTGAGGTTCTGAGGTTTTTCTTTCTTTCTGGGGGAGGGACTGGGATGTAAAAGTTGGTACATAGTTGACTCAGTAGCAAACAAAAACATCTTCCAACAGCACAGACTGAGATGATTATAAAGCTTGTGATGCCCAGGACAGGCCATTTATGAGAATGTGCTCTCTGGCCACTGCAGATCTCAAATCAGATACTATGAAATAAGTCACTGTGTGTGACCAAGAATAGATTTTGTTCTTCTGTTATGCATTAATTGCTTCAGGATTGAGACAGAGCATTCATACAAATGTCATAAAAGCTATGGCCTCTCCCTATCCCCTATCCATACACTTTTTCCTTTGAACAGGCTTTTCTTGCCTCCTGACCAGTCCAAGAATTCAGGATGTATGACAAATGCAAAGTAGAGCAGAAATTCCATAAATGGTTTTGACTCTGGCCTTAGGTGCCCTCCCTGAGCTGGGGGGATGGAGAAGCCCTCCTTTTAATCAAGGCAGCTGGCTTGGCATAGTAGCTCAGAGCGTGGGCCCTGAAGCTGGATTCCTTGGGGCAGACTGACCCCAAGCTCTGCTGTCTTCCTGAACTTGTGACATTGGCATGCTCGTTAACCTTTGTGCCTGTTAGTTTTCTCTTCTATAAAATGAAGATCGTTCTGGTAGCTACCACAGAGGATTACTGTGGGCCAGCGAAGAGAGAATCCAGAGGAAGGGCTTGGCAGAAGTCAGAATATGGAAGTGTGAGCCATAACTATTGATGGTTCATAGTTATGGTCACCCATGGTCCAGGTCACCAGGTGCAGGGTGGTGGCAGGCCACACAAGAACAAAAGACCCCAGCAGAAGATAAGCAGAAATAACAGCTTCTCAAGAAGCTCTAAGCAATCTTCCCTGGGAGCTCCACAGAAGAAGAGGGTGGTGTGACGTAACAGTAAAGAGAACAGGCTCGGGTGACTTTGTCCCCTGGCGTGACTTAGACATGTTAACTGTTCCTCATGGAAAACTGCAGATAAAGAGAGGGCCCATGCATATGGTTGATGTATTAAATGGGTTCATACATGAAAAGCACTTACAGCAGGGCCTGATCTATAGCAAATCATAAATGTTAGTTCCCGTAGGAGATGGATTCTGAGGAACTGCTTCTTGCTAAACTGCATTTAGATGGAAAGAGATGGAATTGTTGCTACTCACTAACCACATCTTTCACTATTGAATATTCGGTGTTTCAGTCTCTGCTGAGGTCTTCACTTTTTAGAATCTGAAATACATAGATGTTAATAACAACAAGGTGGATGAGAGGAAACAAGGAGAAAGAGAACTTTTTAAAGCCAGAGTTCCAGAGCCATGAAGATTTTTTCCTTTGAGGACAGATTATTCACCCAAGATATGGGCTTATCACCCCTGAGAATCTCAGTCACCCGAAGCCTGGGAATCAAGAGGAATATCTCTTTTTAATAACTCTCTTTGCCGTAAGAGTACCAATCCAAAAGTGAGGGACTTGAGGCTTTTACTTATTTTGTAAGCATATGACCAAAGGATCATTGGATAGAGTAGAATGGAACTTTAGAGAAGAAAAATTAGAAAGCTTCAATATTGAAATTGCAAGGTTTGTGCTGATTGTGTGTGTCAATACTTTAAGGTTTAATTCATAATGGAGAGGAGATTCATGCTAGAAAGAAAGACCCTGGTTTTCCTGGAATGGAGAAAAGATTTTCCACGTGTTGTGAGTGGAGCCCTACATCTTGTCATAAAAACATACAAGCACAGTTTTGGGCCTTATTGTGTGTCTGGGTCAGAGCTCCTATCATAGAAATGGGGTGCTCTGACCCGGACAGACAATAAGTCCCAAAACCTAATGGAAAAGTTTTATAGTTGGTTTTAATCATCAGTCTCTATGGTCAGACATGCTAGTGCCTATTTAAAAGAAACAGGCAGGCAAAACCAAAGCAGAACAAAACAAGATAAAACAGAATAGCAGAGATCCCCACATACAGATTTAGGCAGTGGATCCCAAAATCTTATCAGTGATGTAGGTGATGATGAATAGGGAAAAGGGAAAACAAATGGCATATTTGAAAGTATGCAGCTGATTTAATGATCTAATTTATAAGTTCTGAAGAAACTTAAGTTCTTTATTGTAAAATGTGTCATGTGGTCACAATTATCCTGAGTGTAGATGGAAACAATGAGCCAACAAAGATATGGTATGCAGCATGAGCAAAATAATACCATATGTGTGTTTCGGGAAAAAAAGAATAAAGTAGAATAAAGTTGATGCTCTCACTGACTTGATAGTAAATAAGATTGAGGTGATTTTGAATATTTAACAACAGAAATTCATTAGAAAATAAAACTTCACAATTACTCATAATTGAGGCATAAAGCAAAATAGAAGACAAAGTCAGGATGGCTGGCTTACTAATCATATTATGAAACTTCAGATAAGAATGGCATACATTTTAATAATTCACTATAAAGTTTTAGAAGCCAGGCTGTCTTCTAGGGAAATGCAATTTGTGGTGTCGAGAGTATTAAAACTACAAAAGTTCTATTGAATGCAGAGATGGAAGGATGGAACATACTAAAGGAGAAGTTAGAAATGCTGGCTTCCAGTCTAGCTCTGTCAAAAATCTAGAAGATTTAGCTCCCTCCTCTGCCAAACAAGAAATGTTAGGCTAGAACTAGATACTCTCTGAATTCTCTACCAGCTCTGAAATTGTACATTATTTTCATATCAGAACTCTAGTCTGTAACTAGTTTATCTGAAACTATTATTAACTCCATTTATCTGTAAACTAACCTGCACCCTTCCCTGTACTGTATATGATTAATTTTGCTTTCTCAATTTCTTTTCATTCTTCCCGTGAAAGAGTGCTTCAGTCCCTTTTTTTCTACCTAAAAAGATTAAGGATGTCAGAACTTGGAGAATCCCACACATTGAAGCCTTGAGACTATTTATTTACCTTGAATATATGAACACTATTTCATTACTCTCAAAGGAAAAGCTAAAATGTATAGTAAATTTTCCCAGTCAGCTGTAAGCATCATATTGTATACACAATTTGAATTACATATAAAATGTAGAAAAAATATCAGTTAAGTGGAGATTTTAAGCTTCCAACCACGGGTCTGTTATAAACAATAATGTAAAATTAAAGCTTTTTGAAAAAGTTGTAAAAATTAGTTTGATGTTACTTTATGTCTTATGGTCATTTGGAAATGAGATAACATTAGGTTGTACTAGCCTAGAATGATAGATTTTTACCTAGTTTTACATCTAGTCTTGAAGTTTGATATATGTTGTATCTCCACTATAAGCATTTTGTTTATTTTTAGTAGAACAAAAAATATACAAATTTGAGGTCTAATTCAATCAGCCTACAGTGACACTGGGTTCCTTTCCTAGACACCTGCAAACCCAGAGAGCCTTCTTTTGCCATTTTCTTGAGATTAGGACCAGTGTTCTATTTCCTTTCCATCTCTCTCAAAGGACTAGATACATTGTTCCACATGCAGCAATTGCCTAAGAAATATTGACTGCCAAGAAAACCAGCCATTTAAGTAAATTTTGTAAAGTCAAATCTGATCAACACTGTTCATCTTAGGTTTTAAAAATTATACATTTTACACTTGGATGGGAGCTTAGAGACCATCTAGATCAGCGGTCCCCAACCTTTTTGGTACCAGGGACTCGTTTTGTGGAAGACAATTTTTACATGGACCTGGCAGCGGGGGCAGGATGGTTTTGGGATGACTCAAGCCTATTACATTTATTGTGCACTTTATCTCTATTATGATTACATTGCAATATATAATAAAATAATTATACAACTCACCATAATGTAAAATCAGTGGGAGCCCTCAGCTTGTTTTCCTGCAACTAGATGGTCCCATCTAGGGTTAATGGGAGACAGTGACAGATCATTAGGCGTTAGATTCTCATAAGGAATGCACAATCTAGATCCCTTGTGTGTGCAGTTCACAAAAGGGTTCATACTCCTATGAGAATCTGATGCTGCTGCTGATCTGACAGGAGGCAAAGCTCAGGAGGTAATGCGAGTGATGGGGAGCAGCTGTAAATACAGAGGAAGCTTCACTCGCTTGCCTGCCACTCACCTCCTGCTGTGTGGCCGATTCCTAACAGGCCATGAACTGGTACTAGTCTGCAGCCTGGGGGGTTGAGGACCCCTGATCTAGATCACTGGTTCTCTCAGTGTTGTATGCAGACCACTGGGGAACCCTGGGAACCTTCCTTGAGGTCTGCAAAATCAAAATAACACTCAGAGATTATTGCCTTTTTTCACTGGTTGACATTTGCACTGTTAGTACAAAAGCAATGGTAGGTAAACTGCTGGTGCCTTCGCATGAATCATGACAGTGGCACCAAACTACCTAAAGGTCATTGTACTCTTCACCATCACACATTCGCAGGAAGAAAGCTGATACTGCAAAAGGAATAGAACTTGAACAAAGTCATAGGATACAAGATCAATATGCAGAAAACAACTGCAATTCTGCAAACTAGCCATGAAAAATCTAAAAAAAATAAAGAAAAATTCCATTCAAAACTGTACCAAAAAAGAATAAAATAGTTGAGAATACATATAACAAAAGAAGAATTGATATTATTAAGATGGCAATTCTCCCCAAATTCACCTAAAGGGTCAATGCAATTCCTATCCAAATCCAAGGAAACTAACAAATTCATCTTAAAATTTACATAAAAATATAAGGGATCTAGAATAGCCAAAACAATTCTGACAAAATGCAAAGTAGGAGAACCTATAGTACTTATTTATTATATAAGTAGTTATATACTAATAAGTAATTATATACTAATTTATTAATAGTAAATTAATATAAAGCTCCAGTAATTAAGACAGGATGGTATTGGCATAACAAAAGAACACAGGTCACTGGACCAGAAAGTCAGTCCAGATACAAGCTCTTATGTTTATTGTCAATTGAGTTTTAATAAAGGTCCACGGCAATTCAATGAGAATAGTCTTCAAAGAATGGTGTTGAAAAACTGAGTATCCATATGCAAAAAAATAACTTAGATGCCTGCCTCATATCATACACAAAAATTTAAACAGAAAAGATTACACAACTGAATGTAAGAGCTAAGCCTCTAAAACTGTTCAAAGAAAACATAGGAGAAATTCTTTGTGATCTTGGGTTAGGCAAAAATTTCACAGATAGGACACTAGGGCATGATCCATAGAAGAAAAATTTGATAAACCGGATTTGATCAAAATAAGAATTTTTGCTCTTCAGGCTGGGTGTGGTGGCTCACGCCTGTAATCCCAGAGCTTTGGGAGGCCGAAGTGGGTGGATCACCTGAGGTCAGGGGTTTGAGACCAGCCTGGACAACATGGCGAAACCCCGTCTCTACTAAAAATACAAAAATTAGCCAGGCGTGGTGGCGCATGCCCGTAATCCCAGCTACTCTGGAGGCTGAGGCATGAGAATCGCTTGAACCCGGGAGGCGGAGGTTGCAGTGAGTGGAGATTGCCCCACTGCACTTCAGCCTGGGTGACAGAGCGAGATTCCATTTCAAACAGAAAGTAAATAAATAAAATAAAGAATTTTTGCTCTTCAAAAGACATGAAGAAAATAAAAACAAATCCGCTAACTGGGAAAAATATTTGCAAATCATACATCTGATGAAGGACTTCTGTCTAGAATCTATAAAGAACTCCTACAACTAAAATAAAATAAATACTTAATTAAAAATGTGCAAAGATTTAAGTGAACATTTCACCAAAGCAGATACATAAGTAGGTAAGGACATAGAAAATGCTCAACATCCTTAGCCATTAAGGAAATGCTAGTTAAAACCACCATGGGATACCACTATACACTATTAGAATGGCTGTAATGAAAAAGACTGACAATAATAAGTGTTGGGGTGAGGATGTGGAGAAATTAAAACCTTCATATAAAGCTGGTGGGAATGTGAAATGGCACAATTTTTTTGATGTTGATATAATCTACCAATATTATTTTATTTCCCCAGTTTCACATATACTAATTTGTGTGCATTTAGCTCTATGCAATTGAGTAACATGTGTAGGTTTGTGTATTTATCACCAGTCAAGATACAGAACAGGTTTATCACTGCAAGGATCCCTTTCGATGTCCTCTTCTACCCATATTTCCCTTCTCTCCCCTTCCCATTCCTAACCCCTGGCAACCATTAATCTGTTATCCATCTCTATAACTCTATCATTTCAAGAATGTTATATAAATGGAGTAATATAGTATGCAATCTTTTGAGATTGACTTTTTTTCACTTAGCACGGTTCTCTGGAGATTCA